>NC_135894.1:6562164-7162164 GCF_964194155.1 Cetorhinus maximus | reverse complement strand
AAATCGATAGGGAATTTTTCACGGAAGTTGAATGCGCAACAGAGAAGATATTCAAAGTGATAAAAACAAAAGGCTAAAAGCTACTGCGGATGCTGGAAATCCAAAACAAAAGCAGAATTACCAGGAAAAACTCAGCAGGTCTGGCAGCATCGGTGGAGAAGAAAACAGTTGACGTTTCGCGTCCTCACGACCCTTCGGCAGAACTGAAGTATAGTTAGGAGAGAGATGAAATATAAGCTGGTCTAAGGTGGGTGGCGGGGTGAGAGAGAAGTTGAGGGTGGGGTGGTTGTGGGGATAAGCAAGCCGTGATATGAGCAGATAATCAAAAGATGTCACAGACAAAAGGATCAAAGAGGTGTTGAAGGTGGTGATATTATCTAAGGAAAGTGCTAATTAAGAATGGATGGCAGGAGACTCAAGGTACAGCTCTAGTGGGGCATTTCTTGAAGAGAGGTGGCAGTCAATTAAACATAGAGATAAAAACAAAAGGCTAAAAGAGAGGTCACCTCTCTTCAAGAAGTGCCCTCCCTGAAGAAGTACTGTTCTGTTCTCTGACAGGATTTCCGCCTGACTCTTCTGCACTGCTCACCTTCATTGCTTTCCATTTCTCTCCTGGTGTTTGACAAGGTGTTTACTAAAACCCGCTTTCACAGACTTATTTCCTTTCTCAGTGACTGTCTCCGTCTCCGACTCACCCCACGTGGATTTCAACTGAAATTCCATCCCTCTTGTTTCGAATCCACCCAGGATTACAGGTATCTCCGGGACATAAAACGTTTCTCGGACTGCTGTTCCCATCGCATTCTGAGATCCACACTGAGTGCCATGCGCCGCCATATGAACACACATGACCTCTCCCTCCAGCAGCACCGCTGCACCCTTTTTCAAACTGCGCTTGCCCCCAGTTTCATTTTATTCTTCGCCTCATCCATCGCCTCAACAAGAAACTTTTTCTCTTTCTCTCAAGTTCTAAGGAACACAAGCTCCAACAACTCATCGACACCAACACCCATCTGGGACCCTCCACCCCTGCTTGTCCCTCCGTCCCCACCCCATCTTCCAATCCCAGCCCCAGCCGCGTATTCACTATACCCCCTGACCTTCCCCTCTCCGATGCTGAACGTTCAGTGCTCAGCAAAGGACTTAGCTTAATACCTTTACGCCCTCATCTCAATGAATTTCGGGCTCGGCACGATGCTGAAATCTTCTTCCGCCGTCTTCGTCTCCGTGCTCACTTCTTTGGGCAGGAGTCCTATCCCCGTTCAACGGATCCTTTTACCCACCTCCAATATTGTCCCTCCGCCTGGACCCCTCCCTCTGGATTCTTATCTTCTCTTGATCTTTTCATTGAGAACTGTCGGCGTGACATTAGCTGTCTCAATTCCTATGCTCCTCTCACCCATTCTAATCTGTCTCTCTCTGAACTTACTGCACTCCGTTCTCTCAGGTCCAACCCCAACATTGTCATCAAACCCGCTGACAAGGGTGGTACTGTTGTTGTCTGGTGCACTGACCTCTACCTCGCGGAGGCTGAGCGTCAACTCGCAGACACTTCCTCCTACCTCTCCCTGGACCATGACCCCACCACAGAACATCAAGTCATTGTTTCCAGGATTGTCACTGACCTCATCTCCTCTGGAGATCTTCCTCCCACATTTCCAACTTGATAGTCGCCCAACCTCGGACGGCCCGCTTCTACCTCCTACCCAAAATCCACAAACAGATCTGTCCTGGCAGACCGATCGTGTCAGCCTGTTCCTGCCCCATGGAACCCATTTCTCGTTATCTTAACTGCCTTCTCTCTCCCCTTGTCCAGTCCCTTCCCACCAACATCCGTGATTCCTCTGACACCTTACGCCACATCAACAATTTCCAGTTCCCTGGCCCCAACCGCTTCCTCTTCACCATGGATGTCCAATCCCTCTACACCTCCATCCCCCACCAGGATGGTCTGAGGGCCCTTAGCTTCTTCCTTGAACAGAGGCCCGAACAATCCCCATCCACCACTACTCTCCTCCATCTGGCTGAACTTGTTCTCACACTGAACAATTTCTCCTTTAACTCCTCTCACTTCCTCCAAATAAAAGGTGTGGCTATGGGTACCCGCATGGGCCCCAGCTATGCCTGTCTCTTTATGGAGAATGTGGAACATTCCTTGTTCCAGTCCTACTCCTGCCCCCTCCCACAACTCTTTCTCCGGTACATTGATGATTACTTCGGTGCTGCTTCATGCTCTCATCGGGACCTGGAAAAATTTATTAATTTTGCTTCTAATCTCCACCCCTCCATCATTTTCACATGGTCCATCTCTGACACTTCTCTTCCCTTCCTTGACCTCTCTGTCTCAATTTCTGATGATCGACTGTCCACCAATATCCATTACAAGCCTACCGACTCCCACAGCTACCTCGACTACAGCTCCTCACACCCCGCTTCCTGTAAGGACTCCATCCCATTCTCTCAGTTCCATCGCCTCCGTCGCATCTGTTCTGATGACGCTACCTTCAAAAACAGCTCCTCTGACATGTCCTCCTTCTTCCTTAACCTAGGTTTTCCACCCACAGTCGTTGACAGGGCCCTCAACCGTGTCTGGCCCATATCCCGCGCATCCGCCCTCACGCCTTCTCCTCCCTCCCAGAAACATGATAGGGTCCCCCTTGTCCTCAATTATCACCCCACCAGCCTCCGCATTCAAAGGATCATCCTCCGCCATTTCCGCCAACTCCAGCATGATGCCACCACCAAACACATCTTCCCTTCACCCCCCTTGACGGCATTCCGTAGGGATCGTTCCCTCCGGGACACCCTGGTCCACTCCTCCATCACCCCCTACTCCTCAACTCCCACCTATGGCACCTCCCCTTGCCCACGCAGAAGATGCAACACCTGCCCCTTCACTTCCACTCTCCTCACCGTCCAAGGGCCCAAACACTCCTTTCAAGTGAAGCAGCATTTCACTTGCATTTCCCCTAACTTAGTCTACTGCATTCGTTGCTCCCATTGTGGTCTCCTCTACATTGGAGAGACCAATGGCAAACTGGGCGACCGCTTTGCAGAACAACTGCGGTCTGTCTGCAAGAAAGACCCAAACCTCCCTGTCGCTTGCCATTTTAACACCCCACCCTGTTCTCTTGCCCACATGTCTGTCCTTGATTGCTGCATTGTTCCAGTGAAGTCCAACGCAAACTGGAGGAACAGCACCTCATCTTCCGACTAGGCACTTTACAGCCTTCCGGGCTGAATATTGATTTCAACAACTTTAGATCTTAAACTCCCCCTCCCTCCATCCCCACCCCGTTTCTTCCCCCTCCCCCTTTTTTTTCAATAATTTATATAGATTCTTCTTTTCGCATCTTTTTCCATTATTTTTAAATCTACAACTAATACTTTGTTAGTCTGTCCACCCCACCCCCACTTGAGCTGTACCTTGAGTATCCTGCCATCCATTCTTAATTAGTACTTTTCTTAGATAATATCACCACCTTCAACACCTCTTTGATCATTTTGTCTGTGACATATTTTGATTATCTGCTCCTATCACGGCTTGCTTATCCCCACAACCACCCCACCCTCAACTTCTCTCTCCGCCCGCCCCCCACCTTAAACCACCTTATATTTCACCTCTCTCCTAACTATACTTCCGTTCTGCCAAAGGGTCGTGAGGACTCGAAACGGCAATTGTTTTGTTCTCCACCGATGCTGCCAGACCTGCTGAGTTTTACCAGGTAATTCTGTTTTTGGTTAAGATGTTCAAAGTGTTTATTGCTTGTTGAGTGTGATAATAAAGCATCAGGTTATTCTGCCCTGTTTGGCTGATGCTGTTCATCAGGTTTTCTGAGGGACTGGAGTGACGCCTCCATATATTAGGTGGCGGGTTGTTTCCCATGTCAGGAGGAAGTATAGAACGTGAAGGCATGGAATGAAAACCAGGTGTCAGAAAGCGGCACCTTGAAGGAAGCAAATAAGAATCCGCATATGAGTGTTTCATTAATTCCCGACATGTCGATCTGAATGAAGAGCAGCCTGGTGCGATTGGATAGCGGTGACGTGAAGGGTTTTTTGGGCACTTCTGTTGATTCGGTATCTGACTTCCTTTACAGCAGTGCAGTTTAATCGATTGGTCACCGATCTGAAAGCTTACATCTCCTTCTCTCTTCACAGATGCTGCCTGGCCAACTGAATATTCCCAGCAATCTCTTGATATGAGCTGGATTTTACAATATCAAACTGTGGTAATACATCTCCCCCCACTCTTTTTTTGATGATACTGCAGCAATATAGTGATATACAATTCACAACATTGGATTACAATGCTTGCTTGCAGGTTGTCACCGTGCCTTTTTTAGTGAAAGCGGCTGTCTTTTAAACTGAAGAGTCCAATTCACTCAGCAGTGCCTCTGTTTCTGCAATGTACGGCTTTAAAGTAATACGGTAAAGTAGTGCCCATTTTTCAGGAGGGAAGGAGCAAATCACGTGCGACCATAGGGAAGCACTATTGGATCAAAATTATCTATGAAGCGAATGTGGACCGTTGTGCACATATGTCGCGGCCTCTTGAATGTATCCCAAGGGAATTTGGCAGAGTCCGTGAAAGATAACCGCGTCTACATCTTTACTATCGTTGTCACAAAGTATTTTGATGTAGCTACTTTCAGCTATCTCGCCAGCATCAACTGAAACTAGTCTGGCATGCTGAACCATGTAGGGAGCAGTTGAGGGCCTAGTATTTGAGAACAGTCAATGCGCTATGACACTGTCTGCCCCAGTGCTGATTACCACTGGATGCGCTGTGAATCGGCCTTGGATTCATTTCCTGTGCTGAAGCCATTCACATTCAAACTGCGATAATAATAGGTTCAGTACCACGAATGAAATCATTACTCAATAATGTTCAGTTATTAATATTCTACCCACTTTAAATGGACAGAACCATTCAGATATGTGTTGGAGACGGGCTTACAAGAATGGGTGGTTCATTTTAGCAAATAAGAACGGTCGTAATGTCGCACCGTAACTTAATTAAAAAACGTCATTGAGTGCATTTGGACAAATAAGGATACTGAGGCGGATAATTAAAGCATTAGTGCAACTGAACAGATGTTAGTTTTAATGACGATTTTAAAGGAGGAGAGATGGGTTTTGGGAGAGGATTCCAGAGTGAAGATCCCAGAGACCTGAAGGCAAGTCCAACAATAGTGTAGTGAAGAATTAATGGATGAACATGACGCCAGAATATGAGGAATAGAGAATTCTCAGAACATTGTAGAGAGGGAAGAGGTCATAGACGATCGCAGAGGCAAGGCCATGGGTGGATTTGAATGCAGGAATGAAAATTCTAAAATAGAAACGTGTTTAGACTACTACAGAAAGGTATTAATTAACTGGTTTATCTGCACTTTCCTGACATTTATTGGATTTTGAAATTAATATGATTGATATGGTTTGGCGAGTTGTGCCCAGGTGATTTAACATAAGAAGGGTGTGAAGCAGCACACTGCTTCCAAGATCTGAAGGGTCAGGAACCATCGCCCACAGATGAGAGGATATAAGGAATTTAGAACTGAAAGAAGAAGCAATCCCTTTGCTTGGAGAACGAGAGTTGGGTGACATTAGTGGGTAATCGCGTTGGGTATGTATCGGGGTTGGGCAGATAAGTAATCCAGTTGCGTAGGCAGTTGGGCCGTTAGGGGTGTGGTGGTGGGGAAATCGAATTGGTCCGGTTGTCAGATCACGTAGGTGGATAATCAGGTTGGCCCGGCTGTAAGGTCGTGTACTTGGATACACAGGTTGAATGGGTAGTTGTGTCAACTAGGTGGGTAATTGGGTTCAGTGGGCAGTCCGCTCTCTAGTTGGGCATTCAGGTTGGGTGTGCAGATGGGTCGCATAGGTGAGTAATCGTGTTGAGCGGGCAGCCGGATTGTGTAGGCAGTCCAATGGGCATTTGTCAGTTTGATTCAGGAGGGACGTTGAGTCAGGTGAGTAGCCAGGTTGGGTCAGTAGAAGGGTTGAGGAGTGCAATCGTGTTGGCAGGTATTCAGTTTTGGAAAGGGCAGTCAGGTCGTGGGGAGGGCTATGGGGGTGGCGGGGAGGGGGTGGACTTGTTGGGAGGGAAGTAGCCGAATTGAAAGGTGTAGTCGGGGCGGAGAGAGGATAGTCAGGTGAGGTGAGCGATCAGTCGGGTGGGCAGTTGGTTCGGTACACAGTTAGGGTTGGGGGAGTAGTCAGGTTTTTCGGGGGGTCGTGGTGGTGGTGGTGAGTTTCAGCACTGGTTGTGGTGAGCAGTTCAGTTATGCTGCTTAGTCTATGAGCTAGATTAAGTTTTTCCCAACGTAACATTCGCAGGGCAAGTATGCAGGCATGTCCCCTGTACCTGACCCCCAAGTCTCTGACAGTGATCTCAGCCTGGGAGATATTGACAGCGGATCCAGGTCAATGCAAAACAGCCAATCAGAAATTTAACCTTCCGAGGCAATTTCAGCCCGTGAGCACGTGTCAGGACATCCACATTAACTGGGATGCGCAATAGCATATTAAATTAACTGCCGTGAACTTTGAAAGTTTTGGGGCCCTAGCTGTTATTAAACTGGCGCTTCTCATTGAAGTACCGGCCATACAAGGGAGTAAAGGCCAGTGCAGAGAGGTTTTACTCCAATGCAGAAACATGTTAATGGCTGTCCTCTGTGCACCCTGAGTGGCAAGTGCGCCGCTTTAGGAAGAAACAATTATAATCCCCATGGAATATCAGCAGACATAAAACACGTGACAGAAAGTTGATCAGTGTTTTCTGATAACTTTTAAAAAAACAATATATTGTCGTGGAAGCAGAAAGGCCTCCAATCAAAACAGGAACATTGGCTGCAATTTAATTATAGTTAGAACAGGAAGAGTTGATTTCAATTTGCATTATTAAAAATCTGTACCAGAATTATTGCCCAAGGAGATGTCACAATCTTCTTCAGCTCTTCCCTGAATTTAGTTTGCGTAGCTGCATAAATAAACGCGTTTGTGCAAGAACTCAAATACATGAGCATTTGTCTGGTTTGAGTGGTGATATATGCAGGAGCTGTATAATCCGGTAGTAAATGAATGACCAGACTACTGACTAACGTACAAACGATTGCTGTCAGCCACAATAATATAAAAGTACCAGATACAGTGAACAGTAATATAATCGATTTCCTTCGGTTCTGTATTTCTGGATCACTCTGATTCTCGCTGCTGTGACCCCGGAGCTCCTTACGGGCTCGACTGGCTATTAAAATCTGTCCGACTGTCAAACAATTAAACAGTAATATCAAAGTGAAAGGAATCCAGGGCAATAAAATACTTTGTAGCCAAATGAATATGGCACCAAAAGTAGATGTATAAAATTCCTGGCTTCGTTGGAAACCCCAGTCAACGTTGTTAATTGTTCTCTTCGGTTCGAATGCAAACCGATTTGGAATGTTGTGTAAAAGTGAGAGGACACAGATTGTTGTTAGAACTGTAGCCGCAGTTCTCACTGTGCAATACCTTGTCTTAAACTTGTGGTTAAATATAAACACAAATCGGTCAAATGTGAAGGAGACTGTAAACCACACCGATAAATACAGGTTGGTACTAATTGAGTACATTATGAACTTGCAAATGGCTGTATAGGACAGGATTATATGTGGAAAGTGCTTACTCAGGACTTGACGCACGAGAACATTGTTGAGCATGACCAGTAAATCAGCTATTGCCATGGACACCATATAGAAAGAAATACATTTTGAAAGGCCGCAATTTCCTCGGGAGAGAATCACGATTGTCATCGGGTTCGCTGTGGGAAAATGGAGAGAAAGTAGATAAAGTGGACACTCAGGTACTTTCCACAGAATATTATGGGAAATTATGTGCATTTCTAGCCAGCGTTATATACACGTATACGATTAATAATATTGGCCAGTGTTGATGAAATTCGCAAAATAAATATTGAGATTAAACAGTTTCAAGGGCTTTATTTTTATGACTGCCCCCAGCTGAAGCAGGAACAGGAACGGAAACTGATTGGGAAGTATAACAGGCTGGGAGATTGGATTTCAGTATAAGGTCAGAACAAGCAGGCGTCTAAAAAGTTCAATTCTTTTTCAGCTGAAGGGCAGCAGTCCCAGGGGTTCTCGCTGAAGATGTGTGTGGGAGCAATCTTAGAAAACTATAACTTGAGAAAAGCTATGAGCCACCCAGTCACGCCGAAGAGCTGAGATTTTTTTTTTCTTTTACCCAGAGCTGAACATACTTGATACGAGAGGGTTACTGAATGGTGGAGTGACAGTGCGTCTGGGAAAACTCCGCCATCAGAACTCTTGTGACCCGAGTGAAAGGGGTTCCAAAGAAGAAGGCCTTATTGATGATAATCATTTTTGTGAAACCGGATTAGGATCCAATGGGTGATGGAGGCCACCTGAGAAATAGACACTGCGTTAAGGACAGTGGCTGAGCAACGCTGGGGCAAGACGGAATTGTGAGAGACTTTAGGACCGAACACAGTGCCGACTATGTGCTGAGGGCTAGCTGAGAAATGCGTGAGACTTATCATTGTTATATCAGCTACATCAATTATAATACATACTATTTTACCCAATACAATTAGCATTTAATTATATATTTGTTGACTTTGGTTTGAATTTTTTTTTAAGATAATGCTATAAAAAGAGAAAACTTATCCATTATTTTCTTCCATTTTGGACCTTTGGGAAGTTACGTTCTTTCAGGAAATTGATCCTGAAGTGAACAGTAACACTGTCTATATGGACTGGGTCTCTGTCGACCTCTCGGTAAATCTCTGACTGATGTTTTCATAGTGCTGAGAGTAGGGTCCCTCGAATTCAGTCTGGAGGATGGTAACGGAGAGCAGCCCCAAACTCCACCCAGTCGCACCGCCCCTATGCATTGATAGCTCAACTGGGACTATTGTTGACTTCGGAAAATTGAGTAAAAATGGCTGAATAGGATCAGCCGTCTGTTGTACAGAACACCTGATTTCCTTTGAAGACCATCGCCCCATCTCTGGATTGAGGCTCAATGGAACTCAACAGTGCAAATCACCGCGAGTACCTTGCAGAGACAGGCCAGTTGCCTATATAAGCTTCGTGAAGGGAAAATGGGATACTTCCATAACTTGTTCAATTTCAAAGTCAAATAGTAAACAAATGTCCTTAACTACAACATTCCTGTTATCAAGCCATGACCCTTTGATACACCGAGTGAATTTCATAAATTGCCACTGAGGCTCCATCTTTCACTAAAAATTATTTTAAAGTCGGCTCCTTCTGATTAGTTGGAGATGGGAATCTCGGGAAGGGCACCAGGTTCCACCGGTGTTCAATATGAGTCCTAATCCATTGCAGGAAGTAATAAATTCAAATAAAACTTTCATCTGAAGAAAAAAAACAATCCGTAGTAATTCAAAACGTTGCCCTTTGTCTATTTACAGTCGCCCTGAAGGACCCGTTCAGGATATGAGCGGGGGCGGGTAGAACCACAAAGATTCTTTGCGAGGGAGGAATGAGGAGCAAGTCCATAATAATCCATTTAACTCATCCAGCTCGGCAATAAGCAGTGTTCCCTTCAGCACATACAATTAAATTATAAAGCCCACCCTACCAGATATTCCCTTCAACCGTTCTAGCCCACTTATTTATAATGTTCCCTTCAGGCCATTTAGCCCATTTGCCCACAGTTTTCCATTCAATCCATCTAAATTTATCATTCGCCATGATTCCTTCTGCAATAATTACCTGGGATAAGGCCCCTGAATTTCCACTGGTTTTCATGGTTGCCGGATTAATACTGACTGTAATTGCATTAACTGGCTCAAGATAACCAGGCCATGAACCACTCCCTCCACCCTATTCCCCTTCCACCTCCTCCCAATCATTTGTCATCGAGTCCCTAGCTGATAACAGACGACACACGGACCCTCTGACACCTCATCTCACCCACTGAATGATCGGCCTCGAGGCCAAATCAGGTTGTCGTTTCCCGATGAGTTCTGCCGGCATCTTCACACTGTACTCATAGAAATCACAGAAAGTTTACAGCACAGAAAGGGGCCAATTTGGCCATCGTGTCTGCGCCGGCCAAAAAACGAGCTACCTCGTACAATGCGACTTTCCAACCCCTCCGTGACGGTGTACCGGTGTGCGGCCACCTCTGGTGGCTCTGGCTTGTCTTAAAATTGGTCGTATAATTCGGGGGAGTTGCAAGTGCAGGGAACTGAAACATGTTTCCGCCAGGTTCTCAGTCAAGGACTTTAGGCGATTAGAGCAAGTTAGGAAAACAGTAAATGACAGAACATATATCAGGCCAACAGCCGTTGTGATTTATGTAATTATCTCAGTAACAGACGTACAGCAAAGCGGCTGCACGGTGGGGAGAGCTCACTGTTATTTTGCCGCTGCTAGGTGGCATCGTAACAAGATTGTTCGAGAGAAGTTGGAATTTCAACAAGCTATATGGGAAAGCATTGGTTACTCAGCGACCTTGTTTACGCGTCGCTTACAAGTAGCTCAGCAATAAGGTAGACGTTGCTCGGTCCGGTATTTTGTTTCGTTCCGGGCGTATTTCAAAGTAATTTAACAACACATTAGGAGTACGTCGTGCAGTATTTTTTCAAAAAGACATGTGGAAGCAGCAAATGCTTTTTTTGCCTCGCCAGCAGCTGACTGAGCGTAAAGGAATTTTCTCATGAATAGGCTTTGCTGAAAAAGGTATTGGAAATAAAATGGGTTCCGGCAGCTGCACAGTCATAAGCAGGGCCACAGCAAAATTCAGGGAAAAGGCAACTCAAATTTAAGTATAGAAAAATAGTAAAAATGTTCCTACTGGGGAATGTGGGCAGTAAAAATGGTTTCCGTCAATTATGGTAAGGCAAAGTTGGAAGCCCGTTTTCTGCTCCTTCAAAATTTCACCTCCAATTCATTTAAAAGTTTATTTATTGCTTAACAGCGCAGTTAAGCGGAACTCCAATTGTCTCAATAACAGGCGACAGTTACAGTTGAGAATAATTCCACAGATGAAAGGATGCACCAGGAGGTGAATTAATGGAGCAGGTAGGTAGGGAGTCAGGGAATAAAAGGAATTGCTGTAAACCCCCAGGGAATTTTATCTCTGAATGAAAAGGAAGGTGCTGAAAGGTGAGGTGATTTCATTCTAATAAAGTGGGACACATGAAGGCAGTGTGTTGGAAATTGCAGGAAAAACCTGTTGAAATTATTGGAGGGGGGTGGGGGTTCAGAAATGTTCTGGAAGTAAACGCACTGTGAATATTGATGTTCAGGCACAGGAGGGAAAAAACCCTGGTTTGTGTACAAGTAAAACCAGGAAAATGAGTGACAGGTAAAGAAGTTGGAATGCGTGCAAAATTTACCCAAGATAATTACGAAGAGCAGTTTGTAAAAATGTTTAAAGATTTTGTGTGTGAAGGGAATGTCTTTCCATGTGTACATGGTGGAGTAGGTAAGGATGTTAAAATTTCAGGAGAGACAGCGGCTAGTAAATCATTACTGTTGTGGGATAGTGATGTTTGTTTTTCATACAGAGAATTGCAGGAAGAGGTCATATTGAGTGAGGTTCTTGGGGATGCTAAACATATTCCATTGTGGAAGGTAAATTTAAAAACTAAGTGAAAAACTAGCGAAGTGATTGTTGGGGTGGTGGAAAAAATGCCCATTGCAGAGGTTCAATTTATTTTGGTTAATGAGTCGCTGGATCACCAATGTGGCATTTGAGAAGCGTGTAGAAGCGTTTTAAACAGACGTGTTACAAGAGGAGCATCCTGGGATGTTTCCAGGATATGTGATAACGAGATGACAGGCACATAGTTTGAAGCAAGAGAAACCAGATGGACAGGCAGTTCAAATGCAGGAAGTGGGTATTGAAATCCAATTTGCTGGCAATGTGTCTGATATTATTGTTCAGAAAGACACAAAAGAATATATTTCTGCTGAAAGGTTTAACTCAAGGCAGTTAATTGAGATGCAGCAAAAGGTTTTGGGATTAAACAGTTATATCAGACGGTTTATTCAGAAAGAGAGGCAAATGCATCCCAGAGTGTTATTCCTTTACGGTTGATATTTGAAATGCGAAATTGGAGGCTGGACCATGTCTCAGCAAATGAAAACTGCTGAGAGACACATCACATTGTCATCCCATTAGGATATAGAAATCAGATTCAGAGCTTTGTTCATTAAATTCCAATGTGGAGGCATTTCGGAATTAGGAAGACTCAGGCAACAATGCAGAAATGTTTTTATTGGCCAGGATTGCATAGGTTTGTCGTCACCTTCTGTAAACTTGTCACAGATGTCAGGTGATAGGGAAACCACAAACAGTGATTAATCGGTACCGTTAATCCTAATACCAACATTTGATTAGCCTTTGATGAGAGCTATGATTGATTGTGTAGCTCCCTTTGATAATATTAAAGTGGAAATCAGGATTTACTGACAATGATGGATGTGTCTACCAGGCTTCCTGAAGCGATATCTTAAAAAAATATATATAACGAAGGAGGCTGTGGAAGGGTTGACTATTTTTTTTTACGAGATATGGTTCATCTCAGGAAAAACAATCAGATCAGGTTTCAAATTTAAGGTCACAGCTGTTTAAGGGCGAAAGTAACAGTTTAGGGAAAAAAACAGTTTAAGTCAACAGTTTATCAACAAGGAGCTTTGGAAGGATTGCATCAAACTATTAAAAACTATGATGAGAGCGTTCTGTCACCTCTTCCAAAGAGGTGGGAAGACGACAAAATTAGTTTTTAGTTGTGGTAGATTATGAAGAAGAAGTAGAAATGCAGGACTCTGAAATTGATTTTCCTGTATTCAAAATAGATAAAGAGGGAATACTTGAGTACTTAAATGTAATATTGAATTGCCTTACAAAATCTATCAAAGTGGTTTGGGTAAGCTATTGCAGTCAAAAATGTTTATTTGTGGGAATGCATTGGGGAGGAAAGATTTAGCTGTGCAAGATGCCCCTGTAAGAGTTTCATCTTCGATAAGGCAACATTCTTATGGATTAAATTCAGCAAGTGATCACAAACACAGAAATAAATTGACTTCATGCTTCAAAATTATATCATTAAGTCTAGTTGCAGTAACTTGAGTTCACCTATTGTCCTGGCACCAAAACCAGGTGGAACACAAAGGCTTTGTGTGAACAATCAAAAGGTTAATGCGGTGACAAAATAGGGTTCAAATCTAATAGAACGGTTGGAGATTGCATTGAAAAAGTGGGGCAAACAACATTTATCGCAAATATTGACTTGCTAAAAGCATATTGACAAGTACCATTATCGGAGAGAGCAAAGGAAAAATCGGGTTTTGTGACGACAAATGGACTATAACAGTTTAAAATCATGCCATTTGGTAAGAAGAATGCACTTGTGACACATCACAGGATGACAAACAAAGTAGTTGCAGATCAATGCAATTATGCTGTTTATGTTGATGAACGAATCATTTATAGTCAGGCGTGGGAGGAGAATTTACAGCATCTGGAAGAATTATTTATTCGATTACAAGAAGCTAATTTGACGATGAAGTTGTCTAAAAGTGAATTTGCAACAATGCAAGTTATGTATTTAAGCCATACAATTGGAGATGGAAAGGTGGCTCCAAGAGGTGTGAAATTCATGGCTATCATGGATTTCCCCGTGCTACAACAAAATGGGAAGTTTTGAGATTTTCGGGCATGAGCTGGTGTTATTGGAAGTTTGTACCACATTTAAGCCGTGTGCTTGCTTCACTAACTGAAGTAGTAAAAAATAATGAGAATTTGCAATGGACACTGGAGTTTCAGAAGCCATTTGATAGTTTGAAAACTGTATTAAATGCGACGCCAGATCTGGCAGCACCCAATTACGCCAAGCAATTGAAGTTGGCCGTTGAGGAAGTGATGTATGCATTGACGTTTGACTGTTATAAGAAGTTGACATTGAAATTGAAAAATCGAGAAGGTATTTTTTAAGGAAAGTCGAATGCACAACAGAGAAGATGTTCAAGGTGATTATTTTTTGTTTACTAATAAAGCATCAGGTGGTTCTGCCCAGTCTGGCTGAATCTGTTCCTCATGTTTCCTGAGGGACTGAAGTGACACCTCCATAAATTTGGCAGTGTGTTGTTTCTCCTGTCAGGAGGAAGTGTAGAGCGTGAAGACATACAATGAAAACCAGGCGTCAGAAAGCGTCTCCTAGCAAGAAGCAAATAACAAGCATCACATGATTATTTTATTGATCCCCGTCATGTCCATCTGAATGAAGGTCAATCTGTCGGGATTGGATAGGGCTGAGGTGAAGGTTATTTTGGACACTCCCTCTGATTCGGTATCTGACTTACTTTACAACAAAGCACTTTATTCGATTGGCCAGCGATCTAAAAGGTTACATCTCCTGCTCTCGTCACCGATGTTGACTGACCTGCTGAGTATTTCCAGCATTCTCTTGATATTACCTGGATGCTTGATTGTTAAAATGAGTTAATACAACTTCCCCTCTCTTTCTTAAGATCATACTGCAGCAATATAGTGATCTACAATTCAAAGCTTTGTATTTCGATGCTTGCTTGCAGGTTGTCACCGCGGCCTATTTAGTGAAAGCGCCTGTCTATTAAAATGAAGATCCCAATTGTGAATCTCAGCAGTGCCTCTGTCTGTTTCTGCAACGTGTGGCTTTAAATTAATCCGGAAAAGAAGCGGGCATTTTCAACGCGGGAAGAAGCAAATCACGTGCGATTATAAGGAACCACGATTGGATCAAAATCATCTATGAAGCAAGCGGGAACCGTTGTGCTAACTTGCCGCGATCTCTTGAGTGTGTCTCAATGGTAATGGCGGGGTCCGGGAATGATAATCGCTTCGACGTTTTTTCTTGTCGTTGTCATAAAGCATTTCGCAGTTGCCACTTTCGGTTACCTCTCCAGCATAAGCTGAAACTGGTCTGACATGGTTAACCCTGTAGGGAGCAATTGATGGCCTAGTAGTTGAGAACAGTCACTGCGCTATAACACTCTCTGCCCCAGTGCTGGTTACCAGTGAATACCCTGTGAACCGGGCTTAGAACCTATTCCTGTGCTGAAACCGTAAACTGTGATGATCAGAGGTTCAGTGTCACTAATGGAACCAACACTCAATAATATTCAGTAATTTATGCTCCATCCACGTTAAATTGGTAGGACCATTCAGGCATGTGTTGGGGACGGACTGGCTAGAATGGATAGTTCATTTTAGCAAATAACAACTTTCATTGATATCACGGTGTTAGCTTGATAAAATAGCGTCGTTGGGCTTAAAAATATTGTATTTGGATAAATAAGGAGACTGAGACAGATATTTAAAGCACTAGGAAAAGGAGCCAGATGTTAGTTTTAATGACGACTTTAAAGGGGGAGAAATAGATTTTGGGAGAAGATTCCCGAGATTACATCATAGAGATCTGAAAGAAAATCCAACAATTGTCCTGTGAAGGAATTAGGAGATGAGCAAAACGACGGAACATGAGGAATACATAATTTTCGGAAGGTTGTAGAGACGGAGATCGCAGACGATGGTAGAGACAAGGGTAAGAATGGGATTGATACGAGAATGAACATTTTTAAATAGAGGGGTTGCCCATACCAGAGTACATGTTCAGCGAGCGCTAGTGTTGTGTGAATGGGGCTCAGTGCCAGTTGCATTCTGGCCATCAGGGCTTTCTCTGATATTGCTTTTCTGGATAGTGGACGGTGGAAGGCGGCAGAGTAACAATGCATAAGCCAAGTCTGGAGATCAACTTGGCGGGTGAGGTTAGCAGCAAAAAAGGCGGAGCTGCGCGACATTGCGTAATCGATGCGATCGGGGTGATACGTGGTCAGACGCTCATATCCTGCATGCGTGTGATCTGTGACTTTGACAAGCACCTATTCAGTGTTGTCGCACTGGGTTCCAATGTGAAGTTCGACTTTTGAAGGATCTCAACATGAATGAGAACATGGCAGAGTGACGCTCAAAGTAAGCTGTTAATGACAGGCTATTCAAAACCAGTATAATTATATCGCTATTGAAGCATAAATGCTTTAATCAGGTTCGACAGCATTGGAATGAATGTTTCTCTTATTGAGAACGCACTCCGTGCAATTTTATTTAAAATACATTTAAAGGCAGAAATTGCAGCGGCAGGTAATGATTTTATTTGGCGGCGGAGGCGGGTTGCAGGGCGGCGGGTGCGAACCGTGGGCAGATACAAATCTTGCATTTTTCACTAACTGAAATACTACGACTACATTTTTACACGTTGTTCTCACTCCCTCTATATAACAATTCCATTTAAGTTTGCTTTACACAATTCTGTAATTGTTAAATTTCAATTTCATATCGTGAGAATATAATTTGCTTATTCTTGTTCAATGTTGATAATTTCCCCTACTGAACAAGATTTTTTTACCAATCGGCCAAAAGTATTAGGCCCTTAACTTGTTGTCTAATAGATAAATTCAATCTAGGTCAACATAATTGAAATTCTAACAATTGTTTATTTAGAAAGCTTGCTATTCAACTTTATCATTGCTGCCAATTGAGAGGATGATTTATGACAAATGATTATATTTCTAGACCGTATCAAACGAGTAAACGTTTTCGAAGTTTATTAATCAGTGTGCAATAACATATCTTTAAATAACTTCCATAAAACTTCATCCTGAAACTGATGCTTACTGCAGGGTCAGTGCTGGCCTGATAGCCTCGTGTTGTTGCAAATTGACAAATTCTTCGCTACTTAGTATATAATGGCTAAAGATAGCAGCTACTACAATATAAAGAGAAAACAAGAGGATACAATGTGGAGAAACTTCATGACAATCTTATCAATTATAATCGAGAAGGTCTTCCAGTCTGCGTCATTTATTAGAAGGCATTCCTATATTTTCTGCCTATCCAGTCCAAGGAATGGGCCTGCAGGTCTTTGACTGGAATCTCTCCTGCACAGACCCTGTCATTTGGGCAGCTCCCACCTGTAAAATCCATTCTTCTCCCGTCAGTAGATGGAAGGACACAGGCATCTCTCACTGAAACATGTTAATTAACTGGTTTAACTGCACTTTGTTGAGATTCACTGGATTTTGAATTTATGTATGGTTGAGGACAAACGTCCACATATTAGAGAATGTAAGGAATTTAGGACTGAGAGAATAAGCAATCCCTTTGCCTAGAGAACTGGAGTTGGGTTTCATAGGTGGGTAATCACGTTAATCACGCCCAATCGGCAGTAGTCGCTTTGGATCAGGTGGGCCATTGAGCCGGGTGGGTAGTCAGGTTGGCTGAGTAGCTGGGTCGAGGAGAGCAGCCGTGTTGGCAGGTAGTCAGTCCGGGGAACAGCAGTCAGGTCCTGAGGAGAGGTGAGAGTGGCTGGGGGCTGGTTGGGAGGGAAATAGCTGAGTTGGAAGGATTAGTCCGGGTGGAGATAGGGTAGTCAACTGGGCTGGGCAATCATTCGGGTGGAAGTTGGATCGGTGGACCATTGCGTCTCGTGGGCAGTCGGATCGGGTCGGCATGGTTGGGGGGAGGTGGTGGTGAATTGGAGAGTTGAGTTTGGTGTTTCGTTCAGTTCTGTTGGTTAATCCCTGAGATAGATCAAGTTTTAACCAGCGTAACATTCGCAGTGTGAGTATGCAGGCAAGTCCCGTGTATCTGACACCCAAATCTCTGACACTGAGCTCAGTGTGGGAGAGACAATAACAGCGGGTCCAGGAGAGCGCAAATCAGGCAATCAGGAATTTAAACTTCCGGGGCCATTTCAGAGCGTGTCCACGTGTCAGGGCGTTCGCAATGTTTGGGATGCGCAACAACAACTTCAATTCACTGCTGCTTTTGGGACCTTAGCTGCTTATTAAACTGGCGCTTCTCATGCAGTTCCTGCCGTGTAGGGGAGTTAAGGCCAACACAGAGAGGTTTTACTCCAATGCTGAAACATGTTAATAACTGTTCTCTATGGCCCCTGACTTACAAGTGCGCCGCTATAACAAGAAGCAATTATAATCCCCGTGGAATATCAGCAGACATAAAACACATGGAACAATGTGGAATAATGATTTCTGATGCCTTAAAAAACACAATACATTGTCGTCGCAACAGAAAGGCCACCATTCAAAACTGGAACATAGTCTACAAGTTAACTATAGTTAGAACAGGAACAGTTGGTTTCGTTTTGCATTTTTTTTAACATTAACAAAATTATTATCCATGGAGATTTCAGTATTTTCTTCATCTCTTCCCTGAATTTAGTTTGTGTAGCTGCATAAATAAAAGTGTTTGTGCAGGAACTCAAATACATGAGCATGTATCCGGTTTCAGTAGCGATGTATGCAGGAGCTGCATAATCGGGTCGTACATGAATGAGCATACTACTGACTAACGTACGAACGACTGCTGTCAGCCACAACAGTATAAAAGTAGCCGATACAGTGAACAGTAATATAATTGATTTCCTTCGGTTCTGTATTTCCGGATCATTATGATTCTCGCTGCTGTGACCCCGGAGCTCCTTACGGGCTCGACTGGCTATTAAAATCCGTCTGACTGTCAAACAATTAAACAGTAATTTCAAAGAGAAAGGAATCCATGTCAATAAAATGCTTTGTAGCCAAATAAATATTACACCAATAGGAGATGTATAAAAATTTAGGCTGGGCTGGAAGCCCCAGTGAGAATTGTTAATTGTTCGCAGATGTTCAAATGCAAACCAGTTTGGAATGTTCTGTAAAAGTGAGATGACACAGATTGTTGTTAGAACTGTAGCCGCAGTTCTCACTGTGCAATATCTTGTCTTAAACTTGTGGCTACATATAGACACAAACCGGTCAAGTGTGAAGGAGACTGTAAACCACACCGATAAATACAGGTTGGTATTAATTGAGTACATTATGAACTTGCAATTGGGTGGAAAGGACAGGATTATATGTGGAAAACGTTTACTCAGGATTTTATGCACGAGAACATTGTTGAGCATGACCAGTAAATCGGCTATTGCCATGGACACCATATAGAAAGAAATACATTTTGAAAGGCCGCAATTTCCTTTGGAGAGAATCACGATTGTCATAAGGTTCGCTGTGGGAAAAAGGGAGAGAAAGTAGGTAACATGGACACTCAGATACCTTCCACAGAATATTATTGGAAATGTTACTGTGCATTTCTACCCAGCGTTATATACATGTGTCCAATTTATAACATTGGCCAGTGTTGATGAAACTCCGAAAATAAATAAACGAATATGCACTCTATTGTGATTAAATAGTTTCAAGGGCAGTATTTTTGAGACTGGCCCCTCGCTGAAACAGAGACCGGAACCAGATTTATGGGGGAGGGATCTCTTCGTTGGACACCGGAATTCTGAGAAATGAATGTGCGCATGTAATTGGTAAGGGAATGGAAACTGGTTGGGAAGTGTAAACAGTTTGGGAGATCGGGTTTCACCATGTGGTCAGAACAAGCAGGCGTCTAAAAAGTTCAATTCCTTTTCAGCAGAAGCCGCCAAGGCTCAGTGGTTCTCGCTGAAGTTGTGTATGGGAGCAATCTTAAAATACTAAACCTGAGAAAAGCTATGAGCCACAGAGCTAATGATACTGTACACGAGAGCGCTATTGAATGGTGAGTGACAGTGCCTCTGGGAAAACTCCGCTATCAGGACTGTTGTGACCCCAGTGAAACAGGCCACACAGAAGTAGGCTTGCTGCTGATAATCATATCCGTGGAGCTGGAGTGGATTCAAGTGGTTGTTGGAGGCCACTTGAGAATCAGACCTTACGTTAAGAACAGTGGTTGAGCACTGCTGGAGCAAGATGGAGTTGTGAGAGACATTAGGAATGAACACAGTGCCATATGTGTGCTGTGGGCTAACTGAGATATCCGTGAGACTTATCATTGTTGTATCAGTTACTTTAACAATAATCAATACTTTCTACTGAATACAATTAGAAGCTAATTATATACTTTTTGACTTTGGTTTGATTTTTTACAATAAATGTTTTAAAAAGTTAATTTTTGTCCATTGTCTTCTTCCATCGGGGTCCTTTGGGAAGTCCGGTTCTTTCAGGGAATTGATCCTCAGTGTACAGAAACACTGTATCGGGACTGGGTCTCTGCCGTCCTCCCGCTAAATTTCAGTCTGAGATTTTCATGATGCTGAGAGAAGGGTCACTCGAATTCAGCCTGGAAAATATAACGGAGAGTAGCTCCAAACTCCTCCCACTAGCACCGACCCTAATGCATTGATGCCTCAACTGGGGCCAATGGTGACTTCGGACAACAGTGTAAAACTGGCTAAATCGGATCAGCCGTCCGGCATACATATCGCCCGATTCCCTTTCATTGACCATTGTCCCTGTCGCTAGATTGAGGCTGCATAGAACTGTCCAGCGCAACTGTCAGCACCTTGCAGAGGCATTCCAGTTACCGATATAACTTTCGTAAAGGGAAAGTGGGATATTCTTATATCTTCTTGAATTTCAACAGTCAAATAATATACATATTTCCATTCAAACAACCTTCCTGTCATCGGGCGGTTACCATGTGATACACCGAGTGAATTTGATAAATTGCCAATCTGGCTCCATGTTACACTAAAAATAATTGTACAGTCGGTTCTTTCTGATTATTTGGAGATGAGAATCTCGGGAAGAGTATCCGATGCCAGCGGCATTCAATATAATTTACAATCCATTACAGGACGCAATAAATTCAAATAAAACCTTCAGCTGAAGATAAACTATCCAATGTAATTCAAAACGTTGGCCTTTGCCTCTTTATAAGCGGTCTGAAGGATCCGCTCAGGAACTGAACGGGAGGCAGTGGATCCGGAAAGATTCGTTGAAAGGGAGGAATGAGGAATAGCTTCGTATTCCTCAAAATAACTTCCCGCCGACTGCTGGGCGGAGGGTCTGAAGTACTAGGAATTATCAATGTAATGTAGAGAATGGGCACCTTTACATATGAGATGATGGCCATTGACACTAAGCAACACATGCTTTAGTTATGTGGGGTCGGGAAATTGGCCTAATTCTCCTTCACTGTGAGGGTCTGCTGAGCATTACCGCGGATCACGGGCCCTGTGAACGGCTAGGGTTCCCGCTGATATTCAGCCATTTATCCTGGCAGTGAAATGACTCGGCAGTGAGACATTCCTTCAATCAGCTACATAATCACTAACAGTGAAATCAAACAGCTGTTAGACAACACTGACTTACCGGGAATACCAAAGACTGCGAGAATTGGATAGTAAACATCTGTTACTTTAGAATCGTTGGCCGGGTCATATTTTTTTAGAAGGATGCGAGATTTCACTCAGTTTTCTGATTGTATTTAAGAACCGTAATTGTTTCCCCCTTTATAGGCCAACCCCAGTTCGACTGATGAAATCAGCTCATTTAATAATTCGTGTTAGTTATAGTCACTTAACAAACAAGCGGCTAATTTACCTCGTCAGAGACCCCGGTCCGCCAATGGGAAGATTGACCAGCTCAGTTCCAGAAACTTCGTCAATTAAAATTAATGATCGGAAAGTAACCCCAGAGGTGATGTGTTCTGCGCATGCCACCTTTGAATGTTGAAAGGGACGTCCGTCCTGAAGACTGTTGGTCTCTTGGAGCTTCATATTATTCTGGTGCGATCTGGACTCAGCCATTGCAGAATGTAAACCTGTTATAGACTGTAATGTACAACTTAAACCTATTTTATTCTGTGTGGATACCTCGTGATGACTCGGCGTTATTATGACTGGCGATGATATTGCTCGAACGTTAACAATACTGGATATGTCCGTGTATTTATGCTTTTGCTGTCAGTCAACAGTACTAGACATTACCTACTATAACAATAATAGTAGAAAAATTTAGAAAATTATCGGTGCTGATTTTAACCTATCGTTATTCAGGAAAACTCCAATCAAACATTTGTATGCCCTGCTCCAAATTTTTTTGTCCTGAAATACAAACAGAAAATGCTGGGAATACTCAGGAGATCTTGTAGCATCAGCGTAGCGTGAATCAGAGTTTATTTTTCAGGCAATGGTCAGCATTGACCTTTAAATTTCAGATATCGAGTATCGCAGCTTCACTGGGGAAGCCCCTACACGAGCAATAATAGTTGTGTCCGTGCAGAGAATCATTCTAACATTTCTAGCTGTAACACTATAATGTTACTGCGGAGGCCTGTACTCAAAGTAATTCGTGATAACATCCCTGACACATTGCTGGGGCTGATCCAGTGCCTCCAAGGATTATTTTTTCTTGTTTTGTTTTATTTCTCTCCGAAATCCGGTCGCCTGATTATAAGGTAATGTTCTCCATTGCCGGAGTTAATATTTTAATCAGCACTCTGGGTAAAATTGGGAAAGCCCCTATTATATGAAAATGATGTTGCTTACAATCCTCTATTTCACTTTAGGAGCATTTATAATGCTTTGGCCAAGAATCATGGCACAAGTACCCTTGGGCATAAACAAAAAGAAATAAGGAAAATGAAAAGATACTTTTAGGTTGTAACTGCGCTTGGAGAATGAAAGGGTGTCATGACATATCACTGAAAAAAATGCTAATAGGGCAGATAAATCTATTCCTCGCTCAAACTTAATGCAGCAGGAACCATTTTATCCTTGAATATACACAGTTTATATTGACGTTTACACCTTATAACTGAACACAAAGCGGAGTCACAAATTGAAAAGTCAAGCTATGGAGAATATTACTGCTTCCAATTGGCGATGGATCGATTATGTATCTCCCCAGTTGACAGCGAACAAAACAGTAATAATTCACCTAAGTACAATTGCCTTACGAAGGACAATGGTCGCTTTCAAGAGGGGAGCTAAATGTGGTTGTTACACTTGAATGCAGATGCAAGGGGAAAATGCACCTTTCTGCCAATAGCAATCAATGTTATCGAAGATATAGCGGGCAGGAGCACAAAACCCACTTGTGTCTCAATCATGACTAATCACTTAAAATGTGGTAAATTTGTTGTAAAGCAGCCACTTTTGGCATTTGACAGCTGTTAATTCAAGGACTCTGCTCTCTTTATCTCGCAACCAGGTGGAAAGACACCTTATGTTTAAGAAGCGAGCGGTCACTAGTTCTTTCATTTAAATGATGTTTCTTCATTCTACCTGCCATAAACCAAAGCCATTGTGAGTGGCGAGTGTCATCCGAATTTAACTTGCGTTTGCAGAAGTTGTTACTGGATTTAGAGCATCGGAGGTGACGCCTGTAACAATTTCTGCGTCAATATAATTTTTATTGTCAACCCTGCAGTGAAGCATCGAGCTCGTAAACGGTGAACTCGTATTGCACAATTATCATTGCCCGCAAAACTTCCACAGAAACGAAAGATGACTGGTATTTCACTCCTACCAGGGTTTGTTCTGTAAAGCGACGAAGAAATGGGAGGGGGATGGGGGGCGGGTGAATCTTCCCTCTCTCTGAACCACACAGAAAAAGACTGGCCGCAGCTGTCCTTACAGATATTTGTAATAGAACCAGAGGATGCTGGAAATACTCCGCGGGCCTGACAGCTTCTGTGAACAGAGACAGCAGAGTTAACGTTTTCAGGTTCTTTATACTATAGGGAATAATTTGCTTTATATCTCCACACAATTTAAGACATGACCATAATTTCTCCACCCGAATCGTCTAACCAATCTCCTCTCAACTTTCTCTTCTCGAAGAAGAACAGCCCCAGTTTCGCCCATTTATCCACATAACTGAAGTCTCCCATCCTTGGAATCATTCTCGTAAATCTTTTCTGAACCCTTTCTAAAACCTTCGTTTAAGTTGAACCATAATTTTATGAAGGTTAATTACTTAGTTCCTTTCGTTCTGTTTGCCCTGATTTATAAAGCCGAGTGTTCAGGACGAAGGACTGCTTTCTAAAACTGCCCTGCCACCTTCACTGATTTATGCACCTGTACACCCACGTCCCTCTGCTCATGCATCCAATCAGAATTAGAGCCATCATTTTATGTCACCCCTCCTCGTTCACCTGACCACATTGTATCACTTCACACTTCTGTACATTAAATTTCACCTGCCTTGTGTCTTCCCATTCCACAGACCTACCTATACCCTCTTGAAGTATATTATTATCCGCCTCACAGTTCACAATATTTCTAGTCTTGCACCATCCTCAAATTTTGAAATTATGCCCTGCACACCCATGTCTAGGTTATTGATCTCAATCTTGAAAATGCAGTGGTCCCGTTACATACCGGTAGCCCCACCACACCCCACAGCCTTACGCCCTCCCTCCAAGCCCCAGTCAGAAGTAAGGAACGTTTCCTGTATGTCATGCTTTAATAGGCTTGAATTCAATTATTAAACTGTGGCACAATTGAATTCCAGCTATGCTAAAGACCAACGATTCAAAACGCCACATGGTTGGAAATAAAATACTTCCAGGAACTAAAAGTTTTAACTACAAAGCATAGGTTTAATAATATTTGCGGAATCAAATGATTAATACAAGGGGAGAGAAGGTTAGAGTAGATTAAGGGATGATATGACAAACTCATTTGCTTAGAGCTCCTACATTTTCAAATCCCCCACTTCACCAGTGCATTTCCATCAGTCATAGTGTTATTAATAACTACATCAAGTCGCGTTTATATAGCACCTCTAAAATAGTAGATGTGAGGTCTTGTGGACTCAGCCGGGAACCCTGGCTCGAAGTACCACTCCAGGACTTGATTAGCAATAATTAAATTTATTCAGTTACGGGATGTGGGCTTGGCTGGGTAGGCCAGCATTAATTGCCCATCTTTAATTGCCCTTGAGAAGGTGGTGGTGAGCTGCCTTATTGAATCGCAGCAGTCCTTGTGATGTAGGTACACCAACAGTACTTTTAGGAAGGGAGTTCCAGGATTTTGACCCAGTGACAGCGAAGGAACGGTGTTATATTTCTAAGTCAGGATGGTGAGTGACTTGGAGGGAAACTTTCAGCTGCTGGTGTTCTAATGTCGCTGCTGCACTGTCCTCTTAGATGGTCGTGGTGGTTTGTTGGAAAGGAGCTGGCTAAGGAGCCTTGGTGAATTCCTGTTTGCAGGGATAATGGCCAAGCTGGAGGATGAGGGGAGGAGGAACCATCTCCTACCAGGACCGTATCATCCTCCACCAGTGGCACCGAGCAGTGCTCAGCATTAATTAAAACCGACACTCTGTACAGTGACAGCGGAAAGGAGCCGAGTGAGGCAGCCAGAGGGAAGGAGGAAAGGCAGCAGGAGGCTGAGACTCAACGTTTAACCCCAAGTCAGAATGAAAACAGCCACATCAGGCCAATAAGACACAGAGCCCCTCACCAGCTGTATTCACCGCCACATTCTGCTGGACTTCACTTGGTAACAGCTGAATTTACATTAGTGTGTAATGCACATGCGCAGTCGAGCATCGCAGATCGAACACCACTTTACCCAGATCCAGACATTCCAGTGGTGAGACAGCGAGTGTGACAGGCTGAAATGGAAGCCGTGAGACAGGAGAATGCTATCCTGTGTGTAGAGAACGACAGACCTCGGGCTCATTTGAACAGCTGGGCCAAGGTACGAGCATGTCCTCTGTGTGACAAGCTGGGTAAGAATTCTCTGTCCCATGCTGCCCCCCACAAATCAGCAGCTTCTTCTACAGTGTGTGATTGCCGGGTCCCTGCACATTATGATGAATTGTTTGAGACACCTGAAAACAGATTTGTGTGAATAGAGATCCTGATATTGAATGTAGTGAAATTCACGTGGATCATCCCCCCCACCCCACCCCCGTTCCCCGGCCCCCTCCACGGCTTCTGAAATTATAGCCCTTGGATTTGTCTGGGGAGCAAGATAATGTAATCTGCGAGTTTCCTCTTTACATTGAAGCTATGAATCCTGGAAAGCTACATCTCATGCGGGGCATTTTTGGTCCCTTGGAGGGCATGGACAGTGCCAATTGACAGCAGGTCTGAAGATGGAAACTGGGTGAGTGTTTGTGGAACCCTCCCTCCATTATGTGAACTTAGGTCAAACTGAGAGTTCACATCATGTTCTCACCCTCGACTTTCCCGCGAATATGCTCACAAGCAGTGGATCAGAGAGACTGGGGCCTACATTAATTTACTGGCCTTTTTCTCTGTTCATGTAACAGGATTAATAATCCAGGGAGGTTAATACTCTGGGGACGCAGGTTCAAATCCAACTACGGCAACTGATCGAATTTACAATCATTTAAGAAATTCTGGGATATAAAACTAATTTAAATAATGCTAACTCACATTAGACTATCATCAGCTGTTGTAAAAAAAACCATCAGGTTCATAAATGTCCTTTAGGGATGGAAATCTGCTGTCCTGACCCAGTCTGGCCTGCAGAAATGTGATTGACTCTTAACCATTCGCAAGGGATGGGGATGCCGGCCTTGTTAGGGATGTTACATTTGAAAGAATGAAGAAAGTCCTTGTTCTACCGCTCTGTAAGACATATACTGACCTGCCTAGTTACGCCTCGAAGCTTTGAGGTTGATCGATGCCAATGAGTGATTCTTGTCACCAGGTTGGGAATTTAAATGAGAAATCACAGAGATCACGCTTTGACTCGCTCTTTACGATGGTTCAATGTCCATCATTGAAACATTTTTTAAAATATTTTACAAACAGACCAGCAGTTATTCCTACCATTATGCAGACCTCAGAGGGTAACTGCCAATCAACCACACATGAATGCCGAAATTACAAAGTTACAGGGCCCTCAAGAATCCATTTTCACACAAAGGATACCTGCTGGAGGCAGGATTGAGGAATGGGAGCGGGAAAGGAGATTTGACGCAAGTACAATTCACTCAGGAAATTAAAGCACATTGTCTAGTTTTCACATCCCATCATGTTTTAGCAGCAACACACATTTGCAGCCATCGGACTATCAGGGTCTCAAATTAATTCCCTAACTTTCAGAACCCTGGGCACGAGAAGGTGGAACTGCAACATCGTCAAATGTGTTTTGTAGCACCGGAAAAATTGGAGACTCTAAAAAATTTAGAAAAGAGAAACCTGGTTATAAGCCGCCTGGTACATGCAATCTTCACTAGTGATGTCCTGCACAACTCAAGCTGCAGGGGCGCAGCTTCTACAGCAGACGGGAGGAAGCCTTTACCCTTGAAGGTCATTGAGACAGTCAAGGATGAGTGCATATATCAACCAGTAACCAGGCATTTATAAAGCAAATGAACGCATTGCATGTAATTCCCAGGAGCTGCTGGGTGATGAACTAAACACTCGGCCTGGGTCCAAATGTTTCACTCAAAGAGCCTCTGTCTTGTGATTTTAATAAGCGAATGCGTTACCTTCTCGGAGTTCATGAGACAGCACCATCGACAGGATGGAAAGCCAGTGACGGGAGAGACAGAGCTGAACCGAATAATAAACAGCTGCTGCACAAATGCAAGACGGCGGCCCAGCAGGAGGCCTGACACAATAATGACAGGGGGCGGGGGGGATTCCCCCATCACTGCAGGGTGAACATAAATATATTCACCTTTCATTTTAACATTTGTTTTTTTTCCCCCTCATTGGGTTCCTGGTCGGGAAATGTTTCAAGAGGAAAAATAAATCCCTATCATTATTAAAAGTCCCAAAATGGGGTCAGAAGGAGTGTTATTTTGCCAGGATTTGCCACAAAACAGAAAACCTGAATTGATGACATTTTCATTGTCTCTGAACTCTCCTAGCCTTTCACTGCAGGTACAGAATATACATTTTTTCCTCAGTCGTGCGCATTATTGAGCATAGGCGTGTGCCGCGTATTCACTGACAATTCCCCATATTGACAACTTCCCTGGAAGTTTGGTGTGAGTATTACATCCGCGGATCTCACTGGCGGTCAGATTTTCCCATTGATAAACCAAGACACTACACAAAAGAGGAATGTTTCACGATATGAATGTGCTGATCGGAGGACAATTTAATTTCTTTCATTCAACAAATCTATCAATTTGTGGGTTATTAAGCATCATAAGTTCCTGACAGCAATTGAACAACAGCGACTTCAATCAGAAGTCTCGGAAACAACTGTTGGAAGCCCCCTCCAGTCCCACATTTTGCCACTTCAGCATTTTCATTTGTTACTGAGTGAAGTTAACCCCAGGTTTTTCTACTCTGTGCCAAAGTTCAGCAGTTCCTCGTTAGTATAGTGCTTAGTATCCCCACCTGTCACGCGGGAGACCGGGGTTCAATTCCACGACGGGGAGGAGGTGTTGTCCTTCATAAGAGGAAACACACGAATTGGGCATTGTTTTATATACAGGAGAGAGTGCAGATTTCGTCTCAGAAATTCAGGAGCAGCGGTCGTTTTTAGAGATCCTGGAATATGAAAGTTTCTTGAGAGGAACGGCCCTTCACACCAATAGTCAGCCTACAGTTCCCTATGTGTCCGAACACCCGACTCTGGCTCTTTCACTAAAACTTGGCTGAATCGGAATTTCAGTGAAATCAGTGAATTGGCAGCTTGAACCCAGGACAGTTTGCTGAAAGAAGGTATTTTAAAACCGAGAGGAGCCGGCCACACTCGGTTTAGTAATGACTAACGAGGCAGAATTCATTAATAATCTGACAGTCAACGAGTATCTTGTAAACAGTGAGTGTAACATGATAGAGTAACTTACATTATAACATCTGCCACCATTTTATTAATTTATTAAACGTATTTTTCCCTTTATTTCCATTGCTTTTAGACGGCAGCATTTCAGTATCCTACCTTCCATCCCCGCCCCCTCGCAACTTTTCTGTTCTTATCCCATCGCCTCTCCCTCAGTGAACACGATGATTCTCCCAATTCCAGCTCTATTTTCTGGTCTCTGCACTATCAGCAGCTCCTTGGCACAGAGATTATTTTTTCTTTTGATCTTTCATTGAATGAAATTTGAAAGATGGTGATGACCGTTCATATTCCTCTTTCTTCCTCGTCGCCAATCATTCAGTTTTCTTCCTCTGTAAATCTGTTTGTCTCTTGAACTCCCTCCTAACCCTCTTCAATTCCCGACACCAAACCACAGCTCAGTCCCTACATTTAACGCACTGACTGTCCCTTTACCGAGATCCTTCCCCATGACTGCAGGAGGCATTCGATGCATTTTTTTTGTAAATTTGAACAAGTAAGATCAGCCCAAAACTATTCCCGCTGACTGGGAATCTCGGACCCAGTGCCACCGTCAAAGAGTTAAAGTCAGGGTTTTTACCGAGGGAATTAGAAAAAAGAATTCTACACACAAAGTGTGTGAGAACTTCTGTACACGGCAATTTATCTGCGTCAAAAGAACATAGGACAAACTGCAGGACTCCAACCTACAATCTTCTGATAACCTTGCACGACACAGGGAAGTAAAACTCCTCATCTAATAGGCCCTCCGACCACAGCATCAACAATGCAACAAATATCATTTATTTTTCCGCAACGTTCAGGAACCTGAATCAGAAGGTAGAGAGCGCAGATTGCCCCCGTGTCTGATCCCCTCCTGAATCTGAGTTATCATATTTTCTGTGAACCTTGTTTGTTATTGTGTTGTCTAAACACTGAACCACAATGAACTTACTAGGATCCCGATACTGGAGTTACTGACAGCTGTCAGTTCACTCAGTGTTAAAAGACGGGAATCGGGCGGAATTGGAGACAACACATTCCCTGGGAGACCGAGTCCTCACTAAACTACCGGGAGGGGGAGAGTCAGGAACAGAACAACTGTGACACTCCGGTCTGTTCACTGACTCTCCATCCCTCTCAGTGAACCCAGTGACAGGAATTATTGATATTAATGGTTCATGAACAGCAAATATCCTGCAGGGAATTATCCCAATTGGACGAGCTAAAGGGGCAAATGTCAGCTTTAAAGGGTCTCAGTCCTTGGCCACAGTCTGGGACATTTTGTTCAGCTTCTGATTGCAGTGAAATGTGAAAAGTCCCGCAGCGACATAATGTTCCAGAGATACAGACACAGTAACAATCCTAATATTGAACAATAATGGCTGACACTGTATCCATTTTACCCCTAATGTCTCTGATATAACTACATGATATTAGGCAGACTGACAGGCTGTTATCAGATGAACACTCAGTACTTGAACATCCTAAACATCGGCCAACCCCGACCCTGCCTCAGCTCATCAGCTGCTGAAACCCTCATCCATGTCTTTGTTTACTCTCGGCTTGACTATTCCAGTGTTCACCTGGCCGGCCTCCCATCTTCCACCCCACACATACCTGTGCTCATCCAAAATTCTGCTGCCTGGAACTTCACCTGAAAACATGGGAAAAGTCCGCTACCCCGGAAGACGATGGAAACAAAATCCGCGCCAGGGCGGGAACCCGAGTGAACATTGTTAATGATCAGTTTGTTGATCACCCGTTTTTGCAGTTTGTTCAGTTGCTGGTAAATGAACATTTGTGTTCCTGAACAAATCGAGATGGCAAATTCTCCCAATAGATCAGCACAGAGACCGCTGTTGTGGTCATTGTAGCAGTTTTCACAGTGACATACTTTGCTTTAAAATTCTGGCCATGACAGTGACAATTGAAGATGGGAAATGGAGCTAAATTGCGAATGAGAAGTAAGGCGGCCACTTCAGTGCCAACTTATGACGGGTGTTTCAGCGCGAAATGACGGAGTGCCAGTTCAATTTAAAGTTTGGTGCTGCCATAACAATGACAGTGTTGGAGAGGAATGAATGTGTAAAGACTTTGCTGAAAGTTTGATATTCTAATATATGAAGAACATGATCAGTAGATCTGCTGTTTCCAGACACCATTTAGACAGATAAATTTGTAAAGGCCGCAGTTTCTCCTGGCGAGAATCATGATTGTCAATAGGTTCGCCGTAAGAAAGAGGGAAACGAGATCAGTGATAGCGAGAGCCAGATAAATATCACAGTAAGTAGAGGGAATGTTCAGATGTGTTTCGACTGAGTGTTATGCGCCTTGATTCTTTCCTGTCATACATGCAGACACTTTTTCAAAGCATGAAAACAATATACGCTCAATATCCTTCCTGTACACTTCTTTGAGACAGTATCAAGGCAGCAGGGGGGCGGGGGTCAATCGGATTCTGTGTCTGAAATGGTACCGAAGAACGACCCAAGGACCATCGGCACTCAGTCCTTGCTGACTGACCGCGCACCAGCTGGACCATTGGAACAATCGTCTTTGTAAATTGAAAGCTTCAGGTTACCAGGGATTTGGAAGGGAATGAGTTTTCCCCAGAGCTGCCTCATTGTCCCGATCTTCACGAAGATGATCAGCAACATCAACGCTCCCCTTCTGAATGTTCAAAATATTCCGCCGAAAGCAAACCTCAAGCTGAAAACCTTCTCGCCCTCAACAGGCTGATATCTTATCCAACCTCTCTTTTTCTATTTATATCATGAGATATGGATATGCCTCCACGACCAGTATAAGTTGCTCATCCGAAATTGCCTTGGGAAGGATTGCTAACTTTACAATGTGAAAACACTTCAAACATTGAAGTAAAATTAGTTTTGAGATGTTGCCCTGTCCTCAGGATGATGCAAGTGAAGCTTGGAATTGGAACTGAATTGCGAATGAGAAGTAAAACGATCACAGTTTTTACGAATTATGACCGGTTCTTTAGCGAGAAATGACCGAGTGCCTGTTGAATTTTAAATTTGGTAGTAAAAGCCGGGGAAGTTGCAAGTGCAGGAAACTAAAAGATATTTCCACCTGGCTCTCAATCAGGGCTTTAGGCGATTGGAGCAAGTTGCGGAACCTGTAAATGGGAGAACAAATAACAGGCCGACTGCCCTCGGTGATTTACAAACCTATCCCAGTAACAGTCATACAGGTAAGCTACTAAACCGTGGGGAGAGCTCACAGTAATTTTGCGTTCGGTTTGCCCTCTGCTGGGTGTCTTCGTCACTAGAATGTCTGAGAGAGATTGGAATTACGACAAGTTAGACGGGAAAACATTGTCTTCTCAGGGACCTAGTTTATCCGTCGCTTACAAGTCGCTCAGCAATGAAGTAGACTTTGCGCGGTTCAGTATTTTACTTCGTTCCGGTCATGTTTGAGAATAATTAACAACACATTAGGAGTATATTGTGCTGCTTTTTTAAAAGATATCTCGAAGCAGCAAATGTTTTTTTGGCCTCGCCAGCAGCTGACTGACTGTTGAGAAATTTGATAATGGATAGACTTTGCTGACAGATGTAGTATTTGCGTGAAATTGTTGTGAAGCGAGTTATTGTTGTCGTGTAGAGAGCTGTTGATAGCTTCAATGCAATCACTTTATGGTAGGCTAGTACGATTGGTTGCACTGACACTTGAAAATTGTCTCGAGGTAATTTGCCTGCAGCATTGCAGCGAACGGCAGGCATGGGCACAGTTAACAGCGATGTCACTGCTCGTCTGCAAGTATTTCTCTGTACAGGAGAAAATATTTGTTGCCATGATGCTGACCGGTTTATTGCACAGAAGTGTGAAAAAGGACAGATTTGCAGGACAAGAGGCAGAAATTTTCCAAAGGCAAGAAGTGTGGAAGAGAAAAAGGCTCAACCTGCGATGCGGCAGGAGAACACGGTCCGATTCGAAATCCCATTCCGATGTGACAGTATAGGAATTACAACTGAACCTCGAACCATGGAACAGTAGAAGGACTGCAACTGAACTGGAATAGGGACAGAATTACCACACATCTCCCATGTCCTATTGTTCAATGGGGATCGAACCCGTGAGCTTTAACGCTATTAGCATCATCCTCTAACCAATGGAGCTAACTGATCAAAAACAGAAAGTGCTGGAAAAACTCAGCAGGTCTGACAACATCTGTGGAGGGAAAGACAGAGTTAACATTTCGAGTCCGTATGACTCTGAAGAGGTTTTTCCAGCATTTTTTGTTTCTGTTTCAGATTTCCAGCATCCGCAGCATTTTGCCTTTATCTCGGAGCTAACTGGTCGCCAAGCAGCACGTTTCCTAGTTTGATCAATTGCTTTTCAAATTCAGTCTAGCAGTGAGTGGAGAATTCAGCATTCTTCCTTACCTGACTGATCCCGCACAGGCTGGAACTCTCGTATTTGCCCAGTAAAAGCTTCAGGTTACCAGGGAGCTGTAAGGATATATTTGCCCAAGAGATGCTGAGCAGAGCGTCGTTTGCAAGTGTTCCGTTGTGCAGTAGCAAAGCTTTGTTGTCTTGTCGCCAACAAATTTGTAGCACAGAATTGTTAAAAGAAGGGCGGATTTGTCAGAACTAGAGGCAGAAATGTTCCAGAAGGAAGGAGCATGGATGGAAAAAAAACACAGCCTGCAACGCTGCAGAAGAACTTTTCGAAACGCTCTTTCCATGTGACAGCGGAGGAATAACAACTGAACCGGGTCCGGGCTTTAATTACTTCTAACTCGAATAAAATACGTTGGCCCGTACGGGGATCGAACCCGCGACCTTGGCGTTATTAGCACCACGCTCTAACCATCTGAGCTAACCGGCCACTTGGTGAAGTCCCCCTAGTATCTGGTTTTCAAACTCAATGGGCAGTGAGTGGAGGATTCCGCAATCTTCCTCGCTGATTGATCGCGCACAGTCTGGAACTCCCGGATTTGCCCAGTTGAAAGTTCAGGTTACCAGCGAGCTGTGAGTGTATGTTTCTCCCAGAGCTGCTGAATGATCCGATCTTCACAAAGCTGTTCAGCTACAGATACCTTCTCCTTCTTGTCAATGATGAAAATAATCTGCTCAAAGCAAATCTTAAACTGCAAAATCTCCCGTCAATAGGCTGGTATCTATGCAATCTCTTTTCTATTTATTTCATGGGGTGTGGGCATGTCGAGCATGACCAGTGCAAGTTGCTCATTCACAATTGCCTTCGGAACGATGCTAAATCATATAAAATATATAAGCACTTCAAACACTGAAGTAAAAATAGTGTGGAAATGTTGCAGTATCTCTAGGATGTAGGAATTGAAGCGTGTGGATTTCATGGCGAATTGGAAGGAAGTTGCTGACAGTCGGGCAAACTCACGGCGGGGGCTTCAACGAGAAATTACCGAGTGCCTGTTGAAATTTACATTTGATGCTATCATTCGCGGTAGTTGCAATGTCAGGGAACTGAAATATATTTCCGCCTGGCTCTCAATCGATGACTTGAGGCGATCAGAGCAAGTTGGGAAAGCGGTAAGTAACAGGCCAACTGCCGCTGTGATTGATGTATTTATCTGATTAACAGTCATATAGCAGCGCCGCTTCACAAGCCGCAGAACAACAGTGTGGGGGGAGCTCAATCTTGTTTTGCCTCGGGTTTAGCCTCTTCTGGCTGTCTTCATAACGAAGCGTTCGGGATTGGTTGGAATTAGACGGGGGCGGCATTGATTTCTGAGCCCAGGAGGTTATGTGTCACCAATGAACGGTGAGTAGTTATAATGCAAAGGTTTCAAATCCGTTGCACTGTTTTGCTGCAAAGATCATTGGTATTTGTTTATCGGGCTGCATGGCAGAGCCAATGGCGAACTTGCATTTAAAACAGCGCCCGAGAATCGACGTGAATCCTGAAAACATCAGCGTTAAGGGTATTTGGGAGATGGATTTGCACCAACCAGATTTCTCCCCTGAAAAAAAAAGCCACATGTATATTTAGCCGCGCTTTTCATGGCACATATTAACTATTTGGAAATATATATAAGGGGAATCCTCATGAAGTTTTAGGCAACGAGAAAAGTGGTTGTGTTTGATAGTGAGGAGGTTTGATAGCAGGGAGATATCAATTGACTGGTTAGATGGCCAGTAAAGTGTCAAATGGAATTCAACCCGGGGGAGAGCGATGTGATGCAGCTGGGGAACTCAAACAGGTCGCAGGGAATACACAATTAATGAAGAGAGGATTGGGAGGTTTCGAGGAAGTGATGGACACTGGAGCGAATCTCCACAGATTCCCGAATGTTACATGAAAGGCCGATGAGGTGTTTAAGAAGTCAAGTAGAATCATTTCGTTTATTAGACGAGGCTTAAATATACTTGCAGGGAGGTTATGGTGGAGATGTATGAATCATTAGTTAGGCCACAATTTGAGAACTGTGTGCAGTCCTGGTCACCTCATGGAAATTACCAAATTACAAATCGATGGTGGAGCTCCGGCATGATGAACGTGGATAGCCGGTGGTATCTGCTGCTAAAAATGGGAACCAAACTTAGATAAAACTCGTCATCCCAGATTCAGCAGTGACCCTCATCAATATTCCATAACCCGAGCTCTGACCGGAGGGATATATTAACTTTGAACCGATCCACACAATTTAATTTTGAAGCCCGCTCAACTGAACAACACAGCAGAATCTTCTATGTATCTATTGCATTTCACAAACTCCCCACCCGTCCCCTTGCCAATGTGCTTGAAAGGAGCGTTATATATCAACATTTAAAACGAAGTTTCACAAGGAGGTATTTAGGAAAATGATGAAATGTCTGGCCAAATGGGTAGATTTGGACGAGTGTTTGAAAGAAGAAGAGAGAGGTAAAGTGGGACAGAGCTTAAGGGAGGGAATTCCAGATGTCACGAACGTACAATAATTCTCGTAACATTATTGTGATTTATTGTAAAGGTAGGACATAGTGGGATTTGATTAGTTTCTCTGAGTGTGTGTGGGATGTAATTGAATTGGGGACAGCTGGTCTGGAGTCTTTGACTCATCAACTGAATCTAGGTTTGAAATGCTAAATGGGAAAACATGGCTGAAGTCTTAGAATGTGAGGTGAGCAGAATTTGCAGTTTTAGGTATATCACAGCAGTTTGAATTTCAAAGAGATGGTTGGATGATACACCTAGCCGGAGAAGGCAAGCAATCAGCATGTTTATTTTTCCAAATGTTCCTGATAATATTAGCACTATGATTAGCAATATGATTCATATTATGAGAAAGGTAAGTTTAAAATACATATGGGAACAATGGGGATTACATTAAAAAAGACAAACATTTATAAAGGAGAACGATGGCAGGGAAGGCATTCTAAGGTCGACGGGAAGTGCAAACAGCCTTCAGTATTTGTGCATTAAGCCTGCTGTCTACACAGACCGAAGCTTGGAATAGCCACTTTGAATACTTCTGCCCAGGGTATTGTGTCGACTTGCTGGGGTCTGTTTAAATATATTTGTTTTTACTGTTTCCTTAACGGGAGTGTAAGTGGAAGCGAGGTTAATTAGGGGTTTTAGGAGTTAATATAGTAGTAATTTATAGACTTGTGCTGTGTATGAAATCCTCTTACATGTATTACATGTTCGGCACACAACATCAGACAATTACCTGTAACCATTCGGTCATCACCTTCACGTCTCAGCCATTTTCAAATCTCCCGGTCAACGCAGAAGTTAAAGACGTGATTCATCAAATCCTGCAGCTCAGAAGGAGGCCTGTCGGCCCATCTACTCTGTGTCAGTTCTTGGAATGAACTGTCAATTTAGATCCACAATCAAGCTTCCCACGTCACCCTGTAAATTAGTTCCCCTTAAATTCAGATTGAATCTGATTCCACCAACCTTTCAGACAGTAAAGCAATGCAGAGTAATTGCTGGGAATATTAAAAAATAATCCTGAGAATACTCAAGCGGTCAGGGAGCACCTGTGGAGGCAACAGAGTGAATTGTGCAGGTCGATGACTTTTCATCAGAAGTGAAGAAAGATATAAATATATTAAATGTTAATCCTGTGGAGAGGAGGAAGGGGCGGGATGTACAAAGCGAATGTCTGTGAGGGTGGAGGGAGGGAGGGAATAGGTTTCTTGATGTAAAATCCATAGAGAGTTGTAATGGGCATGATAAAGAAACAAAGGATATGTCCAGATGGGGCTGTGAATGGCTGCATTGCAACCGTCCGAAAGTAACATGAAGGAATAAAGATAGAAACGTGACAAAACTAAATCAGTAAAACCCAGCAAGACATCAACTGGAGGCAGATGTTATGAAGTTTACATCAACGTAACAAAGCCCGAAAAAAGCATTTGGGTTTACGTGCTAATATTATGAAGCCCGAATGGACCAATATTACCTTTGGAGGTGTTTACTTAAGGAAGCACTTTGATTTATTCCGGGTTTAGCAGAGCAAGGGAAGATGTTGACTGATCTATGTTACCGCACGTTATGCAGGAAAGAGTGGGGAGGGGTGCATGTTGAATCTTTTTAATCAATGCTCTCGGGCTTGCAGATCGATTTAGACACCTACACTTAGTGCTTCACACTATTTAAACGTTACTCCGAATGAGCTGTCTTGATTTCAAGGGGATGGTATTACACTTTCCCACATCAAACACCATTACAAATCATTTACCCACTCGTGAAATCCATCCCTGTGACTTTAGAGCTTCCCCCTTCAATTTCTGCAACTTAATAGCTCCCTGAAATGAATACACTCTTCAAACCTTTGAAGGTCTAATGCACAGACCAGGATAACAACAATCATCAGATCACACGCCACTGGTTAGGAGCGAATAGTTGATGCAAGTTGGAAGGTTTGTGAAATGAAGCCAAAGTGACGCTGCCGGTCTGTCTGTGAGGGAAACGCGTTGTAGGGGGTGAAATACAAAGAAGGGAATGGAAAAAATAGACGCTGCAATAACCCTAGTTAGACAGTGAAGGCTGCTATGGGAAACATGCTCAATGGAGGCCGGATAGCCGAGTCGGTACAGCATCAGACATTTAATCTGAAGGTCCATGGCTCCAGTCCTTATCCAATTGCATCCTTTTGGGACAAAGGGTACAGTCCCATTGAAATGACGGGAAAAAAGAGCAAAGTATGCTGAATTATTCAAGAGAACAGAAGAGACGTATAAGTTTCTTCGATTTGCAACAAAAAAAAACTTTCTTCTCGAAATTGTGGCGTTCTCGATGATTTTTAGGAATTATTTGCAGATTTCCAGCTACTCTAAGTGTGAAAGGTTCTTCCAGGCTTTTCCCTTGGCTGGCCGAGACACTATCCCTGTGAATCAGTGACAACAATATGTTCTTATTCAACCCTAGTCTTAACGCCGGTGGAAGCAGCTTCTCCCTATTTAATCTCACACTTGATTCTAACAAGATAGAAACCTCTATCAAACCACCCTTCATTCTTCTTTTCTCAAGAGATTAGAAATTGGTAGAAGCCCTGAAAACGAAAGAAAGTTGCAGGAAACGTCGAGGGATTGACACTAGGTGATCGTCTCCTTCAGAGAAGCAGCACAGAACGGACGGTCACCTTCTGTGCTTTACCCATCCTATAATTATACAAATCTAGAATTATCAAAACTGAACTTCTAAAGTGACCTACTTAACTCCGCAATCCGCACTGCTTCCACTCCAGGGTCAATGTAATCCTGGTGCTTCCTCTGAGTAGCGTCTGGAGGAACATGAGAAATAGGGACAGGTGTATTATCTATTTCACAACTTCTCAATAATTCACAAACTTTCTGGCTGATCTCCTGCTTCAATTGCACCATCCTGAGAATCCTCAATTCGCACCGTCATGCAGCACCATCACAGATAAAGAATTCCTAATGCGTTTGCGGCCCCAGAATCATGTTCACAGCAAAATAGTGGGATGCAATTCACAATATTGCATTACAAAACTCGCTTGTAGCTTTTATGCCACTCCGTCTGTTACATAGATCTGCGTAGCTGCAGATTTAAGACAGTTGTCTAACTATCTATTGGAATGATTGGCACCTCGGATATGACAGCCTGGAAGTCCAGACCTTAAAATGATTGTTTGTGCCTGTGCACTGGCGATTCGTGAGCGCTGTACCTGGAGACCCAAATCCTTTTGCTTCTCTACGGTCCCCTGTTTCTCACCACCTAGAAAATACGCCCATTGCTCACTGGATAAGCTCTTTGTGTACTCTCCACATCCTTAATGGCTGTCTCTACATCGACTGTTCAGCTGGAGGCACTAAAATCATTTGCTTCTATGTGCTTTACAAGCGTCGTACAACAGGGTAATAATTTATTGTTAATTACTTTGAACCACGTCCGAATGAAACAAAACACCGATATTGCAAAATTCTACGTCATAGCCCAGATATTTGTCGGCGACACGTAATTCACTAACTGAGAAACCAACGCTTTCGCCGTACAACGTTTTTGAATTAAATTTAACTCGGTTTCACTTCTTATAAAGAACACTCAGCGCAGCGCAAATACAAGCGGAAAGCAGTGAGAATTCTCCACAGTGTTGTCTTCTCTTCTGTCAAGCGGTGCTGCCACAAGCTGGCACTGAGATCAACGCATAAATGACAACTGCAGTTGGAATATTTTTCCTTCTGGTTAGTTGTTACCAAATTTGCTTTAAACACAACAAATCTCTGACTGAAAGCCTGGTAGAATGATCTTCCAGTTCCCTCTCCTTGCAACTCCGCCGAATGCTGGGAGTGAATTGAAAATTCACCGCACAGTCGGTGACCCACTTGATTTTGCGCTGAATCGCCGGTCACTAATTTAACTAATTTCCCGACATGCGCTGCCAACTTCAAGACATTTCTCCAGCCCCCTCGGCTCCTGCATCTCATTTAGCATTGACTAGTGTACCTTATATCGCCATTCCTCGCCCTCCCTGAAAAAATGTACAACTTCACTCTTCTCCGCGTTAAATTTCACTTCTGCCATCTGTTCCATCAGCCTGCCTCTGTCCCCTGGAAGGTTATCATTATCCTCCTCTGAATTTTACAACACTTCTGAGTTTTGTGTCATCCACAAGTTTTGAAATGGTGCCCTCCACGTTGACGCCTCGGTCCTATGTTGAAGAAAAACAGCATTGATGACACCGCTGATGGCTGGAGAATCCCATTATATAGCAATTCACCACAGCGCTTTGTTTCCTATCATTCAGCTGACTTGGTGCCCATGCTCCACTGACAGTCTTCATCCCAAAACAATCAAGTTAACTGAACACTAACTGCTTTTAACACATCCAGGCATGTTTTCCTGAATGAATCCGCACTTATCCATGTGGTAATACATTTTGTCTCTGGATATCATTTCCAAAAGCTCTTCCACCACTTGAGGTTAAACTGGTGCGCGTGTGGTTTACAAAATGATAATTAGTTACATTTTGTGAACAATGGTATACCATTTGCAATTCTACAATCCTCTAGCATCGTCCGTTAAAACTAAGCAGGATTGGAAATTTGCGGCCCACTGCCCTCCGCAATTTCCAAACTTACTTTCCTCAACACCCTGCCCCTGAACCAATCCTGGTGAATTGTCAACATTTAAGTAAAACCACGTTTATAATGCCTCCTCTATCTACAATTGTCGCCCACCCAATTTCACAACTACCTCGTGTTTCACTCTGCCTTTGGAAGTGTTTTTCTTTCTTGGCAAACACAATATAAGTCCTCTGGCTCCAGGCGCGAAATTCCGTTTTAGTCCCTATTCGGACCGTTCCTGTTCTCGCAACCTTTTATATTTATATCCATAAAGCAAAAACGAAATCTGCTAGTCTATTCTCCCATTCGCCCTTTTCTACCTGTATTTATTCTTCACTTCCCCAATGAATTTTCTATTATTTTCCATGGTTCTCACTTGCGGTGTAGTGTCCCCAGGGTAGTGTCCTCGGCCGAACCATCATCAGTTGCTTCATCAATGATCTTCCGTCCAAGATATGGTCAGAAGTGGGGATGTTCGCTGATGATTGCAAAATGTTCAGCACCATTCGCGACTCCTCGGATAATGAAGCATTCCATGGCCAAATGCAACAAGACCTGGACAATATCCAGGCTTGGGCTGACAAGTGGCAAGTAATATTTACAGCACACAAGTGACAGGCAATGATAATCTCCATCAAGAGATAATCTAACCATCGCCCCTTGACATCCGACTGCACTTCACTGAATCCCCACAATCAACATTCTGGGGGTTAACATTGACCAGAAACTGAACTGGACTAGCTATATAAATGCTGTGGCTACAAGAGCAGGTCATAGGCTGTGGATCCCGCGACGAATAACCCACTCCCTGACTCCTGAGAGCCTGTCTGTAATCTACAAGGCACAAGTCAGGAGTGTGATGGGATACTCCCCACTTGCCTGGATGAGTGCATCTTCCAAAACACTCAAGTAATTTGATACGGTCCAGTTCCACGCAGGCCGCTTGAGTGGCACCCCACGCACAATCATTCACTCCCTCCACCACTGACGGACGGTAGAAGCAGTGTCTACCTTCTACAGGGTGCACTGTACGGATTCACCAAGGCTCCTTAGGCAGCGCTTTCCAAACCCACGACCACTACCATCTAGAAGGACAAGGGCAGCAGATAAATGGGAACACCACCACTTGGACGTTCCCGTCCAAGTCACTCACCATCCTGACTTGGAAATTTATTGCCGTTCCTTGACTGTCACATGGTCAAAACCCTGGAACTCCCTCCCTAACAGAACTGTGGGTGTACCTACACCACAGGAAGTGCGGCGGTTCAAGAAGGCAGTTCGCCATCAAATTCTCAAGGACAATTAGGATGGGCAATATAGGCTGGCCCAACCAGCAAGCCCTCATCAGGTGAAGGAATAAAAGAATACAATCTGACAGCCTTTACTTCTTTCATTTTGCTCGATACATATTTTCTCATCGAAAACCTTTGGTTTTGTCTGGCCATCCTTTCCTAATCGTGGCAAGGAACCACGACATCACCCAAACAATCTCTTTAAAGGCTGTCACTGTGGCTTTCCTGAAAATATTTCGTTTCAATTCGTTTGGGCCAGAATAGGAAGAAAGTGTATTAGCATCAGTGTGCGTTTGTGTTTGCGTGTGTGCGCGTGTACGTGTGTGTGCGTGTGTGTGTGTGCGTGTGTGTGTGCGTGTACGTGTGTGTGCGTTTGTGTGTTTGTGTACATGTGAGAGAGGGAGAGACGGGTTGAAGGGGGGCGGGGATGTTGGGGGTTGAGAGGGAGAGATACATAGAGAGCCAAAGGGAGAAAAATGGAAAGAAAGAGATAGAGGGATATCGAGGGAGAGAGAGCTGGAGAAGAGACAGAGAGGTTGATGCAAGATGTTTGCTTTTCATTTTATCCATTCGCCCCGTGACACTGGAAGTGGCTGGGCCCTGTGGAGTGGGAAGCGAATAACCCAGAGAATATTGGTTGATGCCTGTGACTCATTCAGTTCAACATCAAACTGTGCTCCTTCATAAAATGAAAGCAGATAAAATTCTGGGGTCACGTCAGTAAAAATCACTTTGGCAGATGAATAAACATAGAGCTGGTGGAGCAAGAATAAGATGGCGGCCGGAGATGAAGTGTCACCGTATCTTTGTGAAAAGTTAGAAACTTAAATCGTGCCCCCACCTTCCACACCAGAGCTGTAAAAAGGATAGCGCGTGAGGTTATTGTCATCTCTGCCCAGTGCTGAATAATTTACATTTACAGCGTTATCACAGGACGATATCACATCGATCCAGAACTCAGGCGACTCTGAAGCACCCCTGTCGACACCTTATGCTACTGTGACTCTGTGATCTGCCAGTAAATTCTTAATCAGGAGCGATCTGATGCTAAGTATGTTACCAGCAGTCGAGGTAGTGGAAGCTGGAATAGTCTTTGTTAAAGCTGCTGCAGTTATATATTTGGCAGATGGATCTTGGATGGAGCTACTGGTCAGCACTGAGATGATGGAGCTCTTGTCACTACTCCTGACTCTGCTGTTTCCCGTGATTCTCTAAGCTGGAGTGTTCTGAGAATCAAATCTTACTGAAAATAAAGTTTTCAAAGCAGGCCGTTCACCTGAGTAGAGGCCTAGCTTAAACAGTCCCTCTTCACACACAATCATCTCCCATGAACCAGTCCAATGAAGATACATTGTCCTTTCTGTGAGGGAAAGCTGCCCTTCCTTAGGTAAGGAGACCGAAACCCTGGCTGGTTGTATCTCTATGTTATTCAGGCAGTCAGGGATCAGAAGGAAGTTCAGGACCGAGAATGCACTGTTCTGCCTACAGTAGGAGATACTGCACCAAGAACCTGCTCCAGTTAAACAGAAGTGACAAGGTTTGGACCAGGCACCTTGAAAGAGCGGGCATCATAGACTGGGGAGGTGAAGATCAAGCAAGATCATACCTGTTACATACTCCAGAAGGTACAATCCGCCGGAACATGATTCTCCTCCTCATCTGTTGAGAAGAACCTCCTATCATACTTTTAAGCTAATCAGGTAGAGACAGTCAAGTGGGTGTACCTACATCACATCCATTGCAGCGGTTCAGTAAAGCAGCTCAGCACCACCTTATCAAGGGAAATTGGTGATGGGTAATAAACACTGGCCTAGCCAGCCGCCTGCCAAATCCCATGAATGAATAAAAAAATGTGCCAGAAAGAAAAGATACTCTGATTTTTCAACTCCAAACCAATAAAGCTGGCCCAAAACAACTGGGCCTACAACCCTCCAGATGTGACCAGAACGAGATCTGGTAGAATTGTCAGGCCTCCAGACTGTATGAATTTATAAAGTCATAGGCTTGAAGAAGGAGAAAGGGTAGTTGTAAAAAATATTGTAATGCAATTATGTTGGATTAAGAGTGGAGGGAACGGTACTGCGAGTACGTTCGGCATAGCAAGAGTTAATGTGAGACTGGAGAACAGCACTGCCCACAGCGTGATAGAAAGAGTGACATGACAGTATACCTAAGATAGACAGGTTAGCGCATGGGAGAGGCATGATCAGGAGACTTGAGTAGATATCAGCATGGAGATGGCTCTTAGTCTGGCCTATAGTTTGTACACAACCACACAAAAACACATACACACACAAGCACGTAAGCACACATACGCGCGCGCGCGCACACACACACACACATACACATACAGTTATGTGTTGCCAACAAACGGTTATTGTTCAACATTACAAGCCTCTGAACACCTACTGAAAAGAACTCTTACAACACAAAGTATCCAAGTTTGCTGACGATGAAAAATGGCGTGAAAGCGTGTGTTGGAGATAACGCAGAAAATTTGCAGAGGGAGATGGATGGGCTGAGTGTGTGGGAAAGAACAGGGCAGGTAGAATACAATATGCCGAAATGTAAACAGATTCAGCTTGGTAACAGAAACTAGGAGAATTAAGTTCTACTAAGATTATGCGGGACATTGCACAGCTCCTGCCTGTTGCACTGAGGCAAGTTGGATCTCAATGTTCAATGCGTCTATGGGACGTATTTTCTATATCTCAAAAGGGGGTTTAACGGTGGGCCGCCTCTTTCCGCCTCACCATTTGATTGTGGAAAATTTGGGGAGCAGTTAAGTTGCTGAAATCCGTAATGGATGGTGAATTGAGTGAAGCCTTCACTAGTGAATTGCGGGCCGTTATCGGACACCACCAGGTCCAGGATGCCAATGGGCTCTCCAGGTTGTTGGACTTGTTGTTGAACTTTCCTCGCACTAAAATTGTATTCCTTCTTAAATCAAAATAGGTATCGAAAGATTTCAGAACAGCTTCAAATTTACCCGGAGATTCATTTATTCCTTGGCTCACAATGACGTCATCGGTTATCGGACCTTCTGTTTCCAAAAGTGTTTTCATTTCATCAACCTGTGTCTCCTTATCTAACCCTAAAGCTATGGTATATCTTTTAAAAATGCCCGCCAACGCCACCAATTCTGTGCCTGAATTGCCCCTTGGATCAGCAAAGATCGACCTGCTAGCTCTGATTTATTATCCAAGGCTGTTTTTCTTTCAGCAGAGGGGAGTTCAGATTTAATTGCTGTTGCACTTTTAAAGATGGATCTGCAGAAACCGTTTAGTTCACTTCACCCCGAGCTTTTTGGGGTTTTGGCGGGCTCCAGCGGCGATGTTGGACCCGACCTCAAAGTGATCTATTTTCTTTGCAGCAAGTCTTTGAATCGAACGTTTGGGTCTTCTCGCGAATTTCCCAGAGTAGAGTCTTCAATTCATCAAAGGGGATTTCCGGCTTTCACTGAGGCGTCAAATGTTTTTATTTCAACGGTTCTAGGCGGCCGACTCTGGACTCGGGCTGGGGGCGGTGACTGAAGAAATGGACTGTTCTGCCTGATTAATGCCCTCAATACTTCTAAAGACCCGTTCAGCCTTTGTACCGATTTATAAATATTATTTAGCTAACTCACCCTTGCGATCTGGCTCGGTTATTTGACTCTGTATTGGAAGGGGATTCACAATGCCCGGGGCGGGCTCTGCTGGTGTCCTTCAGCTACACAGTTGATTTCACTTCTGCCCTTGAGCATCCAGTTCTGCAATGGGGTTTCTTCTTAGGCGATCTTCATCTGTTCTCTTCAGTTTTGGTGAATTCGTCAGGTCAGGATGTGGTTCCTTTAGTTTTTCAGATTTTGGGGTCTTTCCCCAGCTTGTCTTGAGTTCTGGGTTCGGTCATTAGTTGCTACCAAGTTGTGAGAGTTCTGTCCATTGTTCTTACGAAGAATGTTCAACTGTTGAACAGTCACTGTTTATTGGTAACACACAGCTGTATACATAACCACCAGAAAAGCCCAGTCTAAGAGCTATCTCCATGCAGTTTTCTACACGACCGTCTCTAGTTCACGTCTTTCCGATGTCCGAACCTGTCTATCCCAGTTTTACTGTTATGTGACTCTTTACATCACACTGTGACTATGCTGTTTTCCAGTCTCACATGAACTCTTGCTGTGGGAAACAACTTTATCCTACACTTCGAACTCAGTTCCATCATCTCAGCCATTAATATCGAATGTACATAGCTGAGACCGAAGTATTCATCCATCCAGCACCCCACTAATTACAACCTGCCAAGGTGAAAATATCACTTTTCTTCCTACTCTCTGTTGCCTGTCCATTTGCCAATTCATTTTCCATGCTAGTATTGACGCCAAATCCCATAATTCCTAAGTTTGTATAAGAACCTTTAAGGATCCTTTAATGGATGCTTTCTGAAAATCCAAATTTAGTGCATTCACTTGTGTTCCCTTTATCCCTCTCATAATTACATCCTCAGAACCGCTGATAAGATCGCCGTACTCAATTTCTCCTGCACTATCTTGTGTGGAGTTTATTGAATAACATTATGATTTTCCAAGTGTTCTATTAGCACATCCCGAAAAGAAGGGAAAATATCATTTTGCCTGGCAGTGATGTGAAGCTAATAGTTCCCCGTTTTCTTTCTTGTCCTCTTCCTACATATCGGGGTTTGTTACTTTCCAATCCTTGGGAACTGTTCTGGATTCTAAGTAATTCTGAAAGATCGAATCCAATACATCTGCTATCTTTGCAGCTACCTCTTCTGTCAAACTCCATGTTGCAAGTGGAAAGGTCTAGGAGATTGCTTGCAACTTACCCCCTTGAATGTCTCCAGAAATCTTTCTTTCCTGGCACAGATTTACATAAGTTCAATATATTCACTTGATATTTGGTTTCGGTTTATTCTGAATCGTTTTTGAGCCAAATCCCGATTCTCCATTATAATTCCACCTTTCTCTGAGTCCAAAGGGTCAATGTTTACTCTCACAATTATTTTTTTTTTCATCTGCATAATTTATAGAAATGTTTACAAACTTTTTTTAAAGTTAGCAGTTGGTGTAATATCATATTCTCTTTACTGTATCCTTGTAAATTGTAGATCCTCTTTGGCTGAAATCTAAAAGCTTTCGATTTCCGCGGTTTATTACTATGGTATCTTTAAGCACTCTTGTTCGTAACGGTTGCGCTGTTCTTCTTTTGTCTTGGGGCTGATACAACTTAAACGGATGTATACGTGTTTAAAATTGTACAGTAAGTATTTTAATGAGAACCATTGTTTGTCCAAAATCATATCTTTAAATGTGGTGACCTAAATTACATTTGACAGCTCGAATTCAAAAGCTAATGTTTGCTATTTTGAGACTCATCATTCGAGATTCAGCGTAAACCAAATCATTTACAAAAACAAAATCTAATCTTCTACCTTATTATTTTCAGTCTCCCTTAGAAATCGCGTTCTATAAGATTATTAATTAAATCGTCTTCATTGCACACTACTAGATCTAAAAGGGATCTAAACTAGATCCAGAACCTTTTTTGGGTCGTTGAAATGCTGATCCACAAAATTATCATGTATATATTGAGGCACATCTCCCCTGGGATTTCATTCTGATGATGAATTTCAATGGCAGGCGTTTTGTAGACTGACCTGCTCAACTTTGCCATTGCCGTTCTGAAGTCACTGTTGCGGAAGCGCTGTTTGTTTGTTAAGTGACTGGAACTAACGCCAGATGTTATGCAAGCTGCTTTTCTCAGCTGGGCACGGATTGTACTATAAAGGGGATCACTTAAGGATCTCAGATACATTCCAATGGGAACTGCAGAATAGGGCAGGAGGCGAAGATTCTTCTAAAGAATGGAACGGCCAATAATTCTACAGATCAAGGATATTTACTATGCCGTGCTGGTAGCCATTGGTACTCCTGGTAAGTCAGTATTTCCTGCTGTCTGATAGCTGATGAATATCTCACTGTTAATGATTATGTAACAGAATGAGAATTTCCTCCTTGCTTTGACACTTGTCCAGCGGGATCATTTGATGAACATAAGCGGGAAATTTAGGTGTCCACCTCGCCGGTGAGGGGCTCTGCTGGTCCGCAAATTGGGAGAATCGATTTGCTCTCTATGATTTTCGCTACTCCATTATTTTATCAGAGCATAAAATCCAGTGACTTTATTTATTCACTCCCGGGATGTGGGCGCCGGTGGGTCTGTCTGCAGATGGCGTTGACCAAGACCTCCCCCTCCATTGTTTTACATTGTCTTGTAGTGAACTGGGACCGCACTCTCTTGGTTCAATTAGCATTGATCGATTCTTTAATGGAAAATCTTGTTCCACGAAATTGCGGTAGATTTTTTTAAAGAGCTAACAGAGACGGTTGATAAGGGCACCACTTTTGATATGGTGTTCATGGTCTTCCAAACACCATTTGACACAATATAACGCAACAGGCTTGTGAGCAAGTTTGCAGCTCGTGCAATAAAAGGGACAGTAACAAGGTGGAGATGGAACTCGCTGAGCGAAAGGAAACGGGAAGTTTTGGTGAATGGATTTCTTTGTGGGCTGGATGAAGGTTTGAACTGGAGTTCCCCAGGGGTCAGTGTTGGGACACGTGCTTTCCCTGATATGCATTAATGACCTAGACCCTCGTGTATAGGACAAAATGTTAATCCTTGCAGATATAGAAACCTTGAGGTATTCCGAAATGTGTGGAGGATAGTATAGAACATCAAAGGGACGTCGACAATTTGGTGGAATGGCCGGACAAGAGGCAGATGAAGTTTAATGCAAAGTGATGTGAAGTGATTAATTTTGGTAAGAAGAAAATGGAAGGTCATTATAAAATAAAGCGTACAGCTCTGAAGGGTGTGGAGGGACAGACAGACTTGGTTGTATGTGTTCATAAATTGGTTAATGCTGAAAAAAGTCATTTTGTCAAAGATTGTTGCCTTGCAATGAGAATGATAATGACAATCGCAAGACTACCAAAGTCAGGGAAGTAACAACTTTATACTGTCTGATAAGAGAGAGCTGAGTGACTGGCAAGTGGACTCTTATTGGTAGAGGTGTTGCCGTGGAGAAAGCACTGGTCGATGGCTACTGAATTGTTTCAAAATTTAAACCACGGGGCTTGGAATTCACCAAGGCATTGCACCGAGGAAAGAAGGAACTAATGGCTATCACTTATTTTGTTTCGCTGAAACAGGCGCATTGTGTGTACATGTTCTTTCTGGCTGCAAAGAACACTGCTCTGGGTATTGGTATATGTAGCTCTTTATACACACAGAGCCCAACTCACAGTCTTAAATTGGTTTTCAGCATAATTTTTTTCTCACTGAGGGATGTTTAGCAAATGTTATCCAATCGCAGAATCACATCTAATTTGGACACTGTGTGTTGAGTTTTGCGAGCACGGGATGGTTGCCCGTTGTGAACAGGAGAAGGGAGATGCTGTTTGATAGGAGACCTATCAAATCGTATCAAACAGCACGTCACTTCTGCTGTCGGAACGGGCAAGGTACAGACTGTACCCTAACAAACCGTGGTTGCAGAACTCAAAATACAGTGTCCGACATTAGATGTGATTCTGTGATCGGTCAGCATTTGCTAAAAATTGCCCTGACATTGTTGTTCATGTGATTTTCCACGTGAGGGCCAGACGAAAAGCATCGACAAAACGTCTTTTTTCAACAGTACTCAAGTTCTGTATTACTAAGCGACCGATTGTTCATGAATATTGAAGGGAACTGGGCATGTTGACAGTGCTCTGTCGTATCCTGGGGTTTATCAATAGAGTACAATAGCAAGAAGTTAAAGTTGCATTTGTAGAAGGCCTCAGTTCGGCCTCAGCTACAGTATTGTGTCCAGTTCTGGGCGCCACGCTTCAGGAAGGATGAGAAGGCATTAGAGAGGTTGCAGAACAGATTGACTGGGATGGTTCCAGGGATGAGGAAATTTGGTTATGAAGATAGATTGGATAAGTTAGGACTGTTTTCCTTAGAGAAAGGAAATTGAGAGCAGGTTTGATGGAGGTGTTCGAAATCATGAGGCGTTTGGACAGAGTAAATAATTGTCCCATTCGTGAAAGGATCGAGAAGGAGAGGGAAAATGTTTGGAGTAATTACTAAAAGAAGGAGAAGTGATATGAGGAGAAATATTTTGGTGCAGCGATTGTTCGGGATTGGAGTGCACTGCCCGAGGCTGTAGAGGAGACCGATGCAATTGAAACACTCACAGTTAATTAGACTGTTATCTGAAAAGGAAGAATGTGCAGGGTTACGGGAAGTAGGGGTGGGGGTGGGGCGGGGTGGAGGGGGGGAAGGTGGGATGCGGGAAATAATGTTAGATGGGTTGCTCATTCGGAGAGCTGGTGCAGACACGAGGGGCCGAATGGTCCTCTTCTGCACCATAACAATTTTGTGATTCCGTGCGATTCCTTTTCATTTAATCACAGCCAGAGCATCGATTGCAAGGCTTCTCTTCCCTCTTCTGCGCCATTACCTCTGATAACGAAACCACCGCGAGGACCTATTCCTGTCCGCTTCCTATTTCCCATCAACATGCTGCCACTCGTCGACATTACGCTGAAACAGAGCAATTGTTTTCACATGAACAGGGACTCAATCAGGAACTCACCCAGACTCCTTCGGCCGCAGCTTCTAAATCCACGACCATTTGGAAGCACATGGACAACAGAATCGAGGGAACAACACGACGTCGAAGTTCCCCTCCAAGCCACTGATCATTCTGACTTGGAGATCTATCGTATTTCCCTCATTGCCGCTCGGTCAAAATCCTGGAACTCCCTCTGTAACAGCACTGCGGGTACAACTGCACCACATGGACTGCAGCCGTGCAAGAAGGCGATTCACCACCACCTTCGCAAGCACAACAAGGGATGGGCAACAAATGCGGGCCTAGCTCGGGAATGAATAAAACAAATGTCCGCTGTTGACACCCAGATCTGCCTCGCAATCAAACCTGTAGATTGCTCCACCTCGACCGATTCATCAGGCTGCTTATCACAGATCCAGCAGCGAATGATCCGAAATCTCCACCCATTAAATATCAGGAAGACAGAAGCCATTGTTACTAGTCTCTTCAAAACTCCATTGCCTAACTTTGACTCCTTTCCCCTGCTGAGAAATTGTATTGGAGTAAGGAAGTTTGTTTTCAAACTTGGTGTCAGAATTTCACCATGAGGTGGCTTTCTGACGACAGTTCCAACGTATTTCGTGACCAGTCTTTGATCATCTCGGTAACATTGTCCGACTTTGCCTTGTCTCAGTTGATCTGCTGTTGAAATCCTCATTCCAGCCTTTGTCACCTGCAGACTTTGCTATTCCAATGCACACCCGCCCGGCCTCCTACATTCTGCCTTCCATTAGCTTGTGGTCATAAAATCTCTGCTCCCGAACCCTTATCCACAACGAGTCGTGTTGACATATCATGCCTGTGCTCGCTGGTGTAAATCATCTCCCTGTCAAACAATGCCTCGATTTTAAAATCCTCATACTTGTTTGCAAATCGCCACCTCCCCCCCACCCCCCCACCACGCCCCCCCCCCACCCCCCCCACCTCTCCACACCCCGGCCCCCCACCCCCGCCGCTCCCCACACCCCAACACCCATTACTCCCTGGTCTTGCCCATTGTAAACCTGAAATCCCCTGCAACCCCACAGACCGCGGTGAAATTTGCAATCTTCTAAATTTGGCATATTGGACATCCCCAGTTTTAGTTGTTCCACGACTAGTTCCCGTATCTTTGGTGCTTAGGTCCAACTCTCTGAATTTCCCGCCAAATCGCCCCTTCCCCGGCCTCTCCACGTCTCGTCGGCCTTTCAAGATACTTGTTAAAGTTTCACTCTTTGACCAAGCTTTTCGCCACCGTCCTAAAATCTCCCCACGTGTTCCCTGTCTAGTTTGCTTTTACGGCACTTCCTTGAAAGCGCTAGATAAATATTTATTGTTTAGCTGTTGCTGTTCACACCCCATCTTTCATTAATCGCACAGCTATGGAAGATATGTGGACTTTTTTGCAGTTTAATTGTGTTAAGCATGGAAAACAAATCATTGTAGAAAAATGACAGATAATTGACTGATCCCTCATGTTTTAATATATCGTCCCAAGTCGGTAAACCTCCGCCACCATCCCACAGTGAACCATCCCCCTCCCCCCGCTGCACACCACGGCCCCAGACCCCCGACCCCTGCCATGTGTTATCAGCGTCTGGGCCTCAATGTTGTGGACCGTTCTCTTTGACCATTCCCCTTCCTGAATCCGAACGAACCTGTTACCACCTAAATGAAATGTGTTTGAAGGTAATTGAGTCTTCAATGATTTACTTGATTCAAAAGAAATGTCATCAATGCTGGCCGAATATTCTAAAAGGAAACCGTGTTCCCAACTGGAAGTAGCAACAAATCTGTACGTTGCCCCACAAATTGTGACCGGAGGTTTCTGAGTGCCACCCCCACTCCCCAACCTTATTTAACTCTTCTTCCTCTTTCTTACAGTGAATCTTTTGACAATAGTGACCGTCTGCAGAGGAAAGTGCCACCTTCCAATAAGTATCTCCATTCACATGGTGGCCATGGCGGCTGTGCACCTACTGGCCACGCTCGTCTATAGAGTTGCTCATCAAATTCTCAGGGAACGTTTTCCATATTCATTCCTCTCCTACACTGTCATTTGCAAACTTATGGTGTACATGACTTTTACCAACGTCGGCTTGTCCGTGTGGTTTACTGTCTGTTTAAAATTGGCCAGTTTGTAGCTATATGTTGTGAGAAACTGAAAACCAGGTATTGTACAGTGAGAACTGCGTCCATCGTCATAATAATTGTTTCTGTGATAATGTGTTTAGAGAACATCCCTTTCTGGTTTGCATTTGAACATAAAATAATAATGAATAACATTCAGTGGTGTTTCAGCCCCAATATGGTCTTTTTCAGATCGCCTGCAGGCGGAGCCTACTTCAGATTACAAAGTTTTCTATTTTCATTGGTTCCTTTTGCATTGATATTGCTCTGTAATTGTTTAACGGTCAGACGCATTGTAGTAACCAATATTGCCCGCAGGAGACTCCGGACTCCCAGGACTGGGAATCAGCGCGATCCAGAGATGGAGAGCCGAAGGAAATCCATTATTTTTCTGTTCGCCGTGTCGGCCAATTTTATATTGTTGACAAAACAAAAACAGAATTACCTGGAAGAACTCAGCAGGTCTGGCAGCATCGGTGGAGAAGAAAAGAGTCGACGTTTTGGGTCCACACGACCCTTCAACAGAACTGAATATATTGTTATACTGAATATATATATATTATATTGTTGAGTCTGATATCACTGGTGAGTCAGTGGACTGGTGCCCTGGTCATACGTATCCAACCAGTATATACAGATCCTGAATATATTGCCAATGAGACCGGATATATGCTCACCCAGTTGAAGTCTTCTATAAACACGTGCATTTATGCAGCGACACAAGCGAAGATCGTGGAAGAGCTCATTAATGTAGTAAAATCTCCTTGGATATTTATTTTGTCCGTGGTTAAAAATATAAAAAAACAAAGCCAAACGACCTGCCCAAGTTAGAGCAGAATTACAGCCCGTGATTCCAACAGAATGGCCACCTTCCGTTTGGATCAAAGGGATTTGTTGTCATTGAAAATGAACAGGCATCAGAAAACATTTCCTGACCTTAGAGCCGTGTGTTTCATGTCTACTCTCCGAAACTGTGCAGCTCAATTTCCTGCTGAAACCTTAAACCTTTTACCCCACATCCAAAGGGAACAGTCATACTTGAGGTTCAGATATGGAGTCGAACACGTGGGAGTTAGCGCTTAGTGCCTTCCACTCCAGCTACAGGAATAATACTCTCTGTTATATTAAGTGATAGATTCCTTTAGAATAGAAGCAACGAAGTGGGTGTTGAAATCGTGGTTGTTTATAGTTTACCTGTAATATTGATGTGAATGTTACAAACCCTGGACCTCAGTCAGGTTTCACTCTCCATTGTTTCCAGGAGTAATAGACGAGCGTCCTGTCTCCTGATCAGTATCTAATTATAACGGTAGCAAGAACTTGGCTCATCGTATTAACTTCAACTCTCAATTGGTCGTGAACATGTCGGTATTTTGTAACAAGGAAACAGATCATTCCAACCAGCCAAATATTTTGGGCCTTTACCCTCCAGCCAAGAAAATAGTCCCAATAAATTTTAGCCGCCTTGTAAGAACATCACCTGCTTATTTTTAGTCACCAGCTTATTTATTTTCCTCTTTATTTTGGAATAACTTCTGAATCTGCGAATTCCACCATCTCCCAGTTCTCCAGTAAAGACCTTTCTTCACCATAATTTCTAAATCGTTCTGTCATTTAATATTTTATATCTGGCGTTTAGTTCTTGATCCCTCAACTGACGGGCGCTATCTGCATCTATTTATCCAGTCCTCCTGAATATAATCCAGATGGTCACGACTCGACAAATAAAATCAACCTGATATCAATAACCAAACCTGTGAGTGTCTGGGAAGTGGAGTTAAGAGAGTTCATTCATAGCTCTGTCTTGCAGTTGGTTCTGATATTGGTTATACTGATTAATGTGAATATTAGCTTTCATAACTTAAACAGTACCCTAAACATCTGGGGAATGGAGGGCAAGAGTCCAAACAAATGACTCCAGGCCACCCCCAACACGCCACCCCCACCCCCAACCCCACCCCCACCGCTATATTCTCCTAGACAGCCAGAAAGGAGAGCATTTTCTGTATTGAATATAATGATGTCCATAATCTTGAGGCTATCTATGCACACGCAAAAGTGAAACTATGATCACGTAGCGCCAAGGATGATTGAAATGTTCAAAAGAGCAGTTCCAATGTAAGACCATAACTACTAAATAAAATGATTAATCTGGTTCTGAAGAGCGGAATTCACCAAACGAGCGGACGGAGGGCACAGACATAATATAGGTCGTAGTAAGTATATGATCTTGAGGAGATCTAATTTAGTGTTGAATTTAAATACTTTAACCTCAATAACAGGCACTTAAACAAAAAGGTTGATCAGACTATCCTCTGGTGCGTTCAAGCTATAGTAGTTTTCCTTTATTTTTCAGCTATATTAACCTTAATCTTTGCCGGTTACACGGGGAAGTAACAGTCTATAGAAAGTACTTTTGGAATGGCCTGAGCCGACCCTGCAACAATAGTCAGTTCTAGGATGAAATAATAAGGTATTTAATTTGATCCACCCATTGCCTATGATGTCAACATTTTAAGAGGACGGAATGACATCGCGATATTTTCACTAAATTAGCATTCAGAGACCTGGGTCAATGTTCTGATGACCAGGGTTCGAATCTCGCTAAGGCAAATGGTGAAAAATAAATTCCTCAAAATAATCTGTAAGCAAAAGTTTGATGATGACCATGAAACCATTGCCGATCGTCATAACAACCCACCTGCTTCACTGATGTGCTTCAGGGAAGGAATCTTCCAGACATTAGCTGGTGTGGCCTACGTGTGACTCCAGACCCACAGCATTGTGGTTGACACATAAACGCTCCCTGAACAATAAATGGGCAATAAATGCTGACCGAGACCCCCACACCGCCTGATCGAATAAAAAAGTCAGATTTGAGAACCGTCTTGTGTGGTTCTCCAGAGGAAACACCTGAACGGGCACCGTTTTATGTAATATGATAGATACAAAAATAAGGACAGACTTGCTTTTAAAATGTTTTATTCTTGGATATTTATCACGAGTGAAATTATCAATAAATAAATATTTCAGCTTCAATGCAATCAAACAATGCATGTTAGGGGCATTGTCTAGTACGCGGAAACAAACGTCCACTGACTCAAAGCTTTACTGTCTATTCGGCTTCAGATACTGAACTCAGCGCTCTGCTATGTTTGGGTCGCCCACCAACAGTAGCTCGGAGTGATTGCAATTTCAAATCCCCCCTTGTGTATTATTGCATCCTTAATAAACCTATGGCAGATCACCTCAATGTTCAAGAATGTTATTGTAAACCTTACATGTACAATGGATTTTGAACTTCAATTGTGAAAGAGCTACATTTGTTGAGTTCGGTGACCTAACCCTTTACCCGTCGCACTTTAATGTTCCACATAATCGTGAGGCTCTCCGAAAGCCAGAGTTTAGATTGTTGGCGGATCCCGTGGCGGCCAGACTCTGCCAATCCCATTGGCAGCCAGATTTAGGGAACTGTTGATGATCTTCTTTTATTTCTGCGCAATAACGATATTTTCCTTTAAGATAAAAGCAAAATACTGCGGATGCTGGAAATCTGAAGCAAAAACAAAAATTGCTGGAAAAACTCAGCAGGCCTGACAGCATATGTGGAGAGAAAGACAGAGTTAACGTTTCGAGCCCGTCTTCTTTCGAACTAAAGAGGTGAAAATGTGGTGAAGTGTAAACTGTATAAGGCGGTGGGACTGTTGAAGCTGGGTAGATGGCCAGTGGTAGGTGGCGGCAAAGGAGACATTGCAAAAGATGTAATAAGCATAAATCCGAAGTGGTGATATTGGCTAAAGGTGGTGCTAAAGGTGTTGCCAAAGGTGACATTAAGAGTAGAAAGCAGAATAAAACAACGAATACATTTTTAAAAAAGTAATTGAAATAGGTGGGGAGAAATTATATATATAAATTAATAAAAACATATTTGAAAAAAAGGATCAAAAAGGCGCGAGGTTGCAGGAGAGAGTTCATCATAAGAAGTTGTTGAACTCAATATTCAGCCCAGAAGGCTGTAAAGTGCCTACTCAGCAAATGAGGTGCTGTTCCTCCAGTTTGCGTTGGGCTTCAGTGGAACATTGCAGCAGGCCACGGACGGACATGTGGGCATGAGAGAAGGGTGGAGTGTTGAAGTGGCAAGCGGCAGGAAGGTCTGGGTCATGCTCGTGTCCAAGCCGTATTTGTTCCACAAAGCAGCCACCCGGTCTGCGTTTGGTCTCTCCAATGTAGAGAAGACCGCATTAGGAGCAACGAATGCAGTAGACTAAGTTGAAGAAAGTACAACTGAAGGGCTGCTTCACTGGGAAGGAGTGTTTGGGCCTTTGGACGTTGAGGAGGGGGGAAGTAAAAGGGCAGGTGTTGCACCTGCTGCGATTGCATGGGAAGGTGCCGTGGGAGGGGTTTGAGGTGTAGGGGTTGATGGAGGAGTGGACCAGGGTGCCCCGGAGGGAGCAGTCCATACCAAATGCCAACATGGTGAGTTAAGGGATGATGTGTTTGATGGTGGCATCATGCTGGAGTTGGCGGAATTTGTGGAGGATGATCCTTTGAATGCGGAGGCTGATGGGTTGAAAAGTGAGTACATGACCTATCAAGGTTCTGGGAGGGGGAGGAAAGTGTTAGGGCAGAGGCGTCGGAGATGGGTTGGACACACTTGAGGGACCTGTCAACCACCGTGGGTGGGAAACCGCGGTTCAGGAAGAAGGAAGAAATGTCAGAAGAATTGTTTAGGAAAGTGGCATCATTGTAACAGATGCGACGGACTTGAAGTAACTGAGAGAATGTGATGGAGTCCTTATATGAAGCAGGGTGTGAGGAGCTGTAATTGAGGTAGTTGTGCGAGTTGGTTGGATTGTAATGAATATTGGTGGACAGTCTAACACCAGAACTTGAGACAGAGAGGTGAAGGAAGGGAAGAGAAGTGTCGGAGATGGACCAGGTGAAAGTGATGGAGGGTGGAAATTGGAAGCAAAATTGATACATTTTTCCAGGCCCAGACGAGAGCATGAAGTGGCACTGAAACAGTCATCGATGTACCGGAGAAAGAGTTGTGGGATCGGTCCTGAGTAAGACTGGAACAAGGAATGCTCCACATATCCCATAAAGAGACATGCATAACTGGGGCCCATGTGGATACTCATAGCCACACCTTTTATTTGCGGAAGTGAGGTGAGTTTAAGGAGAAATTGTTCAGTGAGAGAACAAGTTCAGCCAGACGGAGGAGAGAGGTGGTGGATGGGAATTGTTCGGGTCTCTGTTCAAGAAGAAGCGGAGAGCACTCAGAACAACCCGGTAGGGGATGGAGGTGTAGAGGGATTGGACGTCCATGGAGAAGAGGAGGCGGTTGGGGCCAGGGAACTGGAAATTGTTGATATGATGTCGGGATCAGGGGAATCGTGGATGTCGGTGGGACGAGACTGGAGAAAGTGAGAGAGAACGGGGTCAAGATACGAAGAAATAATTTCCATGAGGCAGGAACAGGCTGACACGATCGGTCTACTGCGACAGGCCTGTTTGTGGATTTTGGGGAGGAGGTAGTAGCGTGCTGTCCGAGGTTGGGAGATTATGAGGTTGGGAGACTATGAGGTTGGAAGCTTTGTAGAGAAGATCCCCAGAGGTGTTCAGGCCAGGCACCGCCTTGGAAACAATGTCTTGACGTTTGGTGGTGGGGTCATGGTCCATGTGGAGGTAGGAGGAAGTGCCTTTGAGTTGGCGCTCAGCCTCTGCGAGGTAGAAATCAGTGCACCAGACAACAACAGCGATACCTTTGTCAGCAGATTTGATAACATAGTTAGGGTTGGGCCTGAGAGAATGGAGTGCGGCAACTTCAGAAGAAGACAGGTTAGAGTGAGAGAGAGGAGCAGAGAAATTGAGACGGCCGATGTCACTCTGACAGCTCTCAATGAAAAGATCAAGAGCAGGTAAAAGGCCGGAGGGAGGGGTCCAGGTGGAGGGACAATACTCAAGGCGGGTGAAAAGATCCTTTGAAGGTGGTGGGGGAGAGCGGGGGGGGCGGGGGTTGGTGTGGGGGTGGTGGACTCCTGCCCAAAGAAGTGAGCACGGAGACGAAGGTGCCGGAAGAAGAGCTCAGCATCGTGCCAAGCCCAGAATTCATTGAGGCAAGGGCGTAAGGGTATGAACCTGAGTCCTTTACTGAGCACTGAACGTTCAGCATCAGAGAGGGGAAGGTCAGAGGGCATGGTGAATACACGGCCGGGGCTGGGATTGGAAGACTGGATGGGGCCAAAGGGGTGGGGAGGGGTGGAGGGTCCTGGCTGGGCTTTCATATCAATGATTTGTTGGAGCTTGCGCCGCTTAGCACCTGAAATAGAGAGACAAGGTTTATTTTTAAGGCCTCGGATGAGGGGAAGAATACAATGAAACTGGGGACAAGGACAGCTTTGAGATAGGGTAAGTCGGTGGTGTTGGATGGAAAGGTCGGGTGTGATCATATAACAGCGCACGGCACTGAGTGTGGATCTCAGGATGCAGCGAGAACAGCAGCCCAAGGAGGGTTGTATGTCCCGGGGATACCTGTAACCCTGGGCGGTTTCAAAACATGAGGGACGGAGCTTCAGTTGGAACCACGAGGGGTAAATTGGAGGCGGGGACAGTCAATGAGGAAGGAAGAATGGCTGTGAAAGCGAGTTATACTGAATACCTTGTCAAACACCAGAAGGGAAATGGAAAGCAATGAACGTGAAAAGGGGAAAAGAGACACACGGAAATCCTGTCGGAGTGAAGAACAGTACTTCTGCAAGGTAGGCATTCCTGGAAGAGTGCGGCAGTCAATTAAACACTAAGTTAAAACCTAAATACTGCGGATGCTGGAAATCTGAAACAAAAACAACAATTACTGGAAAATCTCAGCAGGTCTGACAGCATCTGTGGAGAGAAAGACAGAGTTAACGATTCGAGTCCGTTTGACACTTCTTTAGAACTAATGAGGAGTGGAAACTTTTTTTTCCCTCTCCACAGATGCTGTTAGACCAGCTAAGTTTTTCCAGCATTTTCTGTTTTTGTTATGTATAATTAGACGTGGAGTAATTGAGACAAAGGGAGAGGGGACCAGAAGGAAACATATCACTAATTTGCTGAATTTATGGCAGAAAGTTCGAAATTATGCGCAGATGAACAATAATGGGAGGGAATATCTCCTGTTGTTCTCGGTGCAGTAGCATTCCACGTCAGGTATAATACATCACAAATTAACTCCGTCAAATATTGAAACTGATGGAGCAAATGAAACCGCGTAACCAGCCGGATTTGAACCTACGCAGGGAAACCCTGATGGACTTTGTAGGCTATCGCCTTAACCACTAGGCCATGACTACGCTATGGGGGAGCGCAAATTACCCTGATATCGGCTCAAAACAATTATCAGCGCGAGACTCGCGATGTGATTTTGACTTCAACTGCTGGATCTAAATGCGTTTCAACACTCTGCTGCTTGCATGGATCTGTATTTTTCCTCATTTCGGCTGAATGTGGTCTGATCTGGGAAGATTTTTATAGTTCATTATTCTCGAAAACTGCATGTGTACTTGTGGGTTATTTTTCAATGTATTTGAAATGTAAAGGAGAATTAAATAGGCAGAAAAAAGCCCTTCCAGATTGAAGTCAGATGCAGCCGGATAAATGAACAAGAATAGAGGAACACGTAAACAGATCTTTAAATAGCAGATTCATGAAATTAATTTCCCTTTAATGCGCAAAATCAAAAGCACATCCAAATGATCCTTTCGTCATTTCAATGACATTTAGATATCCTTCCCTGCCGGCCTAATGGTTAGGATTTCCGCGGTTCTGGTTCGATTTCAATTCAGAAAAGTGCATTTCACAAAACAGTTAACATGTCAGATCACATTTGTGGATGAAGGACAATTGCATTCAGCCTATGAATATCCGCCGCATGCGGAAGCAGATTTCTATCAAGTAATAAGGGGCCTTTCACGTGTCAGGCGAAGCTGATAACATCGACACGATGTAAACACCCATGTTTTTGGTCTCAGCTCGAAGAAAATGTTAAGAGAGGCAGTGAAATGTTGAATCCACTGCACTCACTTCAGCAAGTGTCACAACGTTCAAAGCCATAATAGTCACAGAGGGAAAAAATATACTTTACATTTTTTTAAATTCCTGACTCAACTTCCGAATTTCCTTCCCGGAATTTTCGGCAGGAGATCACTCTCTTTCGGATACATTTGGATGGAAAGCGACCGCCCTCCGGCTCCGGAAAGCTCCGTTCCAATTCTGTGAATGGGGTAAACTTTGTTTGGACGGTGTATTACGAGTTCCCATAACCACATAAATCTTATGAACACGACCCTAGAAGACGACATTCATGGACAAATTGACCAGGTTACACCGCTGACAGGTATACCCAGGCACTAGCACCTCTGAGCAGATATACACAGGGGGACCACGGATGCACACAGGAACCTAGGGCTACCACAGTGGAAGTAGGGGTTCCTACGGCTACCACAGTTGGACAGGGATACACAGGAACAACAACTGGACAGGGGTGCACAAAACCTCGCACAGCTGGTTGGAATATTCAGGGGTTGGAAAATATTGGAGTCGATGCCTAAGGATTTTGGATTTTTAATTTTCTATCAACAACAAATAATTATAAGTTGCAAATAAAATTTATCACATTTTTATTCATTTTACGGGATGCCGTCATCGTTGCCAAGGCGATCATTTAATGCCAATCCCCATTTGCCCATGAGGAGGCAGTGGTGAACTGCCTTCTTGAACTGCTGCATTCACTGTAGTGTAGGCACATCCACAGTATTGTTAGGGACGAAGTTCCAGGATTTTGACCCAGCGACAGTGGAGGAACGGAGATGTATTTCCAAGTCAGGAATGCGAGTGGCTTGGGAGGGACTTCCAGGTGGTGGTGTTCCCATCTGTCTACTGCCCTGTCCAACTAGATGGGAGTGGTCGTGGGTTTGGAAGGTGCTGCCAAAACAGCCTTCGTAAGTTTCTGCAGTGCGTCTTGCAGATGGTACACACTGCTGCTGCTGTTTGTCGGTGGCACAGGGAGTGAATGTTTGAAAATGGGGTGCCAAGCAATCGGGCTGCTTTGCCACGGATGGTGTCAAGCTTCTTGAATGTTGTGGGAGCTGCACTCATCCAAGCCAGAGGAGAGTATTCCATCACACTCCTGACTTGTGCCTTGTGGATGGTGGACAGGCTTTCGGGAGTCAGGAGGTGAGTGACTCGCTGCAGGATTCATAGCTTCTGACCTACTCTTGTAGCCACAATGGTTCGCCCAGCTCAGCTTCTGCCAGGTATGACCCCAAACAGTGAAGCATTTTCCTCCTGATTCCCATTGGCTCCAGTTCTGCTAGGGCTTCTTGCTTCCACACTCGGTCAAATGCAGCCTAGATGTCAAGGGCAGAAACTCTCACCTGTCTTTGTTGACCATCTTCAGAAATGCTTTGTCTTCACTTATACCCCCTCTATGATATCCAGAGCAAATGAAGCTTCACACAGTGCGATGACATATTCTGGTTCTATATATGTAGACATGGGCAATTTCCATTAATTACTTTGTACCCCATAACTCTAATGGCTTTGACGTAGATACATGGTACACCTGTTCCTTTTTCCGATTTAATTGAAATAAATGTATCCAACAGATTGATGGGATGTGCCCAATGTGTGGGTGAAGAGAGTGAGCATGCTTTCTGCTTTTGTGCGCTGAATGTCATCTCATTTTCAGCCCACACTGCTGGCTTACAACAATGAGAAATGTGTAAATCTCCCTCTGTCGGTGCAGGGCCTCTCCATGAGCAAGTTCTCAACTGTACATCTTCCCAGTGACCATGGAAACGGGTTCCTCACAGCCCCAGGCTGAAGTTTCAGAGAAACACAGAGCGGGTTAGCCCCAGACATGCCGTGTCCAGGCCCACTGCCATGTGGACTCAGGAACCGAACTCGCAGCTGTGGGACAATAGCTCCAGTGCGATATGGATGCCTCGGAAGAGCTAAAGAATATGCGAATAACCCCTGTCAATATATCTGGACTGGAACCCAAAGGCAGATTGATGTCTAAATATGGCACATTCCTGGCTACCTTTGCAACCAAGCTGGTGCCAATCGCAGTCTTCTGCATTGATGCAGATTCAACCGGGGAGGTCAAGAGTCGCACCCTGCCGTTTGTGCAGCCCAGATCTACATACATTTTTCCAAACCTGGAACCCTGGAGAGAGGGCACCCAATTTTCATTGCAGAATGTTAACACAACACGGGAAACAGTAGCTATGAGTGATAAGCCCAATTTGATTGCCATAATGAACGAGTGCTACAGGCAGCCTCTGGCGGTGGGATGGACAATCGTATCTCTCTGGTCATTCGCCAACCACCTCACATCGGGCAGTGCCCGACTACTAAGGTGCTGACCCACCACAGCCCAGCTGCTTCAATGGGTTCTTCTAGATTAGAGTCTCTCCACAACAAGTTGATAGAATCCATTGCACCAGGCAAATAAATGAAACAAACTAAAATATAGGAGATGTCAACTCGTCGATTCGCAAGCGGGAACGTCAGGACTATGCGCACGAATCAGACTGACAATTTGAAGTTGGTCGATAACAGATGCAAGATAGCTCTGATCGACATGCAACTTAATAGGCTGAACAACAACACAGCATCCCACCAAGAGAGAGGCTCGCGGAAAGTGGATCAGTGAAAGGAAAACATGGCACGTTGACCTGGTAGCGGAAGTGCTCTGTAGAAACGTGTATTGAGAAACTAGACTTTGCTGCAAGGAACTTGCTACTCTCGATAATAGAACGCACCACAAATGCGGCAGAAGGTATTCTCTCGATTAGTTCCTGTGATGGAATCTCTCCTTTCAAAGCTTGTTTTATTTTATTGAGCCAGGCCCAATCTGAAAAGGGAAGCAGAGAAAGAAATCTGATCCTCCCATATCCTAAGGAAACAAAAATTAAAACTGAAATTTGGAAACCAAACCTTCTGTGCAAACTGAAACTCGTTGGGGTGATGTAAAGGGATGCAGAGACATCCAGGTTCGGCTGAGGAAGTTCAGGAGACAAGTGATTCAATGCAGAAAATTCTTCCCACACTTATTACTCTCCTACATTGCCGTCGGCAAGTTAAACATGTACATGAGTAATAATGACATATAAACGTCTGTGTGGTTTACAGTCTCCTTCAGTTTTGACCGTTGTGTATCTATGTGCTTTCAGAAGGTTAAAATAAAGTGTTGCGTTGTCAAAATTGCTACAGTGACCTTAATAACGGCCTTTGTGCTGAACTATTTGGAGAATATCCAATTCTGGTTTGCCTATGAACACAAACTGATCATTAACAATGTTCACGGGGGTTTCCGCCCAAGCTGGGATTTATTTTGTATCACCTGCCGGGTAGCGGACTATGGGATCGGAAGTATTTTCACTCTTTTACTTCCTTTTGTTTTCATATTGTTATTCAATTGACAATCAGATGCAATTTAACAGCTCCCAGAGCCCGCAGGGAACTCCGGGCTCACAACACTAAGAATCACAATGATCTAGGGGTGGAGAACGGAAGGAAATCCATTATTTACCTGTTCATTATAACAGGCAGTTTTATAGTGTTGTGGTTGACAGCCGCTGTCTGTTCTGTAACTCACAACCTAGCCGTGCATTACCGACCCGATTATATATGTTTCACATATATCGCTCCTCAATCAGGTTAGATGCTGATGTTTTTGTGTCCCTGTACAAACACGTGTCTTCATGCAGCTACACAAACTGAATTCAGGGAAGAGCTGAAGAAGGCGGTTCAATCTGTTTGGGCCGTTATTCGGGTATTGGCTAGAAAAGTGAAAAACCGAACCCATGTTTCCTGTCCTAACTCGAGTTCAATTAACGCCCCTGTTCTAATTTATATTGACTGTATTTCTACTACGGCGAAAATAAATTGTTCTTGTGAAATTGAAAACATTTCCTCAACTTCCTGCCTTGCGGTGTCTGCTGCTTTCCCAATGTGAACATCGTGTTTTCCTGTTAAAACAACACAATTACAAACAAGATTCATAGAAAACAGTCAGAATTCAGCTTCAGGAGTGGATGAGGACTCGGGGGCAAAGTGCGCTACTTACATTGTGAGTCAGGGTCTTGAATATATCGATAACATTTATTCACAATTGTTTGCTGGAGGTTTGGCTTGTCTCAAGGCCGAATAGATTCGGCTTTTAAGCCCCGTCTATCATGCAACGTTATGAGGAGAATGTAGATTCGAGCCCTATTGCGGTCGCTTTACACAGATAAAACTGAATGAAATCAAATCCCATTAACGTACATGAGCTGAAGGCGCTGCTTTCCCCCCCAACCTGGTTCTCTATTAAAATATATTTCAACCTATTTCTGACCATGTTGTTCACCGGCTTTAGAAGTTTCTTCAGTATCTAACAAATCAACATTATTCAACTGATCCGGATAACTTATTTGTATTTCCAAGCTTTGTGCCAATGGATTAAATGAAATGCATTCTCGAGTTAAGAAGCTGGTAGAAGAAGATAATAATTTCAATCATGGAGGCTGCGGGCAGTGTTTGAGCATTCACACCGAACCCCATGGACAACTCTCATGTACAACAACTTAGACCCTCGGTCACCATAGCTGGACACGTGTAACCTTGTTACATGCCGGTACAAAACATCAGGCACAATAGTCGGTACAAAGCATGGGGGAACTGCCCGGAATCACTCATGACCTTCGCGTCTTGAGCCGTTTTCTAATCTCCCAGTCCGTGTAGAAATGAGACTCGTGAATCATAAAACCCTGGTGTTCCAGGAGGAGTCCTGTCGGACACTGTCAGATGGTCAGGACTGAGGTAGTGCCGAATTGTGAGGGGTCAGGAATACGGGGGCGCTGCTCTGTCAGAGATGAGGACTGCAGTTCCGCTGCATTGTCAAAGGATCAAGATTGAGGCAGCGCTGCAATGTCAGAGAATCAGGACGGCAGTACCGCTGCACTGTCAGAGAGTCAGGTTTGAGGGAGCACTGCATAGTCAGTGGGTCAGGAATGAGGGAGCGCCTCACTGTCAGAGGTTTGGGAATGAGGGAGTGCTGCGCAGTCAGTGGGTCAGGAATGAGGGAGCGCCCACAGTCAGTGGGTCAGGAATGAGGGAGCGCCGCACAGTCAGTGGGTCAGGAATGAGGGAGCGCCGCACTGTCAGAGGTTCAGGAATGAGGGAGCGCCTCACTGTCAGAGGTTCAGGAATGAGGGAGCGCCGCACAGTCAGTGGGTCAGGAATGAGGGAGCGCCGCACTGTCAGAGGTTCAGGAATGAGGGAGCGCCGCACTGTCAGAGGTTCAGGAATGAGGGAGCGCCGCACAGTCAGTGGGTCAGAACTGAGAGAGTTCTGCAAAGTCAGCGGGTGGGGATGGAGGGCCTGCTGCATACTCAGTGGGTAATGTCTGGAGGAGCGCTGCACTGTCGGAGGGTCAGCTCTGAGGGAGGTCTGCATTGTCAGCGGGTCAGGCCTGAAGGAGCACTGCATTTTCAGAGGGACAGGCTGAGGGAGCGCTACCTTATCTGAGGACCAGGACTGAGGGATTGCTGCACTGTCAGAGGATTTCGACTGAGGGTGCCCTGCACTGTGTGTGAGGATGGAGGGAGCACTGCGTTGCTAGATGGTCAGGACTGAGAGAGCGCTGCACTGTCAGATGTTCAGGACTGAGGGAACGCTGCACTTTCAGGGGGTTAGGCTTGAGGGAGCGCTGCACAGTCAGAGGCCAGGTGGCACCGCAGTGTCATGGGGTCAGGCTTGATGGAGCAACGCACTGTGAGGGGGTCGGGAATGGGGGAGCGCTGCACTGTCAGAGGTCCTGGAATGATAGAGTGCTGCACTGTCAGAGGTTTACGCATGAGGGAGGGCTGCGTTGTCAGGGGGTCAGGAAGCAGGGAGTGCTGCAGTATCAGAGGGTCGGGACGAGCGCTGCATTGTCAGAGGGTTAAGCATGATGGAGGGCTACATTGTCAGAGGGTCAGGAATCAGGGTGTGCTGCACAGTCAGTGGGTCGGGACTGAGCGAGCTCTGCACTGTCAGATGTCAGGACTGAGCGAGCTCTGCAATGCGAGTGGGTCAGGGCTGAGTTAATGCTGCAGTCTTAGGGAGTAAAGATTGGAGGAGCGCTGCACTGTGACAGGTTTGGGCATGAGGGAGCTCTGCTTTGTCAGAGGGACAGGAAACAGGGGGTGCTGTATTGTCAGGGGGTACTGACTGAGACAACACTGTACTGTCAAAGGTCAGTGTCGAAGGAGCTCTGCACTGACACGGGTCAAGGCTGGCGGAGCACTGCACTGTCAGAGGGTCAGGACTGAAGGAGCACTTCATTGCCAGAGGATGTGGATTGTGGGAACGCTAAACTGTCAGATGGCAGGGATTGGCGTAGCTCTGCAATGTAAAAGTGACAGGGCTAAGGAACTCTGCACTGTCGAGCGTCAGGAATGCAGCAGCGTTTCACTGTCAAAGCTTCAGGGCTGAGTGTGTCCTGCACTGTCAGAGAGTTTGGACTGAGGGAGCACTGCACAGATAGATGGTCAGTATTGAGAGAGTGCTGCACTGTCAGACTGTCAGGACTGAGGGAGTGCTGCACTGTCGGAGGGTCTGGACTGAAGCAGCATTTCACTGTCAAAGCTTTAGGGCTAAGTGTGTGCTGTACCGTCAGAGAGTTTGGACTGAGGGAGAGATTCACAGTTAGATGGTCAGGATGGAGAGGTTGCTGCACTGTCAGACTGTCAGCACTGAGGGAGCGCTGCACTGTCGGAAGGTCAGGGCTGAGGCAGTGTTGCACTGTGAGATTCTCACGACTGAAGGAGCCTTGTGCTGTCCGTGGGTGAGGACTCGGGGAGCGCAGCACTGTCAGAGGGTCAGGGCTGATCGAGCGCTGCACTGTCAGAGGGTTACGCATGAGTGAACTCTGCAGTTTCAGAGGGTCAGGAATAAGGGAGCAGCATGCTGTCAAAGGGTCAAAACCGATGGAATGCTGTGCGGTCAGTGGGTGAGGACTCAGAGAGCACGACACTGAGAGTGGGTAAGGACTGATCGAATGCTGCACTGTCAGAGGGTTAGGCATGAGGGAACGCTGCACTCTCAGAGCCTCAGGAATGAGGTAGTGCTGAATTGTCAGGGGATCAGGAAAATCATAGCGCTGCAATGTCAGAGAGTCACGGCTGCAGCACTACTGCACTGTCAAAGGCTCAGGATTGAGGGAGCGCTGCACAGTCGGAGGGTCAAGAATGAGCGAGCGTTTCATTGTCAGAGGCTCTGGAATGAGGGAGCACCGCACAGTCAGAGAGACAGGACGGAGGGAGCGCGGCACTCTTAGAGTCACGACTGGAGGAGTGCTGCACTGTCGGAGGGTCAGGACTGATCAAGCGTTGCAGTGTCAGATGGTTAGGCATGAGGGAACGCTGCACTGTCAGAGGGTCAGGAATAAGGCAGCGCTATGCTGTCAGATGGTCAAAACAGAGAGAGAGCTGCACTCACAGTAGGCCAGAAATGAGGGACCGCTGCACTTTCAAAGCGTCAGGAAAACAGGAGCGCTGCACAGTCAGTGGGTCAGGAATGAGGGATCTCTTCACTGTCAGAGTTTTGGGAATGAGGGATCGCCGCACACTCAGTGGGTCAGCGCTGTCAGAGGGGAACTGATCCCTGGACCGAGCTCATAAACTGACCCTATTCCGCTCCTTAATAATCCCATTCTGAGCTGGAACACTGCCGGCAATTTTTTGATCATAAGAGCAATACTCAGTGAACATTTCAGGAACTAAATTCAGACAGACAGAGAGAGAGAGAGGCCTAAATAGAACAACTGGAAGAAAGCTGAAAGCTTTGTTGAAGTCCAAGTAGACTACGTCAATTGCATTGTTATCATCTGCACACCTGGTCACCTCTTTGAAAAATTAGCCCTCCCAACAATTAGCCCTCTCACAAACAGATTTCTGTTTAATCCATCTATTTCTAACCTATAACCTTCTTTTCCTAATTACTTGATAACAAACTGTAGATAACATACTAAAGGTATTAAAATTATCAAAATCAACAACACAAAACTTTGAGCTGCCCCAAAAATACATTTAAAACCTTTTTCAGTAAAATGTGGTAACTGTTGACTTTGATTCATCCTCTCCACCTGCACATCACTCACACAATTCTAAATTATTGGAATGTCGTAAGTACTTAAAGATCAAACAGAAGTTTATGCAAGGACTTTAAATATTCTCCAGCTGTCTTCAGCAGCATCCACCTTGTGGATATTTTCTAAATCAACATCCCTTTTCATTTAAATTTTCCTCCTCCTGGTAGATACCGGTGTGTTTAATTGTACCCTGATTCTTCTAAAGTCATTTTTTCTGTGGAATATCTATTTTATGCCTTGGTGATTTATAATGTTTTATCACGCTACTGATCACATTAATCCATTCATGTGGTTCTGTTGCCAAGTATCTGAGCAAGTCTGGGGCCCATTCTTCAGTTCAGGAGCATCATACATTTCCACATGTTTGTAACTGCACATTAACATATCATATCTGCACACGCATACCGAAATGCCAATATCATGCCATCTAATAAAAGCCACTCTTCACTCTTAGGTAATCTTACCAGAAGTTGTTCAGGGGCAAGGGGGTGATGGGAGGAGGGGGTGGCATCTGCCTGTAGATATTTGCTTATCTCCCTCGTGTGCTGCAACGCCCGAGGGAGTGGGCAGACTATCAAAAGGAGTTTCCTTAAATCATTCAGAGGCAAAGACACAAAGACCTCAAGATAAAGCACTCAACTTACGAGTTTCATCTACCCTTTCCTGACTTTTATTAAAATGTACATAGATCCATATGGATTGATATATTCCATTCAACTATAGCCAGGAAGAGTTATTCATTTCCATTTGTTGGTGTTATTTCGCTCCTATATTCTAAGTGGGACATCCCATTAATTACTCTTCTCTCTCATGCATGAGCCCTGGAGGAAGTTATCGTCCAATAATATTCACATAATCCGGTGTTTTATATCAGAAACAGAAGTGTTTGCAATCAGTTTAGGGATAACTCCCATATCTCCTGTTCACAAACAGTTTGTCCTGTAAGATAACAAATGGGATGAAGCCAAATCTTTAAAAGGGAAAGTTTTTAGTTCAATAATCACTGGGCTGTCAGTGGAAAGGGTGAACTTCTCTGCTTCTTCTCAAAAGGGTGGAGCAAACATTCCCAAATGTGCACAACTGTGTAAACTTTTTGTAATCAGGTAAAAGACAGACCAAAAACTATTTTAATCTTTGTTTTTTTCCAATACTATAGGTATTTTTCTCAGCTTTGCTCAAAAGTTTATTTTTGCTCTTTCATCGGGCACATTTCTAAATGCCTGTAATATTACTGAAAATAAAACTAAAACAGTTAGTTTGCACTGGTAGTGAAAACCTTCAACCTTGTTAGACCAATAAGAGTAAAAGCGGGTGGAGCTTCCCAGAGCTTGTGAGCTGCAATAAAAGAGGCCTGAATTTGATGCTGTCTCTGGCTGGTTTGTCGGTGGTTGGCCGGGCAGTGGAAGGGGGCCGAAGGGGGTGGCTGGTTGAGCGGGCAGTATCACAGATAGGCTTCCCACTGCATTCACGCCTGCCCGATCTCTCAGCAATTTAATGCTGGGGTGGACGAGGTCTCAGATGGGCTGCGCACCCCTGCCCCAGTTGAGAAACATAGGAAATAGGAGCAGGACACGGTCATTCGGCCCTTCGAGCCTGCTCCACCATTCAGTATGATCATGGCTTATTCTCTATCTCAACGCCATCCTCCCGCTCTCTCCCCAGAACACTTGGCACCTTTAGAGTCCAGAGATCTATCAATTTCCTTCTTAAATATATTCCCTTAACGGCCCTTTCCTGCCCAGCCTCAATTTTTAATCTGGCGGGAGGACTTCCCGAGTCTGGAGGAAGCCCGACAATGATCCAGTTCAGGCCTTGGGCGAGGGATGGGGGCGGAGTGAAGGTTCCTCCATCAGGGGTGGGTATGGTGCTGTAGTGATATTGTCGCTGGAATAGTAATCCTTATTCCTAGGCTACTGCTCTGGGGATACGGGTTCAAATCCACCACAGCAGCTGGTGGAGTTTGAATTTACTTACACAAATTCTGGAATAGAAACTAGTCTCAGTGATGGTGACTATGAAACTAATGTCAATTGTTGTAAAGACCCATCTTGTGCACGAATGTCCTTTAGGGAAGGAAATCTCTCATCCGTCATCCTTACCTGGTCTCGTCTACATGTGGATCCAAACTCCTACATTACTCCAGAGTAATGTGGTTGAATCTTAAATGCCTTCGGAAGTGGCCTAGCCAGTTACTCTGTTCATGGGCAATTACAGATGGGCAATAAATTCTTTCTTTCCTGGGACACCCGCACCCCATGAACGAATAAAGAAAAACTTTGCCCCCACCCCTTAAGCCCGGTAGCTGCAAGGACGCCCCCCACCCGGCCTGAGGCCCCCAGAAATTACCTGTTGCTGGAATTTTGGGATTGAGGCTCTGGGTGCTACTTCCAGTCCCGGTCCTTTCCACTCCTCGAGCCTCAGGGACCAGAGAGCTCTCGACCAATCAGAATAGCCAGCAGCTCTCTGAGGCGGGACTTCCTCCCAGTGAGGGGCAGAAGTTCCACCTGCAGCCAATTGACTCTCATCCCAGAGTGAAATGGCTGCGGGGCAGTGGGAGTTGGCGGGAATGTGTTCACCACCAACTCTTCGGATGGCGGGAAGGGAATCCTAGCCCTGACCATATGAAATAGCGGAGCGGGCTGGACGGGCTGTGTGGTTTACACCTGCTGCTATTTACTCTGTTCTTGTGTCAAATTTGTCTGTAACCCTCCTGCAACTTGTGACATTTTACTTTGTTAAAGGCGCCCTATAAATGGAAGTTATTGTTGTTGCTGTAGTTCTGTATCTTTTATGTTTTATTTATGGTCGTTAATGATGAAGTGAGGAGAATGTCTGAACCGCCCTTGTGGATAACCATTAGGAAACAGCTGTTACTGGTCAGGGTCACTGATTCCTTCCTAACCTGGTTAATAATCTTAGAGACCATGGGAAAGAGATCAACAGTTCAGACCTTGTGAGTGTGACAATAAAACAGGATTAACAGGAAGAGTCCCAGTCAGAAAGCTCACAGACAAGAAAGAAGCAGAGAGTTCCTATTTACTGCCTAGTGTCATCCCCAAGACACCGGGCAAGAACAACCCAGGATGTGGAATCAGGAAAAGCCTGTCCAGCTCCCTTGGCCCATTGAATAAGGAAAGTTCCCGAGACAGGACTTCCGCAAGATCCTAACACACATCTTCTCACAAACACCCCATTTCTGACCATCCGGAGACAGGAAGATTTGGGCCCATGGAATTTACAAAAGAATATTTCAATACCAAATAAGCAACTCTGAAATCAAAATAAAACATTATTAAAATAAAGAAGGCGAATGTTCAAATCTCTCTGTGGAGAAGCTGGATTATTTTTTCAGGTCCAGAGAAGGTTCAGGGTCCTGAACTGTTAACCCGAACTTCTCCACAGATGTTTCAGGATCAGCCTGTCCAGCATTTTCAGATTCAGTTCATTTTATTCTGTTTGTATTTCACCCCCATTTCTTTTGCTTTTATTTCGTGTGAAGCCATCAGCTTAGTTTTTATTCTATTTGTGCTTGTTTTTTTCAGTCATGTAAACCTGAGAAATCAGACAGAAATGGTGCTTAATGTCTAGTAAAGAATAAAATGGTAAATTCACAATAATCCAAGGAGCGAAGCAATATCATTATTATTTCTCGATTCTATTCATTTCTCACTATGAAATGTGGAACAATACAACATAATTAACAGACAGAAACTATTTGCTTACATTGCACATTGTGGCTGTTTTTGTAACACTGACTGTAAATGTGAATCTGAGCCGCTCTGTTATAGTTCCCAGTTCCGGCCAGTAGATGTTCCCACACTCCGGAACAATGAAGTTTACAGATTAGAGAAGAACACAACACAATAATTGTTCACATTGTATTGGACAGGGGAAATTTGGGAATAATAGGGAAGACTAGCTCTAGGTCCATTACACAGGAGACGCAACACACAATAATTGTTCAGATCTGACAAAGAGAAAGCGCGGGTGTAGCACATGCTTCTTACTGATCTCTATTGAGAAGGAGCTGGGCCGCAAGTGTCATTTTCTTGTGGTCTCAGCTCTTTTAAGAGAGATGTGGTGATGCTGAGAAGAACCTCCAAGCTCAGAATTCAACAACTTATATATTTTTATTTGCATCTTTTTGAGCATTGTTTTCTTTGCCTTTGCCAATTTCGGCGTGGCCTTGACCCACCATGGGGGTTGGGGGGAGGTGGTTGGCTTGGCAACAACTCATCCAAGACTCATGTCTGCAGCCGCAGAAAGGCCAGCGGTCTCCCTGAACTACAGAATCCCCAATTATTGCACCTCCTCACCCCCGGTCAGCTGAACAATCCGTGGCACCATGGGTTTGGCTCTGGCTGCACTCCCCAGTTGACCCGTCATTCTCACCAGTATTCAGGGCTGAATAAATGTTGTAGAGCGAGATGCACTGAGGGGATTAGTGCACTACTGGCCTTGTCCTCTTGACAGCCTGGCACTCACCCATTTCCTAAGAGGAAAGGCTGGATCGGCTGGGGTGGTTTTCTTTGGAACAGAGGAGACTAAGTGACCATTTATTTGAGGTGTTTACAATTATGAGGGTAGAGCTGGAGTGGATCGGGAGGACCTATTCTGTATAGTTGCAGACAGGGTCACCCAGGAACATTAATTAGACAATTAATAGGCAGGTAAGTAGCACAATGAATGAGAGGCTGCTAACTCAGTCTATCACCATCAAAAAGTATTCACTAGATCACTGATTATAAAATTAAAGTTTAGATCAGATTGGGGAGATTCATTTATGAACCATTCAGGAATCTAATTCATCCATTCCGTAGTCTGTCGATCTAATACTGTTGATTGGAGAAGAGGTTTGTCTTGGGATTTTGCCCATAACGGGGTATATAGTAAATCGTCCGGGTTTTTTGGACTCGGCCCGATTCTCTTTTCCATTGTTTGTTGCTTTCCCCGATGAGGTGTTAATCCCTGGCGCTCTCTGTCTGTTCCAGTGGATACAACACATCCCAGCCGCTCTAGTACAAGAAGATATGGGGAGCACCCCAGTGTCTGCATGAACATTTATCCCCCAACTTGCTCCTCTAGTGAGAAACTGGCATTAGAAATCAGCGGCCTCACAGAAACCTTTCAATTTCCATTTCAAGGATCTGAAACACCAGTTTTACACCCGAGTGACAAGTTCCACCCACTTCCCAGCTGTGGCTGTTGCTGGTGAAGTCACTGTAATTGTCGACTCAAATTACCCTGAGATGTCGCTGTTGGGGCATCTCCTAGAATGATCGATGTGACTGTTTGATACAACTAAGCGGAATACTCGGGCACTTCAGAGGCCGCGAACATGACAGTCAATCACATTGGAGAGTCTGGAGTCAGAGACAGAACAGGACAGATAAGGATGGCACGTTTCCTTTACAAGCACTCGGGCAGATTAATGATCAATGACAACAGTTTCTATTTAAAATCCAGCTTCTGTTAAACTGAATTAAAATTCTCAAACTTTCATCTGAACTCATGTTCTCTGGGTTATCAACAAAACCCCAGGATTGTTAGTCCAGCAACATAACCCAATACACAATTCTCCCCTGATAGTTGAAATCGACTCCATTAAATGGGCCACTTATCTCATTGCAAATTGTATGCTATGAGCGTTAATTGAGTGTCAGTGACAACACCATAAAAGCGTGTAAAAGCCTTTACAAAGTGTGTTTTTTTGTCCCTGTTACCTGTTCTTTCCACTGTATCAGTATTAATCTCTCATTACTGTATGGTGATTATGTTGACATTTCTGAGTTGATTCCTTACATTAAACCATAGAGTCTTATCTCTCTGTCCCTTGATCTGTCAGTCTCTGGCCCCAGGAGATATCTAATACCAGATCATCTTTCTTGTGTGAGCCTGTTGTTCGAATCTGGTTATTACTGATTTCAAATTATTGGTTCCCTTCCTTGATTTTTTGAAGCCTGATGAACACAGTAAAACTTCACTATTTATTTAGAGTGAGGGGAGAATAAACAAACTGTATATGATGGGGAATGTAAAATAAATCAGGAAATAATGTAATGTACAACAGGCCCATCAGTATCTGGAAAATAATATCAATCCAACAAAGCTACATCTTAAGGAACCTGACCCAGAACATCAAACTATCTTCTCTCTGTTTAAATGCTGGTGATCCTGCTCTATGTTCAGACCACAACCCATGCATTAGGCCCGCAGAGTTTCAGGCTGTGGGTCCCTACATGGATCCTGTCCATTTACTGCAGTGTAGTTTCCACTGGGTCACTTAACTTCCACAACTTGTTACTCTTTGAGCGGGTGGGTGAATTTACCAGGTCACCATCTTTATTTGACACACTCCAGTCCTCTTTGTCATTCCAGCTGTTTAGAAACTCACCCTTCAGTGTGTAAATTACAGCAATATCAATAGGGCAGAGTCTAAATTCAACACATTGTTTCAACAACTGAAGATTTCTTTCTTAGGGACGACAGAAAAGCATTGATAATTTCAGTCCAATCCCACGGTTACAGAATCCGCTGGAACCTCCCCAATAGGATACTCTCTCTGGGACACCCCATCCAGTGGGTGTTTGTCTCTATTGGACAGTGGGATCTAACCCAGCTGAACAGACCCTGTAGCCACCCTGAACCCACACAGGTTCACTTCCCAGCAGGGTCACTGGGCAGTGATACTGAGCGGGAGCCCTAGGGGCTTTACCCCCAATCCCAGGAATACTGAGTGTAATTGTCAATGTCCCACTGCAGCCCAGACTGATCCCCACCCTGGGCCCTCCCTGTCTGCACATTTCCCCAGTGCCCCATTGGGGAACATTCAGCCCCGGATATCCCGCAGAAGCAGCGCCTGTGGGGCCGGGCGGCTGAGTCTCGTGACCCTGTGGCTGGGCCTCTGACGTCACAATGGGAGATGACGCTCACTCAGCTCGAGCTGGAAACTGGGAAAGGGCCATTAGGATTTAAACCTGGAGCGCGGCCGGTTAAAGGGGAGGGAGAAACTCGGTTAAAAATGTTCCTATAATGAGAACAGGAATGTTTATCAATCCTAAGGTTCGCATCTCACTCTCAGTCCAGATCTGGTTCCCTGCAGCAACTTCAGCTGATTTTCTCCATTTTGACTGAACTGATTGTACTCCAGCCTGAAAGAGATTAAAGATTAAACAGGAATAAACAGATTGAACAACAGTGTCAATAACAGGGAGACTGGAGTTAATGGTCCAAATCTCCTGCTCACTGGGTCATCAGAGACCAGACATATGGCTGAAGATGGGCAGCGGGTCCCTGGGATGTCCTGACCTGCGGGCCTACGTGGGAATTTCCCCAGAGGTTTAAATTTCCACTGGGCAATACCCCTGCTGCCCGGGACCCTGTGTGAATGTCTCTGACTCTGGGTAAGAATCGGAGACTTGGGACAAATCCACAGGACTTACCCGGGTAGTTACCCAGGAAATGTTAGACTGTAAAACCTGGTCTAATACCCGGGTAACTCCACAACTGAGTCCCCCAATCATCCCCCCCCCACCCCCACACTGACCATCATACTACACCCACACTACCCGATTAACCCCTCCAACCACCTCCACCCCCCACTGACCATCATAATACACCCACACTACCCGATTAACCCCTCCAACCACCCCCACTCCCCACTGACCATCATACTACACCCACACTACCCGATTAACCCCTCCAACCACCCCCACTCCCTCACTGACCATCATACTACACCCACACTACCCGATTAACCCCTCCAAACACACACACACCCCCAATGAACATCATACTAGACCCACACTACCCGATTAACCCCTCCAACCCCCACCCCTCACTGAACATCATACTACACCCACACTACCCGATTAACCCCTCCAACCACCTCCACCCCCCACTGACCATCATAATACACCCACACTTCCCGATTAACCCCTCCAACCACCCCCACTCCCCACTGACCATCATACTACACCCACACTACCCGATTAACCCCTCCAACCACCCCCACTCCCTCACTGACCATCATACTACACCCACACTACCCGATTAACCCCTCCAAACACACACACCCCCCCAATGAACATCATACTAGACCCACACTACCCGATTAACCCCTCCAACCCGCACTCCCTCACTGACCATCATACTACACCCACACTACCCGATTAACCCCTACAACCACCCCGACCCCCCCCCACTGACCATCGTACTACACCCACACTACCCGATTAACCCCTCCAAACACCCCCGCCAACCCGACTACCTCCTGACCCTCCCACCTCTGTCCTTGACCAAATCTGACTAAACCCCCGGCTCTACAGCCCGACCCAACAACGCCGCTGACCCAGCCCCATTGGCCATCAACCTGACCGCATTAACCCCCTACCCCACCACTCTCCCCTGACCCGATTAGACTCTGCTCGGGTGGAGCTCCCCGGGGAGGGGGGGTCACTGCTGAAGGTCCCGGGAGGAAAATGAAGCAGTTTCAGTTTGGGAGAATCTTGTCGAGCAGCGGCAATCCGCTTTTCATTGCTGCTGTTTGATAGATTCAGGACCATTTATATTTTAAATCCCATTTATATTTTAATTATTACACTAAAAATTAACACAAACACTCTCTTGATCAGATTTGGAGTCCTACAGGTCAGGATGAGTCGGCTGAATGCGGGGACAGATTGGTCTGTGAAGCGGTTGTATACCAGGTTCAGATCCGTCAGTGAGCGGTTTGTACTGAGAGCGGAGGCGAGATACTCGGCACAAGAATCAGTGAGACGGTTACCCCATAGACTAAGGAACAGGGGGAGAAAAATAACAGGAATCAGGGTAAATCCACAGTGTTTTAACGAATACTATTAATAATAATATACGGTAAGAGACATTCCAAAAGCACAACATCCATTTATAAAGGAAAAAGAAAACACTATTAATGCTGCAAATTAAATATAAATATAATATACTGGAAATACTCAGCAGATCAGGCAGGTATTTGTGAAGAGAGAATCAGAGTTAAACATAGAAGCATAGAAACTAAGAGCAGGAGTAGGCCATTCGGCCCTTCGAGCCTGCTCCACCATTCATTATGATCATGGTTGATCATCCAACTCAATATCCTGCTCCCGCTTTCTCCCCATATCCTTTGATCCCTTTCGCCCCAAGAGCTATATCTAACTCCTTCTTCAACACATGCAATGCTTTGGCCTCTACTACTTTCTGTGGTATTGCTCACCAATTTCTGGGTGAAGAAATTTCTCATCTCAGTCCTAAATAGTCTATCCCGTATCCTCAGAGTGTGACCCCCGGTTCTGGATCCCCTACCATCCGGAACATCCTTCCTGAATCTACCCTGTCAAGTCCTGTTGGAATTTGATAGCTTTCTTTGAGGTCCCCCCTGATTCTTCTGAGCTCTAGCGAATATAATCCTAACCGACACAATTCCTCCTCATATGTCAGTCCCGCCATCTCAGGAATCAGTCTGGTAAACCTTTGCTGCACTCCCTCTATAGCAAGAACATCATTCCTCTGATAAGGAGTCCAAAACTGCGCACAATACTCCAGGTGTGGTTTCACCAAGGCCCTGTATAATTGCAGGAAGACATACCTGCTCCTGCACTCGAATCCTTGGGCTATGAAGGCCAACATACCATTTGGCTTATTTGCCGCCTGCTGCACCTGCATGTTTACCTTCAGCGACTGGTGTACGTGGACACCCAGGTATCGCTGCACATTCCCCTCTCTCAATTTATAGCCATTCCGAATATAATCTGCCTTCCTGTTTTTGCTACCAAAGTGGGTAACCTCACATTTATCCACATTATACTGCATCTGCCATACATTTGCCCACTCACTCAGCTTGTCCAAATCACACTGAAGCATCTCCACATCCTCCTCACATCTCACCCTCCCACCCAGTTTTGTGTCATCTGCAAATTTGGAGATATTACATTTAGTTCCCTCATCTAAATCATTAATATATATTTCGAATAGTTGTGGTCCCAGCACCGATCCCTGCGGTACCCCACTAGTCACTGCCTGCATTCGGAAAAAGACCTGTTTATTCCTAATCTTTGTTTCCTGTCTGTCAACCTGTTTTCTATCCATCTCAATACACTACCCCCAATCCCATGTGCTTTCATTTCACATGCTAATCTCTTAGGCTGGACTTTATCGAAAGTCTTCTGAACATCCAAATAAACCACATCCACTGGCTCCCCCTCATCAACTCTACCAGTTACATCCTCAAAAAATTCCAGTACATTTGACAAACATGATTTCCCTTACGTATATCCATGCTCACTCTGCCACTGTTTTCCAAGTGCTCAGCTATTAAATCTTTTATAATGGACTCTAGAATTTTCCCCACTACCGACGTCAGGCTGACTGGTCTATAATTCCCTGTTTTCTCTCTACCTCCCTTTTTAAATAGTGGGGTTACATTAGCTACACTCCAATTTGTAGGAACTGTTCCAGAGTCTATAGAATCTCGGAAGATGACCACCAATGTATCCACTATTCTGGGGCCACTTCCTTAAGTACTCTAGGATGTAGATTATCAGGCCCTAGGGATTTATCGGCCTTCAATCCCATCAATTTCCCCAACCCATTTCCCTACCAATACCGATTTCTTTCAGTTCCTCCCTCTCACTAAACCCTGAGTTCCTCAACGTTTCTGGTATGTTATTTGTGTCCTCCTTTGTGAAGACATAACCAAAGTATGTATTTAATTGGCGGCCACTTCTTTGTTCCCCGTTATAATTTGCCCTGTTTTTGACTGTAAGGGACCTACATTTGTCTTCACCAATTATTTTCTCTTCACATACCTATAGAAACTTTTGCAGTCAGTTTTTACATTCCCCGCAAACTTACTCTCATGCTCTATTTTCCTCTTCTTAAACAATTATTTGGCCCTTCTTTACTGGACTCTAAACTGCTCCCAATCCTCAGGTCTGTTGTTTTCTCTGGCCAATTTGTATGCCTTTTCCTTTTATTTAATGTTGTCTCTAAATTCCCTTGTAAGCCATGGTTTGTCCACCCTTCCTGTTTTACATCTGCGCATGCCAGGAATAAACAATTGTTGCAGTTGACCCACGTGCTCTTTGAATGTTTGCCATTGCCTATCCACCGTCACCCCTTTAAATAACGTTTTCCCAATACATCACAGCCAACTTGCGCCTCATACCATTGTAGTTTCCTTTATTAAGATTCAGGAACCTAGACTCAGAATCAACTTCATCACTCTCCATCTTGATGAAGAATTCTATCATATTAAATTCTGAGCTGTTATTAGAACTGGGAAATAGCAGTGAATTGACAGGTTATATGCTACGGTGTTTGGGAGATCTGCGGGCAAGGAGAGATCAGAATGGGATCTGCGATGTGATTAACTGACAGAAGGGATGATTGTGCAAGACAGCAGCACAGTATCTCCATGTCACTCGGGGGTGGGGGGGGGACATGGGATGGTCCGTGGCTCAGGAATGATGTTTGTGGTCGGGTTGTGGATAATGGCTGTGATCTTGCTGGAAGCTATAAAGGCAACATCCCTGGTTTACTGATGTCTCCCTGGAGGCGCTTCCTCAGAATGCTCGGGCTCGGAGGGAGGTCTTGTTCCCTCATGAAAGGAGGAGGAGATCGGCCCAGTCAATCCAAGTAAGCCTGGGTGGAGATTGCTGAGGGGGTGAGCAGGTGTGGGGCACGTGGTTGCAGTGACACAAAAGGATCAAAGTCCTGATGTGTTCTGGCAAGGTGAGTGCAGCACCAATGTTAAACGTACAGCCTTATACGTGACTAAGGATGCCCAGGTAGCAGCATTGACTGTCAGAGACATGTCAGCCTCTCTGTGGAAGGCCCTGGCCAGTGAGAGTTGACCCTGCACTGCCAAGACTGAGTGTCCACATGCAGGAGGCATCTCTGTGGTGACATGATGGACAGCCAGGCTGACATCAGCATAGACTAATGTGTACCTTTGATGGGTGAGTAACCATAGAAATGTATGTGCTTGTAGAAGAGAGCACATGATGTCAGGGAAGGAGCCACTAAGACTGCTGGCGTCCAGATCTTGCCATCCTTACACCAATGGAAGATGAAGTGCTGCAGCTGGGAGTCCTGAAGGCAGGGCGGATGGTTGGTGGAGCTGAGAGATCGAGTGGCCTAATGAACGGGCACAGGAGAGCCTCTGGGGTCCACAAAACATAATGCTTCTCTATCCATCACTGGCCACAGATTGTAGTCTGAAGGAGGTGTTGGAATAAGAACAGAATAACTAGGAGCAGGAGTAGGCTATTCAGCCCCGAAGCCTTCTCCGTCATTTGATAAGATGATGGCTGATCTGATTCTGGCTGATCTGATTCTGGCCTGAACTCCGCTTTCCTGTTGATCTGCGTAACCCTCAATTCTCTAGTCAATCAAAAATCTACCTTAACTCAGCCTTGAATATATTTAATGACCCAGCCTCCACTCGCCTCTTGGGAAGAGAATTCCACAGACTAACTAAATTTCTTCTCATCTGAGTCTTAAATGGGAGACCGCTATTTTTTAAAACAGTGTCCCTAAGTTCTCCTCCCACAAGAGGAAAAATCCTCTCAGCACAAACCCTATCAAGTCCCCTCAGGATCTTCTGTGTTCAATAAGATCACCTCTCAGCCTCCTGAACTCCAACGGGGAAAGGCCCAATCTGCTTAACTTTACATCATAAAATAAACCCCTTCATCCCAGCAATCAGTCGAGTGAACCTTCTCTGAACCGGTTCTAATGCAATTATACCCTTTCTTAACTAAATAGACCAAAACTGTATAGTTTACTCCAGATGCTGTCTGACTGAAGCCCGGTTTAGCTGCAGCAAAACTTATTTTACAATGCATTCCCCTTGCAATAAAAACATATGAAATAGGGGCAGGAGCCAGCTATTCAGCCCTTAGAGCCCACTCCGCCATTCACTGAGATCATGGTTCATCTTCCACTTCAACAACATTTCCTTTTATTAACCCCATGTTCCATGATGCTTTCAATGTGTAGAAATCTATAAATCCCAGTCTTGAACATACTAAATGACTGAGCCTCCTCTGGGGCAGTCAATTCCAAATATTCACCACCGTCTGAGTGAAGAGATTCCTGCACATCTGAGTCCTAAATGGCCTGCCCCTTAATCTGAGACTGTGGCCCTGGTTCTAGACACCCCCAGCCTGGGGCAACCTCCTACCTGCATCTACACTGTCAATCCCTGTAAGAATTTTGTATGCCTGAATGAGATCACCTCTCATTCTTCTAAACTCAAGAGAATAGAGGTCCAGTCTATTTAATTTTTCCTCAGCACGCATTGCTCCAGGAATTATTTTAGTGGAACCTTCATTGCACTCAGTCTAAGACAAGTATATCTTTCCTTAGGTAAGAAGACAAAAACTGCATAGAATGCTCCTGTTGCCGTCTCACCAAGGCAGTGAGACATCTTTACTCCTAAACTCAAATACACTTGTAATAAAAGCCAACCTAACATTTACCTTTTTAACTGTTTGCTGTACCTGCATGTTAGCTTTAAGTGAGCCATGAACAAGGACATTGAAATATCTTGGAAGATCAACGCTTCCCAGTCTCTCACCATTTAACAGATGTCTGTATTTGTTATTTCCTGCCAATGTGGATAACCTCACATTTCTCCATATTGTATTCCATCTGCCAAATTTTGGCCAATCTCTTATCCTCTCCAGATCCCATCGAAACATCTTTGCATCCTCCTCACAACTCACACTTCCACTTAATTTCCAGTCACCCGCAAACATCTAAATATTACATTTAATCCCCACATCCAAATCATTGATATAGATTGTGTATAGCTGCGGCTGTGATCCTTGTGCTACCTCACTGTACCACATCCATGGGTCTCCCCTTATCTATTCTGCTGACTGCACCCTCAAAAACCCCAACAAGTATGTTAAACATGATTTCCCTTTCATAAATCCATGTTGAATCTGCCCAATGCTACCATTATTTTCTAACTGTTCTATTATCACATCCTTTATTGCAGAATCTAGCATTTTCCCTACTACTTATGTCAGGCTAACAGATCTCTAGTTCCCAGTTTACTCTCTACCTCCTATCTTAAACAACGGGGTTATATTTCCCACCTTCCAATCTGCAGAAACCATTCCAGAGGCTACAGAATTTTGAAATATGATCAACAACGCATCTACTATCTCTGCAGCCACTTCCTTCAACACTCTTGGATGTAAAACATCAGGTTCAGGGGGTTTATCTACTTTAGGTCCCAGTAATTTTTCGAATACTTTTTTTTAACAAATATTAATATCTTGCAGTTCCTCGTTTACACTAGTCCCTTGATTCTCCTTTATTTCTGAGCGATCTTTTAGTATTTTTCTCTGTGAAGACAGACACAAAGTATTTCTTTAATTTCTCTGCCATTTCCTTATTCCGCATTGTAAATTTTCCTGACTTTGCTTGAAATTGAACCACATTTATTTTTACTAATATTTTCCTTTTTACATACCTACATAAGCATTGACAATCAGTTCTTGTGTTTCTTGCTAGTTTACTCTCATATTCTATCTTTTCTTTCTTATTCCATTTCTATGTCCTCCTCGGCAGATTTCTAAAATGTTCCCAATCCTCAGGCTTTCCTTTTTCTGGCAACTTTATACATCTCTTCCCTTGATCTAATACAATTCTTGATTTCTTCCGTTGGGACACTTTGGTTGCTAGGTTTTTGTGCATCAAAGTATTTTTGTTGTAAACACATCACATTTCAAAGCCTTGAATGGAAATTGGGGTAAAGGCACCACTGAGGTTCACACTCAGGATCTTCGGTTTACTAGACAGTCGTTGGAACTGCTTCAGCCACAGCGTCCACAGAAACGCCAGCAGACCAATTGTCTCCCTAATCACTTGCTCCACTGAATGCCTAGCGATTCATGGACTGGGGCTCCCAGATCCCTCAGTACCGTACAGTCTGCAGTCTTTCTCCAATCAGGTAAGACACTGCTTTTTTATTCTTAGAGCCAAAGAGGACAAATTCACATTGTCCCACATTAAACTCCATCTGCCAATTTTTTGCCCATTCACGTCACCTCTAAATCCCTTAATAGACTCCTTTTGTCCACTTGACAAGTTACTTTCCTACCATTGCGCCATCAGCAAATTTAGCTACCATGCATTCAGTTCCGTCACCCAAGTAATTTACACAGGTATTTGAGGCCCCAGCACTGAACTTTGTGTCACTCCACTATTAGCAGTTTGCCAAACCGAAAATGACCCTTTACCCCAACTCTCTGTTTGTTGTTAGCTAATCAATCATCTATACATACTAATATGCTACTACCTATATTACAAAATCTTATCTTGTTATATTTTATATCTTTAATGTCACACCTTATCAAATTGCTTTTGGAAATCCAAGTGCACCAAATCTACAGATTCTCCTTTATCAATTTTCATGTTACTTCCTCAAAGAAATCTAATACATTCTCCCCATGTGATTTCCAATCTGCTGGACCTTCCATGAATCTAGAGAATTTTGGAAGATCACAATCAATGCATCTACTCTGTCTGCAGCCACTTCCTTTAAGACCCTATGATGAAAGCCATCAAGTCAAGGGACTTGTCAATCTTTGGTTCTAATAGTTTCCTTAATACCTTTTCCCTCGCAACCCTGATTGTTTTAAGTTCCTCCTTTCTTTTTACCTCTTGATTTCCAAGTATTCTTGGGATGTTTCTTGTTTATTCTACAGTGAAGAGGGACACAAATTGCCTGTTCAACACTTCTGCCATTTCCTCCTTTCCCAATATTAATTTCCCAGCCTCATTCTCGAAGAAACCTGTGCACACTTTAGTTCTCAGTTCCTATATAAATATTTGGAGAACCTTTATCAGGTTTTATACTTCTAACTTGCTCTCATACTATGCTAATTATAGGCATCTTTATTAAGATGTCATTAATTAATCCAGTCTCATTGAACATTCCCAGGTCTAAAATAGCCGTCCTGTGGTGGGTACTAGGATATACTGACTAAGAAGTTGTCTTGAATACACTCTACGAGCTCATCTTCCAGGAAACCTTTGTCATTCTTCTTCATCCAATATGTATGAAGATTAAAATAACCCGCGGTTATTGCAGCACCATTCTTACAGGCGCACATGTTTTTTTCTGTATATTCTGTCCGAAATTGTGAAGGTATTAGGGGCCTATAAGCTACTCCCACATGGACTGCTGTGGTTCAAGAAGGCAGCTCAACACAACTTTTCCAAGGACAATTAAGGATGGCAATTAATGTTGGCCAAGCCAGTGATGCCTGGATCCCATGATTGAATAAAAAGTGACATGTTACCTTTGCTAATTCTTATTTCTACTCAAATTAATTCTACATCTTGATCTTCTGAACTAAGGTCATCTCTGACTACTGTGCTAATGTCATCAGTTATTAACAGAGCGACCCCAGGACCTTTTCCTTACTTTTGCCATCTAATCACTTTTTTCTTTTTCGCAAATTAATGGCCACAGTGACCGGGGACAGACACCCAACTCTGAGGAGGAGGGGAGACCTCGCAATATTCCTCTACACCCGAGACACAAAGATCTTTGGGACTGGCATCCCATAGCCTAGGGTTCAGAGAGAGAAATAACATGAATCAAACTAAATGTTTCCTTTTATTCATAGCTAACACTAATAATAATGAACAGTGTTTTTTAATACTAGTAACAGTGCGCAAATATATTGTTAAATATTCAGTTATTCTAAACACAATCTCACACTGTCTAGTACTTATTCCAGTTTCTGTATTTTACAGTCCGGTCTCCTCAGAGCTAAAGACAGTCGTTTCATTCCTGAATCTCCCAGTTCGTTAGCAGTCAGGTCCAGATCTGTCAGTGAGCGATTAAAAACAGAGGCAAGATCCTCAGCACAAGAATCTGTCAGATTGTTGCCCCATAGACTGGGGGGTGAGGGGAGGGTTCGAGAGAGAAAAAATAACAGGAATCAGAATAAATTTCCAGTTTTTTTCAAAGAATGTAACTAATTAAAATAACAATATAAAGTGTGAAACATTCAAGAAACACAACTTCAAACATAAAAGCAATCTATAATTGATGCTGTGGATGTGAAATATAAAGGAATGTTCTGTAAATAGTCAGCCTGGGAGACACTATCTGTGAAGGGAGAAACTGAGCCCAGAGTCCCGCAGGCGGGCGCGTGCCTGACCCAAGCAGGCGGGGAATCGGGCGAGATGATGTCGGACGAGCGTCCTGACGTCATCGCGCACTCGTGCGATATTTCATTTGGCGGGCACGCGCAAACGTTGAAGAGCTCCCGCGGATAATGAAGCGGGAAATTAAACCCATTAACGTCCCAATTGTTCTATTGGGTGTTGAACCACGTCATACTCGCTGTAATTCTAGGGTCACGACCTCAAAGGGATAATTTCCCTGCTTGCAAGACACATCCACAGTATCCCCAAGTCCTTGCTCGGGATTGCTAGAGGACATGGAACATCAGTGATCAGGGGATGGAGTTTTTGGTGGGGATGAGGATAATGGCCGTGAGTGCTGCACACAGGGTCAAGCTTACAACTTCATTTATGGCTTATGATGAAAGTGAAATTGGTAGAAAGGTCATTCCCTCCCAGCCACTGGCAATGCCCAGGCAGCAGCATTGGTTGTTAGAGACATGTCAGCCTCTCTGGAGGGCCCATTCAGAGTTGATTTGTGATGACCAAATGGCTCCATGCAGGACCCATCCCTGTTGTGTCATGATGGACAGTCAGGCTGCATCATCTTAGGCTCATTCTGGACTTTGATGGAAGTTGAAGCGCTGGAGCTGGGAAGCCTAGAGGCTGGGCGGCAATTACTGATGGTGAGATGGGTTATGGAGCTGGGAGAGAGAGTGTTTAAATAGATGGACAGAGGAGAGCCTCTGGTGACCACAAAACATCGTGTTCATGTGTGAATCACTGTTCACACACAATAATCTGAAGGGTGTGTTGTAATGTGCATTGCCCTCGAATCACTCTTCTCGCTCTCACAAATCAAGGACTCCTGTGACCGGGGGACAGCCCACCTCCGAGGAGGAGGAGAGGTCCTCAGAGGGTGCACCATCACTTTATTCCCCAGCACCCTCAGCAGAAACATCTGTGGAACTGACATCCCATAGATGGGATTAGTGACAGAAATTACATGAATCAGAGTAAATGGAGATTTTTAAAATTAATAACTTTATCACCGGCACTAGTAAAATTGGCCAGCGTTCATTTATTATACCAGTAACAGGGCTGACATTGTTTTGTTTTCTATCCTATTATAAACACAATCTCACACAGTTTGTACCTACCCCAGTTCCTGTATTTTACAGTCCGGATCCCTCAGAGTCTCAGACAATAGATTCACCCCTGAATCTCCCAGTTTATTATGATCAAGGTTCAGATCCGTCAGTGACCAGTTTGTACTGAGAGCAGCGGCGAGATCCTCGACAGCAGAACTTGTGAGATCGTTACAACACAAGCTGAAGATCAGAGGGAGAAAGATAACAGGGATCAGTGTAAAGTCAGTGTTTTAAAGACCATGAATGACAATAATAATATATAGTGTGAGAAATTCAAGAAACAACTTCCATTGATCTAGTAGGTAAAACGTTGGTGTAAATCTGAAATCTAAATAGAATATGCTGGAAATACTCAGCAGGTCAGGCAATATCTGTTCAAAGAGAAAAAGAGTTTAATGTTTCTGTCAATGCATTTTCATTAGAATTGAAAGAAAAAAATCAGCGAATCAACAGGTTTTAAGCAACAGGGAAATGGGGATGGGAAGGTGGCAAGGAATGGACAATATGAAAAAGGATAATGATACAAAACAAAAGCACAGGATTCCCATGTCCTTATCCGGGTTGCTGGGGAGGGGCTTGGGATGGTCAATGGCTTGGGAATGGAGTTTGTGATGGGGCTGAAGATAATGACTGGAATTTTACCGGAGGCAGTGAAGGCCTGATCAAATTGTAAGTGGCTGTTTGGATGGAGGGTCAGGGTAGTCAGAGTTACGAATACGATATTATCAGAGCTGACAGGTGGGAGGAGCCGTCCACTTCGGGGGTGCAGACTTGGGACGTCCCGGTTCAGACAATGCTGGCGCCATCTGTAAAGGCAGCCAACAGTACTTTCAAACACAGCAACTCTGGAGGGACTAGCGAGGGAGCCCTGGTTACTGAATGAAGAGCTGAAATGACAGAAGACAGATCAAGGGTTGCACGCTGATGAGTGCTGCATGCAGGAGACATGCATGTGGTGCCATGCGGGACAGTCAGGCTGCCACCAGTATAGGCTAGTGTGTCTCTTTGATGGGCGAGTTACATGAAGATTTCTATGCTTGCAGATGAAAACTGCTGACGAGAGTGACTGAGCCAAGATGGGTCATTGTACCCCAGATCTCCTCATCCTTCCACCAATGGAAATTCAGACACATGAACTGGGAGATCTGGAGGCAGGGTGGGCAATCACTGATGTTGAGGTGGGTTGTGGAGCTGAGAGAATGAGTGCCCTAATGGATGGACACAGGAGACCCTCTGGCGATCACAAAACAAACATTTCCCTAGAAACACTATTTTTTCTTTCACAGATCGAGGGCTGTGACCGGGTGACAGCCATCCACCTCTGAGGACGTGAAGGGGACCTCAGAGGGTGCACCGTCACATTATTCCCCTTGTACCCTCCACCAGTGCAGGTACTATCACGTCGGGAGATAGTTACATTCCATTAGTAAAGGAGTCACAATCTGGTGAACAGCACAGACACGCCCGAGCAGCTGATGGATACAGTAATAGCCAAGGTCACTCACACTCGGAGGGCTTTGGGAGGGAAAGGCAATGTCAAGCTTCGGGCTGATGACATGTCACCAGCGTCTTCAACATGGTAGCAGATGTTGGAACTGCAGCATGAGGTATGTTAACATAATGAAGCTGTGTGTAACCAGACACAATGGATGCAGGCGTTAATCCAAGTGATGAGTATTGCTTTGTCCTGGGCATGTGTGCCCTAGTCATCCTGTACTGAGAGATTGGTGATCTTGGTGGACAGTCAATCCAGCAGACCAACGATTGGAGATACACACTGACCTGCATCTCATCACCACCTCCATGTGCAATGGCTGGGTGAGAGGGGGTAGGGTGACTGGAGTCATCACCAAGTCCTCGGACTCCTCAGGTGAGCAGGGAGGGTCCAGTGTGCCCTGAAAGTGTATAGGAGAGACTGCCTGTAGCATCTGGGGGCTCCTCTCAGAGTGATCCTGGATTTGGCAGCGGGTCCTCCACTGCTCTGACCGGAACACCAGCACCTGACAAACCCATGATAACAGAGCCTATCTGTGCAGGAGGCCCTCAGTATGCTGGGGCCCTCCAGACCTCAGGAAACCAGAGGACAGCCACCATGGTCAATGAAATCCTCGGAGGAGAAATGTCAGCACCCTGCCACCACCTCAGCTGACAGCGCAGGGGGAGCACAACGTAGGAGCCCCCATCATCACTTTAAAAGGTTCATCTCATTGCACTTGGGTTTCACAGGGTTATATTTTGTTGTGACCTATCACCTTACTGTGTATGTGTCTTCAATGAATTTTAAGATGGTGCATCACAAAATTAATCTTTCACCATTATTTTGAGGTCATTACTGGGCCTTTAACAGTTCACTGCCTCCTGCAAAGGGTGACAATGGAAGGACAACACAGAATAAGTTCAATTCATTTCCAGCATTTTTGCCTCATGTGCTAACGGTTCAAGGGAAATGTTAAAGACATTCAAAGAAACAGCAGCAGAGCTGCGCAAGGTGGGAGATTAATTATATTAAATGGGTGTCTAAGTAAAGACTCATATGGAACACGTCTGTATGTTGAATCTCAAGCTTCACTTGCACGTTTTGACCAGGTGACAGTGCAGGGACGGGGATATAGTTCCAAGTCAGGATGGTGTGTGACTTCGAGGGGCACTTGCAGTTTGTGATGCATCTGCTGACCTTGTCCTTCCAGGTGATAAAGGCCACGGTTTTGGAATTTGCTGTTGAAGGAGTCTTGGTGTGATGCTGCCGCCAATGTGGGTCAGTGGTGGAGGGAATGGATTTTAAGTTGGTCAATGGGATTCTGCACAAGCATGCTCATTTCCCCTGGATGGTGTCGAGCTTCTTGATTGTTGTTAGAGCTGCACTGATCCAGGCAAGTGGAGAGCATTCCTTCATATTCCTGACTTGTGGCCTTCTAGATATTTAAGAGATTTTGGGGTGTCAGGAGGTGAGTTACTCACTGCAGAATTCCCAGCCTCTATGGGCTGGGAGGTGGGTGGAGGTGGTGGTGGAGCGGTGGTGAGGTTAGATTCTCTGTTGTTGGAGATGGTAATTGCCTGGCTCTTGTGTGGTGCATTTGTTATTTGCCACTTATCAGGCCAAGCCTACAAATTCTCTAGGTCTTGCTGCACAAGAACAAAGAAATAGGAGCCGGAATAGCCTGCTCAGACAATATGGTCATGGATGACCGAGGGTTTCAACTCCACTTTCCCACCCACTCCCCATGTTGCTCAATCCCATGAGGGACCAAAAACCTGTCCATCTCAGCCTTAGAATTATTTATTCAACGATGGTGATCCACAACCCTCTGGGATAGAGAATTCCAAAGATTCATAACCCCTTAAGTGAAGCATCAGTCCTTAAAGTTCAGTAGCCTATACTGAGACTGTTTCCCTGCAGACAGAAGTTAGGGAGCTAGGTAAGAAATTAGCAAGCGCAGCCTGAAAAGCAGTAACCTCTGGATAAATCCTTGTATCCCACACAAGTGAACACAGAAATAGGAGGGTAAGCAGATGAATTAGTGGCTGGCAAGATGGTGCAGGGGAAAGGGATTTAGAATTGCTGGGACTTTGTAAGCAGCTCTGAGGGAGGTGGGACCTCTACAGGCCAGATGGATTGCACCTAAACAGAGCTGGAGCTGAGTTCCTGGTGATTTGCTCCTGGTATTGGGGAGGGTTTAAACTAACTTGGCAGGAGTGTGGGAACCAGCAGGTAATAACAGAGAGGAATACCAAGGAATACTGCGAGAAATATATAGCACTAGAGTAGGAAAAAATAAGTTATTAAGTCTGTGCAGAGTAAGGGAGAAGACACTAAAGTCTAAATCAGGGTTACAGAGCATGTTTGTGAATGCATGGAGTGTGGTAAATAAGATTGGTCTGAATATAGGGTATTCAGGAAAGATAGGAAAGGGAGAAAATGGAATGGGGTATTTGGAATGATTAAGCAGAATATTTCAGCGCTGGAGAAAGGGGATGATCCAAAGAGGACAAGGACAGAATTTATATGGCTCGATCTATGGAACAAAAAAGGTGCAATTACATTGCTAGTCTCTAGGCTACCAACTAGGGGAAAGATGGAGAAAAACAAATTTGCTAGGAAATTCCAGAGAGGTGCAAGAATTATAGATTAGTTATAATGGGGAACTTTAATTTTCCAAATATAGACTGGGATAGTATTAATGTGACAGGCAGAGAGGGGCCAGAATTCCTAGAGTGACAAGGAAATTGTTCTACAGCAGCGTGTTTCCAGTGTGAGAAAGGATGCACAGCTTGACATGATTCTTTGGAATAAGATGGGCCAAGTGAATGAAGTCTAAAGGAGTGATCACTGTATCATAAGGTTTAAGCTGACTATGGGGTAAAACAAAGAACAGTCCAGAGTAAGAATAATTAATATGGGGAAAGCCAACTTTAATGGTCTATGAATGGGTCTGACCAAGTTAAATTGGACTGTTTGAGCCAATAATCGTCAGACGTGTCTGGCCTCCCCCATTGAGGATGGGAATATTGGTGGAGCCTTTTCCTCCAGTGAGCTGTTTAATCGCACGTCACCATTCACAACTGGATGTGACAGGTGTACAAAACTTTGATCTTATCGGTTGGTTGTGGGATCATGTTCTTCTCCCATTAGTTGGCATGCAAGTTGTCCTGGGTTGTAGCTTCACCAGTTTGGTGCCTCAATTTTAGGTGCACCCAAGTCTAAGTCATTAGCATATATCAAGAAATGTAAAACTGCTCGTCCTGAAGCAACCGGTGGAGAGCTCCTCTGTCTGCTTCCTCGAACTGAAAAACAACCATTAACAACTATTTTCTGTTTCCTGTCACTCAGACAACTTTATATCCATGCTGTCACAGTCCCTTTTATTACTTGGGCTTTAACTTCGCTGCCAAGCTAATTATGTGCCTATTAATAAGTTTTATGTTAAACAACACTATTCCCAATACTAATACTAACATACAGTGTTTATGACTCAGATTATTAAATATGGAAATTATTGTCATTGGCAGCTGCGCCTTGAGCTCTTCAGCCCCAAGCTTTGGATTTCCGTTCCTAATCCCTTCCACCTCTCTACCCCTCTCTTCTCCTTTAACACTCCCGTTAAAACCTTCCTCCCTGACTTGGCTTTTAGTTGCCTGTCCTAATATCTCATTTTCCACTATGCCCAAGTCTGTTCGATTACACTCCTGTGAAGTGTCTAGGGACAATTAACTATATTAAAGCTGCTATATGAATGAAAGTTGATGTTGTTGTTGATGACACCATGACTGATACTAATGATACCGTACAGTGTTCGACATCCTGTTATCAGAAACAACATCTCACACAGTTTCTGAATTTTACTGTTGGGTTATTGGGAGCCACAGACTGTGATAGCTGATTCATTTTGATAGTTTATTATCTGCCTTACCAATATATTTGTGAATGTTTTACACTTTTATTACAAACTGAGAAGCTTTCTAGTTTAAAGATCTATAACGTGAATGATAAATTAAGCTAAGCTAAAAATGTAAGAATACAATATTGGGGGGGGTGGGGGGGGGGGTGGAATTTTACTGCACGGGAGGGGCTGTAAAATAGGATGGGCCGTTCACAATCCATTGACTTCGGCGGGGTCTGGAAAATCCCGCTGGCCAGAGGGGCCATAAAATTCCACCATGGGAATTGTAGAAGCAATAATCGTTTTGTCCAGTTTTTAATTCTGATTCATGACTTTAAATGATTTTTAAAGGTATTATTCCTGAATCTTACAATTTGATGTAACTCAGGTCCAGGCTCATCAGTGCCCAATTTGTGCTGAGAGGGGAGCTATGAATATGTGAGGCTGTTACTATCCGGCTGAAAATCAGAGAGAGAAACATTTCATGAATCAGAGTAAATCCGGGGTGTTTATTAATAACACTAATACTTGTAGTAATGATAATGTGCAGTGTTTATTACTGACACTATTACTGATAATCATAATACTTTACAGCATCAGACATGCAGTTATTATAAACATAATTCCACAGCCTGGTACCTTGCTGGGAGACAGAGCAGAGCTGCGGGAGACAGTTAGGTTCTGAGAAGCGCCTGTAAATAAAGACCAGGGATTGCAGAGTGGCCGACCTTGCTGGGAGTGGGAGCGGAGCTGCAGGGGGCAGTCGGGAGCTGAGGAATGCCTACAAATAAAGACCAGGGATTGCAGAGCGGCCGACCTTGCTGGGAGTGGGAGCGGAGCTGCAGGGGGCAGTCGGGAGCTGAGGAATGCACCGTTTCAGCTGCTGTCAGGCAGCAGTGGGGTAAAGGCGATTGTGACGTCACAGGAAGCCAGTGCGTTGATTGGCCGGTAAGTGCGCAGTGGGAGGGACAGTGTGCGCGCTTAGACTGGTGTGGGAGTTAAGGTAGATCTATAAATAAAAATAACTAAGACTTTGAAATTAAATAACCCGAAACTTTAAAACCTTGAGCGAGGCACAAAACAGGAAACTATAGGTATTTGTGGTGGGGAAGTTGTTAAAATTGATCATTAAGGGGGTGATAGCTAAACACTGAGAAAAATTCGCGTAATCAGGTAGAGTCAGCATGGTTTTGTGAAAGAAAAATCATGGGCAGAAAGGGATGGGCGTTGGGTGGGTTCGGGCGCGATCCCGATGGGCGCCCCAGATCGAGGCTGTGCCGCCATTTTACGTGGGCGGGACAATTAAAGCCCACCCAGCGTGACGCACGCCCCCGAAGTGTTGAACACTACCTGTGGGGGCAGCGGGAGTGGGATGGGGGGATTCCCTGAGTCGGGGCCTGCACTCTTTCACACATGCGCGGGAGACAGAGGCAGAAATCTCCCTGAGGCACAGAGCGGCCTCACCGAGATTAATTGTGGAATGAAAGTTTTTATTAAAGACACAAAAAATTATTTCGACATGTCCCCTCATGAGACAGTGTTTATCAAATGTTTAAAAATGTTTTATTTAATTAATAAACCCTTCATGAAACCTCATCCCGCCCATGGATGATGTTTTATGAAAAATGTGAAGGCCACCTGGACTCTTTGCCTGCCCCCCAACCTTAAGGTTGGACAGGCAGCATTCTGAACTACTTTCATTACTTTCTTAAAGGCCTCAATCGGCCTTTGACAGTTTGGCTGCGCACCTGCCAAACTGAAAATCTAAACAGCGCGCGTTGACGCTGAGACTCCCGTCCGATTTAACCAGTTTATTGGGAATTATTTGAAGGAGTAATATGCACTGTGGATAAAGGGAGCTTGTAGACAGACTGTACTTGAATGTCCAGAAGGCATTTGATAAGGTGCCATGCCAAAGGTTACTGAGGACAAGAAATGCTGGTGGTGTAGGGGGTAACATATTAGCATGGATAGGAGATTGGTTGGCTGGCAGAAAGCAGAGGATGTATAAATGGGTCTTTTTTCTGAAAAGCAGGATTTGTCGAATGGAGTCCCGCAGGGATCTGTGCTGGGGTCTCAGCTTTTTACAATTTACATCAATGATTTACCTGAAGGGAGTGATGGCATGGTCACTAAATTTTCAGATGATGCAAAGAATAGGTTGGAAAGTATGTTGTCAAGAGGACAGAAGGAGGTTGCAGGTGGATATAGATAAGTTGAGTGAACAAAATCTGGCACATGGATTATAACGTGGGAAAATGTGACGTTGTTCACATTGGCAGGAATAATAAAAAAGTAGAATATTATTTAAACAGAGAACGACAGCAGAATTCCGAGGTGTAGATGGATCTGGGTGTTCTAGTACATGAGTCATAAAAAGTTAGTTTGCAGGTACAGCAAGTAATTCAGAAGGCTAATGGAATGCTGTCCTTTATTAAAGGGGAATTGAACAGAGAAGTAACGATGTTATGCTTCAGTCATACGGGGCATTGGTAAGAACGTATCTTGAATAGTGTGTAGTTTTGGTCTCCTTATTTAAGGAAGGATGTAAATGCGTTGGAAGCAGTTCATAGGTGGTTTCCTGAATTGATACCTGGAATGAGTGGGTTGTCTTGTGAGGAAAGGTTGGACAGACTGTGCTTGTTTCAATTGGAGTTTAAAAGCGTGAAGGGTGATTTGATTTAAGTGTATAAGATGCTGAATGGTCTTGATGAGGTGGACATGGAAAAGATTGTTCCTCCTGTGGATGAGTCCAGAACTCGGGGTCACTGTTTTTAAAATTAGGGTTTTTCATTTAAGTACCGATATGAGAATTTGTTTTCTCTCAGACAGTTGTGAGACTGTGGAACTCTCTGCTTCAGAAGGTGGAGGAGGCGGGGTTATTGAATATTTTTAAGGCGGAGCTGGATAGATTCTTGTTAGGCAAGGGAATCAAAGATTATCAGCAGTAGATAGGAATGTGAAATTCAAAACACAAGCAGATCAGCCATGATCTTATTGAATAGCAGAGCAGGATCGAGGGTCCAAATGACCAACTCCTACTCCTATTTCTAATGATCTTATGTACTAAACTCAGTTTCTGAATTTTACTACCTAGATTCCTCAGAGCTGCAGACAGAAGTTTCACTCCAGAATCTTTCAGTTTATTATTACTTAGGCCCAGGTTCGTCAGTGACCGGTTTGTACTAAGAGCGGAGGCAAGATCCTTAGCACAAGAAACTGTGAGAGTGTTGTTACACAGTCTGGAGATCAGAGGGAGAGAAAACAGTGGAAATCTGGACAAAATACAGGCGGGGGTGAAATTGGACATGAATGGAGCTGCAGAATAGTCAGCACTGCATCGGTCATCTGCGATATGGGTCTACTTCAATAGTCCTCAATATCAGGTGTTCCTATAGACACCAGAAAATGTGATTTTACCTGTTTTACATCCCTGCCATTTCCATGTCCATTTTCACCCCACTGATTAATATTAATCCTGTTACTGATACTCATAATAACGTACATAGTGCTATTAATAACCAAAATGCTGAAACCAATAATAAAATACAGTGTCAGACATCCGGTTATTATAAACACAAACTCACACAGTCTGGTACTTACTCCAGTTCCTGAATATTACAGCCTGGATTCCTCAGGACCGCAGACAGTAGTTTCACTCCTGAATCTCCCAGATTACTATGACTGAGTCTAAACAGAGAAGTGAGAAACACATTAAAACAGGCTGAATTTTCACAATGGAGGCAAGGAACAGGATTATTTTGGGTTCAAAACCCACAACCGGTGGGAAAGTGATTAAAGTTATGATTTTTAAATGGGGACATCATTATTTGTCATGGAGACAGATTTCCTGTTCACTTGGCAGCCATCACTGAGGCTGCTGGTTGTCCTGAGGGAGAGATCAGGAGTTTGTACCAAAGCCTCCCACAGCACCAGAGTGAAGTGAGAGGTCACAGGGAAGCCCGAGGCTTGGTACCCAGGGCAGGGAATCCCCTCACTTTATCACTGCCAAACTGGAGGCCATGAGGGAAGGGGTGGGGGCGAGTTCCTCTTCCCCGAGGGTGGCAGGAGGAAGCCACCTCATCATGCAGCAGGGGCTCCACTTTGTTCAGCGTCCTCTCCCTTCACCTCCTCTCTCACAGCCTGCTGTTCCCTCGATGAGCTGTATCATCCCAGTGCCTCATTCTCCTCAAGGTCCACACCTCTCTGGAGAGCCATGTTACGGAGAATGCAGCAGATTCCCACACTGTCAGAGACACTTGCAAGAGGGGATTGGAGGTCACCACCTGCCTGGTCCAGGCACTGGAATCACATCTTCAGAAACCTGATGTCCTGTTCAATGGTTGTCCAACCATTGTGCCTCTTTCTGGGACTCACACAGAGAGCTCAGTAACATCACTTCGAGGAATATCCGTTATCCTCTAGGACACAGACTTTGGAGGATGAAGTATCATGGCAGCTGCCAGGAAAGTGAGTGCACACATGGAGGAAGTTTTTGTTGTGGTCACAGACGAGCCATTGAGGGAGTGGAAGCCCTTCCTGTATGGATCTCCCTGGCCAGTCACTGGGTGCCTTGATGGCCAATGGGTACAATCAGTGATACCCTGCCCCTGGGGCAATCCCTGTGTCCCTGCAAGGCCTCCCTGTTATTAAATGAATGCGCTGTCCATCTCTAGCTAAAAGTGAATCCATGACCTGTGAGATGGCCTTGTGTGCAGCCACATGTGACATGTCTCTAAGGTCCACACCCGATCCTTGGAAGGAGCCAGAAGTGAAGCAGTTCAATGCCACAATAACTGAGACCAGCACTGCGAGGTATTCAGCATTGAGGACACAGATGTATGTAGGCACTTCCTGAAGAGTCACAATATCCACCATCACTGGGCCTTGATAGCTCCGTCTTCAGCAACAGTTCCAGCATTGAATGTTTGGCCCCTGTTGCCTTCCTGCCCCTCTTTCCTCTCCTATGCCCTTCTGATGCCTGGGGTTCTGCCCTCCCTGCGGAGGGTGTTGCCCCTCATCCAACATCTGACAGCTGGAGCCTTCCTTCTTGGAAGGTGGCCTCTCAATTTTTCATGGCAGCCTTTCTCCCTCTTTTACCCCCACACTGCTGGGTGTGCCAACCCCATTCAAATCCTGAGTTTCTCTCCGCACTGTTGGGAGTGCTAACCCCATTCATATCCTGAGTTTCCCTCCACACTGATGGGAGTGCCAACCCCATTCAAATCCTAAGTTTCCCTCTGCACTGCTGGGAGTGCCAACCGCATTCAAATCCTGAGTTTCCCTCCGCACTGCTGGGAGTGCCAACCCCATTCAAATCCTGAGTTTCCCTCCTCACTGCTGGGAGTGCCAACCCCATTCAAATCCTGAGTTTCCCTCCACACTGCTGGGAGTGCCAATCCCATTCAAATCCTGAGATTCCCTCCGCACTGCTGGGAGTGCCAACCCCATTCAAATCCTGAGTTTACCTCCACACTGCTGGGAGTGCCAAACCCATTCAAATCCTGGGTTTCCACTCTCCCTGCCACCTCCACAGCACCAAGGCACCTCCTTACTAAGTGCCTACCCCACTGACCTTCTTATCGGGCTGTGGCAGCCATGTGTGGCTCCCACTCTGTGCCCACTTTCCTTCAGATGAACAGGTAAACTGTCCACCCCTTTAGAACTTTAAATCTCAAGCCTTATTATCTGCTGAACGAAGTTCTCAACTGTCTTACTTGAGATTCCTGTCCCAACCCGCCTACTCTTGGTGATTCACGATGAAACGAGCATCAGCATCTTGAAATTGACACACTGCCGGTGCCAGTATTCTTGGCACCTTCGCCCCCTCCCTCCGCTGCCTCTCTTTCCCTCCTTCGGGGCGCCCCGAAATGTAACTACATTGAATAAAAACTCAGATCAGATTCGATTGTTTTTCCCAATATCACAGGAAACATGGAAGCAACATCAGAAATCAATGCAGAGATTTTACTGTTACTGCAAATTAAATCTATTGGGGGTAATTTGATCTTTTGTTGATAGTGTATGATGGGTGATCTTGGATCACCCGCCCATACTACAGCTCACCCGATTTTCCTTTCAATTGAAGGGAAAAGGAAACAGTGAGCAGTGTAAACTGGTGAACAATTCACTATCACTAAGTTAACTACTGGTGAATACCACTTTCACCCCTCTCAATATTTATTAGATAGAGAGTTGTCTGTGCAGCCTCTAAATTCCCCCCAGTTTGGCCTCAATCCCTGATGATCAGAATTACTCTCCTGAAGCTCAGTGACTGGCCGGCCAAGTTTGAGGAAACTTGTCTCGTTTCTGTTCTTCGTTAATTCTTGGGCTTTTATGAGAACGGCCCAATTTTCCAAGAATTAAAGGAGTGATTCCATGTCCTTCATAACTCTGTGCCTAACATTACTCTGTATAACACCTCGGAGTGAATTATATTGTGAAACTCTGCTAACTGTTGGTTTAAAATCCATCCCCCTGGATTTTATACAAGAAGGACATTTTATTCTCTCCCCTTAACAAAGTTGAAGTGTCCCTGTTCTCCTCGTTGACAGGGAAGGGCTGTCCCCCACTTTATTTAGCATTAAACAGGCTCTACCTTTACCGCAGGTGAGACTATTGCTATAGTTCAGAGAAATTTCCGGAGTTTTCCTAATCCCATCGATTTTATGAAATAACCTTTGATGTGGCACTTTAACAAATCTCTCTGGAAATCCAAGCACAGTATGTCTACAGGCTGCCGTCTATCCACTGCACATGTCACTCCTTCAAAGAACTTCATTAAATTGGTTATACACGATTGCCCTTTCACAAAACCATGTTTACTCTTCCCGATTACATTGAGTTTCTCTAGATGCCCAGCTATAACCCCCTTAATGATCGATTCTAACACCTTCCCCACTTCAGACGTTAAGCTAACTGGTTTATAGTTTCCTGTTTTCTGCCTCCCTCCCTTCTTGAATAGAGGGGTTATATTTGCTACTTTCCAATCTGATGGAACCTTTCCAGAATCTAGCGAATATTGGAAAATTAAAACCAGCGCATCCAATACCTCATTAGTCACCTCTTTTAAGACTCTAAGATGAAGCCCATCAGGACGCGGAGTCTTGTCAGCCTGCAGCTCCATCAGTTCACTCAGCACTGCTTCCTTAGTGATTCTAATTTCACCAGGTTCCTCTCTCCCATCCAAATCTTGATTTCCAGCTATTGCTGGATATTGTCAAAGTGTGCTAACTGCTGCTGTAAAATCTATCCGCTGGATTTTATACAACAAGGAAAGTTTATTCTGTCCTGTTACAAAGTTGACATGTCCCGGTTCCCGTAGTTGATATGGGAGGGGTGTTTCCCACATTATTGCCCATTAAATAACCTCTACATTTACTGCAGGTGCAGCTTTTATGATATTTCCGGGAATTTCCGGGAGTTCCCTGCTTGCAGCAGTTTCACAGACGTGGGGTGGATTATCAGAAAATCCTGTTGTAACTGTCCAACTGTCAGTTCTACCAGAGACTGTTCACTCTGTGTAAGAACCAGTCAATGGTACAGATTCCTGAAAATTCCTCCCAGTTGTCCAGCATGTCTGCCTGCCTTCTGGGTATGAACGTGCAATGGGGGAATTCGAACGTTTAGGTCAGCAGCAGGTTTCCTCATTAAATGAACAGAATTGAGAGTAAATTTAAATGATTTGAATTTGAAAGGTCTTTAATCGTAATTATCTAAATTTAAGATATTTCACCCTCCCGCCAGAAACAATTTGATTAATTATGATGATATATAGGACTTATTTTCCTTGTGATGAGTACAGCTTACAATTGATATGGTTTATAATTATTATTATTTAAGTTATTTTTATCTCCACTGGTGTTTATTATCCTTAGACTATCTATATCATTTTCCCTTTGTATATAATTAGCCCTATTTCTTATCATCAAAATCCCACGCTTAAACTATTTGATTCACCATTAAGTATCCCAACAAGTATTATTCTTATTTTCTAATTTGGAATATTACACTCATCTTATTTTGTAAAGTTTTTTCTGACTCTGCCTCTTATTTCTTGAACTGGAAGTTATTTATTTTTTCATTTATAAGATGGTAAATTTTACTTCAATAATCAAAATAAGAGCTCCAGGACCAAACAAGCAATTACCTCAAACTCTGATATTTGTACAGAACGTTTTCCAGCCGCTGGAGTCCTTCACACTGAATGTAGCACCTCTGTAGATTGAGGTGTTTTATTGTATCACAAAGTCCAAGAACATGAGACAGGACCGCACAGTCAATCGGGGTCAGTCGCAATCCACGAAATGCAAGTGTTCCAACAGATCCCACTGTGGCCTGAGCCAGTGCTTTATTCTGAGACTCAAACAGGTAGTGGAACGTGTTCAGGAGGTTCCTTTTAACAATTTTAGTCCCTCCATTTTGAAGCTGACCGTGAACATTCTCCTTCACCCAGTCAATCACTCGACAGGTTGTTTGATGAAGAAATGGACTCAGAAACTCCTCCAGAGGCCGAGCTGACTGTGGGGAGGAGAGACCAGCAACAAAACGGCTAAATATCTCAAATCTCCCATCTTCTTCACTGTCCGCTTCACTGAGGAGTTTCTGGATGTCCATGGGATCGGGAGTCAGGAATTGAGCGAGTGCAGCTGCAAACTCTTGGATGGTGAGGTGTGGGAACGTGTAAACCACACTCTGGACAGAATCATCTCTCTCCAAAAGTTCCATCAGGAACCCAGACAGGAATTGGGAAGGTTGCAGATTGTACTTGATCAAATCTCCATTTCTAAACACAATCTTCTTCTCAGAGACTCCTGTGAAGGCCATCTCACTAAGCTTCAGGAACACATCACGGGGGCTTTCAATCTCTCGGCCATGGCTTTTCAGAATGTTGTAAATATAGTAGGAATATAGCTGGGTGATGGTCTTGGGAACTTGCTGCTGTTTCCTGTCTCTTTGTGTAAAGAAGAGGCCCAGTGACAGACCGAGGATCCAGCGGTAGGAAGGGTTGTAGCACATGGTGTACAGGATCTCGTTCTCCTCCACGTGTTTGAAAACAGCTGCTGCCACTGCCTGATCTTCAAAAAACTTGTTGAAATATTCCTTCCGTTCATCACCAACAAATCCCAGGAATTCAGCCCAGACACTGATCTCAGCCTTTTCCAATAAATGTAACGCAGTGGGGCGACTGGTCACTTGCACTGAACATCCTGGGAGCAGCTTGTGCTGTATTAAACTGTACACAATGTCGGACACTTCACACCAGCATTCAGGATCTGTGCACATGAACTGAGGCTCTGTATTTCTCCGATTGTCAGCAAAATCAATCCTGTCCTTGAATTCATCCAAACCGTCGAATATAAACAGCAATCCCTCTGGGTTCTTCCAGAGCTCTCGCAGAACATTCCCAAAGTAAGAATAGAAAAACAGTATCAGATTCCTCAGGTTTATTCTGCAGTTAATGGTGTTCAAATCCCGGAGTTTAAAACTGAAAACAAATTGAAAGTCTGGGTATATTTTCCCAGTGGCCCAATCATAAACCATCTTTTGTACCATTGTTGTTTTTCCGATCCCTGGGACTCCACTCACTGCTGCTGAACTCCCAGATTTGGATTTTCTCAGGGAAAAACTGCTCTGGAACAATTGATCAGTTCGGATTTATTCCAGTTCTCTCCGAAGAACTTTCTTTCTCCACTCTTCATGGTGCCGGCCTCTTGCCAACAGTTCATGTTCTACAAGTGTCCGATCTCGAACAATAGAAATGATCGTTAGCTCAGCGTATCGATCAATCAGTTGGAAAATCTTAACCTTTTCCTTTATTAGGATAGTGTTCACTCTCAGTGTTTCAGTTTGAACCCGGAGGATCTCCTTGTGTTTCTGTTCAACACCTTCAATTAAAGTAGACAGTAAATGTTAGTTGTAATAACATAAAAGGCTTCTCAATATGATCTTGCTGAATAGATAGATTCATTTCACGGTTTCAATCAAAGTTTCTGCTGGAATTAAAGCTCAATTATTGGAAACCTCGCTTGAAAGTGAGCAATGACCAAGAAAAATTTAAAGTCGTCACTTGGTTCTATTATTTACTGAACATGGAGATTTTATAAAGATGTTATTTTCTCTCTGATGGTTAACACTTTCTGACCTGCCTTTACTCTGGACACCTCATTACAAATCCACAAAGGCCCTGGTTATATGGTGGTAGATGTTCTTGTCAATCAGTTAATGAAATCCTCAGCGAAGCCAATCTTCTGCAGCAATGGTAAATAGGACATTGGGTAGGAGTGGGAGAGGGAGTGAGTGTAATTGTTCAGGAGTCCCACTGTTATTGTAACCTGCCTTCAGTAAGTTATCTTTGATATCACTGTACACTTGGAGATCAAGATTCCTTCTGGTATTCTGTCAGGCTGTGGGCAGGTTATCTGAGATATTAGGGCCGATTGGTTCAGTTTTCTGGGCGGCCAGTGTGGATCAGGTTGGTGCCAACAGCATGGGGTTCGATTCCATTCCAGCTGGGGTGGATCTTGGACCTGCCTCCTTTCCCTACCGTGGTTTAGCTGTGAGTCGGACCTGCTTTCGGACAGAGAACTCAAAAAGAATAATCCTTTTCCTGTTGTCCTGCGTTTCAGAAATCGCTAACAATTTTTCAGGAGTTTTACACATGCATACATTGATTGTGTTTTTATAATAGTCCTGTCCTCTTACTGATCAGAACTTGAAATAGAACAACTACCTACTTCACTCCATGTAACATTACAGCAGTAACATTCACAGTTCATTTTAACTGTTTACAAATAATTAGTTTTGCTTCTAGTTTCCCACAATGTAGTTTTGGGAAATTGAAAATATATTTATTGTAATTATTACATTGGGTTTAAACACAACCCGTGAATTGTAGGATTATTCTTTGAGTAGAATAGTGTGATCTCTTTCACCGCCATGAGGAAATGGGTCAGTAGATTCCCAGTCACCCTGAATATTCCCTTTTCCTCACATTTCTCCACATTAATGTTCTGTTGTGTGAATATCTGTAGATATTCTCATTTCGGATCAAAGACTTTCTGACCTCTCATCCTGTTCCGTGAAATAATAAAAATGTAATGTTTCAAATTTCATTAACATTATCCATACCATTTAAAAAGGGACAAATAGTGGAAGGGATAATAAGGAATGTTCTTTATGATCACTGGGAAAGGGAAGAGGCCATTAGAAATTCACAACACAACTTCAAAAAAATTAGCTTGTGTCCAACAAATTTGGAGGAGTTTATTGAGGAAGTCACTAGGATAGGGCATGAGAGAAATTTGGTGGAGATTGTCACTCTAGACTTTCAGAAAGCCTTCGATATGCATCCTCACACTAGGTTACTTCATTTGATGGAGTGTGAGTTGAAATTTGAAGCTCTGGATTAGGAAATCTCTTCAATCCCGAACCTCCAATTTAATTGGAAGATATGTGACAAGTGATCTCTCCCGAGGTTGGTCCTACACCCATGACTTTGACAATCTGTATTCATGAGCTGGACCAGGGTAAAAATATGAATCAGGAGCACAAGTAGTAGGGTGTTAGGAGTACAATATATACGTTTTCAGATGACAAAAACATCGATTTGAAGATTAAGATAGTAGAGGGTGATCAAATCCAATAAAACGTTTAGATGTGCTACAACTGTGGACACACATTGGCAAACAGTGTTCCATTCAGATAACTGTACCTCATACATATTGATTGGGCCAATATTTAATACAAGCATCACTTGCAGGGAACATTACTGAGACATGGTGAGATAAAAAAGATCTTGGTGCTACTGTGTACAGATCACTGAAGGTTCATGATCAGTGCAGAAAAACTGTAGTTAAAGCTAACAAAGTATTGAGTTTATATTGATGGACCCAGTCAGTGTTAAACAAGGGCTATCACATTGCCTGTACAGGTTCCTGGTCAGACCACATCTCAATAGTGTGCACAGTTTTGGTTACCCCTACGTGTTAGATAATATAGTGTCATTGGAAAAGTTCCAAAGGAGAGCTGCAGGAATGATTCCCAGCTTAGAGAAGCTCAGCTTCTCAGACAGGCTCAAGGATTTTAAGTTGTTTAATTTCAAGCAGCAAAGATTTATGCTAATTTACAGAGGCCTAGTAGATACATGAATGCCTGGATAGGGTCCCTATTGATAGATGATGCTAGTTTATCAAATTGGGGAGGACTAGTTTAAACTATGTAAGTGTAGGAATAAACAGCATGTTCAGTGTTTGTTTTCTCTGCCCGGAGAACTGAGAACCTTTGGAATGATTTTCCAGTTGCTATTTGGGTGCTGACTCTGAAGAGGGAGTTGGACCAGTTCTTGACTTGGACAGAGATCGCATCATGTAGAAAGTAACTGGCTTATAGCTAACAACTGGACAACGCGATTTCCTGAATTGGATTCGATGAACTGAGGAGGTCAGAGAAGAATACGAGCAGAATTGTACTCAAACACAATCTGTAACCTCATGGCCCAGCGTATCCCCCACTCTACAAATACCATCAAGCCAGGGGTTCAATGAGGAGTGCAGGAGGGCATGGCTAACAAGTAGCAAGTAACATTCACGCCATACAAGTGTCAGGCAATGACCAGCTCCTACTAGAGAGAATCCAACCATCGGCCCTTGATGTTCAATGGTGTTACCGTCACTGAATCCCCCCACTACCAACATCCTCGGGGGTTACCATTGACCAGGAACTGAAATGGACTAGCCACAAAAATACTGTGGCTACAAGAGCAGGTCTGAGGCTAAGAATCGTGCAATAAGTAACTCACCTCCTGACTCCCCAAAGCTGTCCACCGTCTGCAAGGCACAAGTCAGGAGTGTGATGGAATACTCCCCACTTGCCTGGATGAGTGCAGCTCCCACAACAGTCAAGAAGCTGGACACCGTCCAGGACAAAGCAGTCTGCTTGATTGGCACCACATCCGCAAACATTCACCCCCTCCACCACTGACGCACAGTAGCAGCAGTGTGTACCATCTACAAGGTGCACAGCGAAACTCACCAAGTCTCCTTAGACAGCATCTTCCAAACCCACGACCACTACCTCCTATGAGGACCAAGGCAACAGATAGATGGGAACACCACCACCCAAGTCGCTCACCACCCTGACTTGGAAATATATCGCCATACCTTCACTGTCGCTGGGTCAAAATCCTAGAACTCCCTTCAAACAGCACTGTGGGCGTACCTACACCACATGGACTGCAGTGGCTCAAGAAGGCAGGTCACCACCACCATCTCAAGGGCAACTAGGGATGGACAATAATTGCTGGCCCTGCCAGCGAAACCCACATCCCGAGAATGAATAAAAAAAAGTGAAATGGTTTTAAATGTCCATTTCATCTCTTACCTTTCAGGTGACTGGGTACTTCAGATAAGCCTCTTCCAATGTTCATGTAATCAAATGGATCAGAACCTGTTTAAAGCAAATAACTGTCATGAAATCAGATCTGTGTAATGTTATTGCAAAATCTGCAATGTTTGAATCTGAAATTGAATTCACTGTGTGATTTTACCGTACCAAGTTCCTGTATTTCTTTTATTATTTTATCCAACTTTGGGACCCCATGATGCACTTTCACAAAGGATTCCCACATCACCCTTCGGGCCCGAGAGCCTTTCTCCATCACCAGACTTAGGAGAAGCTTGGAACTCTCCGCCCGGTATCCCCTATCCGTGAGCTCGGAGACTTTCTGCAAAGAATAATAATGAATATATTGAGGATCAGAGTGAAAGATAAACACTGAGAATGAGAAGGAAAGGATCTGCTCAGTGATGGCATTTCCAATTGTTTTGAGCCCAATAAACAGTCACTGGGCTGAGAACTGATACATAATGAACATTCACTAAAAATCATCTTCATCTCATTTCAGTCATTAACAGCAAATAAATGTGAATAAACTAAGCCAGAAGTCTGAAATACATTTTGGGGGGAGTGAGGAATCATTGACAATCTGCAGTATTTTAATGTGATCAGTGTGATGAGTTTTCTTTGTCAAATTAGTGATTGACAATATGATCCACTTGTTTCCTCACACTGACTTCTTACTGTTACAGTTTCTCATTTACTCAGCAAGAAAATAGCAGCAAATCAGATCTCTGGTGGAGGGGAAGAGACAATTCTGGTCATTAAGTTATTTTCACAGAAGAATGGGAATCTTAAAATGAAAACTGGCAGAGAAATCACCATTGACTGAACCAAACCAGTACTGTTGATTTATCTGTCAGGAGAATCGACCAATAATAATGGTGAAAAATCCAATCAATCCGATCAATTTCCCCCTCAGTAACTGAAAGTTCAGAAGCTTGATATTTTTGCAACTTTGCTACGAGTATGAAAACTTGGTAAGGAGTGGGAAGTGGATAGGTTTTGAGAGTGAGTGGGACCCAAGATAACTGAACACTGTGGTGGTGTGAAGTAGAGGCTGCTCATAAAGCCAGAGTCAGATCAATGGAGAATTCCAGTGGGAGGTTTCAGGACTCGAGCAGCTTACAAGGATCGAAAGGGTCAAGGTCATTAAGTTATTTAAACAGAAGAATTGGAATTTTAAATTGAAGGCATCTGAGTACAGGGAGATATGATAGGTTTGTGAGCACACAAGTGATATCTGGGACCTGGCGTGGTTCAGGGTAAAGACAGCAGAATCTGAGTAGCTTAACATTCCAGAGGTTGCAAGGTTACCTTGGTTACCTCCACATTCAACTGTTCCAAATCCATGGATGAAGGTTGAGGAGAAGTGTTGAGATAGGAGTAGAGACTTGCAGTGTTATGTGGAGAGAAATAGGACATTTTTGTGCTGGCAAGTTTGCAGCAAATTGAGTTCAGCTTGAAGCTGGACACTGAAATCCCAGATAGCCTGGCTAAGCTTTAGTCAGTGACCAGGGGGAGAAATCCAATCAAGTGGTGAGAAGATGGAGTTTGTGGCTGGGAAAGCAGACAATGGGGTCAATTTTTCCAATGTCTAACAGTAGGAAAAGGGAGTTACGTTCCACACCAAAGGCATAGAGGCAGGAAATTACACAGTGAATCAACTCAATTACCTGATGTTCACCCATGAAGGGTGACTGTCAGAGCGAGATACAGGGACAGGAGTTTTAAAATATTCTTTGACGAGATGTGGGCATCACTGGCTAAGTCAGCATTTGTTACTCATTCTTAATGACTCTAGAGAAGGGGATGGTGATGGCTTTCCCACTATACCCTCCCTGTTCTCTCCTTTTCCCAGCCTCATCAAACTCTTTCTTTTTATTTATAGAGATAAACCTGAACCATTCCCCTATCCTTTTACAGATAATGATGGATCTGCTGGGTCTTTTCAGTTTCATATCATTGTGTCAGATTCACAATATTTGCAGTTCTATCCATTTTTCCATTTCTATTCTATAAGATTTGGTGATTCCGTTATCTAATATGGGAACAATTCTCAGTGGCAGCATGGAAAGCAAATTAGGTGTTGGGGTTTATTAAGAGGGCAATATTGAGCCAAAAGTGTGAGGTAATTTGCAACTTCCTAAAAACATTGGTGTGACCATACTTAGAATACTGTGTATAGTCCTGATTGCCTCAGTACAACAAGGTTATGAGAGCTACTGAAGAGAACAACTAGAACCTTTGAGAGGATGGAGGGGTTGGGCGAGGATCTATTGTGTAAACTGGACGTGTCCTCACTGGAAAAAGAGATTGAGAAGTAATATGATTGCTGTTTCCCATTGACTTCAATTTGTGAGGACACCATGATGCCACATTAGCTCAAATGCTGCCTGGATGTGAAGGGAAAGCACCCTCACCTTTCCTCTGGAATTCTTTTGGCCATGTTTGAGCCAAAGCCGCGATTAGGTCTGGAACAGAGTGGTCCTGGCAGAACCCAAACTGAGTATTGGTGAGCAGGTTATTGCTGAGTAAGGGCCAGTTCAAAGCACTGTCGATGATACCTTCCATTGTTTTGCTAATGACTGAGAGAAGGCTGATGGAATTGCAATTGCTGGCTCAGATTTGTCCTGCTTTTCATGGATAGGATATTCCCGTGCAATTTTCCATATTATCAGGGAGATGCCAGTGTTGCACTGAGACAACTTGACTAGAATTGCGGCTAGTCCTGGAGCACTAATCTCCAGCATTACAGCCGGGATATTGTTGGGGACCTTGTATCCAGTGAGCTCGGTTGCTCCTTTACATCATCTGGAGGGATTTAAATTGGCTGAAGACTTGTTTCAGTGCTGATGGGAACCAGAACCTAGTGGATGAATCATCCACTAAACACTTCGGACTGAAGATAGTTGCAAAAGCTTCAGTTTTATCTTTTGCACTCGTGCTGGGCTCCCCATCATTGATTATGTAAATGTTTGTGGAATCTTCTCCTCCAGTTAGTTGTTTAGCTGTTCACCACAATATTACTGGTCTGGCAGGAATGAAAAGCTATATGCACTGTTGGTTGTGGGATCACTTGCTTCTGAATATCACAGGATCACAGAGTGCAGAAGAGGCCCTTCGGCCCATCGAGTCAACAACGTAACGTGAGAAACACCTGCCCTACCTACCTAATCCCATTTACCAGCCCATAACTTTTAATTTATGATGTGCCAAGTGCTCATCCAGGTAAATTTTAAAGGATGTGAGGCAACCCACCTCCACCACCCTCCCAGGCAGCGCATTCCTGACCTTCACCACCCTCTGGGTAAAAACGTTTTTCCTCACATCCCCTTAAACCTCCTGCCCCTCACCTTGAACTTATGTCCCCTCGTAACTGACCCTTCAACTAAGGGGAACAGTTGCTCCCTATCTATTCTGTCCATGCCCCTCATAATCTTGTACACCTCAATCAGGTCACCCCTCAGGTCTTCTCTGCTCCAACGAAAACCACCCAAGTATATCCAACCTCTCTTCATAACTTAAATTTTTCATCCCAGGCAACATCCTGGTGAATCTCCTCTGCACCCCCTCCAGTGCAATCACATCCTTCCTATAATGTGGCGACCAGAACTGCACATAGTACTCCAGCTGTGGCCTCACCAAGGTTCTATACAACTCCAACAGGACCTCCCTACTTTTGTAATCTATGCCTTGATTGATAAAGGCAAGTGTCCCATATGCCTTTATCACCACCCCACTAACATGCCCATCCTCCTTCAGAGATCTATGGACACACATGCCAAGGTCCCTTTGTTCCTCAGAACTTCCTAGTGTCATGCCGTTCATTGAATACTTCCTTATCAAATTACTCCTTCCAAAGTATATCACCTCACACTTTACAGGGTTAAATTCCATCTGCCACTTATCTGTGGATTTGACCATCCCGTCTATATCTTCCTGAAACCCAAGACACTCAACATCACTGTTAACCACCCGGCCAATCTGTGTATCATCCGCAAACTTACTAGTCCTACCCACATTGTAATCTATGTCATTTTTATAAATGATGAATAATAGGGGACCCAGCACAGATCCCTGTGGTACACCACTGGACACAGGCTTCCAGTCACTAAAACATCCTTCTGTCATCAAACTCTGTCTCCTACAACTAAGCCAATTTTGAATCCACCTCGTCAAATTACCCTGTCTCCCATGTGCATTTGCCTTCTGTATAAGTCTCCCATGTGGGACCTTGTCAAAGGCTTTGCTGAAATCCATATAAACTACATCAACTACACTACCCTTATCTACACACCTGGTCACCTCCTCAAAAAATTAAATTAAATTTGTTAGGCATGACCTCCCTCTGACAAAGCCATGCTGATTATCCCTGATCAAACTTTGCCTCTCCAAGTGGAGATAGATTCTCTCCTTCAGAATTTTCTCCAATAGTTTCCCTACCACTGACGTGAGACTCATTGGCCTGTAGTCCCCTGGCTTCTCTCTATAACACTTCTTAAATAGCAAAACCATATTAGCTGTTCTGCAGTCCTCTGGAACCTCCCCCGTGGCCAGAGAGGAATTAAAAATTTGAGTCAGAGCCCCTGCGATCTCCTCCCTTGCCTCCCTCAGCAGTCTGGGACACACATCATCCGGACCTGGAGATTTATCCACTTTTAAGCCTGCCAACACCTCCAATACCTTGTCACTCCCGATATCAATTTGCTCAAGAACCTTGCAGTCTCTATCCCCGAGTTCGATACCTTCATCCTCATTCTCTTGGGTGAAGACAGATGTGAAGTATATATATTTTGGTGATGTGTTGTGGCCTCACCAGGTTGGCATCTCATGTTTATATACCCCTGATGCTGACCCTGCAATGCTCTCCTACACATTAATTGAACCAGGGTTGAGCCCCTGGTTTGATTGAAATGGTGGAGTGATGGATATACCTTCCCACAATTCTGCAGCTGATGGCCCACAGCGCTTTGTGGATAGTGAGTTTAGAGACAGTAGATCTATTGTGTATCCATCACATTTAGCACGGTGATACTATCGCACAACACAATGAGAGGTGTCTTCAGTTTGAAGACGGTACTTCATTTCCTACGAGGACTGTGCGGTGGTCACACCTATAGTGTCATAGACAGATGCATCTGCAATAGGTAGATGGGTGAGGACAAATAAGGTTTCACCTCCTGTTGGTTCTCTGGCCAACTGCTGCAAGCCCAGTCTGGCAGATATGTCTTTCAGGACTCGCAAAGCACTGTCATTAGTGGTGCTACCGAGCCATTCTTGATGGGAGAAATTAAGTCCCCACCTATAGTGAATTCTCTGCCCCTGCTTTTTCTAATTAACCTGGAGGAGTCCATATTCATCAACTGAAGGAGGGCAATAATCAGCAGGTGGTTTTGTTGTCTATCTTTGGCCCCATGCCAAGAGATTTCCTGGGGTTTTGAGTCTATATTGAGGACTCTCCCTGGTTACTGTATACCCCTAGGCTGCCATCTCTGGTGGATCCATCTAGTGGGAAAGGGCATACCCAGGAATAGTAGCAGAAGAGTCTGGGATGTTGTTTGATGGTCATATTGACAGGATTATTCTTATGTCAGGCTGTTGTTTTATTAGTCACATTTGTTACAAGCCCTTTAATGTTAGTGGGGACTTTGCATGGTCGACTGAGCTGTGACTGAATCCAATGCTGGGAGCTCTTATTACACCTTTTTATAGCTGTGTTGCATGTTGATCTAGACCATTTCAGAGGGCAGTGAAGAGTCAGCCATGTTGCTGGGTGTCTGGAGCCATATACAGGTCAGGATGAGTAAGGACAGCAGGTTTCCTTCCCTAAAGGACATGAGCCACCCAGATGGCTTTTGACGACAATTCAATATTATCGAATTACCTTATATCAAATTCACTAACTGTCACAGTGAGATCTAAGTTCAGGTCTCTGGAGTATGAGTCCAGGCTACTAGTTTGTTAATTCAGTAACATAACCACAATGCTGCTGTATCTGTATGTGGTAAGTGTTGTATGCTTGGAAGAAACAGATCACTTTGGTTCCCAAAGCTCTGAGGCTTTCCTCACCTCATGCTTGGTTCTGTTGTAGGCTAATTATTGGAAGTTGATTTATCACCATTATCAGCATGTGACTGCCCGAGTGTTAGAAGATGATCTAGATAGATCTTGGTCTTCTATCATCCTTACATTCTGCAAGTCCTGTAATGTTTAAATAACCCAAACTCATTGCAACCCTCCCACTTACCCGATGTTCGTGTCCATTGAAAATCTTCTCGTATGTTAACAATGAGCTGATTCCATCCACCCCTTCTTCAATCGCTTGTTCTAGTCTGTCCCAGTAAAATTTTGCCAACTGGAGCAGCTGGAAATCATCCCACTTTGTCAAGAACTCAGTGATTCCGGAGTTTGGATCTGTGAACACAAAATGGAGAAAAACAAACATCATTGAATTTCTAGCCACGTTGTTCTACTTCCTTTACAGGAAGCGACTGAATCCTCCTGTGAGCCACATTATCAAACAAAGTGTGAAAATCCAGAAACATTAAGTGATAGCATAGCTGATTTGTGACCTAATTTCTAACCTTGCCCCAAATCCCTTCATACCCATGGTTAACAAGAAGCTATCAATCTCAGATTTAAACCCAGCAATTGTCTTTATTGTTTGCTGGATGTGGGAGTAGTTGGCAAGGCCAGCGTTTGTTGTCTATCCCAAATTGCCCCAGAGAAGGAGGTGGTGAGACACCTTCTTGAATCACTGCAATATATCTGGTGCCTGTATGCCCACAGTGCTTCTGGGAATGGAATCCCAGGATTTTGACACAGTGACAGTAAAGGAACAGTGATTTTATTCAAGGTCAGGATAGTGTGAAGCCTGGAGAGGAACTTGCAGGTTCTGGTGTTCCCATGCATCTGTTGCCCTTGTTCTTCTTGGTGGCAAAGGTCATGGATTTGGAAGGTGGGGTCAAAGGAGCCTTGGTGAGATGCTACGGTGCATCTTGTAGACACTACACACTGCTGCCACTGTGCATAAGTGGTGGAAGGAGCTAATGTCTTCACATTGAGGATACCCTCCATCATCATTCTAATTGGGATAGATTTCAAATAGATCTAGCAACTCAAGGCAGGGCAATAATGAGGTGCTGTGAGCGATCAGCAGCAGCAGAACTGTACTCAGCCACAATCTATAACCTCATGGCCCGGTATTTCCCACACTCAACCATTACCACCAAGCCAGGGGATTAATCCTGGTTCAATGAAAAGTGCAGGAGGGCACACCTGGAGCAGCATCTGGCATACCTAAAAATGAGGTGTCAACCTGGTGAAGCTATAACACAGGACTACTTGTGTGCCAAACAGCATAAGCAGCAAGTAACAGACAGAGCTAAGAGATTCCGCATCCATTGGATCACATCTAAGCTCTGCAATCCTACCATGTCCAGTCATGAATGATGGCGGACAATTAAACTATTCACTGGAGGAGGCGGCTCCACAAATATCCCCATCCTCAATGATGGGGGAGTCCAGTATATCAGTGCAAAAGATAAGGCTGAAGCATTTGCTACAATCTTCAGCCAGAAGTGCCCAGTGGATGATCCATCTCGGCCTTCTCCAGATGCCCCCAGCATCACAGATGCCAGTCTTCAGCCAATTCAATTCACTCCACGTGATAAAGAAACAGATGCAGGCATTGGATACTCCAAAGGCTATGTGCCCTGACAATATTCCAGCAACAGTATTGAAGACTTGTGCTCCAGAACTTGCCGCGCCCCTAGCCAAACTGTTTCAGTGCAGCTACAATACTGGCATCTGCCCCTACAATGTGAAAAGTTGCCCAGTTATGTCCTGTACACAAAAACCAGGACAAATCCAACCCGGCCAATTACCCATCAGTCTACTCGCGACCATCAGTAAAGTGAAGGAAGGAGTCAGCAACAGTGCTTTCAAGCGGCAATTGCTCAGCAATAACCTGCTCACTGACACTCATTTGGGTTCCGCCAGGGTCACTCAGCTCCTTACCTCATTACAGCCTTGTTTCAAAAATGGACAAAAGAGCTGAGCTCCAGAGGTGGGAAGAAAGTGACTGCCCTTGACATCAATGCAGCATTTGATTGGGTGTGACATCAGGGAACCTTAGCAAAACTGTAGTCAATGGGAATCAGTGGGAAAACTCTCCAGTGGTTGGAGTCAGACCAAGCACAAATATAGATGGATGTGGTTGTTGGAGGTCAATCATCTCAGTTCCAGGACATCACTGCAGGAGTTCCTCACGGCAGTGTCCTAGGCCCAACCATCTCCAGCTGCTTCAGCAATGACATTCATTCCATCATAAGGTCTGAAGTGGAGATGTTCACTGATGATTGCACAATGTTCAGCATCATTCACAACTCCTCAGATACTGAAGCAGACCATGTCCACATGCAGCAAGGCCTGGGTGATATCCAGGCTTGGGCTGACAAGTGGCAAGTAATATTTGTGCCACACAACTATCAGACAATGAGCATCTCCAACAAGAGAGAATCTAACCATCGCCCCTTGAGATTCAATGCCATTGCTATTGCTGAATTCTCCACCATCAATATCCTGGGGGTTACAATTGACCAGAAAGTGAACTGAACTAGCCACATAAATACAGTGGCTAGAAGAGCAGGTCAGAGATTAGGAATGCTGCAGTGAGTAACTCAACTCCTGACTCCCCAAAGCCTGTCCACCATCTACAAGGCACAAGTCAGCAGTGTGATAGAATACTCTCCACTTGCCTGGATGAGTGCTGCTCCATGAATACTCACGAAGCTCGATAGAATCCAGAACAAAGCAACCCAGTTGATTGGCAACCCATCCACAAACATTCACTCCCTCCACCACCGACACAGTGGCAATAGTGTGTACGATCTACAAGATGCACTGCAGGAACTCACCAAGGCTGCTGAGACAGCACCTTTCCATCCACAGACGCTACCATCTCAGAAGGCAAGGGCAGCAATAGATGGGAACACCACCATCTGGAAGTTCTCCTCTAAGCCACTCAGTATCTTGGCTTGAAAATATGTCACCATTCCTTCACTGTTGCTGGAACTCCCTCCATAACAGCACTGTGGATATACCTGCGCCATATAGACTGCAGCAGTTCAAGGCGGGAGCTAACCACCATCATCTCAAGGGCAATTTAGAACTCAGGATGGGCAATAAATGCTGGCCTATCCAGTGGAGCCCACAACCCATGAATTAATTTTTAAAATGTTTTAAGTGGTGGATGGGATGCCGATCAAGTGGGCTCTTTGTTCTGGATGGTGTAGATTTTTGAGTATTGTTGGAGCTGCAGACATCTAGGCAAGGGGAGAATATTCCATTGCACTCCTAAGTTGTGCTTTGCAGATGGTGGGCAGACTTTGAGAAGACAGGAGTGAGTTACTCTCCTCATAATTCCCAGCTTCTGACATGCTCTTGTAGCTACAGTATTTATATGGCGAATCCAGTTCAGTTACTGGTCAATGGTAACCCCCAGGATGTTGATAGCGGGCGATTCAATGATGGTGATGCCATTAAATGTCAAGTGGAGATGGTTATATTCTATCTTGTTGGAGATCATCATTGCTTGGCACTTGTATGGCATGAATGCTACTTGCCCTTTTATGATCAGGTAGCTCTCGGAGGTGGGACATCCTTTCTGATAGCAGCTTAAGTCTTGTTCTGAGCCAATTAATGGCCCTATGGCTGTTAATTTGGCTCGGACACTCCCAGTCACATGAAGCTTGGTGCAGCTTAATTTTAATCCAGGGAGGTGGTGCGGGTCACTGTCTTGGTGTGGAATTCTCCCCATGGCTCTATGACTAGGGAGTATAGTAAAAAAGATTGGAGCCAGACCTTTCAGGAGTGAGATTATAATAAAAACTTCAATACAAGGGAACCCTCTTCTGTAAGCAGCCAATTGATTCTAGATCTGAGGTGAGGTGACTGTCCCTGCCATCATGGCAGCATTTGACCACACATGGCACCAATGCCAGGGATCTACTCAACAGTTCCAGAACTCAGGGGCTCCCTCAACCTGTGACTGTGATGTCCCTTTAGAGGGTCACTCATTTAACTCCTTCTACTCGGCCCCTGTCCTGTTCCCTCTTCCTGTCTGAGCCGCAGGTCTTGCACAAGATATGGTCAATCTATTAGCATAGAAATTTTATTCTGAAGTATTTTATGAACATACCTGTGCCCATTCTCATTCTTTTTGTAGTTGTTGGATATTCTGTCTCGTTTGGACCTTCAGCCATGGTGCTGACAGATGTTCCCAGATTAGGATGTTCTGTAATAAATCTTAGACGAATACAAGGATTAGATGGATATATTAAAATCAGAAGAACATTGACAGCTTCAAACAGTGAGGCAATGCACAGCATTTATTTGCAGGATACCGTTAGAGATTTTACAATCTCACATATGTCACGGTGAAACAGATGTTAGATTTTTTGGCTGCTAGACAATGTACGACCTGCTCTCACATTTCTCCTCAAAAAACCCACGCTTGACCCCTTTGTCCTTGCAAATAACTGTCCTCCAGTCTCCTTTTCCCTCTCAAAGTCCTTGAACATGTTATTATCTGCAAAATCCATGCCAATCTTTCATGGAATTCCATGTTTGAATCCCTCCAATCAATGTGCAACCATTCCACAGGATCAAAACGGCTCTTATTGAAGTCACAAATTACACCCTTCCTGGCTCTGACAGTAGGAAATGAAATATTTTCATTCTTCTCAACCTGTCTACAGCCTTTGACATGGCTGACCACATCATTCTTCTCCAACTCCTCTCTGCTGTCACCCAGCTGGGTGAAAATGCGGCAAAAGTTCCCAGATCAATTCTTATCTATTAAATTGCAGCCAAAGAATCTCTTCCCACTCCCACACCTTTATCTCTGGAGTGCCCCAATGATGTCTCGTTAGCCCTCTTCTATTTCTCATCAATACGCTGTCCCTTGGCAACCTGGTTCCACATGTAAGCTGAGGACACCCAGCTCTACTTCATCACTGCTTCCTGTATCCTGACTCTAAACAAGTCTCTTTTACCCATCATCTATGCCTACTGGTCCACGCTGGCTCCTAGTCTCACAACATCTCATTTTAAAATCCCCAACTCAGCATTTCAAATTTCTCCATGGCCCCTCTCGTCCTATCTATGTAACCTCGAACAGCTCTGGGAACCATCGATATCTTTGCCCTCCATCTCTCCAAGTCTGACATGTTTCACATCCGGATGATAATCGTCCAAAACTGGGGGCCAAGTTCTGAGCTCTGAGCCTCCCTTCCTGAGCCTCTCAGCCTCTGTTACTTTTCTCTCCTCCTTTCAAATTCTCCTTAAAAACACTAACTCTCTGACCAAAGTTTTTGGTCACCTGCTCTGGTGCTCCTTCAGTATCTCGGTGCCTTTTTAAAAAGGAATTGTACTGCTTTTGTTAAGCAGCACGGGATGCTTTGTTAATGAAAGGTGCCATACAAATGCAATTTGTTGCTTTTTCTCCACTTGTGTGTCTCACTGAATGTCTGCCCATACCCTTGTGCCCAATCAAACTATCAGCCAGTGACCTATCATTTCTTTACTGTAGAAATATAAAAATGATTCAGTCTCGGATCAGTCTTTTCTCCAAATTACAAATTAAATTATTCTCCACGGTAATTTGTAAAGAAGTTTGAGACAATGTAAAATTTAGTTATCAGCTGTTTAACTCACATTACACCCACCCCCCACTGAACCAACCCCGAAACTCCCACTGACCCAGCCCCGCACCCCCCACTAACCCAGCCCCGCACCCACCCACTGACCCAGCCCCGCACCCCCCACTCACCCAGCCCCGCACCCACCCACTGACCCAGCCCCGCAACCCCCACTGACCCAGCCCCGCTCCCCCCACTGACCCAGCCCCGCACCCCCCACTGACCCAGCCCCAAACCCCCCACTGACCCAGCCCCGCACCGCCCACTGACCCGGCCCCGCACCACCCACTGACCCAGCCCCGCACCAACCACTGACACAGCCCCGCTCCCCCCACTGACCCAGCCCCGCACCCCCCACTGACTCAGTCCCGCACCCCCCCACTGACCGAGCCCCAAACCCCCCACTGACCCAGCCCCAAACCCCCCACTGACCCAGCCCCACACCCACCACTGACCCAGCCCCGCACTCCCCACTGACCCAGCCCCGCACCCCCCACTGGCCCAGCCCCGCACCCCCCACTGACCCAGTCCCGCACCCCCCACTGACCCAGCCCCGCACCCCCCACTGACCCAGCCCCGCACCCCCCACTGACCCAGACCTGCCCCACTGACCCAGCCCCGCACCCCCCACTGACCCAGCCCCGCACCCTCCCACTGACCCAGCCCCGCACCCTCCACTGACCCAGCCCCGCACCCCCCACTCACCCAGTCCCGCACCCCCTACTGACCCAGCCCCGCACCCCCCACTGACCCAGCTTTGTCCTATCTTTATTCCATTTGGCTTCCTAATCACTGGCTGAACTAACATGCTAATCTTTAGTGATTCATCTCCCACTGCACTCAAATCCCTCTGTACACAGAGCTCTGCAATCTCTCTTAATTTAAATAATATTCTGCTTTTCTATTCTTCCTGCCAAAATGGACAAGTTCATTTTTTTTATATATTGTACGCCATCTGCCAAATTTTTGCCCATTCACTTAACCTGTCTAAGCCCCTTCGTAAACTCTGATGTTCTCTTAACAACTTATTTTCCTACCTATTTTTGTGTCATCAGCAAACTTAAGCTACCATGCATTCTGTTCCTTCATCCAAGTTATTGATATAAACTGGATATAGTTAAGGCCCCAGCACTGATCCCTGTGGCACTCCACTAGTTGCAACTTGCCAGCCTAAAATTGAACCACTTATTCTGACTCCCTGCATCTTGTTAACTAACCAATCCTCTACCATGTTATTGTGTTACCCCCTCCATCATGAGGCCCTATTTGGTGCTGTAACCTTTAATGTGGCACCTCATCAAATGCCTTTTGGAAATACAGTGCACCACATCTACAGATTCCCCCTTATCATCCTTGCTTGCAACATAGAACGATTACAGCACAAGAGAACAAAAACAAAAAAAAGCTGGAAAAACTCAGCTGGTCTGGCAGCATCTGCGGAGAGGAACACAGTTAACTTTTCGAGTCCGAATGACTCTTCATCAGAACTAGGGAAAATAGAAAACAGGTGAAATATAAGCTGCTTTAAGGGGGAGGGGGTGGTGGGGGTGGGACAGGTAGAGCTGGATAGAGGGCCAGTGATTGGTGGAGATTGCCAAAAGATGTCATAGACAAAAGGACCAAAGAGGTGTTGACGGTGGTGACATTAGCTAAGGAATGTGCAAATGGTGACATTAAGGGTAGAAAGCAGGACGAGCGAGGTACAGGTAGTCATAGTGGGGGTGGGGTGGGGGGAAGGGATTGAAATAGGCTAAAAGGTGGAGATAAAACAATGGATGGAAATACAGTTAAAAATAATGGAAATAGGTGGGAAAAGAAAAATATATGTAAATTATTGGAAAAGGGGGGATCGGAAACGGGGTGGGGATGGAGGAGAGAGTTCATCATCTAAAATTGTTAAACTCAATATTCAGTTCAGAAGGCTGTAAAGTGCTGAGTCGGAAGATGAGGTGCTGTTCCTCCAGTTTGCGTTGGGCTTCACTGGAACAATGCAGCAGGCCAAGGACGGACATGTGGGCATGAGAGCAGGGTGGAGTGTTGAAATGGCAAGCGACAGGGAGGTCTGGGTCATGTTTGCGGATAGACGGAAGATGTTCTGCAAAGCGGTCACCCTGTCTGCGTTTGGTCTCTCCAATGTAGAGGAAACTGCATTGGGAGCAACGAATGCAGTAGACTAAATTGAGGGAAGTGCAAGTGAAATGCTGCTTCACTTGAAAGGAGTGTCTGGGCCCTTGAACAATGAGGAGAGGGGAAGTAAAGGGGCAGGTGTTGCACCTTCTGCGGTTGCATGGGAAGGTGCCGTGGGAGGGGGTTGAGGTGTAGGGGGTGATGGAGGAGTGGACCAGGGTGTCCCGGAGGGAACGATCCCTGCGGAATGCCGTCAGGGGGGGTGAAGGGAAGATGTGTTTGGTGGTGGCATCATGATGGAGTTGGTGGAAATGGCGGAGGATGATCCTTTGAATGCAAAAGCTGGTGCGGTGATAAGTGAGGACAAGGGGGACCCTATCATGTTTCTGGGAGGGAGGAGAAGGTGTGAGGGCGGATGCGCGGGAGATGGGCCGGACACGGTTGAGGGCCCTGTCAACCACCTTGGGTGGAAAACCTCAGTTAAGGAAGGAGGGGGACATGACAGAGGAACTGTTTGCCACATTTCTGTCTTCACCCCTTCCCCTGTCTCCCAGAAACCTGATAGGGTCCCACGTGTCCTCACTTTTCACCCCACCAGGATCCATATTCAAAGGATCATCCCCCACTATTTTTGTCATCTCCAACATGAGGCCACCACAAAACACATCTTTTCCTCACCCCCCGTCAGCATTCCATAGGGAGCATTCCCTCTGTGACACTCTGGTCCACTCCTCCATCACCCCCCAAATCCTCATCGCCTTTCAATGGCACCTTCCCATGCAATTGCAGATGGTGCAACACCTCGTCATTTACTGCTTCCGTTCTCATGATCCAAGGCCCCAAACACTCCTTTCAGGAGAAAGGGCGCTTCACTTGCACCTCCTTCAATTTTGCCGACTGTATTCGCTGATCCCGAAGCAGTCTCCTCTATATTGGGGAGACTAAACGCAGACTGGGGGACCGATTTGCAGAACACCTTCACTCAGTCTGCAAGCATGACCCAGACCTTCCTGTTGCTTGCCAATTCAACACACCACCTTGCTCCCATGCCCACATGTCCGTCCATGGCTCCTGCAATGCTCCAGTGAAGCCCAAGGCAAACCGGAGGAACGGCACCTCATCTTTTGATAGGGTAATTTACGGCCATTTGAAGTGAACATTAAGCACAACAACTTCAGACCATGAACTTTGTGCTAGTGAGTATAGGAATAGGAGATAGAAAGGATGAATGCGTGGCTGAAGAGATGGTGCAGGAGGGAGAGCTTTAGTTTCCGGAATTATTGGGTCTGTTTCTGGCGAAGTTGGGGCATGTACAAGTCGGAGAGTTGCTCATGAACTGGAACAGGACAAACATCCTTCTGGGGGGGGGGTTTGCTAGTGCTGCTGGCTGGGACGGGGGGGCGCAGCTTTAAACTGATTTGGCAGGGGGATGGGATGCAGAGCGGAGGTACAGTAGGGGGTGATGCACAGCCAAATATAGAAGGGAAACGAATCAATCTGGAAGGGAGATATAGACCTGTTAAGGCACAAAGCTGGATTGTGTTTACTTTAACCCAAGGAGTTTTACCAGTAAGGCCGATGAATTGAGGACATTGATTAACACATAGGAATGTAATGTTGGTGCTATCAGAGAGAGATGTTTGAGGGGAGGACAGGGATGGCAGCTAAATATTACAGTGTATAGAATCTTCATGTGTGACAGGGCAGGGTGTAAAAGAGGAGGTGCCATTGCCCTATTGATCAAGGGTCAATTGCTGCAGTAAAGTGGGATGGTATCATAGAAGATTCCACAAATGAAGCCATATGGGTAGAACTTAAAAAACAAAAAGGGGGGCAATCTCTTTGCTGGGAGTGTACTTTAGACCTTCAAACATTCAGGGGGAGAGAGAGGAGCAGATATGCAGGGAAATCTCAGTGAAGTGTAAAAGTAATAGGGTAATAATAGTAGGGGATTTCAAATTCCCCAATATTAACTGGGCTGCTCATGATGTGAATGCTGGAATTCTTAAAGTGCATCCAGGAGAGATTTTTGAGCCAGCATGTAGAAAGTCCTACAAGAGAAGGGGTAGTCCTGGCCCTAATCTTAGGGAATGAAGCCGGGCAATTGGGAGAAGTGTCAGTGGGGGACCATTTCGGTGACAGTGACCACAACTCTGAAATTTAAGGTACTTATGGAAAAGGACAAAGATGGGCTGGAAAGAAATTTACTGAACTGGGTGGAGGCCAATTTCAATACGATCAGTCAGGATCCGGCCAAAGTGGAGTGGGAGCAGCTACTTGTATGAAAGTTTACATCAGAGCAGTGGGAGTCATTCAAAAAGGCAATAGTGAGAGTTCAGGGCCAACATGTTCCCCTGAAGGTGAAGGGTAGGACCAACAAGTCCAAGAAACCTGCATGTCAAAGGGATATAGCACATTGAATAAGTTTATAAAGGTGGCTTATGTCAGATACAGAGGGCTGAAAACAACAGAAGCCCTCGAGGAGTAAAGGAAGTGTGAGTGGGTGTGGGGTGGGGCGCAGGAGTAATTAAATACTTAGGAGAGCAAAGCAGGGACATGATAAAACACGGGCGGGCAAGATAAAGGAAAATCCGAAGGCATTTTATAAATATATTAAGGGCAAGAGGATAACCAGGGGAAGAATAGAGCCCACTTGGGGCCAAAGTGGCAATCTGCGTGGAGCCAGAGAGTGAGGTTTTGAACGATTACTTTTCAGCCTTGTTCACTATGGAGAAGGACAATGTAGGTGTAGAAATCAGGGAAGGGCACTGTGATATGCTTGAAGAAATTAACATTGAAGAAAAAGGTATTAGTGGCTTTAGCAAGCTTAAAAGTAGATGCATTCCCAGGCCCAGGTGAGATGTACCCAAGGCTGCTTTGTGAGGCAAGGCAGGAGATTGCAGGGGCTCTGGCACTAATTTTCAAATGCTCTCTGGCTACAAGAGAGGCTCCAGGGGACTAGAGGACACCGAATTTGGCACCATTATTCAAGAAGCATAGTATGGATAAACCAGGTAATGACAGGGCAGTGAGTCTAACATCAGTGGTAGGGAAACTATTGGGAAAAAAATATGAGGCACAGGATTAATTTCCACTCGCAGGGGCAGGGATTAATCTGGGATAGTCAGTATGGCTTTGTCAGGGGGAGATCATGTCTAAGAAACTTGTTTGAATTTTTCGAGGAGGTGACTAGTTGTGTAGATGAGGGTAGTGAAGTTGATGTAGTCAACGTGGACTTAAGTAAAGTTTTTGACAAGGCTCCAGATGGGAGAATGGGCAAGAAAGTAAGAGTCCATTGGATCCAGGGCAATTTGGCAAATTGGATCCGAAATTGGCTTAGTGCCAGGAGGCAGAGTGTCAGGGTCAAAGGTTGTTTTTGCAGTTGGAATCCTGTAACGAGTGATGTACTGCTGGGATCAGTTATGGGACCCTTGCTGTTTGTTCTGTACATTAATGATTTAGATGTGAATATAGGAAGTATGATCAGTAAGTTTGAAGATGACGCGAAAATTGGTGGTGTTGTACATAGTGAGGAGGAAAGTCCTGTAATAGTGAGATATAGATGGGCTGGTAAGATGGCCAGAGCAGTGGCAAATGGAATTTAATCCTGAGGAGTGTGAGGTGATGCTTTTTGGGAGGACTAACATGGCAAAGGAATACACAATGAATGGTAGGAGCCTAGGAAGTACAGAGGATCAGAGGGACCTTGGTGTACATGTCCAAAGACCCCTGAAGGCAGCAGCACAGGTAGATAAGGGGGATTAGAAGGCATATGGGATACTTGCCTTTATTAGCCGAGCCATAGAATATAAGAGGGTGGTAATGTTGGAGCTGTGTAAAACGCTAGTTAGACCACAGCTGGATTACTGTGTGCACTTCTGGTTGCCATAGGAAGGATGTGATTGCACTGGAGAGGGTGCAGACAAGATTCACCAGGGTGTTGCCTGGGCTGCAGCATTTCAGCTTTGGAGAGAGACTGGATAAGCTAGCGTTGTTTTCCTTAGAGCAGAGAAGGTTGAGGGGGGTCCTCATAGAGGTATACAAAATTATGAGGGGTGTAGATAGGGTAAATAGGAAGAAACTTTTCCCCTTAGCAGAGTTGTCAATAACGAGGGGACATCAATTTAACGTGAGGTGCAGGAGGTTTAGAGGGGATTTGAGGAATTTTTTTTTCACCCAGAGGGAGGTTGGAATCTGGAACACACTGCCTGAGGGGGTGGTAGAGACAGGAACCCTCACACCATTTAAGTAGTGTTTAGATAAGCACTTGAAACACCATAGCAGACAGGGCTCCAGGACAAGTGATGGAAAATGGGATTAGAATAGATAAGTGCTTGATGGCTGGCACGGACATGAAGGGCCTGTTTCTGTGTAACTCTGTCTCTCTCTCTCCTCCATCTTTACCCCCATTTCTACACATTTAAAAAAAATACTTCTTTACTTTTATTTATTTTTAATCAATATATTCTATTTTTTATCCTTTTTCACCACAATCCCTCCCCCCCCCCCACAGGGACCATCTGTCACTGTTTTCTGTATATGTTGTGCTTTTACACAGCGCTATGCCTTGTTCTTCTATTACCTTTATACCATGATCAGCACCTTCTTTAGCTCTTACCACCACCATTAACACTCCCTTTGTTTTCTGTCCATGACATCCTTGTCCACCTCTCCTGAGCTCCCACCTAACACTAACCTTCTATTTTGCTCCACCTGCTCTGCCCCCTCTTAAATAGTATAAAATCCATCACATTTCCACTTCTCTTTAGCTCTGAAAAAGTCATATGGACTGGAAATGTTAACTCTGTTTCTCTCTCCACAGTTAATGACAGACCTGCTGAGTTTTTCCAGCATTTTCTGTTTTTACCTCCAACCTGGTTCTGAGAGTTAATCTATGCAGATGTTATCTGCAGTGTCCTACAGATTCATACCCCGAAGCTCGAAGATTCATTTAACTACGGTGCAACAAAGCTGGGTGACAACCACAAGATATGGTGCCTATAACCGAGCACCAGTAAAACAGGTTCTAGCATATTCCACCTGCAATGCCAACACAACGGCATAGTGAGATTCCCGCTATACTTGTAATACAGAGACCCAGGAGGCAGATGTTGTAGTTTGAATCCATTAAAAATCTGGAATTAAAAGTTTATTGAGCACGGAACCATTGACGAATGTTGTGAAAGCCCATTTGGTTCACTAATAACCTTTAGGGCAGGAAATCTGCCGTCCTTACCTGGTCTGGCCTACATGTGACTCCAGACCCACAGCAATGTGGTTGACTCTTAAATGCCCTCTAGCAAGCCATTCAGCTGAACCAAACTGCTCCAAATCCCCAAAAAAGGATCGAAACTGGACCGTCCACCTGGCATCGATCTAGGCACTGGAAATGACAACGGCAAACTCAGCCCTCACAATCCTGCAACGTCCTCCTTACTAGCAGACTGCGGCTAGTGCCAAAATTGGGAGAGCTGTCTCACAGGCTGGTCAAGCAACAGCCCTGACACAGTCATCCTCACGGAATCATATCTTACAGATAATGTCCCAGACACCATCAACACCCCTGGGTATGCCCTGCCCTGCCCTATTGGAGGGACAGGCCCAGCAGAGGTGGTAGTACGGTGGTATACACAGTCAACAGGGAGTTGCCCTGGGATTCCTCAACATCATCTCCAGACACCATGAAGTCTCCTGGTCAAACATGGGCATGGAAACCTCCTACTGAATTCCACGTACTGCCCTCCCTCAGCTGATGAATCAGTGCTTCCTTCCTGCCTAAATAGGGATGAGACAACCCCCCACAAACCTGCATTGTTTCAGTATATTTTTATATAAACTAACACACAGGGCATAATGTATTACTCAGTAGGGACACAGTGCTTGAACACCACTTGGAGGAACCACTGAGGGTGGAAAGGGTGCAAAATGTAATCTGGGAGGGAGACTTCAACGTCCATCTCCAAGAGTGGCTCGGTTGCTCCGAGCGGAGCAGGCCGAATACAAAAGGAAGTGACTGGCGGCAGACAGTTAAAAAATTCACTGGAGGCTGCACAAATATCCCCATCCTCAAATGATGGGGAAGCCAAGCACATCAGTCCATAAAATAAGGCTGCAGCGTTTGCTACAATCTTCAGCAAGAAGTGCCATGTGGATGATCCATCTCGGCCTCCTCCGGAGCTCCCCAGCATCAAAGATGCCAGTCTACAGCCAATTCAATTCACTCCACGTGACATCAAGAAACGACTGAAGGCACTGGATACAGCAAAGAATATGTACCCCGACAACATTCCGGCAAAAATACTGGAGACTTATGCTCCAGAACTTGCCCTGCCCCTAGCCAAGCTATTCCAATACAACTACAACGTTAGCATCAGCCCAGCTACGTGGAAAATTGCCCAGGCACATCCTGTACACAAAAATCAGAACAAATCCAACTCCAGCAAATTACCTCCCCATCAGTCTACTCTCGATCAATAGTCAAGGAATGGAAGGGGTCAGTAACAGTGCTATCAAGCAGCACTTGCTTAGCAGTAACCTGCACAGTGATGCCCAGTTTGAGTTCCGCCAGGGCCACTCAACTCCTGACCTCATTACAGCCTTGATTCAAACGTGGACTACAGAGCTGAACTCGAGGTAAGGTGAAAGTGATTCCCCTTGACATCAAGGCCACATTTGACAGTGTGTGACACCAAGGAGCCCTAGCAAAACAGGAGTCAATGGGAATCGGGGGAAAATCTCCACTGGTTGGAGTCATGCCTAACACAAAGGTAGATGGTTGTGGTTGCTGGAGATCAGTCATCTCAGCTCCAGGACATCACTGCAGGAGTTCCTCAGGATAGTGTCCCCGGCCCAACCACCTTCAGCTGCTTCATCACTGACCTTCTTTCCATGATAAGGCCAGAAGTGGGGATGTTCGCTGATGATTGCACAATGTTCAGCACCATTCACGATAATGGAGCAGTCCACGTCCAAATGCAGGAAGAGCAGGACAATATCCAGACTTGGGCTGACAAGTGGCAAGTAACACTCACACCACACAAGTGCCAGGAAATGACCATCTCCAACAAGAGAGAATCTAACCACTTGACGTTCAATGGCATTACAATCACGTAACCCCAACTATAAATGTCCTTGGGGGGGCGGGGGAGGGGGGGTGCGGGGTTACCATTGACCAGAAACTGAACTGGACTAGCCATATAAATACAATGGCTACAAGAGCAGGTCAGAGGCTTGGAATCCTGTGATGAGTAACTCATCTTCTGATGCCTCAATGCCTGTCCACCATCTACAAGGCACAAGTTAGGAGTGTGATGGGATACTCCCCACTTGCCTGGATGAGTGCAGCTCCCAGGACACCCAAGAAATTTGACACCATCCAGGACAAAGCAGCCCACTTGATTGGCACCACATCCAAAAAATATCCTCTCCCTCCACCACTGACACACAGTGGCAGCTGTGTGTACCATCTACAAGGTGCACTGCAGGAATTCACCAAGGCTCCTTCAACAGCACCTTCGAAGCACACAGTCATTGCCATCTAGATGGACAATGGCAGCAGATAGATGGGAGCATCACCAGCTGGAAGTTCCCCTCCAAGTCACTCACCATCCTGACTTGGAAATATGCCACCGTTCCTTCACTGTCACTGGGTCAAAATCCTGGAACTCCCTTCCTAACAGCACTGTGGGTGCACATATACCACATGGAATACAGCAGTTCAAGAAGGCAGCTCATCAGCACCTTCTCAAGGGAAATTAGGGATGGGTAATAAATAGTGGCCCAGCCAGCGAAGCCCACCTCCCATGAATGAATGTTTAAAATGCCAGCACTAACAGGAAACTGAACATCACCCTGGATGGCCAGAGTCTGAACAATCTCCACCTTTTCTATCTCGGCGTCATCCTTGACAGAAGTCTTACATACAAGCAGCACGTCATCAAGATAGCAGAAAAGTAACCTGCAACAGGCTCACAGTAAACTGACAAGTTCCTCATAGGGATCACAGGCCAACATCCTGAGGATCTCTCCTCTTGCCATCATGTACTCAAGTGCAGAATACTGCAGCCCAGTAAGATACCAATCTGACCACAACAAACGTACCAATGTACATCATGCTGGACTCTTTGACCAAATCACCTCCATTGGTTCCCTGCTCTGAAGAGCAGCACCCCCGCCCCCACCGCCCCACACCGCCCCACACCATCACCAACATCAGAAGGATAATTGCAACTGGCAAGCAATTGGCAAGTCTAGTCTAACCTAGAATGCTCTAAGTCAACAACTTCCTCAACCAACCAGCAGTATATCTACCATCACGCCGTCCCATATGGTTCAACACGCGACAGCGAGAAGTAACATCTGTGGACCCATGGCAGGAGGATTAGCGGGAGAAAACATACATCAGAAACCACTCTTGTTGTAGAGCCCACTGCTCATCCACCCAGCTTTGAGCTCCTAGAATGGGTCTCTAAAACCGTTTCTAGACTGACCAATGCTCTGTGCAGCACTCAACATTAGTGAGGTGATCTCATTGAAACATAGAAGAATCTGAAGGGGCATGACCGTGTAGACACTGAAAAGCTGTTTCCCATGGCTGGGAATCTAGAAGATGGGATTACAGATTATTCAGGGCTGAGATAAGGAGGAACTGATTCACTCAGAGTTGTGAATCTTTGGAATTCTCTACCCCAGAGATTGTGGATTCTCGTTTGATCTTGCATGGACAGCAGTGGTTCATGACGGGACCTCACCACCACCTTCTCAATTGGGGATGGGCAATATAAATGCTGCCTAGACAGTGACACCCACATTCAATGAAATAAAAAAAGGAAGGATATAAGGAGCAGGCAGGAAAGCAGAGTTGAGGCAGAAGAGTCATTATGATCAGGCATAGTGCAGCAGTCTCAAGAGGCTAAAGGGTCCACAGCTTATGTCCACAGCTACTTATGTTCCTATGTTAAAATCACGGCATTGCCAGATCAGGAGGCAATGCAGTAACACACTAACAGAGACTTACAGTTCACTGCCCGGCAGACAGGAAGAAAAGACACTGATGTCTGTAGAGGAGCAGTCAGGGTCACAGCAGCAGTCGAGTTCACAGACTCTGCCAATCAGGCCACAGGTACAAATGGGAAGAGCTGGAACAAGACAGAGAGAGAAATGTCTTACCACAGAGCACAGAAAGTATCAAAAACCATCTCCCTCCCATGTATGAATCCACAATAATTTTCTTCTCCATTTCCCCATATTAATCTGCAAACTTATACTCCCATTGCTTTCTACTTATTCAATTACTGGTGCCAGATATGCTCTCAAACCTTTGAATTAAAAATAGCATGGTGAATTTGTGGTCCAATTTTTATCGTGATGCAGGACCGAAGAGACTTCAAAGAAAACACACAGATATTGAGACATTTTTTTTCTACGTTATAAACAGAGTTATAGATTACAAAATTGAGGAAGTTATGTTCAATTTTTATCAATCACAGGTTGGGCCTGAGCGAGAGTTTCCGGGTCCCACACTTAAAGAGCTGGAGCAGAATTAATAGAATGGTAGCAAGAATGAATAACTTTACAAGATAAACTGCAGTGGTTAAAGAAGGTGACTAACCAACAGTTTGTCAACGGCATTTAGGAACGTGCAACAGATGCTGGCCTTGTCAGTGACACCCAAATCCAATGAAAGAATTTTTAAAAAAAACGTCAGTTATGTGAAGCCCTGGGAAAACTGGTGCTGTTTCCCTTAGAGCAGAGAAGGCTAAAGGGAGATTGAACAGAGGAGTTCAAAATGAGGAAGGTTTTGATAGTGAGGGAGGAAGTTTTTCCATTGGTAGAGGGGTCGGAAGCAGAGGAGGACAGATTTATGGTATCTGTAATTGGCAAAGGAACCAGAAGGGTGATGAGTTTTTATTTTAAATAGTGAGTTATGATGATCTGGAAGGAGCGATATGAAAGAGCGGGCGCAGAAGTAACTCCCCATCCTGCACCACCCATTCTCGCCACACCACCCTCCCCCGCCCCCTGCCAACTACCTGCTCTGATTGAGGATCTTAGGAATGTGAAAAGAATTGCTCGGTTGACAGAAACTTTAATGACTGGTGTGGGAGGCCAGGGCAAGGGGACAACTTTCCTAATATCAGAGTCACGCTTTCAGGAGAGCAAGTTAGGAAACATTTCCTGACACAAAGGGTGGGGGAAGTGGAGAACTCTGTCCCAGAAAATTTGTGCTCGAGAACATTCCGCACCATATCCAAACTGTTCCAGTAAAGCTACAACAGCTACAGCTACCTGGCTATGTGGAAAATTGCCCAGTTATGTCCTGTACACAAAGAGCAGGACAAGTCCAAGCCAGCTAATTACTGCCCCATCAGTCTACTCTCCATCATCAGTAAAGTAGCAGAAGGAGTCATCAACTGTGCTATAATGCAGCACTTGTTTAGCAATAACCTGCTCACTGACACCCAGTTTGGGTTCAGCCAGGGCCACTCAGCTCCTAAACTTATGACATTGAGATGAGAGTGACTGACCTTGAGATCAATTCTCCATTTGACTGAGTGTAGCATGAAGGAGCCCGAGCAAAACTGGAGTCAACGGGAATCAGGGGGAAAACTCTCTGCTAGTTGGAGTCATGCCAAGCACAAAGGAAGATGGTTGTTGGAAGTCAGTCATCTCAGCTCCAGGAGTTCCTCAGGGTAGTGTCCTCAGCCCAACCAGCCTTAGTTGCTTCAATGACCTTCCTTCCACAAGATCAGAAGTGGGGATGTTCGCTGATGATTGCACAATGTTCAGCACCATTAGTGACTCCTCAGATACCGATGCAGTCCATGTCCAAATGCAGCAAGACCAGGACAATATCCAGGCTTGAGCTGACAAGTGGAAGTAACATTCACACCACACAGGTGTCAGGCAATGACCATCCCCAACAAGACGGAATCCAACTATCGCCTCTTGATGTCCAATGGCATTCCCATCACTGAATCTCCCACTATCAACATCCTGGGGTTTACCATTGACCCGAAACTGAGCTGCACCGGCCAAATAAAAACTCTGGCTACAAGAGCAGGTCAGAGGCTGGGAATCCTGCAGCGGGTAACTCGCCTCCCGACCCCTCCAAAGCCTGTCCATTGGGCGGGGATTTGATGATGGGGGAGGGGGTGTTTGTGAATGACGGAGAGAAGGTCAGTGTTTCTGGGGAATTTACAGTATTTCTAGATAGTGAAAGCTTTGTATTGAAGTCACATTGTTGAATAGAGGGGCGGCCCGGGATTAACCTGCAGCTTTGGAGAGAAAAGGGCGCATTTGCGCCTCTCTTGAGGAAAATGGAGCAATGAGAGGCGGGGAGAATGGAGAAAGGCGAAAGGCTGCTTTTCCCTCCTAGACCCAGCTTCACTCTCACTCTGAAGATCGTGTTCCCCAGCCCAAGGTGAAGAATGGGAACTAATCCAAACAACATCACCAGGGCTGAGTGAGGAAATCGCTGCCATGTCGGCAATGCCGCCTTTCTAAGGTCCCAGGAAGATGAGGGGATCCTCCCAGTCCCGGGACTCACATTGAAAACCCAAAACTATTTACAGGCGATTTAAACTCTTCCCGCCTTTTCTCCCAGGCTCCGCTTTATTGCAATTTCTGCCCGGCCCCGCCCCCAACCCGGCCCCGCCCACAACCCGGCCCGCCTCCCCCCCGCCCCCAACCACGCCCACAACCCACCCCCGCCGCCCCACAACCCAGCTCCGCGCCCACCCACCACCAACCCGCCCACCACCCACCCCCCACAACCCGGCCCCCGCCCCGCACCCCCCCACAACCCGCCCTGCCCCCACCCCCCCGCAACAGAGCCCGGCCCCGCCCCCCCCGCCCCTAACCCCACCCCCCCAACCCCACCCCCCCCCACAACCAAGGTTTTGGGGGGGGGAGGAGGGAGGAGGAGGGGAGGGAGGAGGAGGGGAGTGGGGGAGGGGGGAGGGGAGGGGGTGGAGGGGGGGACAGGGGGGGGGCGGGGTGTCCGTCCATGCTCATGTCTGGAGTTTTGGGGGTGGGGGGGGGATGATCATGTCTGGAGTTTGGGGGTGGGGAGGATGCTCATGTCTGGAGTTTGGGGGTGGGTGGGATGGTCATGTCTGGAGTTTGGGGCGCGGGGGATGGTCATGTCTGGAGATTGGGGCGGGGGGGATGCTCATGTCTGCAGTCTGGGGCGGGGGGGGATGCTCATGTCTGGAGTTTGGGGCGGGGGGGATTCTCATGTCTGGAGTTTGGGGCGGGGGAGATGCTCATGTCTGGAGTTTGGGGGTGGGGGGGATGCTCATGTCTGGAGTTTGGGGGTGGGGGTGATGCTCATGTCTGGAGTTTGGGGGTTGGGGGGATGCTCATGTCTGGAGTATGGGGGTGGGGGTTGATGCTCATGTCTGGGGTTTGGGGGTGGGGACGATGCTGATGTCTGGAGTTTGGGGGTCTGGATTTTTGGGGATGGGGGGATGCACATGTCTGGAGTTTGGGGGGGTCGATGCTCATAGCTGAACCTTGGGGGGGTGGGGGGGATGATCATGTCCGGAGTTTGGGGGGTGGGGGGGGTCCATGCTCATGTCTGGAGTTCCGGGGGAGTGTTGGTGTGTGGGAGAGACCAGGGGGTTGGGGTGCGGGAAAGTCGGGTGGGTGGTGGTGCGGGTGAGTCTGTAGTGTGGGGGTGCAGGAGAGTCCCGGGTGGTGTGGTTGTGGGAGTCCGCGGGGTGGCAGTTCAGGTGTGGGAGTCTCTGGCTGAGCTAGGGGTTCGGGGTGACCGGAGGTTAAGGTGGGGTTTTGCGGCTGTCCGGACGTTGGGGGAGGTGGAGTTTGAGGGGGCCTGGAGGCTAGGGGCACCCGGAGGTTGGGTGTGGATTTGTGGGTGTCCTGGTCGGTGGGGCTTGAGGTGTCCCGGTGGGTGGGTGTTGGGGTGCCTAAAGGGCCGGGGGAAGAGTGGGGATTTGGGGGGGTCTCGGCGTTGGGCAACAGTGAGGAGTTGGATGTGTCCGGGTGGGCATGGGGGGTGTCTGGAAGTCAAGGGTGTGGGGTTTGGGGTGTCCGGAGGCTGGGGGTGCGAATAGAGGTTTGGGGGTGTCCTGGGGACTGGCGGGTGGGGTTGGCGGTGTTTGGAGTTCGAGGGGCAGGGGCGGTGGGTTTGTGGGTACCTGGAGTTCGGGGCAATGGGAATTGAGGTTGTTCGGTTGTTGGGGGCTAGGAGTTAGGGTGCCCAGAGGTCGTGGGGTATGTGTTGGTGATGTCCAGAGGTCGGGGAATGTGGATACTGGTTGGGGTAGCTGGAGATCAGGGGTGGTGTTTAGCAGCCGGCAATGTCTGGAGAGGGGGGTGCGCGGCTGGTGTTTGAGGCTATGCGGATATAGTGAGGGAATTGTCAGGGGGTGTGGTTCTGGAGATCAGGAGGGGGTTGTGAGGTCCAGAGTTTGAGGGGGTAGGGTTTGGTGGTCGGCTGGTGATGGGGTTTGGGTGTGTCCAGAGGTCAGGGGTTGGGTGTCTCGGGAGGTGGGAGGTGTTGGGGGGCGTCTCGGTTGCTGTGGGGGTTGGGTTGTTTGCGTGTGAGTCGGGGGTGTCTGGAGCAGCTGCGGTGGTTGGGGGTCTTTCGGGGGGCGGGTGTCAGGGGCGTCTGGGCGGGGAAGGTGGCTGAGATTGGGTGTCTCAAGGGATGAGGGTTGGGCCCCGGGGGGGATGTTTCCATGTGGTGATCGTTGTCTGGGTTAGTGGTGTCTGGGTGGAGGGGGTTGGGGGTGTCCGGGTGGGAATTGGAGCTGAAGGTGTCTGGGGGGTATTGGGGGTGTCTGGGGGATTGGGGGGTTGGCAGTGCCTGGAGGGGTGAGGGTTGGGACCAGGGGGAGGGTGTTTGGGACTGTGTGTTTATGCGTGGGGTTTGTTTTCTGGGCTTGGCGTGTCTGGGGCTGGGAGCTGGGTGTGCCCAAGGGTGGGGATTGGGGTTGTCTGGGTGTGTGGGGGTTGCCTGTGGGGATTTGCGGGATTGGGGGTGTCTCTGTGGGTGGGTGTTGCCTGAGAGGATTTGGGGGATTGGGTGTGTCTCTATGGGTGGGGGTGCATGAGGTGATTTGGGGGATTGGGGGCGTCTGTGTGGGTGGGGGTTGATTGTGGGAATTTGGGGGATTGGGGTGTGTTGAGGTTGAGGGGTCAGGGTTGAATGTGTCCGAGGTGACGTTGGGGTTTTGGGGTCTCCGTGGGAGGCTGGGTGTTGGGGGTGTCCAGATTCTGGGGGTTCAGGTTATCTGGGGGTGGTTGGCGTTGACCGGAGGTCGGGTGTAGTGCTGCGTCATGGGGGTGCCTGGTGTGGGTTTTGGTGGTGTCTAAGGGGGGTGCAGGTTGGCAGTGCCTGGGTGTAGTACGTTTTCGGGTTCTCCGGGGTGGGGTGGGGGCTGGGGGTACCCAGTGTTCGGGGAGTGGTGGTGAGGTTTGAGGATGCCGGGGATGGGGGTAGGGCTAGAGGGAGTGCTGTGGGTGGAGGTGTGCGTTGTTGCGGGGGTGGGGAGCTTTGGGATTCGGGGTGTCCGACGTCGCCGGGTTGTGGTTGGGTGGGGGGGTGGTTCTGGACGTCTGAGGGGCCTGAGTTTGGGGGAGGTCGCAGAGTCATGGAGGCTGGAGGGCATCCGAAGGCTGGTTCCGGGTCTTGGGAGGTCAGGGGGGCTTTCGGAGGTTGGAGGGGATTCCAGTGGTCAGGAGGTCGCTGTTGTGATACGGAGGGAGAGGTGGGGAGGTGGGGCGGTGTTCCGTTGGTCAGGATGGGTGAGGATGCCTGGAGATCAGGGGGCGGTGGTTGATGTTTGGGGCATTCGGAGATCAGGGGGTGAGGTCCAAGTTTCAGGGTTTTCAAAGATCCGAGGGTGAACCCGGGTGGTAGGGAGGTACGGAGATCAAAGGGGGCAGAGCAGTGGGAGCGTCCTGAGGTCATGGTGTGTTCGGGGCGGTGGGGGGTCCTGAGGTCAAGGTGGGTCCGGGGCTGTGGGGGGCTCCTGAGGATGAGTTGGCTCAGAGGTGGTGGGGGGGTCCTGAGGTCAAGGTGTGTCCGGGGTAGTGAGGGGGTCCTGAGGAAGAGGTGGTTCCAGGGCGCTGGCGGGCTCCTGAGGTCAAGGTGGGTCCAGGGCGCTGGGGGTGTCCTGAGGTCGAGCTGGGACCAGGACAGCAGGAGGGTTCTGAGGGCGAGGTGGGTCTGGGGCGGTGGGGGGATCCTGAGGTCAAGGTGGGTCCGGGGCTGTGGTGGGAGTCCTGAGGTCGAGGTGGGTCCTGAGGTCGAGGCGGGTCCTGAGGTCGAGGTAGGTCCTGATGTCGAGGTGGACATCATGCTGGAGTTGGCGGAAATGGCGGAGGATGATCCTTTGAATGCGGAGGCTGGTGGGGTGATAAGTGAGGACAAGGGGGACCCTATCATGTTTCTGGGAGGGAGAGGAAGGTTTGAGGGCGGATGCGTGGGAGATGGGCCGGACACGGTTGAGGGCCCTGTGAACCACCGTGGGTGGAAAACCTCGGTTAAGGAAGAATAAGGACATGTCAGAGGAACTGTTTTTGAACGTAGCATCATCGGAACAGATGCGACGGAGGCGAAGGAACTGAGAAAATGGGATGGAGTCCTTACAGGAAGCAGGGTGTGAGGAGCTGCAGTCGAGGTGGCTGTGGGAGTTGGTGAGCTTGTAATGGATATTGGTGAACAGTGATGCCAATGATTGTTGCCACTTTCAAAAACAGTTCCTCTGATCACTTATCACCCCACCAGCCTCCGCATTCAAAGGATCATCCTCCGCCATTTCCGCCAACTCCAGCATGATGCCACCACCAAACACATCTTCCCTTCACACCCCCGGCGGTATTCCGCAGGGATCATTCCCTCCGGGACACTTTGGTCCACTCATCCATCACCCCCTACACCTCAACCCCCTCCCACGGCACCTTCCCATGCAACCGCAGAAGGTGCAAAACCTGCCCCTTCACTTCCCCTCTCCTCACCGTCCAAGGGCCCAAACACTCCTTTCAAGTGAAGCAGCATTTCACTTGCACTTCCCTCAATTTAGTCTACTGCATTCGCTGCTCCCAATGCAGTTTCCCCTGCATTGGAGAGATCAAACGCAGACTGGGTGACCGTTTTGCAGCACACCTTCGGTCTGTCAACAAGCATGACCCAGACCTTCCTGTCGCTTGCCATTTCAACACTCCACCCTGCTCTCATGCCCACATGTCTCTCCTTGGCCTGCTGCAATGTTCCAGTGAAGCTCAACGCAAACTGGAGGAACAGCACCTCATCTTCTGACTAGGCACTTTACAGCCTTCTGGACTGAATATTGAGTTCAACTATTTTAGTTCATGAACTCTCTGCTCCATCCCAACCCCCTTTCCGATCCCCCTTTTTTCCAATAAGTTATATAGATTTTTCTTTTCCCACCTATTTCCATTATTTTTAGATGTATTTCCATCCATTGTTTTATCTCTACCTTTTAGCCTATTTGGATCACTTCCCCCCAGCAAACCTCCACTAGGTCTATCTGTACCTTGCTCCTCCTGCTTTCTACCCTTAATGTCACCTATTAGCACATTTCTTAGATAACATCAGCATGGTCAACATCTCTTTGTCCTTTTGTCTATGACATCTTTTGGCAAACTCCACTTATCACTGGTCTTCTATCCAGCTCTACTTGTCCCACCCCCACCCCCCATAAATCAGCTTATATTTCACCTCTTTTCTATTTTCCTTAGTTCTGTTGAAGAGTCACACTGAGTCGGACCTGCTGAGTTTTTCCATGTATTTTTATTTTTGTTTTTATTTTAGATTTCCAGTATCCACAGTTATTTGCTTTTAGCTTATTCCTTCTTTAACGCCTGCTGCACCTGGATGCTTACCTTCCGTGACTGGTGTACGAGAACACCTAGATCTCATTGCACAGTCCCCTCTCTCAATTTATAGCCATTCAGATAATAATTTGCCTTCCTGTTTTTGCTACCAAATTGGATAACCTCACATTTATCCACATTATATTGCATCTGCCATGCATTTGCCCACTCACTCAGCTTCTCCAAATCACACTGAAGCAGCTCTGATTCCTCCTCACAGCTAACCCTCCCACCCAGCTTTGTGTCATCTGCAAATTTGGAGATATTATATTTAGCTCCCACATCTAAATCAGTAATATATATTGCGAATAGCTGGTTTCCCAGCACCGATCCCTGCGGTACCCCACTTGTCACTGCATGCCATTCGAAAAAAAATACCTGTTTATTCCTACTCTTTGTTTCCTGTCTGTCAAACAGTTTTCTATCCATCTCAATACACTACCACCAATCCCATGTGCTTTCATTTTACACGCTAATTTCTTATGTGGGACTTTGTCAAAAGCCTTCTGGAAATCCAAATAAACCACATCCACTGGCTCCTACTCATCACTCTACTAGTCACATTCTCGAAAAATTCCAGTAGATTTGTCAAGCATGATTTCCCTTTCGTAAATCCATGCTGATTCTGTCCGATTCTGCCACTGTTTTCCAAGTGCTCAGTTATTAAATCTTATAAAATGGACTCTAGAATTTTCCCCACTACCGACGTCAGGCTGACTGGTCTATAATTCCCTGTTTTCTCTCTACCTCCCTTTTTAAATAGTGGGGTTACATTAGCTACCCTCCAATCTGTAGGAACTGTTCCAGAGTCTATAGAATCTCGGAAGATTCAATCCGATGCATCCACTATTTCTAGGGCCACCCCCTTAAGTACTCTGGGATTTAGATTATCAGCCCTAGGGATTTATCGGCTTTCAATCCCATCAATTTCTCCATCACCATTTCCCTACTAATACTAATTTCTTTCAATTCCTCCCTCTCACTAAAACCTGTGTTCCCCAACATTTCTGCTATGTTATTAGTGTCCTCCTTTGTGAAGACAGCCAAAGTATGTATTTAGTTGGTCAGCCATTTCTTTCTTCCCCATTCTAAATTCCGCTGTTTTTGACTGTCGGGGACCTACATTTGTCTTCACCAATCTTTTTCTCTTCACATACCGATAGAAAGTTTTACAGTCAGTTTTTTTGTTCCCCGCAAGCTTACTCTCGTACTCTTATTTTTCTCTTCTTAATCAATCACTTGGTCCTCCTTTGCTGAATTCTAAACTGCTCCCAAACCAGAGGTCTGTTGTTTTTTTTCTGGCCAATCTGCATGCCTGTTCCTTGGATCTAATACTATCTCTAATATCCCTTGTAAGCCATGGATTTTCCACGTTTCCTATTTTATGTTTGCGCCAGACAGGAAAAATCAGTTGTTGAAGTTCACCCATGTGCTCTTTGAACGTTTGCCATTGCCTATCCACCGTCCTCCCTTTAAGTAACGTTTCCCAATCCATCATAACCATCTCACGTCTCATACCATCGTAGTTTCCTTTATTAAGTTTAGAACCCTAGTCTCAGAATCAACTACGTCACTCTCCATCTTGATGAAGAATTCTATCATGTTACGGTCGCTCATCCCCAAGGGGCCTTGCACAATTACACTGCCAATTATTCCTTTCTCATTACTCAATACCCAGTCTAGGGTGGCCTGTTCTCTAAAATAGGCATAGGGCAAATAAGATTAAAGAAACTAATGCGTGTTTCAAAGACTGGTGTGGGAGAAGTGGGGTTTGTGGGGCACTGGCACCAGTATTTGGGAAAGCAGGAACAGTACCGTTGGGGTGGTCTACACCTGAACTGTGCTGGGGCAGGTGTCCTTGTGAGCTACCTAACTAAGGAAGTAGAGAGGATTTTAAACTGAATAGTAGAGGCAAGGGATCAAATTTGGGAAGATGTGGTAAACTAAAGAGTAGAGACAAGGCAAGTGAGACAGATATTAATATGCGAAATAATACACAGGCTGAAACAGGAAGGGACACAGAGTACAATTCTCAGGAGTAAATCGGCAGAAAAAGCTAGATGCTGCAAAAATAATCAAAACTAAAGGCTCCTTATCTAAACACGCGTAGCATTCGAAACAAAACAGATGAACTGACAGTGCAAATAGAAATAAATAAGTATGATCTGATAGAAATTACAAAGACATGCTACAGGATGACATAGATTGGCACCTGAATATTGAAGTGTATGTGACAGATAGGGAGGATAGAAAATTAGGAAAAGGTTGAGGAGTGGTTCTGCTAATTAATGATGGTATCAGCACATTAGAGAGGGATGACCTAAGTTCAGAAGCCCAGGATTTGAAATGGTTTGGGTTGAGATGAGGAATGATAAAGGCAGGAAGTTACTTGTGCTAGTGGTGCACAGGCCCTCTAATTGTAACTACACTGTAGGACAGAGTGTAAAAAAGGAGATAATGGGAGTTTGCCAGAAAGGTACAACAATACTCACGGGGGATTTTTATCTACATATGGACTGGAAAAATCGTGGGCAAAGGTAGCGTAGATGAGGAGTTCATAGAATGTTTTCAGGATAGTTTCTTAGAACAGCACATTCTGGTGCCAACCAGAGAGCATGTTATACTAGACCTGGTATTGAGCAATGAGATAGGATTAATTGATGACCTCCTAGTGAAGGCACCCCTAGCTAGCCGCGATCATCGTTTGATTGAATTTTACATTCATTTTGAGGGAGAATTGAGTGCATCCAAGACTAGTATTTTAAACTTAAATAAGGGCAACTATGAGGGCACAAAAGCAGAGTTGGCTAAAGTAAACTGGAAAATGAGGTTAAGGAATAGGTCAATAGAAGTTCAGTGGCAGACATTTAAAGGGATATTTCAGAATATATACATTCCAATGGGAAAGGAAAATTCCAAAGGGAGGGCCCACCATCTGAGGTTAAGTAAAAAAAGTTAAAGACAGTTTCAAACTTAAAGAAAAACCATAGAGTTATGCAAAGATGGGCGGTAGCTCAGAAGATTGGAAAGAATACACAGAACAGCAAATGATGACAAAGGTTTATAAGTAGAGAAATATTAGAGTATGAGAGAAAGCTATTTAGTAATATAAAGATGGATAGTAAGAGTTTCTATAGATATTTAAATAGGAAAAGAGTTATAAAGTAATAAAGTGAGCATTGGTCCTATACAAAGTGGGTCTGGGGAATTGATAGCGGAAAGGAGGGAGATGGCGGACAAATTAAACGGGTATTTTGCTTCGGTCTTCACTATAAAGGACACAAGTAACATCCTGGAAGTAGCTGTAAATCAGGAAGTAGAAGGGAGGGAGGAACTCGGGAAAATTATAATCACAAGGGAAGTGGTATTGAGCAAATTGTTGGGGCTGCGGGCTGACAAATCCCCAGGTCCAAATGGACTTCACCCTGAGGTCTTGAAAGAAGTGGCTAGTGAGATAGTTGATGCACTAATTTTAATTTTCCAAAGTTCCCTAAGTTCAGGGACGGTTCCATTATATTTGAAAATAGCAAATATATCTCCTTTATTCAAAAAGACAGGGAGACAGTAAGCAGGAAACTATAACCAGTCAGCCTAACATCTATCATAGGGAAAATGTTATACGCTATTATTAAAGATGTCATAGCAGGGCACTTAGAAAAAAATCAAGGCAATCAGACAGAGTCAACATGGTTTTGTAAAATGGAAATCATGTTTAATCAACTTATTGGAGTTTTTTGAAGGAATCATATGTGCTGTTGATAAAAGGAGCAGGTGGATGTCCTGTACTACGATTTAAGGAAGGCATTTAAGAGTCAACTGCATTGCTGTGCGTCGGGAGTCACGTGTTGGCCAGGTAAGGGCAGCAGATTTCTGTCCCGAAAGAATGGAACATAAGATATTGACGAACCAGATGGGTTTTTACAACAATTGGCAATAGCTTTGTGGTCATCATCAGACTTTTAATTCCAGATTTTTATTCAATTTAAATTTCACCATTTTCCATGGTGGGATTTGAACCTGGATCCCTCAGAGAATTATCCTGGGTCTTACTGGAATACTAGCCCAGTGACAATACCACTATGCCACCACCTCCCCCATTGAAAGATGATCTGTTGCTCCCTGATATTACGCTGAGCTTCAATGGGTCAGCACAAGAGGCCCAGGACACAGATGGAGTGGAGACCAGAATTAAATTGACAGGAGATTGGGAGGTCAGGGTCATGCCCACAAACTGAATTGGAGGAGTTTGCAAAGTGGGCATCCAATCTGCATTTTCTCTCCCCCAATGTAAAGGAGACAGTGCTGAAAGTAGCAAATACAGTTGCTAAACTGAAAGAAGTACAAGGACATCACTTTATCATCTGGGAGGAATTGTTTAGGATCCTGGACAGTGAGAAATAAGGAGGTAAAAGGGCAGGTGTGGCATCTCCTGTTTACCTTTCATTTACTCTATCTTTCCTGTAGACCTTAAAACTGGGGATATTTAAATAAATTAGCATAGAAAGGGAGGAGGTTCTAAGTGGTCTGGCAGGCTTAAAAGTAGATAAGTCTCTAAGCCTGGATGAAATGTATCCCAGGCTGTTGAATGAGGCAAGGAAGGAAATAGCAGGGGTGATGGCAATAATTTTCAATACCTGTCTGGCCACAGGAGAGGTGCCAGAGGACTGCAGGACAGCTAATGTGGTACCATTATTCAAGAAGGGAGGAAGGGTTAAAACAGGGAACCACAGGCCAGTCAGTCTAACCTCAGTGGTGGGGAAACTATTGGAAGCCATCCTGAGGGACAGAATTAATCTACACTTGGAGAGGCAGGGATTAATCAAGGACAGTCAGCAGGGTATTGTTAAGGGGAGGTCATGTCTGACCAATTTGATTGAATTTCCTCTATGCCTGCCTCTCATCTCTCCAACACCCACCCCCCATCCCGGATGCCTCCCCCCATTGGTCTCTTTCTATGTCCCTTGCCTGACTCCCTCACTGTCTCTCTCTCTCTCTCTCTATTTCCTCTTCTCTGCTTCACCCCATCAGTTTGCCCCTGACCTGTCATTTTGTGCCTCCCACATCCGTCTGCCTCTGTCTGTCTCCACAAGTCTGCCTGTCCCCTTCCCTCAGGATTTCCCTCCACCAGTTGATGTCCCCGCCATCTGCCTCTTGTACTGAATCTGTCAGATTGTTACTCTGGAAATGGAGGAAATGGCGCAGTTGCATGGGAATGTGCCGTGGGAGGGGGTTGAAGTGTAGGGGGTGATGGAGGAGTGGACCAGGCTGTCACGGAGGGAACGATCCTTGTGGAATGCCACCAGGGGGGTGAAGGGAAGATGTGTTTGGTGGTGGCATCATGCTGGAGTTGGCGGAAATGGCAGAGGATGATCCTTTGAATGCGGAGGCTGGTGGGGTGATAAGTAAGGACAAGGAGGACCCTATCATGTTTCTGGGAGGGAGAGGAAGGTGTGAGGGCAGATGCGCGGGAGATGGGCCGGATATGGTTGAGGGCCCTGTCAACCACAGTGGGTGGAAAACCTCGGTTAAGGAAGAAGGAAGACATGTCAGAGGAACAAAAACAGAATTACCTGGAAAAACTCAGCAGGTCTGGCAGCATCGGCGGAGAAGAAATCAGTTAACGTTTCAAGCCTTCATGGCCCTTCGGCAGAACTTAAGCATAGTTAGAGGAACTGTTTTTGAAAGTGGAATCATCAGAACAGATGCGACGGAGGAACAGGAACTGAGGGAATGGGATGGAGTTGTTACAGGAAGCGGGGTGTGATGAGCTTCAGTCGAGGTAGCTGTGGGAGTCGGTTGGCTTGTAATGGATATTGGTGGACAGTCTATCACCAGAAATTGAGACAGAGAGGTCAAGGAAGGGAAGGGAAGTTTCAGAGATGGACCATGTGAAAATGGGGTGGAAATTGGAAGCAAAATTAATACATTTTTCCAGGTCCAGACGAGAGAATGGAGCAGCACCGAAGTTATCATCAATGTACCGGAGAAAGAGTTGTGGGAGGGGGCCGGAGTAGGACTGGAACAAGGAATGTTTCACATACCCCATAAAGAGACAGGCATAACTGGGGCCCATGCGTGTACCCATAGCCACACCTTTTATTTGGAGGAAGTGAGAGGAGTTTAAGGAGAAATTGTTCAGTGTGAGAACAAGTTCAGCCAGACGGAGCAGAGTAGTGGTGGATGGGGATTGTTTGGGCCTCTTTTCGAGGAAGAAGCGGAGAGCCATCAGACCATCCCAGTGGGGGATGGAGGTGTAGAGGGATTGGAGGTCCATGGTGAAGAAGAGGCGGTTGGGGCCAGGGAACTCGAAGTTGTTGATATGATGTAGGGTGTCAGAGGAATCATGGATGTAGGTGGGAAGGGACTGGACAAGGGGAGAGAGAATGGAGTCAAGATAGCAAGATCTGATTTCCGTGGGGCAGGAAAAGGCTGACACGATCGGTCTGCCAGGACAGTCCTGTTTGTGGATTTTGGGTAGGTTGTAGAAGTGGGCCGTCCGAGGTTGGGACACTATTAAGTTGGAAGCTGTGGAAGGAAGATCTCCAGAGGAGATGAGGTCAGTAACAGTCCTGGAAACAATGGCTTGACAGCATGGTTCAGGTCTAGACCGTCCCAACGGTACAGATCCTACTTTCCCCATTACTGGTGCTAGTGTCTCACGAACCAGGACCAGTCTTTGAGCCACATATTGATTTTTCTAATCTTATTTGCCCTATGCCAATTTTCATGTGGTGCAGGTTATAATCCAGAGATTATTACCTTTGAGATTCTTCTTCTTAATTTGGTATATAGGTGCCATGCTCAGTCAGGGCATCAACCCTGCAGCCCCCACTCTCATCCAAACAAGCTGAGGGAACCTCAAAGCTGCTGGACAATTGCAAAGGCTGAGCCCCTGCGTTCAGGGTTCCCTTACCTTCCTCATTCGCAGTCACACTCTCCTGTCCCTGACCACTGCCCAAATCAGAAGACCCTGTCCTAAGAGATGAGACTGCCTCCAGGCACAAAGTATCCAGGTAACTCTCCCCCTCCCTAATGTGTTACACTGTCTGCAGTGCGGCCTGCAGCTCAATGACTCTGAGCTAAAGTTGTTGGCGCCGCAAACATTAACTGCAGATGTGATTGCCATGGAGTTACGCGATTAGGAGGATGAGAATTGTCGGGCTGGAAGAGGTTACAGGGATAGGGAAAAGAGGGGCTTTGTAGGAATGTCAACAGGATGATGAGAGGGTTGTTCTATGATGGCAGGTTGAGTAAATTGGGCCTATTCTGAGTTGAGAACAATGAGAGGTGATCTCATTGAAAGATACAATAGTCTGCAGGGGCTTGACAGTGCAGACACTGAGAGGTTCTTTCCCCTAGTTTGGGAATCGACAACATGGGGGCACAGTGTCAAAACAAGGAGTGGATCTTTTAAGAATGAGATTAGGAGACACAAATGTTGTGAATCCTTGGAATTCTCTACCCGAGAGGTTGTGGATGCTGCATTGTTGAGTATATTCAAGACTGAGATTGAGATGTTTGATCTCTCATGAAATTAAGCGAAATGAGGATCGGGCAGGAAAGTGGAGTTGAGACAAAGGAGCAGCCCTGATCATATTGAATGGCAAAGCAGACTCAAGGGGCCATATAATCGACTCCTGCTCCAATTTTTTACGTTCTTAAGTTAAAATCGGGGCATCTCCTGATTCAGAGCCCATATAGTAACACTCTAATAGACACTTACAATTCACTGCCTGGCAAACAGAAAGGGAAGGCATTGATGTTTGTGGAGGAGCAGTCAGTGTCACAGCAGCAATTGAGTTCGCAAACTGGGTCAGTCAGATTACAGGTGCAAATGGGAACAGCTGGAACAAGACAGAGAGAGAGAGAGAGGGAGAGAAAGATCTTATAATGGAGCATGAACAGTCTCAAAAACCACCTCCCTTCCTTGTCTGAATTTACAATCACCACCTTCTCCATTTCCCAAAACCAATCTGCAAACTTATCCTGCCACTGCTTTCTACTTATTCAATTGGAGATTCCAGATATGCAACTGAACCCTTCTAATTAAAAATAATGCTAATTTGAGGTACAATGTTAATGGTATTGCAGGAACAGCGACACCAGGGGGATAACAAACACAGATGTTTAAAGATAACACGACAAGTTGAGACAATTGTTTTAAAAGCTAGGAATCGTCAGCTTCATAAACAAATCTATAAATTACAAACACGAGGAAGTTATGTTAAAAGTTATGTTATCAGTCATTGGTTCCGCCTCAGCCGCGTCCAATTCTGGGTCCCTGGACCGGATTTCCACAACAGTACCAGGAATCAGGAACATTACCAAATGAACTGCAGTGGTTCAAAAAGCTGGTTCAGCACCACCTTCTCAAGGGAAATTAGGGATGGGCAACAAATGCTGACCTCGCCAGTCACATCTCATAAAAGAAAAAAAAAAACTTCAGTTATGTGAAGAAACTGGGGAAACTAGTGCTGTTCTCCTCAGCGCATAGAAGGGAGATTGAACAGAAAAGTTTAAAATGAACAATGTTTTGATAGTGAGGGAGAAAGGATTTCCACTGACATAAGTGTTTCGAATGACAGAGGGTGGGAGGCAGAGGACGACAGGTTTATGGTATTCTGTAATTGTGGTAAAAGAAGCAGAGGGAGGAGAGTTTTTATTTTAAACATTGAGTTATGATGATCTGGAAGGAATTATCTGAAGGAGTGAGGGCAGAAGTAACTCCCCATCCTGTCCCCTCTCCAACTGCCAGCTCTGACAGAGGATTTTAGTGTGTTTAAAGGGATTGGTCAGGAGACAGAAACTTTACTCACTGGTGGGGGAGCCCAGGACAAGGGAACAAATATCTTAATATCAGAGTCAGGATATTGAGGAGAGAAAGTTAGGAAACGCTTCCTCACACAAAGGCTGGTTGAAGTGGGGAAGTCTCTCCCACATAAAGCAGCAGACACTAGCTGAGTGAATAATGTTCAGCCTGAGATGGGGATATTGTTGCTGCCCGAGGCTGTGGATATGAAGCCCAGGCGGCCGGATGGAGTTTGTCTCCCGGATCAGTCATGATCTGAGTGAATGGGCGGCTCAGTCTGGAGGGGCTGAATGACTCCTCCTGTTCCCGCTGCCAGAGCTCAGAGCTCGCTTTACCTCCGGGGCCGGGCAAGGCCGGGCCGGCGGGCGGGGGGGACATTGCCGGGTCCTGGAGCTGGAGGTGGCCATTCGGCCGCTTTGATCCGGGACAGCCCACCTTTCAGATACTTTACCCCTTGTCTGATGTCGGTTACCTTTATGTCTGTTCTTTTTATTTTAGGGTCAGGAACAATGCCCAGGTTCACAGAGACTCAGCCCCGGACCGTGTTGCTGGTTCCCCCTCCCCCGAGCGCGGACACTCTCAGTAACAGGGCTCCCGGCTCCCCCGACACTGAAAACAAGGCGGCTCATCAGCCGGGCCCGGCCCGTTGCTAAGGGAACGCGGCTCAGTGGCGGCAGGGCGCAGGCGCGGCGTCTCAGCTCGGAAAGGGGGTGTGACGCTGCGGCGGGTCACGTGGGAGAGGGAGCGAGAGAAAGAGAGAGAGAGAGAGAGAGCGAGAGAGAGTGAGCTGTCAATCAAAGGAGCTGCTGTGGGTCCCTAGTGAGCTTTCAACACAAGATCTGCAACTCTGAAATCCAATGAGAAATTTACAAAAATAAAGGGGGAAAATTCAAATGTCAGTGGAGAGGAAGATCAGATGACACTTTCAGCTCCAAGGAAGCTGAAAGCTGCTGTGGTGATAGACTGTCCACCAATATCCATTCCAAGCCCACTGACTCCCACAGTTACATCGACTACAGCTCCTCACACCCCGCTTCCTGTAAGGACTCCACCCCATTCTCTCAGTTCCTTCACCTCCGTCGCATCTGTTCTGGTGATTCCACCTTCCAAAATGGGGCTCCTGACATGTCTCTCTTCTTGCTTAACTGAGGTTTACCACTCACATTGTTGACAGGGCCCTCAACCGTGTCCAACCCATCTCCCGCGCTTCTGCCTTCACACATTCCCCTCTCTCCCAGAACCATAATAGGGCACCCCTTGTCCTCGCCTTTCTCCCTACCAGCCCCCAGATTCAAATGATCATCCTCCACCATTTGCACCACTGACTCCCACAGCTACCTCGGCTACAGCTCCTCACACCCCGCTTCCTGTAAGGACTCCATCCCATTCTCTCAGTTCCTTCATCTCCGTCGCATCTGTTCTGATGATGCCACCTTCCAAAATGGGGCTCCTGACATGTCTCCCTCTTGCTTAACTGAGGTTTACCACTCACTTTGTTGACAGGGCCCTCAACCATGTCCGACCCATCTCCCACGCCTCTGCCTTCACACCTTCCCCTCTCTCCCAGAACTGTGATAGGGCCCCCTTGTCCTCACTTTTCTTCCCACCAGCATCTGCATTCAAATGATCATCCTCCACCTTTTCCAGCAATTGCAGCACGATGCCAACACCTAAAACATTTTCCCCTCACCCTCCCTGTCAGGATTCTGTATGGACCATTCCCTCCATGAGACCCTGGTCCACTCTTCCATCACGCCTAATATCTCACCCCCTTCCCACAACACCTTCCCATGCAATCGCAGATGGTGCAACACCTGCCCCTTTAGCTCCTCCTTCCTCACCATCCAAGGGCCTAAATAATCCTTTCAGGTGAAGCAATGCTTCACTTGCACCTTCTTCAATTTGGTCTACTGTATTTGCTGCTCCCAATGCAGTCTCCTCTATACTGGCGAAACCAAACGCAGACTGGTTGACTGCTTTGCAGAACACCTTCAGTCTCTCCACAAGCATGATCCTGACTTTCCTGTCACTTGCCATTTCAACATGCCATCCTGCTCTCATGCTCACATGTCCATCCTTGGCCTGCTGCAATGTTCCAGTGAAGCCCAACGCAAACTGGAAGAACAGCATTGGATCTTCCAATCAGGTACTTCACAGCCTCTGAACTTAACATTGTCTCCCACAACTTCAGACCATGAACTCTCTCCTCTATCTTCACCCCTTTGTAAATCCATTTTTTAAAAAAAAATCTTTTATTTACTTATTTTCATTTTCATTCTTGTTTTAACCTTTTTTAACCCCCTTTTTAAAATCCTTTTCCCCCTACCCTCACACCTCATTTCCTGCCAGTACATGTCCCCACACTTCGGAACAATGAAGTTGACAGGTTTGATTTCTGGGAATGGTGTGATTTTGGATATCAGCACTCTTAGTGAAAGATTAACAATTCTGATTTGAGTTTATGGAGTGTTAAACAGCAGCTGGTAGCTGGAAAGTAACATCTATATACTCCATATTAATAACTGCTAATTTTGAAGTGCCAAACATTGTGCAGAGACATCGCGATTCACAATTCATTTAGGATGGGTTTTTTTCTGCTTAGTGTCTCTGTGCAGCTTCAAAAAAAACAAGCAACCTACAAACTGTGACTGAAGAACTGATCCAAGAAGGACACAACATACAATAATTGTTCACATTTAATAGGATTGGGGAAAATTGAGAATTATGGGGATGGAGTTGAGATCTAAGTGCATTTTGTTAGATTAAACAGTTATAATATTATTTAAACTTTTCCATCTATTTTACAGTATTTTCCTCTCATATTTTACCTGTTTTGTACAACAAAAACTGAGTGTCTCAGACATTAATATTTCAATGGTCATGGAATGATGTTTGTAGAGATTGTCTTGTATATGGTACATGACTCTGATTTAGTGTAAATTGTCAATCTCTGCACTATGTCCAAGTGTGAAATTCATTCTGTGTCTTCATTGTGATACGGACTCGAAACTTTAACTGTTTCTCTCTCCACAGATGCTGCTAGACCTGCTGATTCTTTCAGTATTTTCGGTTTCAATTTCACATTTCCAGCACCCGTAATATTTGTAATAAAATGTTTATAATAAAATAAAAGCAAATTACTGCAGATGCTGGAAATTTGAAACAAAAACAAAAATACCTGGAAAAACTCAGCAGGTCTGACAGCATCTGCGGAGAGCAACACAGTTAACGTTTTCAGTCCGAATGACTCTTCATCAGAACTGAGTGAATATTGAAATGAGGTGAAATATAAGCTGGTTTAAGGTGGGGGGGAGGGGGGAGGGGTAGGTAGAGCTGGATAGAGGGCATGTGATAGGTGGAGATATCCAAAATATGTCATAGACAAAAAGACAAGAAGGTGTTGACGGTGGTGATATTATCTAAGGAATGTGCTAATGCTGACATTAAGGGTAGAAAGCAGGACGAGCAACGTACAGATAGCCCTAGTGGGGGTGGGGTGCGGGGAAGGGATCAAAATAGGCTAAAAGTTGGAGATTAAACAAGGGATGGAAATACATTTAAAAATAACGGAAATAGGTGGGAAAAGAAAAATATATTTAAACTGTTTGAAAAAAGGGGATTGGAAAGGGAGTGGGGATGGATGAGAGAGTTCATGATCTGAAGTTGTTGAACTCAATGTTAAGTCCGGAATGCTGCAAAGTGCCTAGTCGGAAGATGAGGTGCTGTTCCTCCAGTTTGTGTTGAGCTTCAATGGAACATTGCAGCAGGCCAAGGACAGACATGTGGGCATGAGAGCAGGGTGGAGTGTTGAAATGGCAAGCGACAGGAAGATCTGGGTCATGCTTGCAGACAGATCGAAGTTGTTCTGCAAAGCAGTAACCCAGTCTGCGCTTGGTCTCTCCAATGTAGAGACAACCTCATTTGAAGCAGCGAATGCAGTAGACTAAATTGAGGGAAGTGCTGCTTCACTTGAAAGGAGTGTTTGGGCCCTTGGATAGTGAGGAGTGGGGAAGTAAAGGGGCAGGTGTTGAACCTTCTGTGATTGCATGGGAAGGTGCCGTGGGAGGGGGTTGAGGTGTAGGGTGTGATAGAGGAGTGGACCAGAGTGAACCGAAGGGAATGATCCCTGCGGAATGTCGCCGGCAGGGTAGAGGGAAGATCTGATTGGTGGTTGCATCATGCTGGAGTTGGCAGAAATGGCGGAGGATGATCCTTTGATTGCGGAGGCTGGTAGGTTGATAAGCGAGGACAAGGGGAACCCAATCATGGTTCTGGGAGGGAGAGGAATGTGTGAGGGCAGATGCACAGGAGATGGGCTGGACATGGTTCAGGGCCCTGTCAACCACAGTGGATGGAAAACCTTGGTTAGGGAAGAAGGAAGACATGTCAGAGGAACTGTTTTTGAAAGTGGTATCATCAGAACACATGCGACAGAGGCGAAGGAACTGAGAGAATGGGATGGAGTTCTTACATTGATCAGGGTGTGAGGAGCTGTAGTTGAGGTAGCTGTCAGAGTCGGAAGGCTTGTAAGACTCAGATAAGGAGAGTCAAATATAGTGAATCCTTGGAATTCTCTACCCGAGAGATGGTGGACGCTCCATTGTTGAGTATTTTCAAGACTGAGATTGAGATGTTTGATCTCTCAGGAAAAAAAGCGAAATGGGGATCGGGCAGGAAAGTGGAGTTGAGACAAAGGAGCAGCCCTGATCATATTGAATGGCAGAGCAGAGTCAAGGGGCCATACAGTCGACTCCTGCTCATAGTTTTTACATTCTTAAGTTAAAATCCAGGCATCTCCTGATTCAGAGCCAATATAGTAACACTGTAATAGACACTTACAATTCTCTGCCTGGCAAACAGAAAGGGAAGACATTGATGTTTGTGGAGGAGCAGTCAATGTCACAGCAGTAATTAAGTTCGCACACTGGGTCAATCAGATTACAGGTGCAAATGGGAACAGCTGGAACAAGACAGGGAGAGAGATAGAGAGAGAAAGATCTTATAATGGAGCATGAACAGTCTCAAAAACCACCTCCTTCCCTTGTCTGAATTTACAATCACCACCTTCTCCATTTCCCAAAATCAATCTGCAAACATATCCTGCCACTGCTTTCTACTTATTCAATTAGAGATTCCAGATATGCAACTGAACCCTTCTAATTAAAAGTAATGTTAATTTGAGGTACAATGTTAATGGTATTGCAGGAACAGCGACACCAGGGGGATAACAAACACAGATGTTTAAAGATAACACGACAAGTTGAGACAATTGTTTTAAAAGCTAGGAATCTTCAGCTTCATAAACAAATCTATAAATTACAAACACGAGGAAGTTATGTTAAAAGTTATGTTATCAGTCATTGGTTCCGCCTCAGCCGCGTCCAATTCTGGGTCCCTGGACCGGATTCCCACAACAGTACCAGGAATCAGGAACATTACCAAATGAACTGCAGCGGTTCAAAAAGCTGGTTCAGCACCACCTTCTCAAGGGAAATTAGGGATGGGCAACAAATGCTGACCTCGCCAGTCACATCTCATAAAAGAGAAACAGCTTCAGTTATGTGAAGACCCTGGGGAAACTAGTGCTGTTCTCCTTAGAGCGTAGAATGGAGATTGAACAGAGAAGTTTAAAATGAACAATGTTTTGATAATGAGGGAGAAAGGATTTCCACTGACATAAGTGTTTCGAATGACATGGGTGGGAGGCAGAGGACGACAGGTCTATAGTATTCTGTGATTGTTGTAAAAGGAGAGGGAGGTGAGTTTTTATTTTAAACATTGAGTTATGATGATCTGGAAGGAATTATCTGAAGGAGTGAGGGCACAAGTAACTCCCCATCCTGTCCCCTCTCCAACTGCCAGCTCTGACAGTGGGTTTTAGTGTGTTTAAAGGGATTGGTCAGGAGACAGAAACTTTACTCACTGGTGGGGGAGCCCAGGACAAGGGGACACATATCTTAATATCAGAGTCAGGATATTGAGGAGAGAAAGTTAGGAAACGCTTCCTCACACAAAGGCTGGTTGAAGTGGGGAAGTCTCTCCCACATAAAGCAGCAGACACTAGCTGAGTGAATAATGTTCAGCCTGAGATGGGGATATTGTTGCTGCCCGAGGCTGTGGATATGAAGCCCAGGCGGCCGGATGGAGTTTGTCTCCCGGATCAGTCATGATCTGAGTGAATGGGCGGCTCAGTCTGGAGGGGCTGAATGGCTCCTCCTGTTCCCGCTGCCAGAGCTCAGAGCCCGCTTTACCTCCGGGCCCGGGGCCGGGGCCGGCGGGCGGGGGGAACATTGCCGGGTCCTGGAGCTGGGGGTGGCCAGTCGGCCGCTTTGATCCGGGACAGCCCACCTGTCAGGTACTTTACCCCTTGTCTGATGTCGGTTACCTTTATGTCTGTTCTTTTTATTTTAGGGTCAGGAACAATGCCCAGGTTCACAGAGACTCAGCCCCGGACCGTGTTGCTGGTTCCGCCTCCCCCGAGCGCGGACACTCTCAGCAACGGGGCTCCCGGCTCCCCCGACACTGAAAACAAGGCGGCTCATCATCCGGGCCCGGCCCGTTGCTAAGGGAACGCGGCTCAGTGGCGGCAGGGCGCAGGCGCGGCGTCTCAGCTCGGAAAGGGGGTGTGACACTGCGGCGGGTCACGTGGGGGAGAGAGAGAGAGAGAGAGAGAGAGAGAGAGAGAGAGAGAGAGAGAGAGAGAGCTGTCAATCAATGTATTTGCTGTGGGTCCCCAGTGAGCTTTCAACGCAAAATCTGCAACTCTGAAATCCAATGAGAAATTTACAAAAATAAAGGGGGAAATGCAAATATGTCAGTGGACAGGAAGATCAGATGAAACTTTCAGCTCCAAGGAAGCTGAAAGCTGCTGTGGTGATAGACTGTCCACCAATATTCATTCCAAGCCCACTGACTCCCACAGCTACATCGACTACAGCTCCTCACACCCCACTTCCTGTAAGGACTCCATCCCATTCTCTCAGTTCATTCACCTCCATCGCATCTGTTCTGGTGATTCCACCTTCCAAAATGGGGCTTCTGACATGTCTCCCTTCTTGCTTATCTGAGGTTTACCTCTCACTGTGTTGACAGGGTCCTCAACTGTGTCCGACCCATCTCCCGCGCTTCTGCCTTCACACCTTCCCCCCTCTCCCAGAACCATGATAGGGTCCCCCTTGTCCTCACTTTTCTCTCCACCAGCCTCCAGATTCAAATGATCATCCTCCACCATTTCCGCCAATTGCAGCATGATGCTGTTAGGGGAAAGAAAGTAAATAAGAATTTATGGTAAGGGAGAATTCATTATAAGGGAATAAATTGCTTAAATTAGAATCTATAGTCAGGACAGCGCAAACCAGCGCAAATCAGTAAATCAACAATTAAACAGTTAAACCAGATGAACTTTATACACCCTCATACTTTATACACCCTCAGGGTTTGCAATCACTAGCAAGGTCCTGGGAGTTAGACTGGAGACTTCGGTTGGAAAACAACCAAGATTAAATGTGCTCTTCAACAGATCGGGGAAGGACAGATGGTACCAGCTTAGATGGGAGGGAAGGTCTCTGCCTGGGTGAAAATAGGAACATGCATGTCCTAGAGATGTCTGTTTAATGTAAACCTGTATGTTGACGTGATCAGAATCTGGAAACTGTTCTTGTACATGATCAATAATGTATAAATATACTGAACACTTGTAATTTAGCAGAGTGCTATCTCAAGCTGCATTGAGATGGCTCTCTCCTTGCAATTGCTTGAATAAACGATCGTGACCTGTACCTGAGACTCCTGTTGTCCATTTGTCAAAGTGACCAAATCAGTTTGGCGTAGTCGGCAAGATACTCGGATTGGAATCTGAGGACGGCTCTGCAAAGTAGGTGAGTATATTTCATTTACCACCTGTAGTTAGTGCATTAAGCCTACCCGAGTATAGTCCGGCCGAGTATCAAATAATCAGGGGGAGGACTCGGGACAGGACAGAGATAGGAGGCGCTGAGAGGAGGGGGAGACACGCATGCGGCTAGCGGGGCCAAAGCCGCGCAGGGAGACCAGAGCACTACCCAAAATAGGAGGCGGAGCCGTGCTGGCGAGTTACGGTTTGAAATATAACTATAACCGAAGCCGTGCAGGAAGGCCAGACCCCAGTTAAGAGGAGGGGGAGCCGTGCTGGCGGGTTACGGTTTGAAATATAACCATAACCGAAGCCGAGCAGGAAGGCCAGACCCCAGTGAAATAAGTGAAACCGCACATACCGCAAGTAACTAAGTTGTTAGGGCCGTGCCAACGTACCGCGCAGAGATAGACAGGAATAAGAACAGAGGGCGGTCAGGGAAACAGAATCATGCTATGGAACTCGACTGGGGACCCACGGACTCCATTACGAGGTTCATAGCGGATAAACAGTCAAGACTAATCACAAAAATGCAGAAGGAGGGGTGGAATCCACAGGGAACCCCCGGAGAACTAAAACAGTGGTGGATAGAACTAAGAACTAAAAGGATAAGGAAAAGAAAGGGGTGATGGATACTATTACCTTGTATAAGTGAACTAAGTTACAAGAGCTTGAGCTGAGCAGAGAGAAAGAGAAAAGGGAGTTAATAAACACTGACAGGCAGGAGCAGGGAAATGTGAGCTTTCGTCAGTTTGATGGTCCCTATAGGTGGAGCCTTCAAGATCTCTTTATTTCCCCCACTGCTATTTGAAGTTTCGTTTAGAATATGAGAATTTTAAGTCATTAAGTTAAGGATACAGGAATATAAATACATACCTCTAAATATAAGTTTCTTTGTGTGCAAGGAAGCATTTGTATGTGAGTTTTAACGTGTTTTCTTCCGTAACTTGTTATTTATGTGTGTAATTCAGCACTTTAGGGTTCAAAGCCCCATGTTAGATTAAAGGAAAAGTATACTGAAACATTCCAATGTTTTGAGTACAAGGTTTGAGTTGAGATTTCTGGCGTAAAAAAATCGCAATTTGAAGGTATCATAAAGCTAAACAGGGTTAGATGAACCAACCTTTGTACCACCCCCTTGCAGACTAGTATTACCAGCTTCCAACGGATTGGGATTGATACATACGAGTTACATTAACTCAGACGAGTTAGTTTTCTAAATTTCTGAGGGGAAAAATTACCTGAAGCTCAAGGGATTCTAGGAAAACCAAAAGGCATAAACACACGGTCTAGGTGGTTCCAATGGATAAAAAGGGGTTTCTTTTGAAGAGATGAATTAAATATGAAAGGAAATCTGCATCCCAACAGCACTGTTATTCGAATATAAAAACAAAAAACTACTGCAGATGCTGGAAATCCAAAACAAAAACAGAATTACCTGGAAAAACTCAGCAGGTCTGGCAGCATCGGTGGAGAAGAAAAGAGTTGACGTTTCGAGTCCTCATGACCCTTCAAGAGCACTGTTATTTGAAGTTGGGACAAGGCTTGAGGTGTAAAGTGCAGTGTAGTTTAGAAGATTACTTTGAATAACGAGGATGTTATCCAACGATAGAGAATGTGTCGATAAACATATGGGAATTATAGCTTGGTTACAAATCAATACACACAAGAAAGAGGTAGTTTTAATTTTGATAGCGTAAATTACATTTTTTCAAAGTTTACAATTTTGAGGTTTGGTTCGTGATAAAGTTCTCAAAAGGAATTTTATATATTAAAGGGTTTTTCACAACAATTGGCATTAATTCAAATGCTACAAGCTTTTGTATTTGTAAGTCTGTTCCCAAAATATGAAGCTAAGCTCAAGACCTTGACAAAGTTTGGCACAAATCCAATTTTTGGCCGAGTTAATGAATCTGGGATAATTCTAAAAGAAATGGGTCAGGCACAATTTAGTGGGTTACCTTTGAGACAATAAAATGTTGTTTGAGAAGAAGATAAGGAGCATGTCAATGCCTGATTTCTGTTTTTAAAACTGTTATGAGAATATTTTATTTATTTTAAAGTCTCTCCAGGCAACCTGAACAAGATAAGATGGTAGCTGTTGCATGTGTAAAATCTTATGAGGCAAATAGGAGAAAGAGTTAGGGCAAGGGGACACAATATACAAACTGTTTCAAGGGAAGTGAATTTGATGATCTGGCCATCAACTGACACATTGGAAACGCACAGGGGGAGATAAGCAAGGATCTAGAGACAGAGATCCTCATTGGCATAGAATAGTTTATATGGCCTAAAGAGCAAGGAAACATTATAAACGATCAAGGCAATAGAGAAACTGACACCAAGAGAATCTTAGGATGATCATGGTCAGGGGAAAAAAACTTAGAGTTGTAACTATGTGGAATCTGTAGTTCAGGAATTGAAATGTAAGGGGAAATAATACTTAACAACAATTTACCACAAGATAGGTAAAAGGAAAGCTGGAAAAAGACTAAATAGATGTATCACTGATTGTATTGATGTGCCTGTGAGCTGCAAAAAGTAAGATCACAGGTTTAACACTATGATGACAGAGTTAAGCGGCTCCCAGAGAGAACCATCACTGCAAGTGAAGATACTGAGCCATTGAAAGATAGGATAAGAATGTGAATTGTAGAGTTGTGTTGGCAGTTTAAGGAATTGAGGTCCAACGTGGGACAGCAGCAGGAGACAATAGATTGTAAGGAGTGTGGGTGCCTATCCAGATGGGTTCAGATCAGGGAACTCATCTCACAGGAAGAGTCATTAAAGAAATGTATAAATTTAAATTTAAACAGAAATTCCACATTCCCTACCAGCCACAATGCTCGGGGATGTTGGAAAGGATGAACCTTACTTAAAAAAAAACATCAATAGTAAAAGCAATTCAAGAGACAGGGAATTGCCCAATATTCTAATGCGCCTTAGGGCTGCCCCAAGCAGGACCACCAGGTTCACTCCATTTGAAATAATGACAAGGAGAGCAAAGCAGTTACCCAAGGGAATCATAGTAGGAATGGGAGATGTAGGACCACTAAAAAGAAGGATGCGAGACTATGTGAGGGAAATAAGTAAGCAATTGCATGAGTTAAGGAAGGAAGTCAGAGACCGACAGGTGATTAAGGATATGGAAACAGGTAAATCTAAAGAGCAACAATGGATCAAGTGGAGGATAAGCTGATCGTCAAGGTGAGCCCGGAGCGAACAGGCATGGACCATTCGAGGAAATTATGACAAGTGATACATGCGCACTTGTAGATATGAGAATCGGAAGTAAATGAAGGCATTACACACAGTTAAAGATACATGACAATTGACCAAGCGGTAACCCGGAGAACGGGAGCCGATGTTAATGTCTCCAAAGAGCTACAATCCTGGTCGTGGGCGTATCAGTACTGGCAACAAGGTCGGGGATCATCACTGCTCATCCCGCATCGCAGGAGGAACTTTGGTACAGCACGGACAGTGCCGAATGTGACACGCAACGGGGAATAATAAATGTAACAGTAGGAGAACAAATGCTTTCGAATTGTAGTAAGGGTTTGCTTTAGATCAGGCGTGGGAGGTCCGCCCAAAAGAGCCACTATCTAGCCACCTCCCACCTATACTTCCACAGTCCGAGTAGAGATAATTAAAACTTCTCACACCACACTGACTGATCCACCTTGTCCAACTATGCATCCAGGACCGACGAATGGTTCGGTACTGGTTAATCAGAAGTTTTGTATGGACAATGTACACCTCGAGCTGGTACCCGTGGTCTTGAACATATCCGGAATTGCCACGCCCCAGTGGTGCTCAACTCATATTCGAAAACTATATACTGCTCTGATGGGTCAGCTGATGACTGAAGCATCTCAGTTCATCAGCGGGATGCGATCAGGCTTGGGATGGAACTGTGTTAAGCACAGCTTGATAAATGTTGCCGCTACGATATTCAATACACGGACATCAGTGGTTAATTCAGAACCTGGCAACAGTTGACCAGAAGGTCCGGACCTTGAGCTTTAAGCTTAAGAAAATTTTAGAGCGGGGACAGAGAATTCATAGCACCCAATTAAACAAAGACCAGGACATGACATGGTTAATCCAAAACCTGGCTGCCATGCTCGAAAGTCATGCAGGGACTATCAATAAACTGATTAACATAGGGGAAAATACTTCAGACAAAGCAAGCAGAAATGATGTTTGCAACACATGTGGATCCTGGGCACTGCAACAAGGCTGAGAGAATTTAAGATAGATTAATGAAGGGGTAGTTCCTTTATGGGTTACTAATGTGCATGTATTTAATTTTTCACGACATAAGGATCATGACTTGACCGGTTGCCAGCTCTGAGGTTTAGCACGCATATATAGAATGAATGTTGAATGTATAGTCAATAGTAATATGCTGATAGGCATTGTATTAGTAACACCTGTCATACCTATGTCAACAACCGGCAGGACATTATATAGAGTATAAAATATTGTGGTTATAAGGGGGCATTATTATATTATGTATCATGACATTCCACCATACGCAGTAGACATAGAAGGAAATATAGTTCGTTCCACATTATAAGAGCGTAGGATAGAGACCACCGCAGTAGTAGGCGCACCCAATATATGAGACAGAATGAGCTAAGTGCCAGTTTAAAGCAGCAACAAGTTGTACAATGGAAAGTATATGGGCTGCCAAGAACCGACCCATGTTGCATATACGGGGAATGGGAGATATTGTATTACCACGTGGCAGGAAAAGGTCCAGTACGGGAGCAACCGCATGTGCCCAATCCACAATCATTCAGTGTGCCTACACCCACAGGTGACGGCAAGGGTAGGGAAAGTGGAACTGGTCGAGATATCCAGGAGAGGAACGAATACTGTTTAGGTCAAGGAAAGTCTTAAGGATAACCTGACCCAGTATTTGAATCAGTTGTCCTGCAAAATTCCCTTATTACCTAAGCACCTAATCAGGATTCGGAGACAGGCTCAGCAGATATACTGAACTTACTATGCACTGCAGCAACAGGTTAGAGCCTTAAAAGAGGATATCGAGCAAATAATTTCCTCCACGTGGTGGTGGTGGAACTGAGGCTCAAATGTACAAATACACCCGTGGATTCAAATGATCTCCTATGCCCTGGTTGTGATTCAGCTCATACTAGTTATATATTTAACATGCTTGATTCATTGTACCCAAAGGTGGCAAAAGAGGTGGTGCTGGGGGAGTTTTAGAAGCCAGAGGCCTGAATTGAAGGGCCAGATGATACAGATGGTCTCACGATACCATTTACAACCCAAAGCTGAATGGCTGGCTACCATCAATGGACGGTGGTGTGTAAAGGGACAGATTGTACCACTGTCGTTGGCTACCTTGGGCTAGGCCAAGGGCCAAAAGAGGGGACCGTTAGGGGGAACAGAGTAAATGAGAATTTATGGTAAGGGAGAATTCATTATAAGGGAATTAATTTCTTAAATTCGAATTTATAGGCAGGCCAGCGCAAATCAGTAAATCAACAATTAAACAGTTAAAACATATGAACCTTATGCACCCTCAAACTTTGTGCACCCTCAGGGTTTGCAATCACCAGCAAGGTCCTGGGAGTTAGACTGGAGACTTAGGTTGGAAAACAACCAAGATGAAGTGTGCTCTTCAACAGATAGGGGAATGACTGATGGTCCCAGCTTAGATGGGAGGGAAGGTCTCTGCCTGGGTGAAAATATGGACAGACGATGCATGTACCAGAGATGTGTGATAAATGTAAACCTATATGTTGACTAGATTGGAATCTGGAAAATGTATTTCTATGTCACCAGTAATGTATAAATATGTTGAACACTTGTAATTTAGCAGAGTACTGTCTCAAGCTGCATTGAGATGGCTCTCTCCTTGCAATTGTTCGAAAAATGATCATGACCTGTACCTGAGACTCTTGTGGTCCATTTGTCAAAGTGACCACAACAATGCCAACACCAAAAACATCTTCCTGTCAACCACCTAGTCAGTTTTCTGAAGGGACCATTCCCTCCATGAGACCCTGGTCCACACTTCCATCACTATTCCCTAACACCTCATCCCCTTCCCACAACACCTTCCCATGCAATCGCAGGAGATGCAACACCTGCTTCTTTACCTCCTCCTTCCTCACCATCCAAGGGCATAAATACTCCTTTCAGCTGGAGCAATGCATCACTTGCACCTTCTTCAATTTGGTCTACTGTTTTTGCTGCTCCCAACGCAGTCTCCTCTACACTGAACCAAACGCAGGCTGGGTGACTGCTTTGCGGAACGCCATTGGTCTGTCCGCAAGCATCATCCTGACTTTCCTGTCAATTGCCATTTCAACATGCCATCATGCTCTCATGCCCACATGTTCATCCTTGGCCTGCTGCAATATTCCAGTGAAGCCCAACGTAAACTGTAATAACAGCATCTGATCTTCCGAACAGGCACTTTACAGCCTCTGGATTTAATATTGACTTCCACAACATCAGGCCATGAACCCTCTGCTCAAACTTCACCCCTTTTTAAATCTTTTTTTAAAAAAAAAGTATTTTATTTACTTATTTTGATTTTCATTCATTCATTGTTTTAACCTTTTTTAACCCCCTTTTTAAAAATCATTTTCCCCTACTCTTGCACCTCATTTCATGCCAGTACATGTCCCCACACTTCAGAACAATGAACTTTACAGGTTAGATTTCTGGGAATGGTGTGATTTTGGATATCGGCACTCTTAGTGAAAGATTAACAATTCTGATTTGATGACTGTTGGTTTATTGAGTGTTAAACAGCAGCTGGTAGCTGGAAAGTAACATCTATATACTCCATATCAATAACTGTTAATTTTGAAGTCCAAAACATTGTGCAGAGACATCGCTATTCACAATTCATTTAGGATGTTTTTTTTTCTGTTTAGTGTCTCTGTGCAGCTTCAAAAACAACAAGCAACCAACAAACTGTGACTGAAGAACTGATCCAAGAAGGACACAACATACAATAATTATTCACATTTAATAGGACTGGGGAAAATTGGGAATTATGGGGATGTAGATGAAATCTAAGTGCATTATGTTAGATCAAACAGTTGTAATATCATTTAAACTTTTCTATGTACTTTACAGTATTTTCCTCTTATATTTTACCAGTTTTGTACAACAAAAACTGAGTGTCTCAGACATTAATATTTCAAAGGTCGTGGAACGATGTTTGTAGAGATTGTCTGGTATATGGTACATGACTCCGATTTAGTGTGAATTGTCAATCTCTGCACTATGTCCAAGTGTGAAATTCATTCTGAGCCACACGGACTCGAAACGTTAACTGTTTCTCTCTCCACAGATGCTGCCAGACCTGCTGAGTCTTTCACGATTTTCTTTTCAATTTCACATTTCCAGCACCTGTAATATTTTGCTTTTATATGATTGAATGTTTCAGTGTCTGGTACTGCCTGTGAACTGGAACATTTCAATATCTGTCCATCTCTGTTACTGTCAGACTCTCTAATCTGTCTCAATGTGGGATTCACTCTGTTTCTCTCACTGCTGTTTTGGTGACTATGATTTTCAATGTGCAGCTGAGGAAGGAGCAACAGAACTGACTGCGCATGCCCGGCGCTGGTAGCCAATCAATATTCACTGAAAAGGGGGCGGTGCAGCAACATTGCTGCGCATGCGTGGGGCGTGTATCTGTCTCCCGCGCACTCGTGTTGTTCCTTCCTGACATCAATTGGGGGATTTCCAGTGAGCGGTTTGTTTATAATAAACATAGGAACTACTGGAAAAACAAAGCTCGTCCAGCTGTGTCTGTGGAGGGATCCCATTACTGGCATCACAACTTCATTGTTTAATAAAAAAAACCTGTCTGGATTTTCAGGGTTAACCTCCCTCTTACTGAGCTCTGCACACTTGATGCTGCTTTTGTTATTTCCATTTTCAGTTATTTTTGCTGAGCCATTTCCTCCATTTCCAGACTAACAATCTGACAGATTCTGTACAAGAGGCAGATGGTGGGGACAGCAACTATAGTGTGGAGGGAAATCCTGAGGGAAGGGGACAGGCAGACTTGTGGAGACAGACAGAGGCAGACACATGCTTCATTCAACAGCCTGGGATACATTTCATCCAGGCTTAGAGACTTATCTACTTTTAAGCCTGCCAGACCACTTAGAACCTCCCCCCTTTCTATGCTAATTTCTTTAATTATATCCCAGTCCTTCTGCCTGATTTCCATACCTACGTCGACCCTCTCACTTGTGAATACCGGCACAAAGTATTCAGTTAGAACCCTACCTATGTCTTCCGGTTCCACACACAAATTATCACTATGGTCCTTAATTGGCCCTACTCTTTCCCCAGTTATCCTCTTATTCGTAATGTACTTGTAAAAAAAACTTTGGATTTTCCTTTATTTTACCTGCCAATGTTTTTTCATGCCCCCTTTTTGCTGTCCTAGTTTCCTTTTCAAGTTCCCCTCTACACATTCTATACTCCTCTAGGGCTTCTGCAGTTTTGAACCCTCGGTATCTGCCTTAAGTCTTCCTTTTTCTCTTTATCTGATCCTGTATATCCCTTGTCACCCAGGGTTCCCTGAATTTCTTGGTCCCACTCTTTATCTTTATTGGAATATGTTGGCCCTGTACTCTCCCCATTTCCATCTTGAATGAGTCCCACTGCTCTGACGCAGATTTAGCTAAAAGTAGCTGCTCCCATTCCATTCTGGCCAAATCATATCTGATCTTATTAGAATCGGCCTTCCCCCACTTTAGAACTCTGATTTCTGGCCCATCTCTGTCCTTTTCCATAACAACCTTGAATCTATCTGCAATCACTATCTGCAAAATGCTCCCCCCAATGATACCTCTACCACTTGCCCGGCTTCCTTCCCTAAAATTAAGTCCAGGACCACCCCCTCTCTTTAGGACCTTCTACGTACTGGCTTAAAAAGCTCTCCTGGATGCATTTTTAAAAATTCACTTCCTCTAAACATATCACAGTCTGACTAATTCAGTTCATGTTGGGGAAGTTGATATCCCACACTATTACTACTCTATTATTTTTACATTTCTCTGAAATTTGCCTACATATCTGCTCTTCTATTTCTCTCTGACTGTTTGGGGGCCTATAGTACACTCCCAACAAGGTGTTTGCTCCTTTTTTGATTTTCTGTTCTACCCATATTCCTCCATTTGAGGAGCCTTTTAAGATGTCATCCCTCCTTACTGCTGTAATTGATCCCTTGATCAATATTGTGATACCCTTTCCTCTTTTACCTCTTTCCCTGTCTTGCCTGAAGACCCTATATTCTAGAATATTGAGCTGCCAATCCTGCCCCTCTCTCAACCATGTTTCTGTGACAGCAATGACATCATACTTCCATGTGTTAATTTGTGCCCTCAACTCATCAGCCTTATTCGTCAGACTCCTTGCATTAAAATAAACATCATCCAAACTTGCCAAAATCCCTTGTGCCTTAATTTGCCTAAAATTTCTATGCCTTCCAGACTCACTTGTTCAGTCATCTAATTTTGGCTGAATTTGGTTATTACCATAGGCTGCATAAAGAATCTTTTTCCTCACATTCCCTTGCATCTCTTGCCCAAAACCTTAAACCTGTATCTCCAAGTCCTTGTGCCATCAGTTAAGGGTAACAGCTTTTCTTTGTCTACCTTATCTATGTATTTCACTATATTGCACACCTCTTCCAGATCTCCCCTCAGCCTCCTTTGGTCCAAGGAAAAAAAAACAGATTCTCAAACCTAACCTAAATCCCTGGAACCATTCTGGTAAATCTCCACCACATCCTCCCAAGGACATTTACATCCTTCCTAAAGTGTGGTGACCAGAACTGGAACACAATACACTCATTGTGACCTAACCAGTTCAGCAATACATCCCTGCTTTTTTACTCAATACCTTGATGATGAAGGCAAAGATCCCATATGCTTTGCTTACTGCTCTCCCAATATATCCTTCCAGCTTTGAAGATCTCTGCTAGTGAACCCCTAGGCCCCTCTGTCCTTGAACATTCTTTTGAACTGTGACATTTAGTCCATACTTCCTCTCCCTTTCCCCTCAGGAAAAATGCATCACCTCACACTTCTCTGTATTAAATTCCAAATGCCTCTTGCCTGCCCATTCTGCTAACCTATCTATATCCTGTTGCAGTCAATTGGTATCATCCTCAAATTTGCCACATCCTCAAAGTTTGGTAATATTTGCACATTTTTTGCGATTTTACCCTATATTCCAATACCCAAGTTATTTATATATATATACCCAAGTTCCCAAGTTATATATATATATATATATATATATATATATCTAAAAAGCAGCAGTCCTCACACTGATCCTTGGGGAACAACACTACCATCCCCCATTCTGAAAAACAACCATTTACCAAGACCTGTTTTGTTTACTAACATTAAACCAATTTTTTATCCAACCTTACAATGACCCTCCTACTCCATGATCCTCAATATTTAACCAGCCTTTTATGTGCTACGTTGTCAAAGGCTTTCTTAAAATCCATATAGGCAACATCCACTGCATTCCCTTCATCAATCCTCTCTGCTATGCCATCAAAAAGAATCAATTTGATTAGTCAAGCAGCAACTAGTAAATAAGATTTAATCAGACAGGTGGGAAAGAGAGACAGAAATGTGAAGGCAACCTGGCTAGACATACATAGGAAACAGCCAGAGGGATAGAAAGAGAGACCTGTGGATATAGATTGTGGGAGGATAGATGGGGGAGAAAGTGAGAAGCAGACTGGGAGTCAACTGGGGAGAGGCAGACTGGAAGCGAAAGCAGATGGAGGAGCTGAATGGGGGTACATGGAGAGAGAGATGTGAGATATACTGGGGGAATGGGGGCAGAGTGAGTGAGAGGGATGGGTGGAGTCAACGAGAAAGAGAAGCATGACTGGAGAGATAAGTATTTGGGGGCCATATGATGGGGAGACAGATGGAGGATATACAAGGTCAGGGAAGATGATTGAAAGATGGTGAGACAGACAAGGAAAAGATAGAGAGAGAGGTGCATGGGAGTGAAAGAGGGATATACAGATGAACAAAGGGCAGAGAGAGATGCAGAGGTACAGGGAGAGGCAGAGAAATAGGGAGCCAGATGTAGGGAGGGTAAGGCACAGACATGGGAGATAGATAAAGGATGAGACAGTGATAGAGACAGATGGGGGAGAGAGACATGGCTGAGGTAAGACACATGGATATGGGAGACAGAGAGAGAGACAGATGAGGTAGACGGACAGAGAGTCGAATTGAGGAGACAGCGAACCAAGGGGCTGGTTTAGAGAGAGAAAGAGAGATAGGGCACCAGGCGGAAAAAAGACAGCAAGAGAATAAAAGAGTAGATGGAGAGATACAGATGTGAGGAGAGAGATGAGGGGACTGAGCGAAAGTGACGGGCAGGGGAGACAGAAAAAGAGAGAGAGAGGCAGACGTGGGCACCTGGAGAAAGTGGTTAATGGTGCAAACTGATAGAGTGGGAAAGATGGGAGAAAGAAAGATAATAAATCAGATCATGGAAACACAGGTGTAGACAGATTGGGTGATATAGGGTATGAGCTGCAAGTGAGGATAACGTGGGGTGAGATACAGGAAGAGAGAGAGAGATGCAGACAGTGTGGGAGGCTGGCGAGGAGACAGCACCACGTGCACATGTGGGAGACAGAGAGTAAGACAGATCACCACAGACCAATACCACATGGACTGCAGTGATTCAGGAAAACAGCTCACCACCACATTCTCAAGGGCAATTAGGGATGGGCAATAAATGTTGGCCTAGCTAGCAATGCCCACATCCCGTGACCGAATATAGCCTTTTCTGCCGATTTACCCCTGAGAATTGGACACTCTGTCCCTTCCTGTTTCAGCCTGTTTATTATTTCCCATATTAATAGCTGTCTCTCTTGTCTTGTCTCTACTCTTTAATTGACCACATCTTCTGAAATTTGATCCCTTGCCTCTACCATTCAGTTTCAAATCCTCTCTACTTCCTTAGTTAGGCACTTCACAAGGACACCTGCCTCGGCACAGTTCAGGTGTAGACATCCCCAACGGTACTCTTCCTACTTTCCCAAATACTGGTGTCAGTGCCCCACAATCCCCAATTCTCCCACACCAGTCTTTGAACTACACATTAGTTTCTTTAATCTTATTTGTCCTATGCCAATTTTAGAGAACAGGACATCCTAGACTGGGTATTGTGTAATGAGAAAGGAATAATTGGCCATCAAGTTGTGCGAGGCCCCTTGGGGACGAGCGACCATAATATGATAGAATTCTTCATCAAGATGGAGAGCGACGTCGTTGGTTCTGAAACTAGGGTCCTGAAACTTAATAAAGGAAACTACGATGTTATGAGATGCGAGTTGGCTATGATGGATTGGGAAACGTTACTTAAAGGGAGGACGGTGGATAGGCAATGGCAAACGTTCAAAGAGCGCATGGGTGAACTTCAACAATTGGCTTTTCCTGTCTGGCGCAAACGTAAAATAGTAAAGTTGGCCAATCCATGGCTTACAAGCGAAATTAGAGATAGTATTAGATCCAAGGAACAGGCATACAAATTGGCCAGAAAAAACAACAGACCTCAGGTTTGGGAGCAGTTTAGAATTCAGCAAAGGAGGACCAAAGGATTGATTAAGAAGAGAAAAATGGATTACGAGAGTAAACTTGCGGGGAACATAAAAACTGACTGTAAAACTTTCTATAGATATGTGAAGAGAAAAAGATTGGTGAAGACAAATGTAGGTCCCCGACAGTCAAAAACAGCGGAATTTAGAATAGGGAACAAAGAAATGGCTGACCAACTAAATACATACTTTGGCTGTCTTCACAAAGGAGGACACAAATAACATACCAGAAATGTTGGGGAACACAGGGTTTAGTGAGAGGGTGGAACTGAAATAAATCAGTGTGAGTAGGGAAATGGTGTTGGAGAAATTGATGGGATTGAAGGCCGATAAATCCCCAGGGCCTGATAATCTACATCCCGGAGTACTTAAGGAAGTGGCCCTAGAAATAATGGAATAGAGGACTCACCTCGACCTCAGGACCCACCTCGACCTCAGGACCCACCACGACCTCAGAACCCACCCCCCCCGCACCCCCACAGCCCCTGACTCAACTCGACCTCAGGACCCACCTCGACCGCAGGACCCACCTCGACTTCTGGACCCCCCCTCATCCCCACTGCCCCGGACCCACCTTGACCTCAGCACCCACCTCGACCTGAGGACCCACCTCGACCTCAGGACCCACCCACCGCCCCGGACCCACCTCGAACTCAGGGCCCACCTCCACATCAGGACCCACCTCGACCTCAGGACCCACCACGACCTCAGGACCCACCTCGACCTTTGGACCCCCCCTCCCGCCCCGAACCTCGGACTTCACCCCCCGATCTCTCCATGCCACAAATGTCAATCCCCACCCCCTGAATTTCAGACACCCCCACCCATCCCAACCTATGGAACACCGTCCTCCCTCCCCCCTCCCTTTCCCACTCCTCCCCCACCCCCCTCCGTATCACAACTCCGACCGACCAACACCCGGAAACCCTTCCAACCTCCAAAACCCTCCCTGAACTCCCAAGACCCAGAACCAGCCTAAGGACGCCATCCAGCCTCCACGACTCTGGCCCCTCCCCCAAAACTAAGACCGCTCAGACGTCCAAAACCCCCAAAGCCACACCCCCCACGACGTCGGACACCCCGAACCCCAAAGCTCCCCACCCCTCCAACACCGGAAACCTCCACCCACCGCACTGCCCCCCACACGCACCCCCACCCCCGGCATCCTGAAACCTCACCACCACTCCCCGACCTCTGCGTACCCCCGGCCCCCAACCCCTGGACAATCCAAAACCCTACTACAACAGGGCACTGCCAACCTGCACCCCTCTCAGACACCTTCAAACCCCCCTCAGACACCACCAAAACCCACACCATGCACCCCCATGACTCAACTCCTAAACCCGACCTCCAGACGAACTCAACCCCAACCACACCCAGATACCCTGAAACCCCAACCCCAGACATGTCTGAACCCCACCCCCAGATTCCGGACAACCCCAACACCCAGCCTCCCACGGAGACCCCAAATCCCCAACCTCACCTCGGACACAGACAACCCCGCCCCCTCAACATTCAGACACCCCAATCCCCCGAGTCCCCACAGGCACCCCCACCTACCTAGACACCCCCAATTCCCCAAATACCCTCAGGCAACCCCCACCCACACAGACACACCCAATCCCCCAAATCCCCACAGGGAACCCCGACCCACCCAGACACCTACAAACCCCCAAATCCGCACAAGAAACTCCCACCCACCCAGACACCTCCAATCCCCCAAATCCCACAGGCAACTCCCACCCACCCAGACACCCCCAATCCCCCAAATCCCCACAAGCAGCTCCCACCCACCCAGACACCCCCAATCCCCCAAATCCCCACAGGCAAAGCCCACCCACCCACACAGACACCCCACACGGTAGAGTTGCGAGCAAAATGAATTTAAAAAAAAAAAAAACATTATTCGTGTTAAGTTCTCCATTAAGCTCAGGACTGATGAGGCTCGCAATCTACTATTGCAAATTAAAAAAAAAAATATTTCCTACCCAATGAATTAGTGTTGGATTAATAGTTACTAAACTTAGAAAACTACTAACCATTTATCCAATACTTACAAAACTGAGTAACATTTCCCTTGGATAGAACGTCCTGCGTCCTAGATACAAATGAGTTGAAAATCCTGATACAAAGTGACATGGAGCGTAACGAGATTGAGACTTGAGTCCTGATATCTCATTAAATACAAGATGATCCTATGTAAAAAATCTTGGGTATAAGGAAGAGGCTGACAAATATTCATGTTCACGTACATAACATGCATTAATTGCGTGTCTAAGGAAACTTGATTTTAATTTCAGAATCTCCGTAAAAAAATAATCAAATAACTTTCATCGGTTAATCCCGGGAAGATGTGAGATCTTTTACTCTCCTCATTTTTCAGCATGCAGCTGATACTTATTATAACCATAATTATACTCTCAAAGCCAATATTGATCTATCTCGAATTAAGTTTACTATTTGCAAAATTTACAGGAATTCCCAGAAGTCCAAAGCTGAAAACACGATTTAAAATCTTGCCGCTCATTACAACTCACATCAGTCACACAGCACTACCGCTGACGAATATAGTTTTGAAAAATGTGCGCGTTATTTCAGTCGGCAGCAACTGCAGGTTTTACTGGGTTTCTACAGTCAGTGAGTGAACTTCCATCCCAGAATGTGATACATGCTATGCTAAGAATGACGGCGCTCTGCTTCGAGCAGGTTGGCTTTAACAAGATTTGCAATTAAACTCTGCTCTCTCTACAAGAGCCGCAGGGGTGAAATTAAACGAACCCTCTCGTTACTTGAATTGGATTCTGGATGAAATTTAAATTTGATATGAATATTGTCGCGATATCAAACTTTTTGTTCAGCAGATGGAAGCTGCACAATACACGTCACAATTGTCAATCGAATTGGATAAAATAATTGTTCTGTTAAAAGCCAAATGAACCGAAAATAAAACAGACCATAATATGTCTTCAATGAAATGTCTAGAAATTAAATAAGCCCTTTCAAATTTCGCTCCACCTGAGACAATCTGTTCCAAATTTGAACAGGACAGGCCTGCTTGTGTAATTTGAACTTGATCTGCGTTGGGTCTGTGAAAATTCGTCTGGCTAACATCAGTGTCCTTTCTACCTTGTGCAGAAAATGGTCATTAAATTACCGATACAATCAGGGTTTCCGAATTTAGACAATTTTTTCTCTCTATCTTTTCTCATTAGAGTAAATAGCCAATGGAAATGATTTCCGGTAAATAAAATAGTTATCTGATAACAGAGCTGGAACGTATTCCCTGTCAGTGAAACAAAATTGATTTTTGAATCTTCGAACTAGAAAGCAGCAAAAAAAAATTTCACGTCCCGCTGCAAGGAGATCGAAAAAAATCATAATCCCCTTGATCCCCTTAACACCACACGACTCTCTGTAAAAGTTATCGGCAATGTGGAAGGAGGAGGAGAAATCATGATTTTTTCCTTGGATCTGTACATGTAAAATCAATGAAGTCAAAGCACCAACTTCATATCAAATTGTCGTAGTTATGAAGAAAATTGAAGCTAATCCAAACTCAGAGCAAATAAATAGAAACATAAATAGCTAATTTACCTATGTTAATATTTTGGGATTGCAGTCAGTAATTTTACTGATGATAAATATTATTTCAAACCTTATGGATGCTGAGAATGCTTAATATTTTATCATACTATATTCCAAAATTCTAGCCCGCCCTCTAATGCAGAATAAATTATTTAATTGTTTCGCTGTATCACCAGGATGGTTGACAACATTACCATTGAGACATCTGACTGATAGAAACATCTGCATTGGTTCATTCTGCAGTTGGTACAGCTCTGACTGATATTCTGTACTCCGTGAGTTAATTACCCCCCAGATCTGATACTCTGCATTATAACAGCGATGGGCTCTGCTCCTTATTTGCTGAATTTAATTAACCAGTTTAGAATGCAATGTTCAGCCTTCTGTTCATGGACAAGAGGCGCAGTGGTCAAGATAAAAAAAAAACTGCTGGGAGTGTGCTCACTTTCGAGCTTACGTCACCACGTCTCAGTTGCAATTGGAAATAAATTAAACAGCTGTAAAAAATAAATAAATCCCAGCGTACGGACAACGAAATCACTGGAGAAAATTTAGCGGTTTGTACTTGATGAATTTAAAATTAAACAAATGTGCAAAGCATCTGCTAACTCAGAATTCCACACAATTAAATTAACTATTTCAAAACGCACTTCACGCAATCCCAATTAGTAGCAAATTTATGGAAAGAAAATTCCAGTTTTCCGCAAAAGCATTTTGTTTACTCCTGCATTTCTGATAATAATTTGTGGAACAATTTACATTATGTGCCTCCAGCAGTTCTTTGATTTACAAGACATTTTCCTTATATCAGCGGCAATACCAGGCGATTACTATGCATTCATTACTTTTTAAAAAGTAAACAGATTGATGGAACCATAAGCACTTTACCTTGTACCTGGCAACTTTGCAGCGAGGTTTTTCCAGTCAGTAAACCAACATATGTGATTGCAAATTGGATATTTATACAGCAATGGAAAAACACATGCTGGAAGCAGCAAAAAAGCTGAACCAAGGCATCGACATGAAACTCAGCAAATAATATTGGGCAGCTGCAAGGAAATGCAGGAATAAGTTTCGATATCTCAATTACCACCTCATTGGAGCGTGAAAGAAGTTAGAATATGGAATAAATTTCAGCCAACTTACTGATGACATGATTCTTCAAAAGCAAATAATTTAGTGCAATATGTACGCAAATTATGGAATAACATTGACAAAGAAAATTCCCCAAAGATTAAATAAATTGCAATACCAATATATTTGGAGAATGCACTTAATCATAACAAAACATTATAATATTAATTGTGTTCTTTATTCTTAATGTTAATGTACACAATTTATCGAACTTGCAAAACACTCAGGCAGAGCAAGATGTTATTAATGCTTTCGTGCCTGTCTCTATATTAGATGAAATTCAGACGGAAGTTCGACGAAACTGTGCTTGAGGAAGAGAAGCAGGGTTCACAATAAATTGATCTGCTGCGGGAATTATGTTCTATTTCGGATTTTAATGTCTCTGATGTAAATATCAAGTGGACATTGAAACTATCATAATAAGATGTAATATGTTCTATATATAATTCAATATGATCGATTTCGAAAGATATTGAACTGCCTAATAGAGTCATAAAACAAGATTTCAGCTAAGTAAACTTGCCAGTTCAATCTTCAATTCATACGATATGAATAAAGGACGTAACTAAATGTATAACTCCCGTTTTCAATAAATAACGCCCCGACTCCAATACTATCTGGCGGGGAAGCCCTCTGAACGTAGTTTCCTCAGCCGGGATGACTTTCAACTCCTGTCGAACCAGCCGGCACAGGAATATCAGGTCGCTGCCGATAGAGAATATGGACCTTAGTTCACGGGCGAAGCCATCGCAATTTACAGCACAGAATGAGGGCCTCTGATCAAACGAGCCTGCGAGGGTCGAAAAATAGCCTCCGCCTAATCCCACTTTCCAGTTTTAACTCCTTGCCTTGTGAGCTGCTGCACTTTCAATGCGCAACCGAACATGTTATAAATGTGCTGAGTTCCCATCCTCTCACTCTATTTTATTATCCATCAATATTCCAGGAGACACCAGGTAGAAGAGCGAATATTGAAAACAAGTCCACAACTGCATTCGATAACATCCCAATATTTTAAGTAGTAAATACCAATCCCTGTCTTGACATGGTTAATTGTTTAATATTATTGGAAGCCTTAACAGAGAACATAATACTGATCATTGGTAATCGCTCAGCGTTCAGAAGCTGCAGTGCACTGAGAGTCAGGATGGACCGCAGCAGCCTCCCGGCAGTGCGTTCCGGCGATGGGACTTGAGCATTAACCGAATGCGGTGCACTGATGCTTGGCTCTCCTTCCAACACCTTCCGAAAACTCGGCTGAGGCGGCAGTTAATTCTTTGAAAACAGTTTGTACAGAGGTGACTTCTTTCTTCCAATTAACCGATAGATGTTGTCATGGAAGAGCTCTAAAATGCCGCCTGGCAACACACAGTAATGCGATTGAAACGGCCCATTAATGGATACAATCTATCCATGTACCATTCCTACACTTTTTTCCTGAAAGGAAGGAAAGGAAATGAGTCACCAAACTGTACGGGATCATTGAATCATTGACACTTACAGCAGAAACTTACAAAAGCAATGGGATCTTACACCTGCTGCGTCACAACTGTTGTTTTTCCTCCATAAGTCTGAAAATGAGCCGTCTTATAGTACGTGCCCAATTGCCCTCCAAAAATCCAAGGAATATGATTACATCGTTATTTCTAATAGTGCATTCCAGATCTTAAAAATTTTGCTGTTTGAAGAGCTTTCTGCTCAGCAACCATGTTGACAATTATTTTATGTTCATACCATCTAGCTAATGACACACAGCCAGTTGGAATACTTATTCCTACTCGCCCATCTATAAAGTTCAAGAATATAAACGATTTCCACCAACCTCTTTCTCTGCGTGTGTGTGTTGATGCATGTTTTTCTGTGTTTCGCTCAGCCTGCCTTGCTCCTGGCTTACTCTCTGTGATTCATTGTCTATATTTCTCTCCGACGTTCTCTCCAACTATTTGCTTGTTTTCAGGACTTTCTCATGCAGTAGAAGAAAATAAACAAAAAATATGAGGCTGGAGATGTGAAATAAAAAAGCCAGAATAACTTGCAATCATTTCATCATCTTTGGCAGGAAGCGAGTCACGTTTCATGTCGACATGACCTTTCACCAAAATCAGTTCTGGGACACATGTCAGGCCACTGCGACCTCAAACGTTAACAAATTGGTTACTGAGGGCTTTCGGATGATAAAGAAAATTCACTTGAAAATTAACAGACATTGTAAGACAAAGAGGATTATCGTATTCAGCTAGAAGTGGGTTTTAAAATGGAGAAGAAAATGCCTGCAGGCAATAATACATGGAAAGTATGAACACCATGAATTAAACGGGGTAAATTTTCCTCATCATTCTGAATATCAGAATCAAGGTGGGCAGCTCATTATTCTCATGATTGATATTCGGTTTTGTTTGATTGTTGTAAGGTTTTATATTTTAAACTTAGTGTGATGTACTCTCTGCAATCTCACTTTAATCTATGTTTGAGCGAGAAGAGCGTGCAGGACCTTGTGCCGTAAGTTCAACAATTTAATAAACGCATGGAACAATAAAAAAATACTTGTCACACCGGTATATTTTCTCTAGAGGCCTTGTCACCTGGGGAAAGCGATAGGCACAATCCCCTCAAACATATATTTCCAACTTCTCTTTCCAAGGTGCAAGGCAGAAGGACCCAGTTTAAAAGGTTCTCAGGTAAATAACTCTGCGTGCATTTTTGGCGCTGTGTGTTTGTACTCTTTTTTTTTGAGGCTACATAGTATATGAATTATTGCATTGTCTGTAGTCCCAAAACCAGAATAATTTGTCAACGATGTCGAGGGGAATTTGAAGATGACTCTACGTAAGGAAATTTTGGAAACATTTAAGATTCAAACAGCTGAACTGAGGGATAAAGCAAACTATTGATATTGAAATAACCCTAAAACTAAGCATATTGTGAATCTTCATTGGCTAAATTTATTGGGGTTCATTATTATCACACTTTGTCAAATGCTTAATTTAAGAGTCAGTTGCTTGATTACCAATATCACCAATAACAGAGACCACCATTATTACTTGTGCAATTTTCCCCGAACGTGCATCTCGGAAAAAGGCCGCTCAGGAATCATTCCCTAAATACAGCTGAATTGCACTTGCACCTTTTTCAGTAAACATTGCCAATCATTCGAATTGAATAATGTTGCCTTCATTCAGCCCGATTATTGGAGAGAAGTCGAGCCCACAGAAATGTTTGTTGTAAAAATATGTGTTTTCTAAAGATGAGCAATTAGTATTGAAGATGGCTGTGTGCACACCCAATGCAGCTCGCAGCCTGTAGAATCACAGAGCGCTCGCTGTTTGCTTTGCTGTTCTGAAGATCAGACAGGACACACCTGTCGTTCTGGTTATGCCTGCACACGCATCTTAGTATATGCTCGCTTCTAATGATGACTTAATGCTATTGGGCATTGAACATGTCCAAGCCATTGAATCGGGCCAGTACATCTGGGTAACATCACTAATTCACGCGAAAAAAACCAACATAACAGAATGTCGCCAGCAAATAATCGTAACCAGTATCATAAATAGTTGGTCAGGGACCAAAATGTCGGTAATCTGTCGAGAGAATCCGACGTGTGAAACACACATCACGTCTACCTTGGTGGGTTTAACAAACTATTGTATTTTCTGAGGATGTGGAAATCTACAGCCATAACATGGGAAGTTTCCAACTCCACCACCCACAACACCAAACCCCTCACACCAGCCTCCACGCCCCACCGCCCTCGAACCACTGACCGTTTAGGATTCTGCTGAAATACAGAAATTTTCAGTAAAGGCAGACTCCACAGAGCAGTCCTGGGCACCTCTTTACAAAGAGTATTTGGATCCGGGCTAAAAACACCTCGGATAATGAGCATGTCTATTTTGTTTTGATGCTGGATATTTTTAATGATTGTGGCTCAACGTATATGTGTTCTGTCAGTTTTAATTCTAATAGATGGCTAGATATGATGACAAGTGAAAAAAACTGGGGTATTTCTGAGATGTTAGGTCAGTTTCAGAGCACTAGGTTAGCTTTATCTACATTGTATTCATATATTAGTGAGGGGTGAGTTGATGGAACCTGGTCACTTTGTTAAGTGATGAATTCTAAATCAGTTCCTGGGTGCTCAGAAAATTGAAGATTTGGATACTGAGCTGAATTTTTGTGGCGTGTGAGGTTTTATTAATATGTTATCTGCTGGTTATTGTAGCAGTCGTGTGTGCGTCGAGTCATTGTATGGATGTTGATTCAGCAACGATTCATTGTTATTATATGTTATTTGCATATCCCAGTTGGTGTATCTTTCTGTTTGGCACCTATGAATATACCATCAAAATGTATCACATAGAATACCCCCAAGCAAGATTACATTTGCTATATTTTGTTTTGCTTGATCAGTGTTTCTACATAATGCTGAAGGATTTAATGTTTCACCTCTGATGACGGCTGCAATTCCGACATATGAGAAAGTTCCCCAATCACAAACACATTCGGAGTAGTAATGTATTGCTGCTTCCCCTAAAAATCAACGACCAATCATTATCACTCCCTGCCTTCTGTACCCCTGGCGGATTTTAGACCAGGAATTATTGCTACATTGAGGACTATGTGGCAATTAGAGATCCAATTTATCAATGTTGTTTCATATTCAATGTCGCCAATTGCTACTCATTTAATCCCAATTTAGAAAACATCTGTTCCTCAATAGAGACACATGCAAAGTACTAGTTTAGTACAACAATGATGCCCTCTGCCGACAATGGAATGTCTCTTTATTAGTCCCGAAACATCTTGAACCACACTTCAAAGGCCATTAAATGAATGTGACTAATGTTGAAACCACTTTCTCCTTACTCCTCAATCGTCCCGAACTTTCGGTTGAAGGCACGCAATGACTTTGCCTGATGTGCATACCGTTTTCTAATTGGTCCACAATTGTCCCCGGCTTTACTTCGAAGGCTATGCAACAACCTTGCCTTTGTTGACACAGTTTAGCTTGTTTTTTGAATTGGCGGTTGATGATTTAAAATGCTGACGCAGAGCATTCATACGTCCGTCTCATTGGTGTGAGTCAGTCTGTAGAAAATGAGTAAGATTAATGAGAGAGCCTATTCAGTTACTGGGTTCATATCAAACTCATGGACTGATTTATTATATTACTGATACATAGATCTGAGTGTTATTTGAGTACTCAATGTTACCGGATATTTTAGAGGGTCTTTATTATTTTTTTCAGCTCAATGAGTCATATAATGGACCCTAAGTTTGTATTAAGTGATTATTCGCTATATTGGAATAGTTCAGTTAATTGATAGTGCATCAATCAGCTGGATTTTTTAAATTTCATTTTTAAATGAGTACAAGATTAAGTACATTGGCAGCGAGTCGGGTTGATATTCTTGAGCCACTTTGTTGTTTTTGGGTCAGTTTGCCATTATTCATAGGCTTAAGGTGCTAACAAGTTACCGGGAACAGTGTCAGTTTACGGGTGTTCCGTAACGTCACTGGGACATATTGCAGGTTCACAATATTTGAGTTTGGCCAGTGCAGCTTGATTTTAATAGTAGTGCTTAATTTTTTTATTTCAACAGATAAGAATGTGCCTTTTTGGATTATTTTGTGCTGGAAGAACGACATTTACACTTTTTAGATTGCTCAAAATTAACGTTGTTTTATTGGTTTAAAGAGGGCTCGTTTGTGGGGAATTTTCCCTATTGGCGGAGTGAGGCAGTTAATTGTCAGCGGGTTAGTTCAATGGCAGTCGGGTAGCTAATGTCTCTGTGTTAGTTTGGAGGTGATCGAAAAGCTTAAATGCAGTCGATTATGTTCTTAAAATGGGGCAGCGCATCAGCAGTCCGACCATTTCTGGCTCTTCAATCATCTTGGGACGTGGATAATCTTTTGGTTTTTGTTTGCTTTGCAAAAACATGGCCAAAACGTTAGTATTGCGCAGGTGTGAAGGTTTTCTGATCACTTTAGGAATTGATTACTTATTTGCCAAGTGTCCGGTTACTTTCTAATCACAATGTTACTTTATACATCATGATGCCAGCTTATGGCCGAGTGTTACTGTATAGTCAAACCGTCAGTTAATTGAGTTTTGGCTTTTCTATGAGCTTGGATTGTAATCACAAACTAAATCAACTTGTAGTTTTTTTTTGTTCAGTCATTTACAATAACACATTATCCATAAAAGGACAAAGTTGACGCACTCAATATGGCGTACGTGTCTGGCATAGGCATCAACCTTGCAGAATCTGAGCACCAACTCTCAGACATTTCTTATACACCCCATCTGGACCATAACCACATCAAGAGGTACAATCAAGTCGTAGATTCCAGGCCTGCCACCGAACTCAAATCCAAAGAAGACCTTCCCCCTACAGCCTCCAAACTTATGGTGCCCCCACTCTGTACAGCCCACATTTCGCTTCTTAATATAATCCTCTCAAAAAGGACTGTCCTGTTATACCCACTAACTCCACCTTTGCCTCTCCCGGTGAAATTATTTCTTCATATTTGTCTAGATCTTTCTCCCCATGGTGTAGAAGCCTCCTACCCAGCTTCGTGATAACTCTGTCGCCCTCAATCTCGTCATTAATTTCCAGTTGCCTGGCACTAATCGTCACACTTCACCATGTACATCCTATCTCTCCAGACCTCCATCCGCCACACTGGCGCTTTGAAGGCCCTCAATTTCTTCAATAACCAGAGGCCCGATCAGTCCACACCCACCCACGTCCATCACAGCCTGGCTGAACTTTATCTCTCATTGAGGAAACAAACGTTAAATAGTTTTTACTTTCCTTTCGACAAATAAGAATCACAGAGTCACACAGCTGAAACATTGCATTGAAGAACATTCAGCCCATCTTCACTGCTTCGGCACTCTGGGCATTTTAATTCAGCGTAAACCTGCTGTCTATTCCCCGTAAACCTTCACGTTTGAGAAGGTCCCTCAGGGAAGACCGGTAGTGAAGGTAACGTCGCACAGGATCAGACTTCAGCTGGCAAGATGGATACAGAATTTGGTCGGTCATAGAAGGCAGACTGTGGCAGTGGAAGGGTGCTTATATGAATGGAGAACGGTGACTAGTGGTGTTCCGCAGGAATTGTTTCTGGGACCTATGCTTTTTGCAGTATACGTAAATGATTTGAAGGAAACTGTAACTGGGCTAATTAGTAAGGTTGCGGCGACACTAAGTTTGGAGGAATTGCAGATAGTGAAGAGGTTTGTCAAAGCATTCTGCAGGATATAGACCCGTTGGAGACATGGGCAGAGAAAAGGCAGATGGAGTTTAGTCCGTGCAATTGTGAGATGATGCATTTTGGAAGGACTGATACAGCTAGGAATTATAAAGCAAATGGCAGAAACCTTGTGTGCATCGACGGGCATAGGGATCTGGTTTTACTGGTCCACAGGTCACTGAAAGAGGCAACGCAGGTCCACAAGTTAGTCAGGAAGGCATATGCCATTCTTACCTTCATTGGCAGGGGTATTGAGTATTAAGGCTGGGAAGTCATGCTGCAGATGTATAGAACCTTGGTTAGGCCACTCTTGGCATAATGCGCGCAATTCTGGTCGCCACATTACCAGAAAGATATGGAGGCGTTGGTGAAGCTGCATAGTAGGTTTGCCAGGATGATGCTGGCCTGGGGGTTATTAACTATGAGGTGAGGTTGTAGAAACTCGGATTGTTCTCACTAGAGCGACGGAGATTGAGGGGCGACTTGATGGAAGTTTATACAACTCTGAGTGGCATAGACAGAGCAGATAGTCAGAAGCTTTTTCCCAGGGTGAAAGATTCAATTACTAGGGCACATGGGTTTAGGGTGAGAGGAGGATACTATAGAGGATACGTGCGAGGCAAGATTCTTTTACGCAGAGGGTAGTGAATGTCTGGAATACACTGCCAGAGCAGGTGGTGGAAGCAGGTACGCAAGTGGTGTTTAAGAGGCAGCTTGGCAAATACACGAATAGGATGGAAATAGAGGGATACAGAAACCAGAAATGCTAAATGTTTTAGTTTGACAGGCAATATGATGGACGCAAGGTTGGAAGGACGAATGGCCTGTTCTCTGTGGCACTTTTCTTTGCTTTTTGTTCTTTGCGGTTTCAATTGAAATAAACATCCAATAACGTCTTGAACGCCTCAACGGAAGCTTCCTAAACAAAACTTCCAAGCAGTGCATTCAAAACCCTAACTTTTCACTATTTGAAAAAGCTTTTTTTCTCAACTCACATTTGGACTCACATAGGTGGGGGTATAGGTGGCAGCATGGACCAGAATTACAGCTGACTTTTTCGTTGGCGGGGGTGGGGGGGAGGGGGGGCAGAGGGTCATGTTAGACGTTTCTAAATAAAGTTCCAATCAGTCCCAATCACAGGCTTGATTCTTTTTTCCGGAACATTGATGACCGTTTTGCTGCGACTTAATGCTTTCCCATGGTTAAAATAAAAACAATCAAATGTGCTTCCAATTGCGGAGCTTTCTCACCTTCACATGATCCAACTCCGATTCTTCCCTTTCGTGACTTCTCTGTCTCAATTGCTGACGATCGGCTGTGTACTAATATTATATACAAACCCACCGATTTCCACAGCTACCTCGGCTGTACATCCTCACATCCTGCTTTCCGTAAGGACTATATTCTAATATCCAACATTCCTGCCTCTAACATATGTCATGATATTAGTTTTCACATTTAAAATCCCAAAATAACTTCCTTCTTCCCCAGCCAAGCAGGCTCTCACCTTTTGGCCCCTCGACCGTGTCCGATGCATATCCAGAACTTCTGCATTCATTATTTCCCCTCCCTTCCTGAAGCCAGGATGTGGTTCCCCTCGCCCTCCTTCTCCACATTAGCAGCCTGCGTCACTTACACGAAATGTAGCTTGAGGTCAGGAGCAAACTTAAAATCCCTTCTCTAATCTGGCATCATTCCAAAGGAGCATTTCTCTCTGTGACCACTTGGACCAACCCGCGAACACCGCTAAATCATCATTGCCGTTCAACCGCACTCTCACTTGCAATAGCTGGAGGTGTAATAACTACAACTTTACGTCTTACCTCTTTACCATTAAAACCTCAAGCAATCCCTCCATGTGAAGCCGTGATTTACTTGTACTTCCTTCAATGTAGTCTACTATATTCACTACACACAACGCTGTGTCTACATTGGGAAGGCCGAAATCAGAGTGAGTGTACTCATTGCGAAAATTAATCAATGTTCTATGTCAGACATGAACCTTACCTTCCTGACGCTTGCTATGTCACTTCACCAGCTTTGCTCTCATGCTCAAACTTCCATCCTCAGTTTCTGGGAATGTTTTAATGAAGGCCAATGCAGGCTGGAAGGACAACACCTTCAGTTGCAGTTAGGCAGCTGAAAGCCTGCTGGACTCAGCATTGAATTTAACATCTTCAGGCAATGAATTTTGTTCATGTTTTCTGATTTAATTCTACACAGTGCAAGTCTGTAACTTGTTTTTTTATTGTTGTTGTTGTTGGTGTTGCTTTCAGACAGAGCTAGTGCGTTTGTTCTGCCATTTCCTGCTAATTCGTTACTCTGGCTCATGTGCTATCGGCACCTGGTCTAGAACTAATTATTAAACTACAGCATTTCCTTGTCGTTCCCTTTGTCTTGTGTTTCAGTACATCTTTCTAATGATATTTCTCCTGCCCTCTCACATGTCCCTGACCTCTCAATTTGCGCTCCTGTCACTTCTTTGTTTTATTAAAACAACATTAAACTGATCAGATTTCCACATCTCTCCTGTTCCTACGAAATAAGTAATATTGGACTCCTAATTTTATCTATGTTTCCCCCTTCACAGATGCTGACGAACCATCAGGTATCTTTTCACGTATTTTCAGTTTTTATTAAAATTGCAGTATGATATACTCTTCATTATTTTCACAGATGACGAGATATAAGTTAACCATAAAACGAGGTAACTTATGTGTATCATCTGTGATAACAGTGGTTGGGTCATATTTTGAAAGATGCTTTCTGAAGTTATGTTGATCGCATGATAGCAGGAGTAGATCGAATTGTCGCTCTGATGTAACACTCGCTCGGCAATGGTGAAGTGATGAAAATCTGAGATGGACAAGCGAGCAGTATTTGAGGAATCGAGAGATCTCTGCCCATGTTTTTTTTTGTAGCAGGTGGCGGCCAAAATGAAATAAAGCCACATGTAGGAAACAGCTTCATTCAGAGAAAGACCTGTATAGAAGAGAGAGTAGACAGAAGGAGAAGGAGGCAGTGGCGTAGATCGCTATTTTTCAGTCTTTCTGATGCAGCCTTCCTCCACAGGGAGGACTTCTCCCCATTCATGGAAACAAGCGCACACCTCCGGCAGCACTCACACAGTTAAATATTACCAACACAGAGATATCTCTCCACAAAGATCTGACACCTCTCCCACTCTTACACAGAAACAGCCACAGACTGAGTTTCTTCAGCAATAACAGACTCCGCACACGTGCAAATTCGAAGCAAGAATATGTCATCGGACAATCTAGATCATCGCTGATGTTACTGTGGACTCTACTCCACATTTGACCTACCCCCGATCAGCTTCGGCTCCCTTGTTAGTTATGTATGCATTGACACCTGCCTTAAAAATAAATTACACAGGCCCTGATGCCACTGCTCGTTGGACAAGAGAGAGCGAAACGTTCACGAAGATCTGAGAGAAAAATTCGTCACACCTGCGTCTTAAATGTGAGAATCCATGTTTTTTTACTGATCCACCAAGTTCTAGACTCTCCGAAGAGGAGAGACGTCCATTCACCATTCACCCTGTCAAGTCCTGACAGGATCTTATATGTGTATGTCCACTCATCTCTCGTTCTTCGAAATTGGATCCTGCCCAAGACTGTGCAAACTTTCCACGTAAGATAACTTGCATTTCCCCATTCTCTCAAAAAACAATTAACGTATCAATGTTAGTTGCCTTCTTTTCAAAGTGTGCGGTAATGGCAGAAAATTGGGTGCACAACACATCATTTCAAAATTTGACAATGACATAAAGATTTGAAGTGATTACTTTGTTAAGACGATTGAGGTCAGTTTATTGAGAATCATGTGTATATTTTAAAGAGGGTCCGAGGCAGAGAGGGCTGCTTTGTTCCCATAAATATGTGAAGCTGACAGACTATGATGTTAAAGCATACTGTCCTTCTGTTTTATAGCAAGAGAGGTGAAGCTTAAGGGCAAAACAGTCATGACAAACACGTGAGCAGCAATAATTCAGCATCAGCTGCAGTGCTTTGCACAGTGTTGAACAGAACACGATAGGAATGACATGAAGGTATTACAGAGGAAGCACAGACGGTGGTTCAAAGTGGAAAAATTCAATTACCTGATTAGGTGGGTGAAATTTGATCTGTTCTCCTTGAAGAGGAGGCGATTAATTGGAGTTATGATATTGGTGTTCATAACAATGTGGATCCTGTGCAGGCTGTACAGCAAGAAAGTGTTCTCCTTCGTTAAGTTTATAGACACTGGGAATAATGCAAGGGCGAGCACTTCTCATCTGCAACACAATCCCTGAGATTCAATCATCTCCAAGGAACCAGTCCGGAGTGTGATGGTGTACTCTACATTTGCCTGTGTCAGTGTAAGTCTAACAAAATTCGAGAAACTTGGCAACATACAGGACAAAGCAGGCAGCTCTTTGTTTGCCTTTTCCACGAACATTCATTACATCCACCATCGACGCAAATTGGCAGCCGTGTGTACCATCAACAGGAAGGACTGCAGGCTCCACAACCCTCCTAGCACAGCACCTTAGAAACTCACGCCCACTACCGCCTACAAGTGCAAGGGTAGTAGGCAGATTGGAAGACCGCCACCTCCATTTTCCCCAGCACGACACACCATAATGACATGGAAATAAACCGCCATTTAATGACTTTCGCTGTGTCAAATTCCTGGAATTCTCCCTCACCGCACTGTAGGTGTAACTACACAACATGGAATTCAGCGGTTGTAGAAGGCAGCTCAGCACAAACGTCTCAAGGACAATTAGGAATATGCAATAACTTGGCGTTGCCAGCGACACCCAAAGCCTATGGATGAATAAATGGTTAACAGAGAGCACTGTGGACACAAAAACCCCTACTTCACAGCATCACCATTAACATAAATGGAACTGCCCCTCACAGAGCAACCCCACTTTCACACGCCCCGCCCACCACTGACTGAGCTGTTAGAGGATCAAGTAGCAGCTCAAGCTTTATCCACCACCCGCCAAACCTCCTCCCCCACACTCCGATCCACCTTGCTGAGTTTGCTCTTCTGTGATGATGATTCAGTCAGTCACCACCATCACCATCACCAGGCTCCAGTGTACTTGGGCGAGGATCTCACCCTCCTCGATGGCCATCATTCGAATCGAATTTTCGCCCTTTTTGGATTAAGGTTGAGGGGGGCGTTTTACATCGTTCACCAACTCCTCTCTGATTTAATCCGGGTGAGAATGTGAATACACGTGTTGGTCCAATTATTGTGACGCTGCAGAATTACTGCTCCGATTTCTGTTATATTAACAGTTTGTGGAAATTCGGATAATTGCTATAAAGAAGGTGGAATGGCGTTAACATAATTAAACTGCCAGAAATTCGGAAAATTAAAATGATGGAATTCCTTCGGTTCACCAGCTCTAGTTCCTAGCGATCCTCTTTCTTATTGCAGCTCTGGAGGCTTCGTTGGATTCTACTGGAAACCACAATATGTCTGATCATTGGGAGATTGAGAAGCAAAATCGGAAGAACATCATATATAAGGATGATGTGGGTGAAGTAACAATATATTATCAAGTTTACATATTGGTTCCCGTAAAAAGTCCCATGTGACCATTTTAAAGCAGCCACCACGCTCACTGTTCTAAAATCCACAGCTTCAGTTTTCTCGGTCCAATACTTTGTTCTCACTTTTTCACAACAAATGGCCACGAATCGGTCAAAGTTGAAAGCGACTGTGAACCATATGGAAAGTCTGTTGCTTCAAAGGACAAGGTGATTATGAGGTAGCACACAGGAGTAATTTTCAGGAAGTAATCTAGGAAATAAAGCGCCCCATTCCATCGCAATATCGCTTCAGGTAGAACGATAGGGAGATCGGTCACAGCCTTTTCCAGCTGGTGCCCAGTGAGACATTTGGGCAGAAAGCATTTTCCTCGGGAAAGGATCTCAATCGCCGTCAAGTTAATTCGGAGAGGGGGGAAGATAAAGCATAGCAGTTATTGTTAAGATGTGGGGCCACAGCAGGAGGTGGAACAATCTGTGGTGGAAGTTAATACTTTATTGCAGCATCATCCGATTCACACTGTTTTTTTGAAACTTTGATTGGGTTTTATTTTTAAAAACAACAATGATTCATGAAATCTTGAAACAATTTTTATCAATGTTATCGATTCCACAGAAAGGACAGAGTGACTCTGCAGTGCAGTGCCAGCCGAGAGGCGGAAAGCATTTTACACAGGCGGAATCCAACGTCTGAAATTGTCATTTGGGCTGGGTTCGAACGGGGCGGAATTCCTTGCGACAATGTTTATTACAGCTGGTTTGTTCTACTGGTACAAGCGAATCAATCGGTGCTTTGCTCAAACAGTCTTTAAAATAAAATAAATAAACTCACACCAGAGTGAGTTGAAGGTTCTGGATACCATTGGAAGAGTGATTTGGAGGCCTAGACAGTGAATGATATATTTAGGAAGAGAGCGGAAATGTCATATCCGAGCTGGAAGGAAGATTGGAGCTGATGGATTTGGCAGTTGGATAAACTGATTGAAATCTGAGTAGGATGAGAATAATAGTACAAACATGTCTTTAACAGTTCAGTTAGCGCAATAAAGCATCAATACGTGTGCCCATTTGTGTTATGGAACCAGTAAGCTGGGAAGAATACTTTTGTGATCAATTCCCTCAGCACATTTTCTTGAGCACTAAATTTAATTATGTTCTTGAAATCATGTTGTTTTTTTTCAACCGAATTGTCAGATGGTATTTAAATCATGATAGTGAAGCTATCAATTGTCATCATGGAAATGAAAACATGACCCTATTATGCCTAGCCTGCAGTAAGGAAGGAAAATGAAGTTTAAAAAAAAACTCTCTTGAAGGCTTGACAGTTTTACCTCACACCGAGCAGATCCACCATGAATCCTCACTATATGTGGCACCATCATTTGTGCAACTTAAAATCAGTTTTGTCTCAATAATTGTTGTGAGCATATCAGCCGTCCAACCTTGTGCATGTTTCACACTGATGATAGCTTTACGTTATTTTGTCCTCTCTCTCTCTCCAACCCTCTCCTCTATTTTTTCAACGATGAATTTAGCCATTACATCCTGCTTCTCCATTCTATTAGCCAGCCAGATTTCAAACGTTAGTATTCACAATCTGTGCTGTTGAGCCGCGGTGAGCAGTTTAACATTTTGAGCAACAACGCATGTCTCCAACTGTTTATATCATATACAATGCACAGAAAAATAATTCATGAACGTTCCAAGCAGACCTCACAAAAAACTAAATAAAAGCATTATCTTGCAATTGTAAAGTACAATGCTGGATTGTTCCACGATTCAATTAGCCGGAAGTCAATTTCATCTATGCTCCCAATAAGTTCACACTTAACTGAAAGGAACCATCGCAGGACAGAAGCAGCGAACATCCCTACAAAAACAGTCAACATTATACAACGCCCCATCAAAGTGCATCACTTTTCAGCGTGGCCCCGTTACAGTGAAATCATCCGAAATGCATTTGTGAGAAAATATGAAAGAGCGAGCAGAGAGTTCAATCGTAAACCTGAAGCTGTGCCGTAATGAAACAACATTCAACAGTGAGAAAATAAACAAAAAAAAATTGGAATCAAAGCTAAAACGGAAGAATGCAATTGGAGATGGAGGAATTTCAGCTGCTTGTTTTAGAAATGGAAACTGTGATCAGCCTAATTCTGAAGCGCTGGAAAAACGCTTATCAATATAACCCAAGACATGTAGCCCCACAAAATGACATTGTTCACACCTCCCCCTTGGCCTCATTCGTGCTGTTAGCCCAGAAGCACGTTCCCCATACAATGATACAACAATTAATCAACATTCATAACTTTTCAAAGCATTTTCAATTATGAATGCAGTGAAACCCCTGCTTGCACACGAACAAGGAGAGATCAAATCCACAGTGGGGCATATCCAGCTTGGGTATTGGCAATTTGGTGCACAGTAGGAATTCGGTGCGTAGGGGGCGGCCTGTTCTTTGCATTTTTTGCCAAATTCTTAAATTTTCGGAGCGAGGGTTTTGCCATACTGCATCAGTAGAGACTATCATGGAAAGAAATCAGTGGTAAGTAGTGGGTAAGTTATTTACTATTTTCACCTCTGATAGTTTACGGTGTTTTTGTTGTTTTTAGTTTGTATATTCTGTAGTAACGAAGATCAGGAAAGAAGGGCCCAAGAGTAATTGACTTAAAATGTTTAAATTAAAAGGATTAGGCATGGCAGGAGCCGTGGTGCCGTCCTCGTGCTCCATGTGGGAAGCCGGGGATATTTACAGTGCCCGGGAGCAGCATATGTGAAGGAGGTGAGTCCTCCTGCAGCTCCAGGAAGTGCGGGTTTCATAGCTGGAACTTTGTCTGGAGCCACTGAGGAGCATCCGCGAGGATGAGAGCATCATCGACAGCACGGTTAGAGTGGTCGTCACACCGAAGATGAAAGGACTTGAGGATGGAAGGGATGGGTGACCGCCAGGCAGTCCAAGAGAAGCAGGCAGGTAGTTAAGGATCCCCTGGGGTCCCGCTCGCAAATCGGTATTCCATTTTGGAGGCTGAAAAGGTCGCTGTGTCGCCCAGGGCGTGCAGACAGAGTCAAGCTTCTGGCGCCACAGGCAGCCTGTCTGAACAGGAGGGGGGAAGGGAGGAAGTAACATTGTAATAGGCGATTCTTATGTCAGGGCAACAGATAGGCGCTACTGTGGCCGCCAACGTGGCTCCAGGACGGTGCCAGGGTACGGGATTTCAATGAACGGCTGCAGGGAATCCTGAAGAGGGAGAGTGATATGGCAGTGCTTTTGGTACAATTTGGTAACAATGACATAGGTAGAAAGAGGGATGAGGTCATGCATCAAGAATTCAGGGAATGAGGCAGTAGACTAAAAAGCAAGACTTCTCGGGTTGTAATCTCAAGATGGCTACCAGTGCCACGTGCTATCGAGCTCAGATACGGAGAATAACGCAGATGAATACGTGGCTTTAGCGTTTGCGCAGGAGGGAGTTTTTAGATTCTGGGATCACTGGAACCCTTTCTAGGGAACTTGGAATCCGTAAAACGGGACTGACTACATCTGAACCAGAGCGGGAATAACAAACTTACGGGTGGGTTCCTAGTGCTGTTGTAAGGATTTCAAACTAATTCGGAAGGGGGATGGGACACAGCGTTATCAGGATAAGGACACATCATAATACAGTACAGAAATAAAGTCAGAGGAAATACAGATGCATTAAGCTTTCAAGGGAGTAAGGCAAGGCTGGATGGCCTCTCGTTTAATGCCAGGAGTATTACAGCTAAAACAGATGAGTGAAGGGTGAGGATTGAAAAGTGCAATTGTGATATAGTAGCCATCATTGAAACGTAGTTGAGGGAAGGGCAGGTTTTCCTGTTCAACATTCAGGGATATGGAATGTTCAGGCGAGACAGGTGAGGGTTTAATTGAGGAGGCGGTGTTGCATTATTAGTTAAGGAGTCAGTTACTGCAGTAAGGAGATATGATATCTTGGAGGGGGCATCGAGTGAAGCTTTGCAGTTAGAGCTGAGGAATAAAAAATGGGCAGCCACATTGTTAGGTGTTTATTATAGACTCCGAGATATTCAGCGCGAAATTGAGGATAAATATGTGCAAAATTTGCAGAGATGTGTAAAAGCAAGAAGAAAAGGTTAATTACATTAGGTGATTTCAACATTCCTAGATTTCAACGATGGAACAGGAGAAAAGTTGCTGCACAGAAGGAGGCCATTCGGCCCATCTTGTCCATGCCAGCGCGAGGACATCCACGTTCTCTTTCTAACCCCACCTCACGCCACCAGTCCCATAGCCCTGCAACTAACAGCACTTTACATGCAGATCCCGGTGCTTTTTAAAAGAGTTTAAATATATGAGCAACAAAGGGACGTTGGCGGGCGTTTCCATAGATCTCTGAAGGCAGAGGGTCATATTAGTGGAGTAGTGAAAAATGCATACAAAACACTTGCCCTTATCAATCGATGAATAGAATTCAAATGCCGGGAGCACATGCTGGAGTTCTATCGAACCTTATGTGGGCCACAGCTTGGGCATTGTCTGCAGTTCTGGTTGCCACATTATAGGAAAGATGTGATTATACTGGAGTGGGTGCAAAGGAGATTCACCGCGATGTTGCCTTGGATTAAATATTCAGGTTATGAACAGAGGTTGCGCAGACTTAGGTTTTTTTCCTTGGAGCAAAGAAGACTGAGGGGCGACAAGATCGAAGTGTACAATATTATGATGGACATGGACATGGTGGATAGTGAGCAACTGTTTCCCTTAGTTGTAGGGTAATTCACAAAGGGGCCTCTGTTCAACGTGAGGGGCAGCTGGTTTAGGGGGTAATGAGGAAAAACTATTTTTACCCAGGTGACGGTCTGGAATGCATTGCCATTACAAAGTATCTGGATGAGCACTTGGCACACCATAACTTAAAAGTCTATGGGCCAAATGCTGGTAAATGGAATTAGAAAGGTAGGTCAGCAGTTTCTCACCTGTCGGTGCCGCCTCGATGGGCCGAATGGCCTCTTCTCGATTTCTGCTGGTCTGGAAACGGCACCTCAAGAAGGAACTCTGAAGGAAACTATTCAAGTGGCCCCCGATTAATACGCGGGATGAGTTCCCACCAAGAGAAATATGTTTGATTGTTGCTCGAAGTCACATTCACTTAAACAAACACATTCATTCAGCAGCTTTGAATTATTTCATTCAAGGCAGACATTTCGAAATACAGGACACTACCTAATTCGGAACTATCCTGGCAAGAAATTCATAAGTCTGCACATTAAGGGCTGATCCCACAAAAATGAACAGGCACTTAGAATTTTGTTTCATTTTTGGATCCTTTTCGCTCCTTCAGTACTAATTATAAATATGACTGGTATCGCTGTGTTACACTGAATCATAGAGCAGTGGAACCAATAACTGTGTGTCCCTGACACGGGGACATGTAAATATAATATTTAGGATCCCAACCAAGAGTTTGTTTTGAAAGATATTATGCGCAGACAATGACAATGTCCCAGTGACATACCCTTTCATGCTGCTTCGCTGCAGAGTTTTTCTTCTTCTCCTTGATCAGAAAATTATCCAAGCAAAATTAGAAGTGTCCTTTTTACCAATGACCAACCATCCAAACTTTATCTTCTGTCAACATGTCCCGCACCAACGCGGTTCCGCTCCCTCACGACCCTTCCTCTCAATCACCCAATCTTTGTAATTTCCACTGCCATATTGGACTAGGGCTACAATCCCAAAAAGGGTTTCGCCTTTCCCCACCTTGACCCTCGTTCCTAAGCCTATGGCAAACCTGCTTTGATCTCTCCAAAAAACCGGACAATGCATTATTTGGGTGGGGTTTAATTAACCTTATGTCCTGTGGCGTCAGCGTCTCTGGCAGGTTGAGCCCTGCTGTTCACACGTTGTCATCATGAACTGATTACCTCCTTAGCCTGCCGCCCCAACTCAAACCCCCCCGCTCTTCCCCCCTACACAAAATAAAACACACACACACACACATACAGACGCAAACACACACACAAACAAAATTCGCTCCCCTCCAAAAAAGTAAAGTTTCACTCACTCTGCATTCACGGCCTTGGCTTCTTGCGGGGACCGCCCCTAATGTTCGCTACTCCCAACTCCCAGCCTCCGAGCCAAGTGGTATAATTTAAATTCCGCCTCCCTTGTTTGAACCTCTCTTAGGTTAACTGCTACCTATCTATTGAACCCAGTCCATTTTTATCTCTTTCCAAATCTCCATTCCCCATAACGTGAAAAAGTGCACGAAAAGCTCTACCTGTGTGAAAACTCAACAGAGTTTTGTAACTGTCGGAAAAGCTTTTGGAGGCTGGATGTTATTCCCTGAATATACAAAGTTGCGCTGTGGTGTGCTGGATTTCTTCAACATTCTGGGTAAATCATGCATATTGGTGGATGTTGAGGCTCTCGGGTCGACCTCATATTCAGCTCATAGTTGTTAGGGTACATCTAGTATTCTGATTTGGAAATTCACTTCCAGTTTCCGTTACTCGGGAATGATGTAAAGTTATGAGAAAAAAACAGGCAATGCTGGAAAATTTCAGCACGCCTAGCAGCATCTGTGGAGAGAGAAACAGAGTCATCGCTTCGAGCCCGTATGACTCTTCTTCAGAGCTGAAGAGAAGTGGGACCATGATGAAATTTAAGCTGTTTAAGGGGATTTTGGCACGTGAATCGGGATAGAAGGCCAGCGATAGGTGAGGTCAAAGGACAGATAGACAACAGTGTCAGAGCTACAAGGACACAAAGCGTCTTAATTGTAGTAGTACAGCAAAAAAGCCGTGCTCATTGTAGCAAAAATATAAGAAATCAGAATGTGATAATAGCAGGGCAAGAGTAGCATTGAGTGAAAGAACAACATGTAACAAGTAACAAATGACGCCTTTGGGGATGGTGTTGGGGGAGGGGGCAGTGGTGCGGGAAAGGGATAGATAATGGGAAAGAAGGGTGATAAAAAAAGTTTTACAACCATGGCCAAATGACGAAAATAAGTAGAAGAAATAAAAGTGAGTGTAAAAAAAGGGGATTATACATGTGGGTAAATTTAATGGGCAGAAGTTGTGAACTTAATCTGAAGTTCAAACAGCATAAGGTGCCTAGTCAGGAGATGAGGTGCTGTTCCTCCAGTTTGCTATGGGTTTCAGTGAAGCATTGCAGGAGGCAAAGAACGGACTTGTGGGCATGAGAGCAGAATGGGGTGTTGAAATGGCAAGTGGCTGCGTTATGCTTGTAGACAGAATGGAGGTGTATTGCAAAGCGGTCACCCAGTCTGGATTTGGTATACGTTGTGTAAAGGAGATCACATTTGGAGCAATGAATGCAGCAGACCAAATTGAAGGAGGTGCAATGGAAACGCTGTTTCACCTGCAAGCATTGTTTGGGCGCTTGGATGGTGATGAGGGAGAAGGGAAAGTGTCAGATGTTGCAACTTCTGCAATTCAATGGAAAGTGCTGTGGGAGCGGGACGAAGTGTTTAGGGTGATGGAGGAGTGTACAAGAGTATCGCAGAATGAATTATTCCGATGTGATGTTGACAAGGGGATGCATGGTAGCTGTGTCAGGTGTGTTCATCATGCTGGAGCTGGCAGAAATGGCGCTGAAAGATTATTTGAATGTGAAGAGAGTATGGTGAAAATTGAGGACCAAGGGAGTTCCATCATGGCTCTGGCAGGGAGAGGATGGAGTGAGGGCAGAAGCGCGGGAGGTGGTGAGGGACTGGTTAAAGGCCCAGTCAACCACAGTGCCTGAGGCACCTCGGTTAAAGAAGAAGGGGCACATGCCCGAACTTCCAATTTTTATTGTGGAATCAAGGGAACAGGTGTGAAATAGTCGAAAAAACTGGGAGAATGGGATGGAGCCATTACACGAAGCAGGGTGAGGTTTAGAATGTGTGGAGGATTCTTTGAGAGTCGGTGGGCTTGTCATGAATATTGGTGAGCATTCTATCAACAAAAATGAAGACAGAGGATTTAAATAAGGGTCGGGAATGCCGGAGATGGAGCGTGGGAGACGATGAGTGGAAGCAGTGGAGTGAAGATCTCAAGAGGATAAAAGGTAAGTGACAGTCCTGGAATCAATGGCTACATGTTCCGTGGTGGGACCATGCTACAAGCGGAGATAGGTAGCATTTTCTCCGAGTTGGCGCTCAGCTTCTGTGAGATAGTGGCCAGTGTGCCTGATAACAACATACCACCCTTGCTGGCAGGTTTGCGAACACAGTTAGGTTTGGACGTAAAACAACGGAAAGTAGCAAGTTCAGAAGGAGACAGCCTAGTGTGTATGAAAGGACCAGATAAATTGAGTTGGCTGATTTCGCACTGATGATCTCAATGAAAAGATCAAGAGCAGGTAATATACCAGAGACAGTTCACATGGTGAAGGGAGGATACTCGAGGCGGTAGAAGGTGTCCATGCAATGGGTGGCGTACTCCTTGCCCAAAGAAGTGAACACAGAGTCGAAGGTAGAAGAAGAAGAGTTCAGCATGGGGCCGAGCCCAAAATAAATTGTGGTAAGTAGGTTAGGTCATGCAACTGAGTCATTTGCTGGGTACTGAAAGTTCAGTGTCTCAGAGGGGAAAGCCAGAGAATATTGTGAGTGCATGGCAAGGGCTGGGATTTTGAGACGGGATGGGGTCAGAGGGACAGGACGGGTGTGGTTTCTGGTTATCAAGTACTTGTTGGAGCTTGTGTTCCTTAACACCTGAAAAGAAGCTAAAAATATTCCTCTTAACTTGTCAGATCAGACGAAAAATAAAATCAATCAGGGGCCAGGGCAGTTTTGAGTTAGGATGAGTCGATGCTGATGGGGCGGGAGGGCACGTGTATATATACGGCAGCACAGGACACTGATTGTTGACCTTTGGATGCGGACAGAAGTGCATTCCGGGCAACGTTGTATGTCCTGGATATACCTGTAATACTGAGTGGTTTCGAAACATGAGGAATGAAAGTCCAGATGGAATACACATGGCGAAAGATGGAGGTAGACAAACTCGCTGAAGAAGGAAATGTGGCTGTGAAGGCGACATTTGTTAAACAACTTATCAAACAAAAGGAGGGAAATAGAAATCATTGGAGGAGATCAGGGAAAATTTGACAAACAGGAGGCCTGTCGGAGGGAAGGTCAGCACTTCGCTAAGGAAGGCATTTCTGGAAAAGCATTGCTAGTGATTTAAACACTGAGTCCTAAGCAAATGACTGCGGGTGCTTGAAATCTGAAACAAAAACAGAACAGACTAGAAAAACGTAACCGAACTGAGAGCATCTGTGGGGGGTAAAAAAAGCTGAAGTTTTGAGTTTGCATCTCTCTTGTTCGGAGCTAAAGCGAAGTAGAAATATCAGGCCATTTAGATTGTTCAAAGTGGGTGGAGCAGGTAAAGCTGGATAGAAGGCCAGCGATAGGTGAGGGCAAAGGAGAGACTGATAATGATGTCATGAACAAAAGGACAAAGGGAGTGTTAATGTTACTGTTACGTGCAAGAAATGTACTAATATTGGCAACGCTCAGAAGGCACTTTGAACTGCTCATCGTCTTTCCAGCAAGTAACAATAATTACGACAGTTTAGGATTCTGGTAGAAACAAACCATGTCATTTATTCATTCTCCAGGGACTTTCTGATCCAGCGAAGCAGCAAATTGTTAGACCTTCCATTAATTAGATTAGTGTAAGTTCACTTATTTTATCTGCTTCACGCAAAGTTTTTTAAAGTAATAGCTCGTGGATTTGCCGAGACTTCAATAGGTAACAACACCCATTGTGCAATGGACATGGGGTTCATTGAAAGCCAAAATATTCTTGAAATCTCTTGCCATTAACATTCTTCTCCACTACCACACTTGACACTGTTATTTCTTGACAAGCATACACCGATATATTTGATTGTTCCTGTTACGTTTTTTTGTAAATACACTTGAAGGGCGATTGGAATGGAATTCCTAACAGCGCCAGTACACAGAGGGGTGCGGTCCGCGCGATTGCGAGCAACTGAACTCATCGAGAGTCGGGAGATCACCACTTGCATCTCGCACTGTGAAGAGGTCAGAAGGACCAGTTTGCGGCAGAAAGCAACCACCTGGCAATCAATGGCTTCGTTCTGAACGTCACAATAATTTCCCGGGTGATGACCTGGGATCAAATAGCGATTTATACTGAAACCAAATGTTAACACTGAGCCATCCGGAATCCAGTTATGAAGAGCAAATCTGTCAGGGATTTGCAGGTCGCAAAATATGATCAATTTTGGCCTTTAGGTAAAGTGAGATCCGAACGGGTAGGGAATATTGGACTGTGCCTTGTGTTGATGGGTTACCTTCAGATTCCTAGTCATAAGATACTTACTGAATCATCAACCAAACTGCTCACGCACCTCCTATTTTCCTGCCTTAGAGCCCAGGGAATGTTTAGATTAGAATAAAAACAGGAAATTCTGGAGAGATTCAGAAGGTCTGGCAACATCTGTGGAGAGAGAGAAACAGCTCCTCTCCTTCCAGTGCTTGGCCTGATCTCCAGCCGAGACGCAAAACATAATCAGTCAGAGATCCACAGCACAGCTTTCACCACAGATAACAAGTTTTGGCAAATTAACTCAGGATGGTGCAGATCCACGAATGTTATCTTCAACTAGTGGAAACAGATGCAGCAACAAATGATCAGCATGTGGATCTGTCCTCCTCCTCTGCGTGTCTGTGCTGCAGAACTGAACTCGTCAAATGTTACTGGATGTTTGTGCGTCAGTTATAATAGCCTGAGCCAAGTTTCCTTTTGCCTGGATGGTTTGTTTTCACCCGAAGTTGCAATTTTTGTTTCCTCATGAACTGGGAGAGTTTACTTTCCTTTCTTTGCTGCCATTTGAACCTCTCTCTTCAGTGCCTGATCTGATCACGGGTCTGCCTCAAAAAACAAAACCTTGGCATCTCTGCATTTGATCATACTCTCTAATTTATTTATTTATATATATGTATATATAAATACAAATATAAATACATACCACAACCCATACAGATTCTCCAATCCATACTGTAACTAACATAGAGAAACAAAAACTGCACCTTCAAAAGATACACATCATCCATCTGGTACCTATTCTCCGACCGGTAGGTGAGTTGCAGGCTATCTGTGAGTTCCAGGCTATCTGTCGCCAGGCGTCCCTAACTACACTGACACTTCAACATTTATGGAGTCTGCAAACAACGCAGATTCTCCAAACAAGAACTATCCCCCAGCCGATCCAAACTCGACAACAGACTAAGAAACAACAAACATTGAAGAACCTCCAAAAATCTCAAAAATTTCAAATGATAGTCCTCGTTCAACAAATCGACAAATTGCAACTGAGACAATCCTCCAACTCATACAGACCCTCCAGCTTACGCAGAACATCGAAGTAACACATCCCAATGAATAGAAACAGTTCCTGAAGCTGTCACAAAGCCTCCAACATATACAGCTCATTAAAACAATACAAACACTCCAACTAAAACAGACCCGACACCCATCGCCGAACCTGCAACCATTGCAGGTATTCTAACAGAGGAAAACACTAAAATTGATAGAGACACTCAAAACAAGGGAGATCCTCAAACTGTTACTGCCGCTGCACTGCTAAATTCACACGAAGGCCGTGAATGAAGTCGCTAGTGAGAAAGTTGATACACTGGTTTCAATTTTCCAAACTCCCTAGATTCTGTGAAAGTTAAATTAGGTTGTATAATAGCACATTCTCGATTTCCTTTTAGCTTTTATTCTCTCTGCTTTTTTCTCTCTTCCCCATTTCCCTACCAGTCTCCCTGACGCTGTGCCTCTGCTTTCCTTTAACTTGTCCTCCAACATTCCCTTCCACTCTCTTCCGTTTTTTGACACGCACTTGTTACTTTGTGCTCGAACACACTCTTCCGCTCTTTTCTCTTCTCTGTTTGTAGATGTTATCCTGACACATCCAACTCGCTCAGTCTCTCCCTCCAACAATCATCTCCCTCCCTTTATCACCTAACTGTCTTTCTCGACCCCGACCCTAGCCTCTGTCTTCATCCTCTGTTTCTCCTTTGACCTGTATTTTTCATCACTTACAAGGAGTAGGAGTGAGGCATTCGGCTCCTCGACCCTGCCCCGCCACTCAATCAGACCGTGGCTGACATCTAATTAACTTCAGCTTCTATTTCCTTTCCATACCTTGTCATCCCTTCACTCCGGTTTTCGTCTGTCCCTGTTTCTCTTCTCCTCTCCTCCCCTGTCGTCTCCACTCCGCTCCTCTCCTCTACGTTTCTCTCTCCTCTCCTCTCATCTCATCTCCTCTCTTCTCTGCTCCTCTCCTCTCTTCTCCTTTTTTTCTCCTTTTCTGCGTTCTCTCTCCTTCTCCTTGTGTTTCTCACTCTCTTTGCCCCCCGCTGCATCCCCAGTACAGGTTCACAGTTGTTATTGCTCAAGAGGTTTCTCTCCCTCTCTCTCTGTTTCTCTTTCTCTCTCTCTCTCTCTCTCTCTCTATCTCTCTCTCTCTCTCTCTTACACTCTATCTATCTCTCTCTCTGCCTCTCTCACTCTGTCTCCCCCTCTCTCTCTCTCTGTCCCTCTCTCTCTCATTCTCTCTCTGTCTCGCTCTCTGTCTCATTGTCTCCCTGTCTCTCTCTCTCTTTCTCTCTCTCTCTCTCTTTCCCTCACAGTCTGTCTCCATTTCTCTCTCTCTCTCTCTCTTTCTCTTTCTCTCTTTCTCTCTGTCTCTGTCTCTCTTTCTCTCTCTCTCTCTGTCTCTCTCTTGTTCTGTCTGTCTCCCTTTCTCTCTCTCTCTCTCTCTCTCTCTCTCGCTGTCTCTCTCACTCTCATCTCTCTCTCTGTCTCTCTCTTTCTCTCTCTTTCTCCATCTCCCTCTTTCTTTTCCTCGCTCAATCTCTCCCCCATCCATTTGTCTGTCCACACACCGACCCTCCTACATTCCTCCCTCAATCCGGCCAAACCTACACAATTACAGATGTCATTCATCGCTCGGGTATTGCTGGAGTTGTGGGGTGGGACACGCTTTCGAGTAATTATGCTTTCTTCTTCTGCAAGAAGATGAATGAGGCCCAGCCATGGGTAACAATTGTGAAGCTGAACCACTCGAATATCGGTTTGGCAAATGTCAATTCAGGCTTGGAACTCTCGGCAATGCATTCATTAACCTCCAAATTACTGAAATTTTCTCCTTTACAACCTAGCGGCATCATATTATTTCTGATGAAAAAAAAACACTTCTTTGACCTGCGCCTTTCACCCAACAAGACAACTCAAAACGTTTTACTGGCAATGAGGCATTTATCGAAAGTGCTGATTTGATTGTACTGTAGGAAACCCAGTACCCAATTTGGAATGAACAAAATCCCTCAAACAGCAATGTGACATTGTGATATCATCTGTTTTCCGTGCAACTAATTAATGGATACATGTTAGACTCAGGATCATTGTGGGGAGCTCGATTGCTCTTCTTCTGTTTAGAGCTGCAGATTCTTTCAGTCAAGCTGACAGCGTATACGCTGCTTCAGTTTCATGATTATTCAATAGATAAAACTGCAAGAGTGCTGTGCTGCATTTTACTGATCTTCTGATATCACAGCCTTACTTCAGTACATAATATATAGCAGTTCAACACTCTTTCAATCCGGATGCTCAGTCTATCCAACGGTCATTGAGCATTGAGCATCCAACAGTCCAAACATCTCCCAACAATCACTTTCTGACAGCACAGGACGTGCTCAATAATGGGATACAGGAAATGCAGCACTCATAGTGCTGAACGACCGGCTTTGCGATCTCGCTCGGTTCTGAGATTAAAGTGAAACACCGTGCGTGCTTGAAACATAAAATTTTAAAAAAAATAGGAAATGCTGGAAATTTTCATCAGTTCTAGCAGCATATGTGGATAGAGAAACAGAGTTAACGTTTTAAATTCGTATGACTCTTCTAATACCTAACTAACGATTTAATTAGCTAATTAACTAACTAATTCTATGAATGAATGAGTGGATGGATGTAACAATGAATGAAGGAATGCATGAATGAAAGCATGAATGAATGAATGAATGAGTGGATGGATGCAATAATTAAAGGATGAATGAATGATTGAATGAATGCGTGGATGAAAGAATGAACAAAGGAACGAACGAATTACAGTTAAGCGTGTCATTGAATAAAGCATCAATTATCCTGCTCAAAATTGAGGTGATTGAAACATGAAGAGGAAATCATCAATTAACAGCCAAAATGCTGCGGATGGTGGAAGTCTGAAGCAAAAAAAATGGGAAAACTCAGCAGTCCTGACAGCAAATGTGGAGAAAAAGACAGAGTTAACGTTTCGAATCTGAATGACCCTTCTTCAAGTCATCAATTTTCGCACTGGAACCAATCACTAAGAAAATTTGTTGTTTCTATTGGAGGTAGGGCGGTGGGGGTGGTGGGGGGTGGGGGGAGGGGGGGGGCGGGTGGTGGGGTGTCATCTCAGCCATGGACATCGCCTTAGGTTATTGTCAACGAAATCCAGCCAAACCAACTTCAAATGCTTCATCAAATGTCTTCACGACAACGTAAGGAAACTATGAGGATTTTCACTGATAATTGCTTTGTTCAGTATCATCATTCAGCATAAAAGGAAATGCCAGTCAATGGCAACAACAGATTTGTGTTCAATATTGCACCTCAATGACGTTCAGTCTTACTCGCTCAACCACACAACACAGGAGCACATTGATATCACTGTTTTCCCCCTAAGGATGCTCTGCATCAAATCGCCTGGGCTATTTGGAAAGATCCTTCCAAAGCCAGGATGCTGAAGTTAGGGATTTCGAAAGTGGTAATAACGTTAAGCAGCAAAGAGAGCTGATTAGATATTTTTTTCTTTGTAAATGGTCTTTGCAGACAATTATGTGGCGTTAATATCACTTGCTAGTTATCAGCCCAAAACTGAATGCTCTTCAGGTCTTGTTTCATGAGGACAACGAACGCTTTTGCATCTGACGAGCAATGAATGAATCTTAACTCCACGAAATTAGCTGCGTGCTTAACAATTATGCGATTCCCCACTTGCCCCTTTCAGCCACCATTCCTCGTTCTTCTGCAAACTCTCTCTTTCCCCTTCTCCCCCTTTGTGCCCTACCCACTCTGACATGGTATCTCAGAAGATGGGCGGATTGTCGTCCTTCTGTCTCATAATGCCTCCCCGAATCACATTTTCCGTCTCCCCTTCCCTCGCACAAATAGTCTTTCTCCTCTTTCATTACCCCATTGAAGCTTATGTCCATGTCGCAGAACGCTTGCAACCAAGCCAGTAGACCGGACTGGTTCCTCAGTCAAAATCCAAAGGCAAATCACGAATAACTAAGACATCATTGGGTGAACATTTTTTTTTGTTGTTGATTAAAGCTTCTTGTTACATTCAGCAGGTTTTTCCCTCTTGCATTGTATTTCAGGGCCTTATATCTGCATATCAAGTTCAATAGAATGTGTTAGCAAATTGGAGATTAATGTTTAGATTTTCATAACGTGCTACCAAGCATTTACGACACAGTAACAGTCAGTTCATCAAAGCAGGCCCAGGCTAATCTTTATTCTTCACAGCAGCTAATTATTTCCTCTCTGCACATCACCCCATCAACATATATTTCTATTTATTTCATCCTCATCAAAGAATGGTAAAACACCGCGATGTGGAACTGTTTTAAAATATAGTTCCTTGGATGTATACATCAATGGCTGGACAAGCAATTATCCCCCATTCTAAATCTCCCTTCTTCAGAGGGGATTTTTAAGAGTCAACCATCAAATTTTGCTCCTGGAGTCAGATGTTGGAGGGAGCAAGTGGCAATAGCAGATTTCCTTCCCTAAGTGACACGAATAAACCAGGTGTGTGTTTACGACAATCAACATTTTCTGGAATGTACTGAAAACACACTGGTATCAGCCTCTTTTTAGAATGATCTGTTTCTGTCATTATAATACTTTGTTGCTCTGTAACACCTGTAACTACAGATCCGTAAGAAATTATCGTCAGAGTGCCCTCAGCATGGCTGATTGTAGAGGGTTACCTGCGGCTCGTTAAGTTACACAGCTTATCTATCTTATGTACAACAATGTGTCAGAGTATTGTTGAGAAATAAACATTGACCAGGAACAGGTGCAGCCAATAAATCACGTGGTTTAAGAGCAACTCAGAACCTAGAGTTTCTGCAGAAAATAACTTCCCAAAGAGTCCGAAAAACAATGTTCCAAAATCTGCAAAGCTCAAGTCAGGAGTGTGAAGGAATGTCCCCCAAATCCTATTTAAATCCAGCTTGAAAGAAACGCAAGAATCTCCCCAAGAAGAATTACAAAACAGCCTAGGTCAGCACTACGCTAAACACTGCTAGAAAAAAGCTGTGGCCCCGCAACCATGTCATCTTCAGTGCAGCCTGTACCTCCGACAAAATTATGTTCATCAAGATGCCTAACATACTTGGAAAGCAAATTAAAAATCAAGATGTTGACGTCCGAAAAGGAGAAACACAGCAGCTGTATGCGGACACTAATAGCTGCCTACTCCCGTCCAAGGCATATACCCTCTACACTTGGAATTTAATCAGTCTTTTAATCATTGAAGCTGGGCAAAAAATCCCGGCTGCTCACTTTCCCGCCAACATTTCCAGTTGTGTACCCAGATCACTTGGACTGTAGCGGTTAAATAAGTGGGCCATTTGCGATGATCTATACATTCTGGCTCTTCCAGATTCTTTCCACTAAGGATGAGGTAAATAATGGAACATTGATAGACAGATAGTTAGACTGAAGCAGGCAGGTTTATAACTAGAGCAATGAAATTCTCTGTAAGCATTGCTGTTGAGAAGTGAATAATCAGGAACCTTGGAAACGAGTCACAATCAGGGAGTTTAGCTGAACACAAATTATTCCACAAAAACGCAGGTCTAACTGTAGAAAATCCAATTGCCTTTGCTGCATTTGACTCCATAATTGAGATTGCTGATCATGCCATGCAGCACATGTGTCGTTCAATCTTACTGTGTCCTTTCACATTGTAATAGTCACCATCAATTTGCAAAACGTGCACCTTCAATTTTAACAGTACAAAAACCAAATCATGAAGAGTGTGCTTTTTTTGTCAATGCTGATTGTAGCAGCAACAAATCTGCCCACCATGCACCGCCCAGAGATGTCGTCCTTCCCCTACCGTCTTCTTTCTCGTCGCAATTTTTTTCACACCTAATTTTTCCCTGTTTCTCTACCTTCTCTCTCTCTCTCTCTCTCTCTCTGTTTCTCTCTCTCTCTCTCTCTCCCACCACCCTCCCCTTCACCGCCCGCCTCTTCCTCTGTCTCTACCAATATTCCTCCCCAAACCGAAGTTTTCTCTGCGGGAAGGGGTCAGTGTCCTTTCCTCTGTTATTCTATTCGAGTTTCAGTCAGCTCAGACCATGGAGTGAACACAACGCTGTTCATGAAAGCACAAGTATTGGAACCTGGAATGTCTGGCCTTTTCCGAAAGGAGATGAATAGATTTGTTGTGATTATCTGTAATGTACACCCTAAAAAGGCGATGGAAACAAATTCCGCGGAATTTCAGAGTAAGGAAGCCAGTCAGTCCAGCTCTTTGTCGGTTTTTATTCTCCCTAAGAATATTCAACAACAGGGGTCGTACAACATATTTTCCATTCTTGTTCAATGTATAGGATATGACTTCAGGAATATTGAGCTAGAATGATTCGAAAAACCTATCTATTCTACTAGTGTACTTTCACATTCCTGGTGACTGTGTTACAGGAAGAACATGATCAAATGAGAAAGCGGACGGAGGAGGGAAATGGGCGATTTTGTCACAAATATAAAATGATATCTACGTGGAAAGATTTGATGTGCTGGGGCTGTTAAAACATCACAGACTATGTGAAGGTTTAATTGAGCTCTACCAAACTATCATGAAGTTTTATTGTGGCAGGTATAGTGGAGAGGAAGCCCATATTTCTCATTGAAACATTGTCAATAACGAGGGGGCGTATACATAAATCAAAACATAATGAACGAATTAGAATTTAGTTGAGGTGAACTACTTTCTGCCACAGGTTGGTGAGTATCCGGAATGCGCTGCCTGGATTTATTCTCGACGCATAACTTCTCATCGCATAACAAAAAAAATCATCTGAACTATCGAAACCCTCGGGCTAAGGATGAGTGTTGAAAAATAAATTACGTTGCATAGCTCCATTCTGCCCAATAGAAATCATGGTTGGAATGACTCCCGACTGTGATGTACTTTTTATGTTATTATTTTTAATATTTGTATGAGAAATAGTGGAAATAGATAGAATTCGATGCTGTAGTCATATTATTGTTGTTACGATGATGATGATAATAATTGTTATCATCATCGTTATTATTATTATCATTGTTATAATTATTACTATTAGTATTATTATTATTAATTGTATTAGTAGCATTAGTAGTGGTATTAGTAGAACTAGTAGTAGTATTAGCAGTAGTAGAATTAGTGGTAGCAGTAGGAATAGGATGTATTAACTCTAAGGATCTGAGCTTCGCTGGAAACTCCGCCATTTTTTGTCCACACCTGACTGCAATTTCGAAGTTTGACCACATTGATGTACCCCATTAAGTGTAACTATGGTGCACTCTCAGTGACTTAAGGGAGTATTCTCTAAGATGTTGGTGTAGTGACAATGAAGACATGGTAATATGTACACTAGTGATGATGCTGTGCGCCTTCGAGCGCAACATGCAGCTAGTTGTGGACTCATGTTTCTGCTGCCCTTGAGGTAATTGTCGAGGGTCTCCATGCATCCTGTGGACGGCACTCCTTGCTGTCAGTGTACGCAGGCGGTGGAGAATGAGAATGCTTAATGTAGTGAGTAAGGCACGCTTTGATTCCAATCCTCTCGAGCTTGTTATGTGTTGCTTGAGCTTGGCTGATCTAGGAAAGTCGGAATTAGTCTATGGAAATGAACAGTTCCTACTTATTGATGGTTGAGCAAGCATTGGGGATGAAGGTGATGAATTACTCGCCACAGTATATTCAACCACTTACCTGGACTTGCCAGCACAATATTCATATTGCTCGCCGGTTATGGAGCTACATATTAACATTCCTTAGCATATTTTAGGTAGAAGATTTGTTTGGTGTTGATGGCACTGAAATGTAAGAGGAGATGTTTCGAATTAATTTTGTTGGAAATTACCTGGAGCCGGCATGGTGAAATAATCTGTTGCCACCTAGCAGTCAAAGCGGGAAAGTTGTCCAGATATTGTTTTATATTGGAATGGATGGGTTCAGAGCCTGTTGAGAAAGGAATATTACTGAATATTGTCCAGCCTACGGCGAAAATCAACACTGATAGCTTTATGTTGGAGGGACGATATTTATAAAGGACCAAACGATGGTTGGGCCTAGGAGACAAATGTGACCAATTACATAAACGCTGCCCTGGGGTTCAGAGGGTTGTCCACCGTAAACAGAAAGGACGCTGGTTTTTGTGTGAGGTGCGACTAAATCCCGTGCAGAGTGCGCAACACCATCCCACTGCTTCACTTCGTATAAATATCCCACCAAACTCCACGGCGTCGACTGAATGTTTTGACTGAGATTTAAAGAATGTCCGAAGCTAATTATTCAGAGAAAACTTTTGGCAAAATCAATGATCCCATCGCATGTACCTTGCTTTCAGAGGAGAACTCGTATCTACGACAATTATTTAAAATATTTGTTTCCAGGCAAGCATTTGTGATGCGAGGGGGCTTCTGGAGGAAGATAGGTTCAAATGCTTCATCCTTGTCATTTAATAATCCTGGAAGCGGATTGGTCAGCGTGGACCAGCCTCAGAATGTTAGTTTTTTTATTACCTACGACCATTCTCGATAGATGTGGCAGGCCTACAGAGATTTGAGCTGATCTATTGGCTTTGGCATCGCTTAGCTCTGCACATTTCATGCTGAAACCGCAATTCAGCATGCACAGAGACATGTGCTGTCACTTCACCGTGTTGGCAGCTCCATTTTAGTTGTATGTGGCTGCTCATGACTCATGTCGTTGAATCATGAACATTTTCCTTTGAACGATTGGTAGAGTGAAGTAGATTTCGAGGCTGCATGTTCGAAAAATGTGGATGAATAATGAATACTATTCTGCTGTCGTGATGATTTAAATAACCTAATTGATGTCCCAGTACTGAGCTGTCATATCTGCATTGAGGAAGAAATAGGAGAAGGTGTAAGCCATTCAGACCTTCGGGACCTCCTGCCAAACAATGAAATAGTGGGTGATATTCGCATTCAACACGATTTTCCTGCATTTTCTTGTATCCCTTGATTAACTTTAGAAACCTATTGACATCGGTCCGTTGAATACGCATTGACTGAGCCTCCACAGACCTCTAGGGCAGAGAATTCTAAAGCTTCTCCACGCTCTCCTTTCAGAACTGCCTCCTCATCCCTGTCCTAAATGGCCTGTTCTTAATTGAGATAATGCCTCCCCTGTTTCTCGACTCGCGATCTAGGTGAACAATCCTTCCAGCATCAGCCTTGCCGAACATTGTTAGATTTTTTTTTTGTTTGAATGCGATCGCCCCACACCTTCTAAACTCTGGATATTAAATGTATTTTTTATTTAATATTTCCTCATATGACAATCCCTCCATTAAATGAATTAATTTGGTGAAACTTCGTTGCCATTCCTATTCTGCAAATATAACGATCAAATTACATAAATAAATATTTTACCTTGCACTCAATTTTTTTCCTTCAAAAACCAATGTGCTATTTAGCTTCTTAACTGCTGGATGTGCCTCCATGTTAGCTTTCAGTGACTCATGAACAAGTATACCCAATGGCACACTTCCCACTCTCTGAACATTTTAGCAACACTCAGTATTTCTCTTTTTTCCGACGAAGGTGGATAACATCGTATTTCTGCACATGGTATTCCTTCTGCGGTACCTACACCCACTCGCTTAGCTTCTGCAAACCACATTGCATCCATCTCAAAATTGCGACTCCGACCTTGTTTTGTGTCATCTGTAAATTTGGAAATATTGCCTTTAATCCACAGATCCGAATCATTGATATAGATTTTAAATAAGTGGATCCCAGGGAATTAATCTTGCAGTTCCAAATTAGTCACAGCCTGCCGACCTGAAAATATTTAATTATTCCTGGTCTCTGTTCTGTGACTCTTAACCAGTTCACAATGCAGGCTTTAATACCACACCCCATCCAACCCCCACCATCACTCCACCCCCGCAATTTCATGCATCTAATTTTGCTTACCAGCCTCGCGTGTGGGAACTTACTAAAGCCTTTCTGAAATTCTCAACATTCCACTTGCAGAGCATCGCCATGACCTGTTCTGCTTGGGCACATTCTCAGAAAATTCCATCAAATTTATTAATCGGGATTTCCCTGTTATAATTCAATGTTCACTCGGGCTAACACTCCGATTATTTCCTCGGTCTATAAAGTTCACATTCTCCATTAGGAATACTAGAATTTTCCTTACTACTGATGTCAGGCTAACACCTGTAGTTCACCATTTACTCTCTCCTAATTTTCTTAAACAACTTGGTTACATTCGGCACATTCCGATCAGCAGATTTCATTCCAGAATCTATCAAATTTGAATGATGATCGCCATTGCATCTCCTATCTCTAAGCTACATTTTTCAATTTATTTGGATGCAGAACTTCAACTCAAAGGGAACCATTTTTTTTAAAGGCCAGTAATTTCTCCAGTTTTATTTTCAAGACGAATATTAATATCATGAATTTCCTCGCCAAGATAAGTCCCCTGCTCCTCCAGTGTTTCTTGGAGGTTTTAATATTTTCCTCCATAAAGACATGCACAATATATTTGTATAGCTTCTGGGCCATTTCCTTATTCTGCATTATAAATTCTCAATAATCCTTTGGTAATAGGCCCATATTTGACGTTTATTCACAAGTATTTTCCTTTATGCTTGCCTGTAGGATGTTTAACAGTCTATATTTTAATGTTTGACGCTACTTTTGCCTTATAATCTTTTCCCCTTAATTAAGCCAGGTGTTGCTCACGTACCAGTGCAGATTCGATTGGCCGAACTGCCTCTTCTGCACTGTGTTATTCTGTGATTCTGTGAAGATTCTCTCTGTTTTTGTTTCCGCTTTGCGGAATTTAAAATGCTTCCAATTCTCAAGCTTACCATTAATGCAAATTTGTATGCTTCTTCCTTTGACACAATGTAATCCTATATTTAATAAATTAGCCACGGCTGAAACACATTCCTTGATTGGCCTTATTGCATTAAATGAATGTATTTTTCTGGTAAACTATGCACGCGTTCCTTAAGTGTTAGCTATTGACTGTCTATAATCATGCCTTTTAACAAAGCTTTGCAATAACAAAGTCAACTTGAAGATCGTGCAATCACATATTCCTTTGCCTTTTAGACGAATATACCATTGAACAAAAACACGTTGTGAATCAAGACTTGTTTTTTTTGCGATTTATGGTCTCTCTTTGCTAAATGGTAGTTTACAACAAAAGTATTAATTCGGCCCATTAATTGCACGATACTAGATCTAAAATTGCCAGTTGTCGAGTTGGTTCTTCAACGTGCAAGTTCGGGAAACCATCTTACATACACCCCAATATATCTACCTACACAACATTCGTACTGATTAGCATTTCCCAGTTTATTAGACCTCGAACATCCTCATGGTTATTGATATAAGCCAGGAAAGAACAGGCCAGTGAGTCTCAGGTCAGTGATAGGGAAACTGTTGGAGAAAGTTCTGAAGGAGAGTCCCTGTTTCCACTTGGAAAGGCAAGGTTTGCTCAGGGATAGTCAGCATGGCTTTGTCAGAGTGAGGTCATGCCTAACAAGTTTGATTGAGTTTTTTGAGTAGGTGACCCGATGTGTAGCTGCTGGTGGTGTAGTTGAAGTAGTTTAAATGGATTTCAGCAAAGCTTGTGACAAGGTCCCACATGGGAGACGTATAAAGAATGCAAATGCACATGGGATTCAGGGTTATTTGATAAGGTGGATTCAAAATTGGTTAAGTTGAAGGAGGCAGAGCGTGATGACATAAGGATTCTTTAGTGGCTGGAAGGCAGGTCCACCCAGTGGCGTACCTCAGGGATGTGTGCTCTGTCCACTATTTTTTGTCAATAATATGAACGACATATTTGATTTTGCGGGGCTTAGGATTAGTAATTTTGCGTATGACACAAAGATTGGCCGGGTGGTTAACAGTGAGGTTCAGTATCTTGTGGTACAGTAAGATATAGACGGGATGGTCAAATGGGCAGATAAGAAACAGATGGAATTTAACCATGAAAAGTGTGAGGTTATATACATTGGAAAGATGACTTTGTCAAGGAAATATTCAATGAACAAAATGTCACTAGGAAGTTCTGAGGAAGAAAGGAACCTTGGCGTATGTTTCTATAGTTCCCTGAAGGCAGAGAGGCACGTTATTGGGACTGTGAGAAAGGCATTTGGGAGACTTGCCTTTATAAAACAAGGTATAGATTAGAAATGGAGGGAGGACATGTTGGAGTTTTATAGAACATTGTTGAGACCACAGCTGGAGTACTATGTGCAGTTCTGGTCGCCACATTATAGGAAGGATGTGTTTGCACTGGAGATGGTGCAAAGGAGATTCACCAGGATGTTGCCTGGGATGAAACATTTAAGCTCTTTAGAGAGGTTGGATAGACTTGGGTTGTTTTCGTTGGGGCAGAGAAGACTAAGGGACGACATGATCGAGACGTACAAGATTTTAAGGGGCATGGGCAGGTTGGATAGGGAATAGATGTTCCCCCTAGTTGAAGTCTCAAGGGGGCATACGTTAAAGGTGAGGGATAGGAAGTTTAGAGGGGGTGTGAGGAAAAACTTTATTTTTACCAGCGGGTGGTGTCGGTCTGTAATGTGCTGTCTGGAAGGGTGGTGGTGGCGTGTTGCCTCACGTACTTTAAAAAGTTCCTGGATGAACATTTGGCACGTCATAACATTCAAGGCTAAGGGCCATTTCTGGAAAATAGAATTAGGCTGTTAGTTCTGGTTGTAATCGTGTGTTGTTGCATACTCAATGGGCCGAATGGCCTCTTCTGCGCTAAGATGCTGTGATTCCGATTCCGTGATTAAGTGATTATGGTATTATTCTTGTTACACGCACTAAAAATGTCCTGATTTATTTTATGATTTACATTACAGTTGCTGTTTCATGCATCGTTTTTGGAGCTTGCTGGTTGTTAATTCCACCTCAGCTAATTCCATGCATTTATGTTCGGATCCAAGGTTATCTCTCACTATAGTATTAATACTGTTTTATTAACTGTGCTATCCACCACATCTGCCTGTTCTACCTGAGTGTTCAATGCCATTCGATAATCAGGTCCCAGCGTTTCTTTCCTTGCAGCCACGTCACTGCAGATTTTATATTGGAGCTGGAAAACGTCAAACACAAACAGTTGGTAGTGGGGACAGGAAAGAATATAATTACTGTCACAATTTGGATAATAGACAATGGAAACTATTCATTTCTTCAGTTTAAAAAAAAAAAAAATGTACCTTATAAACAAAATATGCCCCTTGAGTGACTCCTGCAATGTGACATACATAGCAGCACAGTTCAATTTATTTAATGCATTACAGTGTCTCAGGCAGCCTTGAAAACCAATTATGTTCATAGTTCTTACTTCATATCAAACATTAGTTTGCGCTTTGCAATACAGCGACCAAGTAGAGGGCTCAACAGAACAGATAGCAAGATGCCACCTTCAATTAAACAACACAACATGTTCGAATAATTTCCGTAGTTCTGGCAGCATCTGTTCAGATAATAAGAACTCCGTTTTTTTTGGCACTCTGGATTCCAAAGAAGAAACATGTTGGATGGCAACGTTAACTCTGTTCCTCTCTCCACGGAAGCTGCCAGTCCTGCTGAGCTTTTCCAGCATGTTTTGTACTTATTACAGGCCTCCACTGACTGCACTAAATTGCTTTTAAATTCCATACATAATTTGCCACGTTGCTGAGTGACAGATCAGTACAACGTCTAACTTTGATACAAAATGGCTCATTAGTGAGTTGTAGTAATATCCGCATGTTCAATGAATGCAGTATAGGAAAGCAGAAGCAGTACCACCAACATGACTACTTCACCAGGATGGAATTGTTGTTGCCCTGAAAAATGAAAAGCGAACAGGGAAAGAGTGTTCTGCATGTACCGCATGTGGATGAAATATATTATTCCTCTACGGGGGGCTCTGCAGTTTCATACAGAAATAAAGCTGAGTCTCGGAGGAAAAACGGTCCACTTATGATTAGCGAAAGAGAGCAGGCGACAAAGAAAGTGCATTTCCTGACGTAGTAGGTGCAAATTGCAAAGACAATAAAATAATTGATCTTTAGGGTTGTGGAAAGTGGATATAGATGGGAGTCTAGCATGATGCTGATGCAGAGGAGCAGGTCGAGGGCGGAAGTGCAGGATATGGGACCGTCATGGTCGAGATCCCTGTGTGCCCCAATGAAGCGGACTTATGGGCAGAGCAGGGAGGAAGGAATTTCTATAGTAGCGCTGTGGAACATGGCAGAATTAATATACATGTGATGAAGGCGGAGGAATGTGAAAAATCATCTGAGAAATTACAGGAAGCAGAATGGTAGGAATTATGATAAAGATTGGTTTGCATGGTGGTAGCATTGTAGCATGCACTGCAAGCAGTCTATCCCCAGAAATGGAAATAAGAAGTCGAGGGAGGAAGCGGGAGGCCTCACAGATGAGTCATGCATAGGGAGTACAGGAATTGAATTACTTTATATAATAGAAAGGTGGTCTATTCCCAGTCCACACCAGTAAAGTAAAGGCAGAATAACATAGCAGTCAAAATATCAGAAATAATGTTCCCTTCACGTAAACACAGGGATAGCTAGGACTCTTAAGAATTTCAATATAATTATTCTGATTTCGTTGGAGAAATGCTGTAGATGCAAAGGTGATTTTTCCAATGAGAGTATAGTTTCGACAGATGAAGTTTGCTGCTGTTACAAGGCAATTATTTGGACTGACGTATATGAATAAAAAAGATGGGTCGTATGCGTGGCGGGGATGGGAGCAGCGGTGAAGCAATCCACAGAATTCCCAGTAAGGTTGGAGGGCAAATATCCACTTGTAATCTTGGTGAATAGTAATGAATAGGGATGTGGGGGAGATTGATGCTACCTGTTCCGAGAAGAGACAGAGGTGTTTTCTGTCAAAATGGCTTCTCCAAGTATTGTGCTGCACTGGATATGAACGGAAAGCTGAGAGATCGTGGTCGTGGGGCACGTGCCAGGCTGTCCTTAACAGAAGCTGAGGTGTTAGAGGGAATGGATTTCCAACTGAGTGATAGAGTTAAAGAGCGACTTAGTGTATTGGTAAAGGATGAACTTGCAGAAGGATTGATTGTTCCGCTGTGGTCTGGAGAGGTAGAGGGAATGGATGTCATAGAACAAAGAAAAGTACAGCACAGGAACAGGCCCTTCGGCCCTCGAAGCCTGCGCCGATCATATTGCCCGTCAACTAAAACATTTTGCACTTCCGGTGTCCGTATCCCTCTATTCCCATCCTAATCATGCATTTGTCAAGCTGCGTTTTCAACACCTCTATCGTACCTGAGCCTGTGGAGTTCGCTGCTACATGAATTAGTACAGGCCAAAACATTGCATGCTTTAAAGGAAGAGTTGATATAGCCCTTGGGGTGAAATGGATCAAAGGGTATTGGGATAAAGCTGGAGCAGGATATTGAGCTGGATGATCAGCAATGGTCATAATGAATGGCGGAGCAGGCTCGAAGGGCCATATGGCCCACTCCTGCTCCTAATTTCTATATTTCTATGTTCCTATGTTTCACATAAACTCTCTCCCTATCTCTCTATCTCTCTCTCACATGCGCAAAGAAACACTCACTCACACAAACACACACACAAATATACACACAGTCAGAACACGCACACACACAAAAAGTCACAAAAAGGCACAAATGCACAGACATACATACGAATGCACACATAGTCACACAAAAAAGGATGCACACATGCTCACAAAATTACTGTCAAAAGCAGAGATACTCATGCACACCCACAAGATCTCACAAGCACCCCCTGACACACACACACACAGAAAAGCACACACGCACAAACTAACAGCAATACACATAAATCAGGTTCATAAACACATGTGAATTTTCACATTCGCAGAAATTTTAAGACAAACGCACGTTCTCACACACAGTAATATAGACAGGAATAAACACACACGCCTCTCCCTCTCTCTTCCACACACACATTCATGAACACACAAATGAACATACACACACATGCACACGCAGGCACATACACACACATTAACTCACGCACACAGCCAATGAATCAGCCAAGGACGTTCAGGCACCAATATGCAGGATGATCCTCCAATGCACATCACCGTGTCTATACAATCAGATGGCTCCGCGAGCACCTATCCTCTGCGAACCCTCACTTCCTGTGACCTCAGCAGCCCCAGCTCCACATGCCGAGGAGGGTATCACTGCCACATAGCAGGACCACTAAAGCAGGCCGGGCACCTCCAGGTCTCGGCCCTCCAGAGGCTGCCCGTCAAGGTAAAGACAATCAACAGGCTGTGTCCACCTCTGATCTGGATTTTGGGGTCTACCAATACGTATGGGCAGAGTTTGGGAGGTTAGGGAAATGGACTTGCACAGCCTGGGCAAGTGTATTATTCCCTTCAATTCACTAGTGTAAATTACCTCCCCAGAATGTGCCTTCCCTGTGTCTCCTTGTTATGATGAGCAATGTTTGTGTCACTCGGATGAGAAATTGGATTGTCTGTATAATTGCAGCAAGAAATCCCCCCTCCTTTACTCGAATCCTCCAGCTACGAAGGCCAACACACCATCCAGCTACCCACCGACCACTGCACTCGCATGCTTACCCTCAGCGAACGGTGCACAAGGCCACCCATACCTCATTGCACACTCCCCTCACTCAATTCAAAGCCATTCACATAACGATCTGCCCTCACATCCCTGCGACCAGAATGGACAAACTCACAACCATCGCTAGCAGACTGCTTCTGGCATGCAGCTGCCCACCCACTCACCCTGTCCAAATCACACCGAAGCATCTCTGCAGCCTCCAAACAGCTCAGCCTCGCAGCCAGCACCATTTGCAAATTCAGAGACACCACGCCCAGCTCCCTCATCCAAATCATCGACACGCACCGTGAATAAATGGGATCACAGCAACGACCCCCACAGCACCGCTCTATTCACTGCCTGCCATTCGGTAAGAGACCTGCTCATGAACGCTCCCTGATTCTTGTCTGCCAACCAGTCTTCTGTCCATCTCTGACTCTGTCCGATTCTGCCACTGCTTCCAAAGGGCTCAGCTAACAAATATTCCAAAACGGAATCCTGAATTCTCCACAGCACCGATGCCAGGCCGACTGGTCTACAACTCCCTGCCTTCTCTCTAAGTCCCCTTGCAAATTTTGCCGTTCCGTTAAGTAAACTCCAACCCGCAGTAACTTTACCCAACACTATAGAATCTCGGAAGATGACCACCAGGGCATCCACCACTTAAAGGGCGACCTCCCCAATGACACTGGGACGTAGACCATCAGGCCCCGGGATTCCACGGCTCCTCAATCCCACCAATCCCCCCCAACACCAATTCCGTGCCCATACTGGTCCCATACAGCTCCTCCCTCTCACTCTATACCCTGCTCCCCAACATTTCTGGCACGCCACCTGCGTCCTCATTTGTGAAGTCAGAACCAAAATATCCATCTTGTTGGTCAGCCACCCCTCCGTTCCCAATCATAAAACCCCTGCTTCTGACTGTAAGAGACCCGCACGTGTATCCACCAACCCTTCCCTCCTCACATTCTGTAGAGGCGTTAACAGACAGCTGATATGTTCCCGCAAGCCTACTCTCACACTCCACCCTCGCCTAATTAATCAATACCCTGGTCTTCCCCCAATGAACTCTAAAGTGCTCCAAATCCTCATGACTTTTTCTTTTTTTCCCCCCAACTTGTCTGCCTCTTCCTTGGAACCAACACTATCCCCAATTTCCCCTGTAAGCCATGGTTCGGACAGCATTTCTATCTTACCCTTTTGCCAGACATGAACAAACTACTGTTGCAGCCCACAGAAGTGCCCCCCGAACATCCGTCACTGCCCATCCACCGTCATCCCTCCAAACAACGTTTACAAATCCAGCATAGGCAGGCAGCACCCCATACCATCGTCGCCTCCTCCATTAAGTTTCAGGGCCCTTGTTTCAGAATCAAATACGTCACTCTCTATCATCATGAAGAACTCCACCATCTCATAGTCGCTCATCCTCACTGTTGAAGAGTGAAAGTGTAGAAGGACTGGATGTTCGCGGAAGGAGAAATGTAGAGGGACCGGATGCTAGGGGTGAGTGAGGTGGCCTGGACAGGCTAGATTTCCGGCTGAGTAATGGGAATGCAGACTTACTGTGTACCTGGCTGAGGGATGAAAGTGTAGAGGGAAAGTGCATGCTGTTGAGCGTCGGATGTGCAGAATAACTGCATGCCCTGGTGATGGATGGAGGTGAAAAGTGACTGCCGGTCGGATTGCGGGATGGAGGTGAAGTGAGATTGGTCTTCCTGGTGAAGATGAAGGGGTAGAGGTTCTGAATACCCTGCTGGTAGACGGAGGTGCAGAGGGAGTGAATTTCCTCGTGAGGCATGGAGAGGTGGAAGGACTGTGTGCCCTGGAGAGGGATGGAGATGTAGAGGGATTTGATTTCCTGCTGGGGAATTGAGGTGTAGAGGAACATGATATCCTGGTGAGGGTATATTACACATAGGCACTGCAAGACCTGGCGAGTGATGGAGGTAAAGAAGGACTGAATGTCGTTCTGAGGGATGTTGGCATAGTGAAACTGGATGTGTTGTTGAACAATGCATGTTCAGAGGGACCAGTTGTATCGCTGAGGTATGTGTGTGTAGACGTACTGGATGTCCTGTTGATGGATGGATTTGCAGGGGGACTGAATGTCGTCGTGATGGATGAGGCTTAGAGGGATTGGGAGACCTGGTGAAGATAGAGTTGTAGGGGGATTGGCTGTTCTGCTGAGGGAAGAATGTATCACTTTTTATTCTTTCGTGGTATGCGGGAGTCAGTGGTAAATTCAGCATTTGTTGCTGATTCCTAATTGCCCTTTAATTATACTGTTCTAAGGAAGGGAATTCCAGGACCCTAAACCAACGACAATGAAGGAACGGTGATACAGATGTAGTTCAATGTCCTGGTTGTTTTAGGGGAACTGGATGTCCATTGTGAAACAGAATTAGTGAAGGCCAGGATACTGTATAAAAACAAAAAAACTGCAGATGCTGGAAATCCAAAACAAAAACAGAATTATCTGGAAAAACTCAGCAGGTCTGGCAGCAGCGGAACAGCCAGGATACTGGAAATGGTTAAACATGTTGCGTAATGTCGGAAGAGAATTTTAAATGTCTTTCCAAAGATTAGTGGTAGGAAGAAGTGTGAATGATGTGTCGGACAGCGACACCATTTTTATAAAGGCATTTGCGTGATCTTGCATCACTAGCTAGGCCACTATATCCTGCCCATTGCCAATTGCCCTGATATTTATGGTGGGAGCCAAATTCCTGTGGTGTAGATACATTCTCTGTGCGGCTCGGAGGGATTTCCAGTATTTTTGCCCATTGGCAGTAAAAGAACGAAGAGCGTCTTGAGTGTTACGGAAATTTGGAAGGATGCGGAATATGCTCGAGTACAGTGTGGCGTGAGGGTGAATTAGTTTTTTGTGAGCATAACTCCAGCGTACATGGCGTGTCGAGAGTGTCTGGGGAAGGATGGCTTGATGTCAACTGTTGGTGTCTCGCTACAGGTGAAGACTTGGACGAAATTCCAAACTGCTGGTGATTCCGATCCGGCAGCTGGAAGATTGGTATAAAACACTAAGTGCGATTATTTTTCCACCAGCCTTTCAGAGAAGGAAGAATTTTGGCCCTGAGCGTACAGAGCACAGCAAGTTCACAGGGACAGAACACAGAGTGCTAGAGCTGAGGGTTTACTGAATCACTGCGGCCCATGACCCTTTCACAGACAGGAAAGATGAGCATTGTTTCTCTCTCAGTCTATGTTATCTCATTATTTGAACATTTTTTCTCTATTTTGTGCTGTATTTATTATAATGGTGGCCCACAGCATGTGGTCATGCCTGATACAATCGCCAACCTCATGGAACTATAATAACTGCTGCTGGGGATAGTGCACGGTGATTTGTTTCTCCTGAGTCAGTTAGCACTGAGCTCCAATGATGGGTAACTGAATAGTTATTTTATAGATATAAAGTATTGGAGACATATTGAATTCTGATTGTTTTCCTGCCTCCCTCCAGACTCGATAACCCGAGAGTTATGTGTTGTGCTGTCAAGCAACATCGTGTTGTTTTGAGCTGCTATGAGAATGCAGCTCTCTGTGTACCCGGTATGTGGCAGTCTAGAGAGAAAGTACACTAAATGGATGTAAAACAAATATTCCATTTATTTCCCTGTTCTAATCCTTCTTTTTAAGGCATTTGGGAAAAAAAACAAATCTTAGAAAATGGAGCTGAAATTAACTTGTAATGATAGTCATCAGTTCTTCAATTCTCTTGATGGGTTGTATTGTCGATACAGCGGAGTGTGGTACAGTTTTATATACATGAAAATGCGCTAAAAAATCCCTTTGTCCTACAATTCTGATTAGACAGTATATATTCATACTTTTTAAGATAATTTATAGATTTAAGAAACGAATCTAGATGTCTCCACAGAAGGTAACGTTTGCTTTTTTTTCTCAAAACTTGTTTGTGTCGGAAAGGTAAGCATCTTCGAGATGGATGTATTTTTTTGAAAACTTAAGGGCGTTCCCTCAGATTTTACACTGCGAGTCACACGCCTGGGGCTTCGCATCCTCGATTTGTCGATGTATTTTACCTGAAAGATGGGTTAAAATAGTATTGCTTTAGAGAGAGTGTTGCAACTATGTCCACCATCATCGAAATGAAGCCCATGCATTCATTTTCTTCTTCAGAATATTTCCAAATCAACTAGATTTTTTTTTTGTTGTTGTTGTTTCTAGAGAAACAAAAAACAGCAAGTTTTCATTGATAATTTCAGCATCATTAAAAGCATCGGAACAACTCCATGTAATGACATGGTAAAAACCAGTGAGTGCTGCATACTCCCCAACTATGCGGAACAAGCTTGTAGCCGGTAATGAAGCATTGGCTTTACCAGTTTAACGTATATGTTGTAAAGTTTGAGCAACACCCTCACTGCTTTCTGGGGACAGATTGGGTGGGCTTGTTAAGGTTTCACAGAGGACATTGTCATTCATATCAGAAATGGGAGGGGCCGATAAGGCGTGATCAAAAATAACCTGAATGTTATGCACTTAGGATGAACATATTATTGGTTAATAATGGGCTGAGAGCGGATGCATTTCCGGTGTCTGGTGTGTGTGTGTGCGCGCGAGGGAGCATGTGCGTGGGTGTGTGACAGCAGCATGAAGAGGTTAGAATTTATTTATTCATGAGTGAAAGAGAAATGGTGTTTATTTTTGCCCGGGCTGTGTTGTGCCGCTGTGAGGCAACAGACGACGTCCTGCAAAGTCCGATGTTTCATGTTTAGCACTCGACGTATTGCCGCTTGGGGTCTGAACAAGTGAGAAAATCACACCCAAGAGCATAAATTTTATTAATGACTAAAGCCAACTCGAGCCCAATCAGTCTACTCTCCATCATCAGTAAAATCAGAAGCGTCTCATGCTTAGCAATCTCCTGCTCAGTGACGATCAGTATGGGTTTTGACGGGGTCATTGAGCTTCATTATTATTTTCGGCCTTGGATCAAACATGGACAACAAATCTGAACTGCCAAGGTGAGGGGACAGTGACTGCCTTTGAAATCAAGGCGTTATGTGACCGAGCGTAGTCCGAACAAAACTGGAGTCTTTGGGATCCAAGGGAATGAAAAAATAAACTCGCAGTTGCTTGGAGTAATATATACCACACAGGAAGATGGCTGTGGTTTTTGGAGGCCATGCATCTCAGTTATGGGGCACCACTGCAGGAGTCGCTCAGAGTAGTGCCCTCGGCCCAATCATCTTCAACTGCTTCATGAATGACCTTCCTTTCATCAGAAGGTGAGAGGAGGGGTTGTTCGCTGTAGATTGCACAATGATCATCACCATTCACAACAGCTCAGGCCCTGAAATTGTCCATGACTAAATGCAGCACAATTTACACATTATCCACTCTTGGGCTGACATGCGACAAGTAGCATTCACTCCACCAAGGTGCCAGACAATTACGATATCCCACAAGAGAGAATCTAACCAACACCTCTTGACATTTAATGGCATGCTCATCTCTGAATCCTGCTATCAAAATCTTGGGGCTAACAATTGACCATCAATTGAACTGGAATAGCCAGATAAACACATTGACTACAAGAGCATGTCAGATGCTCGGAATCCTGAGGCGAGCAACTCAACTCCTGACTCCAGAGAACCTGTACATAATCGACAAGGCACAAGTCAGGAGCCTAATGGAATAGTCTCCACTTGACTGGACGATTGCACCACCAACAACACACAAGAAGCTCGTCAACCTACAGAACTAGGAACTCTGCTTGATTGATACCCCTTCCACAAACATTCCCTCCCATCACATCGACGAATATTAGCATCAATGCGCACCATCTGTAGGAGGCACTGCAGAATCTCTCTAACGCCCCTGTGGCAGCAACTTCTGAGCGCCAGACCAGGGCCATTTAGCACGACACGGGTATAGCATACATGAGATCACCAACATTTGTAATGTCCCTCCAAGTCACAAGCCTTTCTGACTTGGAAATTTATCGCCTTTCCTTCTGTTTCGCTGGCTCAGAATCCTGGAATCCTGTGTCCAACAGCACTGAGCAGGTACCTACAATAGCGGGGCTACAAAGCTACAAGTAGGAAGCTCACCACAACCTTCGCAAAGACAATTGTGTTTGGACAATAAATGTTGGCCAAGCCAGCGACGCCCATATCAAATAAATTAATGAAATAAATGGTATCACCTCAAGAGGAGCATACACCAAACAAATGTTTGTTCCATCGCCAATATGAATGAACTTTAAAACAGATCCAGTTCATTCCGCAAATGTGAGCAGGTGAGGGAAGGAATAATCAGAAGTCATCATCTACTCCGAAGTCAGTGGCGGGAGGTGGAGGAGGCCGACTTCTCCCAGAAGGAGGAGGAAAATCAATTCAGGGATGTTTCCAACGCATCCCTGAAGATACACAACTAACCCCGTGACTTATCTGAGAACGCTGTTGGCCGCAATCCAACAAACACAAACGTGCATATACTAAGTCGAGGTGATGGATGGAGCGCACAACCCTTCGAACAACCTGTCTACTCAACCTTTCAAACAGCGCGTATCCCGTTAATGAGAGACTCCGCAGATCATCCAATGGACTATCAGGCATTTCAGAACCGATATCAGCAGAGAGCAAGAAAGTCACCAACAATACAGAGGAGAGGCTGAGAAGATAAATAAATCTCTATCTCACCCATATTTCACATATCACCGCCGGCACTTTCCCGTGTGAAGAAATCATCATGAACACGGTCCAGCAGCAAGTGATCGCCCTTTGAATCATTGTGTGTAGTACCAGCATCGTTGTAATCGCGGAGAGCTGGGAGGAACAAACGACTTTCATTGAGATTCATTGCTAACAATGAACAGAATAACATTGAGACTTGTCAACAAAACAATCAGAAGAGAGGACAGTGGTTCTATTGCGCTAACAGGGGAGGGAGCTTAAAGTGTGGAGAATTTTTGGAACCATTCGCGTCACAGCAATTTTATTTTATGTTTTGATGTCACGTGTCTCACTGACCCAATGATCTCTACAGCCTGCGTCCGTATTTCACATTTCACAGATTACTGGGCCTTGTGATGAAACTAATAAGATGATATGTACTCTAAATGAAACTATTTCACGCCTTTATATTATTGAGTACAATCACGTGATCTTGATATGATATTCTATCAGCCTGAAAGTATTTTAGAAGCGTTTTTATCTAAAGTCACTGTAATAGCTGATATCATCGTCCGTTCAACTTAACTTGTATTCGTTCTTTTTAATACTTCATATTCGATTGTAGATATTACTGAGTGTGAAGGATGAAAAACAGATGGTCGGAAGTAAAAGTTTACCCACCCTGAATACTGGAGGAGTTCTCGTCAGGATTTTGCGATCCAAGACTTTTGAAATCCAAAACATGGCTGGTGTAATATTCGATATGATTGAGCGAATCAATGGAAGCAGAAGCTGTTAAAGAAAGGGGCAAAAAATACTTTGGTTCTAGGAGGAATTATTTATGTCATTATAGTGTCATCACGGTACAGAATTAAACAGCCCTTTGGAGTAGAGGTTAAAATAAGTAACCCCCTCCCCAAAACACCGCTTTCCATTTCATTATCAGAGACGTTAAATCCGTCCTATTTGAGGGAGGAGAAAGGAACTCATGGGCAATGGAACCAAAAAGAGACCAACAATCATTTTCTGATCCTTATTTTCAGCATTTTTGGATTCCTTTTGCTCCTAACACGATTTCCATTCTTGTAAAGTGCTTTGAGCCTCATCAACTACTCCTCTATATCTTTAAAAATATGCTGACCAGAACCCTAAATTATACTCCAAATTCCCTCTAACTAATGTTCGATCGAGGTTCAACAGAATAATATTGTTATTTAAGCACATCTATCCAGAAATAAAAGATAGTGTTTGTTTTGGCTTTTTACAGCCTGATCTTTCTCCATCGATTTACTTTCTTTATTTATTTCGCTGAACTCCTGCATTCCACGATTTTAACATTTAATTCGGATTCATTGTTACAGACCGAAAATTAATTCTTAGTTTATATACTAGATTGTAATTCCCCATAATTATTTATGTAGATATTCATTTGCCAATCGTATGTTCTTTGCCGCAAATTTAATAATGTATGTTTTTAAAATGCTTTCACTACCCCCAGCCCAACACAATTTGTTCAATAGTTAAATTTAGAAAAAATATCATTTTTATCCAAAGTCTGAATCGTTCAGATTAATTTAGAACAACAGTAATCCCAGCAGAGACGCGTTTTAAATACCCATTCCCACTTTCCTCCCCCAACATAACTACCTTGTGTACCACACTCTGTTTCCTGTCTTGTAGGCAGCAGGCTACCCATTCTCATAGGTGTCACTTTACTGCATATAAATGTGATGAATACGAGCAAACAGTGATTTTCAAGATCGCCAGATGTCCAAAGCTTTTTACAGCTAATGGATACTTGTGATGTATCATCACTATTTAAATATGGGAAATGCAGCAGACAATTTGTACACTAAAAACTTTCCACAGGCAATCACAGCGATGTGCTAATTAGCAGATAATCTGACTTTGTGATTTTGCTCAAGAGATATATATTTGTCAGTATACCAAGGGCAGGTCTAAATTCTCCAAGAGAAGACATTTTGGTCACCACTTAAACAACGACTCTGAAAGAGAACACGGCCAATAAGGCATCAGCCGCTCATTTCTGCACCACAGTGTCAGCGTTGAAATTTCTGAACAAGTACTGGAGTGGAACTGGATGCCGGAGGATATTGATTCAGAGGCAAGATTGACACCCACTGGGAAATAGCTGAGAGGTTAGCACTTGTCTTATCCATCGGAATATTAAGTGCACAGTTCCAAAAATTATTTATCAAATCCACAGATTTTATGTCCTCACTGCTAACCTTATCTATGCTGTTAACTTTTTCAGCATTTTGCTGAGGTTGCTAATGTGACAGTTCCCATTATGGAGTATTTGCTGACTGCGCTTTTGGTTGTTTGATGCGAATTTGTACCCTTTTCCTCCTTTGTATCAATTTAATTAGATTTTCTCCCACCAACGTTCAGATAACGGATCATTCGTCCCTGGACATTTTCCTTCTCCATATTTAATTGTACATTTAATATTAATTATCTGCCAGGATCGTGGAACTACCACCGCTTGAAATTAATTGGTTAATCACTGTAATTGTGACTCTGCTATCTTATAATATTTTTCCATAATGATTGAATGCAAATTGTTCTGACCCGTGCTTTTTTGGTAAGATTTTTTTTAACTTTCTTTTTAAATTCATTTTAAATGAAATTTTGTCACTCCTAACCTAATTTTCCAAAGTCATGCCCTCTTACCCCTGGTGAATGCCAAAATAATGTTATTGATTAATATTTCTGATATTTCATGAATGCTGCTCTATTCTTTCAGTTCCTTTTTGGAACACGGTCAGACCTTACTGACCGACCATTTCTTTGTGCCGTTAAATATTGTACTAACTTGCTAGACGGTCCACGATCATTTCATTGATTAGTCGTTATTATCACCGTAATTACATTTGTCATCTTTCTTCGTTTTCTCCCTTATGCTGCTTTGCCACCACGCCGCTTCCCATCATTGTTATTCTTCGAATTTTATCGTTATTTCTTTTTTTCTGTGTGCTCTTGTTCCCAATGGTTTGCCCCAGTATTTATCATATTCTTATTAGTTATTGAAATATGGTCCGCAGGATTCGGTTGAAAGTAGTTTGAATGTATTTTCTTTTTCATTATGGATATTCATAATGTTGGATCAATTATTCCCGAATGTGATTCCCGGCCCCTGAGATCAGCGGCCCTGTAGCCTATCATAGTTGGGGAGAGTGGATTGCATTTTCTGTTCAATAATCCTCTCTTTGTATAATTTAGTCAGTCAGATACCTAATGGAGGCAGTGAGCAGTCCCTTGGGAAGTTGGAAACACCTACCTGCTCCCTATTTTCCACCAAACGGCAAAATACGCTTTGAGCAACACAGAATTTTGGGAAATTTGAGGAGCTCATCACTCTTCTCACATAACAGAAGCACACGGAGATCTGAAACTTTCACATGAGTAAAGTGAGCGGAATGCCTGTCGGGCTCATTCATTGCCCTGACTTTTAAAATGGATAAACGGAAATGGAATCCCCCAGTGCGGATTGGATTTGCAATGGAAGTTACAAACCTGAACCACGGGTCAGAGCGGGATCCTTGACAGGCGGAATATCTTCAATTTCTTCCTTAATTGCTTGGTTCAAATCAATTGGTGAATCCCAACTGACAGTGACATAACCTGATAGAGACAATGCGGAGGGATTAACAATTTGTTGCGTTTTACCTTTGTTTAATAATAAAAGTGTTTGCAAATATTAACACAAAACTGATGGCGAAAATGAATGCAGAAAGTCAGTGAGCTGGCTATGAAGGATCTTTTGTTAAGTAGTTTTTTTTTACGAGAGAGCGCGTATCCATACGTGTGTGTGAGAGAGATAGAGAGAGATAGACATTATGTGTGTGTGGCTGTGTCTGTGTGGGCGTGTGCGTGTGTGGGTAACCGCATGGACGCGTGTTCAACTCCACCAGACTATGGAAAATGTAACTAAGGTCGGAAAAGATGAAACTAGGCGTTTTCGGAAGGAATGAATTCCAGCTGAAAACTCTGTTGTGATACCCAAGGGGATTTTAGCTGAAGAGAAGCTGGGGAAAATGACTGAATTCTGCTGACAGCATCAGGTTGGAAAGACGAGTGAGGAGCTGACCTTTCTTTTATGTATCGCAACAGTATTAAAATTAATTTGCTCTGCGCATCGAGCAGGAGTGTTATGGTTGTTCAGATCAGAGTAGTTAGTTAAACCAGGGTACACAATATTAATAAACTGGTGCTTAAAATCTCATCAAAGTCTCCTGCCTCAAAAGTGTGGATCGATTCTGGCTATGGAGCTCGAGATTGGGCATGTGGGCACGGAAACGGAAGGACTGGACGGACACTGATTGGATAGACTTCGATTGACGGAAACATCATTACTGGGCATTAAGTCTAAAATGCTTCAGATAACCTTCAGATCGATGGCTACAACAATTGATTGACCTTCAGACACAGTAGCTGTGAACAATTAGGATTGTGAATGTGGACAGTCAAGTGACTCTTCCATTTAAATGACACATTTCACTATTTGACCGAGTACTTTGAACGAAAATACTCGCTAAATCGGTTAACATTAGTTTCCAACATGACAAGTGACATTCAATGGAAAAGGGCAATAAAGTGAGTTCTCGTCAGCGTATCAGGCATGAAGGCGCCTGAAAAAAAAAACTGGAGCCAATAGGATTCAGGGGGAAATCTTCGCTGCTTGAAGTCAGGGTGAGCACAAAACAAGGGAGTTGTGGTTGTTGGAGGTCAATCATCTTTCAGTAAATGCACATTAATACAGGTGCTCCTCAGCATAGCGTGCTAGGACCAACGATCTTCATCTGTTTCATCAATGACCATCTCTTCATCTGAAGGTCATGAGTGGGGATGTCCGCTGATTATGGCACAATGTTTAATACCAGTCTCGAATCCTCAGCTACTGCAGCAGGCCATGTCCACATCTAGTCAGACATGGACCATATCCAGGCCTGACGTTCATAGTGGTGAGTAAAATTTGCGCCTCACTAGTGCCAGGAAATGGTCATCTACAATAAGGTGTGATCTAACTGTCAGCCTTTGATAATCAGTGGCATCACCATCACTGATTCCCCCGCTGACAACATCCCGGGGGTTTCCATTGACCAGAAACTGAACTGGGCTTGTGATATGAATGATGTGGTGACAAAAGCAGGTCAGAGGCAAGGAACGCTTCTGAGGAACTCAACTCCAGACTAGGCAAATCTTTTCCATCATCTACAAGGGACAATCAGGAGTGTTCCTGAATATTCTCCACTTGCCTGTTTGAGTGCAGCTACAACAAAACTCTAGAAGTTTGCCCCAATCCAGAATAATGTTTTCCGCTTTATTGGCACGATATCCACAACCAATCACTCCCTTCACCATCGACTTATAGTGGCAGCAGTGTGTACTGTTTACAAGATGCACTTGAAGAATCCAGCAAGTCTACTTAGACAAGACCTTCCAAAACCACATAAACAACCAAGGATAATGACAAGGGAAGCAGAGACATGGGAAAACATCTTCCTGGAAGTCACCCTCCAAGCCTCTCACCATTCTTATTTGCATATTTGTCGCCATTCCGGCATGGTCGCTGGGTCAAATCCTTACACTCCCTCTGTAAATGCACTGTCGGTGTACCTACGCAACATGGATTGCAACAGATCAAGAAGACATCTCATCACCACTTTCTCAAGGGCAATTATGGATGGGCCATGAATGTAGGGCTGCCAGCGAGGCTCATTTATCATTCATGAATTGAAATAAAAAATAAAAATATCCGAGATTTAATGTGAGTCAGTGGTAATATTTGACCTCACCTTTCCTTGATGATTGTCTCCGCATTACCACAATTAGTGCGATGAACTCACAGAACAACAGGATCCCGATTGTTATACCGATCACAAGAGGGATGGAAGTGATATTGTCTTCATGTTCTTAATGAAATGTTAAAGAAAGATTCAACTGGGACACAGGATGCTATGTATTGTTAAATAGTCCAACATTCTGAAACACTAAGATTAACTTCAGAATTTTTTTATAAAAACAAGCAAATGTCAATCATATCAGATCATTCTGGACATTAGCCTTGACAGGAATACTACTGATTCATTAGACCAACCTGCGGGTGTGAATGGAGAAGCAGCCGACGACAGTTCGGGACCTATGGGTTATTATGCAAAAAAGATAGAACTTTAATTTAGAAAGTGATCTGTTGTTCATCGTTTACGAATTCATGAGACATACTGAGCGAACATTCACCAACCGCCAATCTCCCGGCCCCAACCCGCCCCATTCTGCACTACCCTTACCGGAACAAATCACACTGGCGTCTTCCTTGTGATCACAGTCAGGCTGAGCAGACGCTGAAGAAGGACAATCGGAGAGAAAGGATTCGCTTCCGGTACACCTCACCTTATCAAACCACATGTCACCTCCACCCTGGCCAAAAGCGGCCCCTCCTGCGGCAAGTAGAGCAGAGCCACAACCCAGCTGTCTGCAGACAACATTGGCATCGGCCATAACCCAGGAGTCATCACACACCGTGCCGCTGGTGTTTTTGCACAGTATCTCCACTCGCCCGGAGCATCTGCTGTTACCTCCAATCAGGTGCAAACCTACACCCGAATCTGTCAATGATAATCAATCACTATTATTTCTGCACAAAAATACAGGTATACAACTCAGATAATTGATATAATAAAGCGGATAGATCACCTGATTGTCGAGCACAATCCTTTTCACTTTCGGGTTGGTCCTTCGTTATCTTTCCTCCTGTTGGGGAAGGAAACGTGCTGACTCATTTGGACATCAATGAATGAAATAACACTCTCACATTAGAAGGTTTGTTTTGTTACCTGAACATAAAACGCCTGCATCTTCTCTGTGATTACAGTTGTGTTGTCCCCACGGGTCTGTCCGACACTGCCAAATGGTCGACTCGTGTGAAATACATTCTATCTCATCGAGCCAAATACGTCCTGATCCTTCTCCGAATGACCGAGCGCTATACTCAATAGAAGAGAGGGGGCCGCACTGTAGCTGTTTACAAATCACCTCAGCATCATGGCGATTCAGTGATTCCGAGCACACTGTTCCCCAGGTCCCATTGTAGAACACTTCCGCCCTCCCCTCACAGCTATGCTTTCCATTCACCAGCCGCAGTTCCTTGTGTTCTATCAACGAAATAAGAAATCTCCAGATGTTTCCAGTGATAAATTGAATCAAGTCAACAGTGCCCCCTCAACCCAAGTTGCGCCAGATGTGCGCACTGAATAGAGATAATTATACCAAAAATGTAACAGTGATGCATGTACAATCCAATTATACAATCAAGGATAATCAACGCAGATTTCAAAAGAGCGAACTCTATATCTTCCAATTAATTGAATTACTTGAAGAAGTTTCAGAAAGATTATGTGGAGATAGTAATGTCTATGTAATCCACATGGATTTTGAAAACAATAACTTTCGAAAAGTTTTCAAACAGCAGAATTAAGGCTGAGATCAGGGAAAATGAAATTATCGGCACAGTATTAAAAGAAGAGCCAACAAACAACAGCGCAGGATTTCACATAGAATAGCAGAAGATGGAGCGTGCTGTGCATATGGATTAATGCTGGGGGTCACATCTGTTTAAGATTAACATACTACACTTGGTATTTGGAATTGAAGTAAATGTTCAAAATGCACTAGGATTTGCAGTTAATATCAAGACAGACTCCACTAACTGCATGAAGACGTTCAGAGACGGCAGGATAGGCGTGTCAATGCCGAAATTATTTCAGTGCTGATTAGAATAAAGTCGTGCTTTTTTTGGACGAAGAAACACAAGAGCTAAAAAAATTTCGATTTCAGCTTTTTTTTTTCACTCTCTATTACCCAAATAGAAGGAGAACGTGGAACATGGAACATGTACGTTTGGTGGAGCGAATTGTGGTGATGCCTTGAATGTGACGTTTGATAAAGACACGAGAGGAAAATGCAGAGTGGAATTCAGCTCATGCCAGTTGAAATGATGTAAGGTTATGAACACAATTAGCAGCTGTCAGACGCGTTGAGCAGAATAAACCGTTGATGTGCAGTTTCTGCGCTATTCAGTAAAATACCATCTGTGTGAATCCCTTGTATAAAGGAAATGAGTTCATTTAGGTCACCCGTACCTGAGCACATAATCTTCACATCTTCTTTATGAGAACAGTCGTGGGAACCCCAATATGCAGAGGGACATTGCCAGAGATACGATTCTTCCCCTGAACACGCCAAGCCTTCCAGCCAAACTGGACCTGAGCCTGGTCCACATGAGGCAGGAAGTGTCACGTCCAATGCCTTTCCGCAATGCAGCTGTTTGCAAACTACGTCAGCGTCTGTCAGATCCCAGGAATCATCACAAACTGAGCCCCATGTCCCGCTGTAATAAATCTCCACTCGTCCTGCACATGGGCTTCCACCATCTGACAGCCTTAACTGTATGTGTTCTGATCCAAAAAATACAGTATTTATCAAGAGGATTCGATTACGCATTTATGTCATAACCCAATTGAAACTATTGAATATTATCCATCAAAAGTAATTTTAAAAATATTTGACTTGACTATGACAGGTAACTGTTTCTATAGTTGAAACCATGTATTTCTAATTATTTGAAATTTATAGTGTGGAATGCACAACTATTTCAAATATTCCCACACCTGACTCCTACGATATTTTGGATTGCAGTTCACATATTGTGTGCTCAATGCTGTGTGCCCTGTTTCAACCTCAATTAAACTTTTTTGTATTCATCGTTGCACCCAAACTACTAATGAACTTCAATTGTACACAGTTTATTTTTCCCTGCACGCATCTCGATCCCTTATTTCACTCGATTTCTGAATATCTCGCTATTTTATATTGATTATATTGAAAGAAATGCTGTAACTCCTCAGGAGGTCTGGCAGCATCAGTGGAAAAAGAAACCAAGTTGACTTTTAAGAAAGACATTTCACAGAAGCTCAGCCTTCTGCAGCTGAAAGGCCTGTAAGTACCTGGGTTTTTCAAGGATGGAATAATCCAGAAATCCCATGAGCGGCCTCTTGCCCTGACCAGTATGTGAACTGCAATTCTATGAAAACGTTGTTAAATTAATACAATTTCGCACCAAGCTGTAAGGCTACTCCCGACACCACCTCACCTCCGCCTCACAACACCCCCCGACCCGCGCTAACAACACACTCTCCCAACCGTGCAGCCAGAATTTCCTGTCTGAGAGATAATTGAGAATTCCGTCGTTAATAAATGCACAGCTAACATGCAAGTGCTGTTTGTTGATCAGTTCTGTCCGTGCCCACTCTCTCCACGTTAGCCCTCCAGTGTTAAGCATGTTAGGTTAAAAGAACTCGAGGAATAAGTGACGTATATTCACACCACACTCCTTATTAGATATTTCTATCTATGTTCCTGTTAAATTGAACTATTTATTTACCTGAATACAGACCTCCGACGCCGACACTCTCATTGAGAGAAGAATTCATTGCAAATGAGCTGCAGTTGCGGAGATGCAATTCGTTTCCTCCACACTGGACATCATTCACTCACACAGGCACTTCGCTCTCTCCATAATTTGAAAAGATATAAGCGGCAATTGCGACACCACATCCTAGCTGCCTGCAGACCACGTTAGCATCATTTATTTCCCAGAGGCTGTCCTGCACTCTGCCCCAGCGACCGTTATGGTAAATTTCCACCAGACCATCACAGCGGCTACCCCCATTTGTCAATTTCAGTGACCAACTTTCATCTACAAGAAGAAAGCCGTTGAGAGCAAGCGTTAACGTTCAAAAAAAAATGCACATTTGATTCAACATAACCGGGGCAATAATTATTCAAATAAATGTTGTGACCGTGGTGCCAAGGTGAAGCAGATCACTGGGACTCTGCTGAGCCCTCTGATGCGGGAGGGTGAGCAGTGGCATTCGTGCTCCGTTAGTGGAGCAATTTCAGAGGTAGGAAGAGGGGTGTAGTCCTGCAGATGATTTTTAAGGATATTGCAAACAATCTAGTAAATTGCCATCAACGGAATAATATCCTGATAATATTAAAATATCCCAGCACAACGCACGAGCGATAGAACTGATGAACGTCGCCGGATAAACGGTGCATGAGAGCACTAATCAAGCTCATGTGACTTTGTGATCTGTTCTCATGGACTCATAGACTCAGTTCTGTGAAGAAAGGACCAATGGATGTTTTCATGTGTTTCAGATGAAAAAATCCGAGGGCAATGTCCGTCTGGTTTGTTTGTTGGACAGTTCAGAACTAATTTGGCTGGGATATGGGAACGGGCAGATAATGTTAGAGAGAAAAACCAAACTGCACAGAAAATTAGAAAAGAAAGATTGCAATAACGGAGGAAATAATGTGGTGTTATTCAGGATAAGAGCAATAGGGGTTGTATAAGGGCCTCAATTATATTTACTATTCAGGTCTGTGAACATACATTGTAATAAATGATTTCCGTGACGTGCAGGCTCTTTTGCAGGTGCAAAAATGGAAAATTGGCTTAGACACGTGCAGGACGATGCAAAAACTCCAAGGCTCCCTGGCTGATTAAAGAGGTGGGGATTAAGGTGAAGCAGAACAAAATATATGCATAGGATATTGAATTTGGATAATGCAAGTGACATCCAAGATTAATGTACAATATCCAGACAGTATTAGTGAGTCCTACTAACATAAAACGTGATCTTACAGTCTTATATAGGCACAAAACCGACACCAGGAAGGACATCGGTATATAAAGGCTGATGTTTTGGCTCAGCTGCTGAGTGAGCATTTTGAGTATGTTTTTGCCAAGGAAGAAAACGCTGCTCAATGGTGGACAAAGAATAGGCAGAAGAAAAAAAAATGCAATGGCTAGATATTTATAAAGATGACGAATTGGCTTGGGCAACTGATGTTGAATTTGACACGACACGTGGATTGGATGAGATGTATTCGAGGGGCATGACCTGAACTGAAATCGCCAGATAATGGTCATAATGTTCCCATCCTTCTTCAATGCCGATAACTGATGTTTCCAAATATTATACCCTTGTTCAAGAAAGGGTGTAAGGATAAATGCAGTAAATTCAGACCAGTAAGTTTAATATTGTCTTTGGGAAAGCTTTCTTTCCTTGGAAATTTTCCGTTGGGGCATAAGTAACAGCAAGTTATGCTTGAAAAAATGTGTATTCATTAACAAACTAGGGCGGGTTTGGTAAGAGACATCGCATTGCACGGACTTGCTAGAGTAAATAAATGAGGTTACAGAGAGTGTTAATGAGGGTCATGGAATGGATGTGGTTTTGATGGAAATTCAAATGACCTTTGGAAAAGGGCCACGAATGATGCTTGGCAGAAATGATAGCGCCTGTGGAATAAAAGGCTAAAATGGCTGCTTGGAGATGGAATTGCTCTTTGAAAGGGACAGGATGCCGTGTTCAAGATTTCTTCTTTTCCAGGCCAGAGGAAAAGAACATTCCACCCGGATAGCAACCCTAATTTTCCAGTAATATATATTATACATATTATTCCAGTAATATATATTATTGATTGTAAGAGGAACAATTTATTGTTTTTTTTTCACGGAATTTTTAAGTGTTGTAAAATGTTGAAAGGATAAAATTCAATCGAACACAGACAAGCTGTTAGAACGGGCCGGAAATTTCCAGGTGAAATTTAGCTGAGGGAAGCATTGGTTGGCTCACTTTTGTCGGAAGTAAATAAATGTATATTTAAAGTTGATAAGTGTTTTTTTCAAAACTACCGGATGTCTCAACGCAAGTTACAGGCATTTATTTGCATTGTGTAATGTCGTCACTGTTGCAATTTAAGGAACACCGCAGCCATAATGGGCGCAGTAAAATCGCACAAACAGTCATGTGATAACGACCAGATGAGCTACATTGTTTGATGTTGATCAAGGGATAACTTTGGAAAGGACACCGGGGAAGACTCCCTCGTTTCCCTCAAATTAGAGCCATGGTTCACATTTTTATTAACGTCCACTGATGCAGATATGGCATCGATTACCCTTCTTACCTGGAACACGAAATATTATAGAGGGCAGCATTCCCACAGCACTGCACTTCATTCACAGACTTGACTGCTCTGGTAAATAACTTGAGTCATTCTTGTACCTGGCCTTGTGCTTTAAAAGTGAGAGTGTTTTTAAGTGAAGTAAGGCTGGCAGACGAAGGACGAGTAGAAGGAACAATAAAGAACGGGATCATTTCTAAATGAGTTTCAGCAGCTGATGAATCTCGGGTGCATTTCTACAAACAATTGTACTTCACAGCGCAGGTTGCAAAAAGGCTACTAAAGTTTTGAGTTCTTTGGTGTATAACTAAGGCACTGAGTACACGGCAGGGAAGATGTGATGACTCATGTCGGCCTCATCTGGAGTAATCCTTCCATTTTTGGGCTACAAACTTTAGGGAGGGTCTGAAGGCATTTGAAAAGATGCAGAAATACTTCATAAGATCATTATGGTGATGATAAACTTACTTTTTCTACATAGTTTTAGGGAGCTACGAATATTCTACTTGGAGAGGGAATGCTCAAAACCTCCGGGATCTGGACAATATGACACAGAAAAATTATTGCCATTGGCGGAAGGATCATGAATGATCAGTACAGATATATGGTGATGGACAAATTGGAAATGGTGACGTAAGGATGCTAATTTTGCATGGTGCAATTAATCAGGTCCTGCAATGCACTGCCTGTGAATGTGGAGGACGAGGATCTGCAATGCACTGACTGAAATTGTAGTGAATGAGGAAATGCAATGGAATGTCTGAGAAAATGCTGGATTACGATCTGCAATTCACTGTCTTAGATTGTGATGGATGAGGATCTGCAATGCATTGACTGAGAATGTGGGTGATGAGGACCCGGGATGCAATGTACGAGAATGTGGTGGATGACAATCTGCAATACACTGACTGAGATTGTAGTGGCTGAGGATCTGCAATGCACTGTCTGAGAATGTGGTGGATGATGGTCTACAATGCACTGGCTGAGAATGTGGTACGTGAGGATCTGCTTCACGCTATCTGACAAAGTGGTGGATTAGGATTTGAAATGCACTTTCCGAGATTGTGGGGGGTGAGGATATGAAATGCACGGTCTGAGATTGTGGCTTATGCGGATCTGCAATTCACTGCCAGAGATTGTGGGGGATGTGGATCTGCAATGCACAGCTTGAGAATGTGATGGATTTGGATCTGCAATGCACTGCCTGAGAATGTGGGGGAATGGAGATCTGCAATGCACTGTCTAAGAATGTGGGTGTTTGATGTTCTGCAATGTACTGTTCGAGAATGTGGATGATGAGGGTCTGCAATGCACTGCCTGAGAAAGCGAAGGATGAGGACCTGAAATGCACTCTCTGAAAATGATGATGCTGAGGATCTGCAATTCATTGTCGGGAAATATGGTGCTTGAAGATATGAAAAGCACCGTCTAAGGATGTGGCGGCGAGGATCTGAAATGCACTGGCTGACGATCTGGTGGATGAATATCAATCGGACATTTTAATATATATGTGGTCAGATAATTGCATGGAAAATAATACCGGATTATTGTAAATTGCATGGGTGTGTGAGTGGGTGAGATACTTTTGCAGAGAACGTGCACGGACAGAACATGCTGAAAGGCCTCTTTCAGTTCTGCAGGGAGATTATTTTAATCCATGATTACATCGACTGAGAGGACTCACCCGAACAGATGACATACGCGTCATTTCCATCTGAGCAGTTAAAATTTTCCACGGATGTAACCGGACAATCTGTCAATCGGGATTCATTCCCGCAGCACCTGTAATTTTCCTTCCACACGGGGCCAGTTCCCTGCCCAAAGTAAGAACCCCTCGGGATTTCCTTTCCAGCCCCGCACTGAAAGTGCTCACACACCACACTGGCGTCTTGTCAACCAAAGTGAATATCACACAGCGTCCCCCACTGCCCTCCGTGCAGCACTTCCACCCGGCCGGAGCACCTGTTCTCACCACCAACCAATCGGGGTCCATGCTTCCCTGTTTTTAATAAAAATAAGGACGAAAACATTTTGTAAATCCACATTTGAATATAGACATGGCGAAAGATAAAAAAGGAAATGATGAAAATGGATAAGTTTGTGTTACACTGCACTGTTTACACATCTTATTGTTTGAAACTCACCAGACTGCGAAAGACTTTAAACGAACGCGTCTATTTGCTCAAAGTAGAGAGTTCATCCAACAAAAAGCTAATGGAATTTTGGACTTTGTCACATCAGCTTTGAAATTCCAAAGACTGGACGTGACGTTTCAGTCATACCCAGTATTGGCCAGAACCAACCTGTATAACATATGTCAGATTTGGACAGGGCACTCCGGAAGAAAATATTCGTCTTGGAGGGGATAAAACGTAGATATGAAAGATGTATAATGTAATTAAGCATTGTATTATGATCCCACTTTGAACAAAGATGACTTGAAGCTATTTAATCTGGAAGAATTAGTGCTGATAAAACTATGTTAAAAATCTTATATTGATTTCAAAGATTTGATTAAGAGTGACGGGTGCAGTAACCCAGAACAAGGCCACTCAAAGGATGAATTTGCTGTTGCCGGGGATAGGAATATATTTGACAAGGTTTGCATTTATTACTGGTTCCTACACTCCCCTGCAAAAGCGATTGAAATCCATCCTCTTGATCTGCTGACGTGGGCAGATTGAAAGTAGACTTGCAATGCTGCTACTGAGATAATCCCACTATCTTGAGCGAGAAACCAGAAAGGAAATTTTCTCCTAATTATTTACCTCATTTGGGTCAATTCATTGAAACGTCTCTCCAAAATAATGCAACCACCGTTAATTAATGATTCGCCTACGTTTGTAATTAATGAAGTCTGCCTCAGGTTTGGCAAACAGAACACGACTTGAGAGTTCTTTCGAATATGGGTGTTCTGGCAAATGTGAATGAAGAACCTATGCATGGTGCAAGCATTAATTTAGCAATAATAATGTGCTATTTTCAGATAACGTAGAAGTTACTGACTTACACATAATTGTGTTATTCCAGAATCATGAAAAATCGACAGTGAACTATAAAGAAGTGCTTGGGAATGATCATGAAAGAAGGAAATATCAATGGCTTTTTGTCAGTTTCTGAAAAGTTCACCAGAAAACCTTTTTTGTCATTCGGATTCGTTTTACTCACCGGAACAGCTCACACTGACATCGTTCATGTGGGTGCACTCGTTTTCATTTACTGGAGAGTTAGGACAGTCTGTCAGGCTTGTCTCATTGCCTTTACATTCAAATTTATCGCTCCGTTGAAGTCCAGTGCCCTTTCCAAAATAAGCCCCTTTTGCCACTGACACAGCGACTCCACACTGAAGCTGATCACAAACCACACTGGCGTCATTCCAATCCCAGTGAAGATCACACACTGTTCCCCAGCTTTTGCCGAACTGTATTTCCACTCTGCCAGAGCATTGGGAATCCCCGGAAATGAGTCTGGGAAGCCTGTGATCTGAGGAAGAACAATTCATGATAGTCGCAATCATTTTCAATTTTGTGCATATCTGTTTAAGCAAAACCTGTCATGATGACTCCTGGTAAAATTTTCATTCTGGCATAATCGCGATTAAGCTAAACCCTACATTGCTCCAGAAGTTATTGCTTGCAAAGTGGCCATATGCAACCTTTAACATACTTAGATTTATTGCTACCTCAGTACCGTGTTGCAAACACGCACTATATCTACAGAGGGAACTTAGCTAAGCATATACTGAAGGAGATGTGCACTTTGACGTCAAACAATGTCTACTCTACCCGCAGCCAACTTTCTTCATTCCCATATCGCTCTTATCCCGATTCCCGCCCTGAAACTATAGACCGAAATGCGGCCTATGAAGAACACTGAAATTCTGTCTACACTGAATGACAAAAAGATAATGCTACCCTTTCCCTCCAACCATACCATCTTTCACCCCAGCACACGTGCACACCTTCGAGGTGCAGTCGATAGATCTCATTAATGAAGACCAGCCAGAATTCGACTTTTCACAGCTGGTATTACATTGGCACTAATTTGCAAATATAAACTACATCAAGTTGCAACCAGGCAACTCCCCTCCCCACCCCCATCTATCCCTGCGGGAAAACATCTTATCACCAAAAAAAATCCCTTTCCCTTCCATTCTGTATTTTCTATCGGGTTGTATTTAATAATTTTATTACATATCTATTCTCAAAGTCCCAATTTATCTACTTTTACAACCTCTGGCCCCTCACGTTTCAATCCCTTCTCTTCAAATTATAAGACCCACTCTTCACAACATCTACTTATATGGAAGCGACAGCAGCTTTCTCTTCATAATACTTTCAGGGCGTAACTCTTCCCTGGCACCTATTGCACATACTGTGAAAGGCCAGAAAATTACTCGGATAAATCCAGGAACCCTGACTTGTCCTCGAGTGTTTAGAGTCTCCCATTTGATCTGCTGGCGTTTGTCATTTCGTCAATGGAGCACACTTACGAACACTGACACGAAATAACCTCAAACATTAACTGTTTGATTCCACACTACATTCCTAGTGAAAAGTTCCGAACACTGGAAGAGCAAAGCAATGTCAAGAGCCCTTTTGAATCTGTCAGTAAAATGTAACGGTCACATACAAGGGGAAAAAAATGGCTCGTGCTATTTTATCATTTTTAACATATTGACAGCTAGAATCAAAAGGAACCAATCACCGGATAACCATGTTCAGTTCTGGGAACCAAGCCTTGGTTTGAATACGCTGATCATGTAAGGAGTGCATTTAGAGCTCCCCAGAATGTCCCTCGTCTTTCAAGTGTAAACTTGAAAGGACAGCTTATGTCGATTGGTTCTTGTTCCCTTATATCGCCTTTTGATTCCCGAAGCTTTAGGGAGCCTCTTAAGGATTTGATCGACGAGCAAATAAATGGGAAGACAGTGATAGTCCAACAATATTCTCTCTCATCGTCACTCGGCCCTCACATCTAGTTTAATCAGGACAGTGAGAGGCGATGAAGAAGCAAACTCATTGCAACCGAATAGTCTTCACGGGCCTTGGCAATTAATGTCCAGTAACCTTCCATCACGTAGCCTAAATTACATCGTATAATGTAGGGGAGAAGAGATAAAAACAAAACTGACCCTCAATAATTAAGAGTCATTTGATCCAGGACAGCAACTGCACTGCCGGATGCATTCAAACGTTTGGATAACAGAGTATCAGATCGCTGCCTTCTATAATGGTTACCAACGTTGTTTATGGATCGTTTGACCATTAACGAATGTCGTCTCTGAATATCGCTTCCACAGTTTTAGTGCCAAAAGCTACTGGTGTGAAACGTGAACATGGTCTCTCCACAGGAACCGCTTACTTAAATCATTGGTTTTGGCATCTTCTGTTTTTTTTAATAGTTACATCGTTTCCTTTACATTTAACAGTAGATTTTCTGTACTGTCGTGCAATAGAGAGAAAAAAACAAGCTAATTCCGAGAGAGACGATGTGGAGCTAGCGGACAGCGAGCAGAATTAATTCCAAACTGCATAGCAAACAGAAATCAATGATTAGGGATTGAGGGTAGATATTCAGACCAGCACAAAGGTAATACATTGTGTTCCAGCAGGACGGATGCCAGGAACAATATTGTATACCGTTTACAGAAACAGATTATCCACAGGAAACAGTTCAAAATTAGTCTGTGAAGTCAAATTCGAAGCTCAGCTGAAACTCAGGAAATCTGTGAGGAGGTACTTACAGAGACAGAATAAACAGTAAATGCAATAAATTCACAAAATGTGCACTTAATTTGCAAATGAATGTTATAATAGTTAAGGACAATGCAGTACTTTTGTTAGAATTAATTCAGAGCTCAAGTATTCATTGGAAAATGAAAGTGCAAATTAGTTAGATGCGCCATCGGATGGATCTCAGTCTCGGCCTTCATTTTTGGAGGGAAGAAATTAAAAATCTTGATAGTTTCATTATATTTCGGTCAGCCCACTCTTGCATTCCCGGCATATTACACTCCCGCCGAAGTCAATGGACATTTGAATAGCTCACCGCCATTTACACCCACGGCACCGTCGCAATGGGGCAGTCAAATTCCAAGAGACGCGAGAAAAGATGAAAGTTATTTAATTGGATTTTGACAGTTCTACGAGGAAGGTCGGGGGAAATGAAATTAATTGCTTGGGTACATATGTTTTCACTAGGGAAGGTAGCCCGAGCACTGAAATGATAAAGATCTTTATGACGATTGAACGAATTGACAGGATAGATGATCGTTAACTGTGGTCTATGGCCAAACTTGCAAACATAAAAAAACTACTAAAATTTGCAAATGCATTCAGAAGAAATGTTTTTTTTTACCAGACGGTTGTTAGAATGTGGAACTCCTGGCCACAGAAGATGAGGTGATTGACATGGATTTATTTATGACTGATGAACAGATGAGGGAGAATGGAACCTCACGTTATATTGATGGAGATAGAAAACGTGGTGTTGATTTGGCGGGAGGCTAAATTTGTTGGGGAGCGGGGGAGGCTCGATTAGATCATTAACCCTGAGATTGACCGGTTGTCCTATTGAGTAAGTAGCTTTATCGTCGAAAATGTGTGATTCTGTGTAATGTTTCCAACAGATTTACAGATGTAAACTTCGCTAACACGACCTGTATTAAGTGTCCATCCAATTTTGCTTGAGAAGATTATTTTGTGTTTCATAAAAGAAGCTGCCTTGTGTGTGGTGAACGGGTTACCACATTGCTGTTAGATTGGGAGTTCATGGAATTTGAACCAGCGAGAAGAATGCCGTTTCTTTGAGAGATGGAGAAGAGAATGTTTTTAGAGGGGCTGCCTTTCCCCCTGCACATAATTAAGGAATCAGTCTTATTACCCCACTGAGGAAAAGAATGGTGGTTGATGGCGGTGATTAAACATCCAGTCAAAGAGAAAACTTCGTCTGGGGATGGGAAGTCTCCTGAACAGTGCATCAGCAGCGCCTATAAAGGTCAAGTGCTGTTTCCACGATGAGCAATGATTCGGGAAATAAGAAACTCTGGTGAGACAGTTGAAGACCGAAACTCACAGAACATTCAGCCTCTGGCCTGCTGAAGATGCCACGGCATTTCAATTGGGTATTGCAAATGAAAGTTCAGTCAACGGTGTTCCCGAAGTTTAAGATGGTGATGGACTGTTAGATTGTAAAGCAACTGAATGTTAAGTGGAATCTCTCATTCTTTGCTGTCGTTAGCCGTTTGCAGACACACGTGTGGTGCACTTATTACTTGTCTTTTATCATTTGAGGCATGGATGTTGTGCAGGATTTGCTCTGTGTGGTCCTGGGCTGCTTCCTAATTTGATGAATTGCGAATGGAGCCGAGCACTGAGCAGTCATGCCCAAACAACTCGTCTTCAGAACATATAACGTTAAGAAAGACATGACTGAAGCAGTTGAAAAAAGTTCGACATCGATCAGTAACTTAGAAAATGCAGTTTCCGTTTAATCTCCATTGAGTTTAGTTTTAAAAGACTGATTCAGTTTTATAATTGCTGCCCTTTGCAACAAAATTCTACAAAGTGTTAAATTGCTAAAGAATCTGTTCTGAGGATGGCCAGGTTAGGTCTATGTAGTCGGATTTCTTGGGTGCGGTGATGGTGAACTTTCCCCTTTCTTCCAGTACTATAACGCTGTTAAGATTATTGACTGCAATTGTGCCGCACTGCACTTAACATATTTGTTTGAAATGCAGCACTTCTTCCGACCTCAATATCAATTAAATATTGAAACGAATGGACTGTGCAGTTAACATCGGGATTCTGTTTGCAGATTAGACTCGTGCTGCCCTATGACTTAGACTCTCCCTACACACAGAAACCTTCCTCCCCAATTCCCGTTTCACAACCTGTAAAATATCAGCCCAAATATTCCGTACTAGTGACTCTCGGAAACCTAAGGAATGGCAGAGATGAGCATGCGGCCCCTGCGGAAGTATTGGCGCCTTGAACTATGTGTGAACAGTCCGGGAAGTTTCCACTTCATCTGGGGAATTCCCCTGCTCTCTGGTAGACTCCTCAATGGAGCTGAATGAAAGACACGTGCGCGCTCCGATGTTCTCCCCAGGGTCGTTACACCAGGGAATTTATACAGGGATGGAGAACATAAATCAATGATCTAACAGCCGGGCAACTGAACAACTGGACTCTGCAATTGCTCTCACTCATTCCCCCAAGACCATCCCGAACCACCCGGGCGAGTGGCGACGGAGAGGGTAGAATGCGTGCGGGATTTTCCGGACATTCTTCCCTATCCTCGGATGGTCCGGGTCACCTCACAGCAAGAAGCCAGCAGTGATATACAGCGGGATGCAACCTGCCATTCCGGTGTGAGCTTATTTTTTTTAAAAATTAACACAATTATTGACATGAAGTTATGACACACAATGAATCAGATTGAATATAACATTAACTCCAAGTGGAATATCCTGCCCTAAGTCTCATTCTTCAGCAATCGGCTGTCCCAAAATAACATCTCCACCTTTATTCCAGGGGGAAAAAATGAGACCCGGCAGGCGATGAGAAGCAGAAGAAATATTTGTACCTGAGCAGATCGCGCTGGCATCATTGTTGTGTGGCCAGGAATAGTGACACCAGGCAGCTGATTCACAGTCTCGCAGGGCGGCCTCGTTCCCGCTGCACTCAACATTATCCGTCACAATGGGTCCGGAGCCTTCCCCAAAGTGAGCCCCGCCCGGTGCAGAGACTGCGGTCCCGCAGCCCAGCTCCCGACACACAACGGCGGCGTCCTGCAGGTCCCAGCTCTCATCATCAACAGTCCCACACTGTCCCCTGTAGTGAATCTCCAATCTTCCTGCACACCGACTGCCCCATATTCGCCAGTCTCAGTTTCACCGCCTCTGTAAAATACAATAATAAGCGCAGAATTACAATCCATTAAATCCGCGAGACCCAGCTAACAGGTCTCCACTTTCTGCAGGTCAGAGCAGAAGAATTTGGAATATTGGCCTGTGCCCAATCTCCCATTGAATCCCAATTTAAAAATAAAACCTCTCAAACACAAGGGTATAATTGTATTCAACCCTTTAAACGAGCCGGTTATAAATGGGAGAGATGCCCCTTCTGGGACAGTTGGTCGATACGTTCAGAATATATTCCAGTCCCCGGAGATCAGGAGATGGACGTGAATATAACAGCGAACTCACTGATTGGCGGAGACTGAGGTACATTCAGAGCACCAGAGCACAAATGCAATCTCCATCTCCCAGCCAGCCCTTCCCTCCCCCGCCCACCGGAACTGGAACGTCATGTAACCTCTATCTCTGTCTGAATGTAATTCGAGAATTGGCAGCCCATTTGGGATCGGCAGCAGTATCTGTGGTTATTGACATTCCCCTCTCCGGGACCCAAGTCATGGTCGCTCTGCATTAGGCAGCAATTGTCCCTCAACAGGGTTTAAATATGTTCATTGTCAGAGTGCAGGAAACATCCCATTCCTCCCTGACAGGCACATGGAGAGCGAGTTAATCAATGATCAAATCGGTACAGCAATTTTCTCCGACAGTTAGTTTTAATTCACGTAGATTGGACAGGAAAATATCAGATAATATGAAAATTAAGAGTTATTACCTGATGGATCAGCCTGACTGCTCCCAGTTCTGCCTGAAATGAAATGTTGAGAATTAAAGTTTCATGGTTTAAGAGGACGATGAAACGGCCAGAAACGTTATTTGTGCAAAGCAACTGCGAGAATATTTTGTCATTTTTTGAACATAATGTTTTCAGGAACTTTATGATAAAAAAATTCAACAAACACCCAAGTTTCCATCATTATCTGAAGGTAGATTTCCCGTCGCTTTTCGGAAGAATTAATCCCGCGGTTTGTGATTTCATCTGTTTTCCACTCCTAATGAAGCATCCAGTACAGGCTCAGGAGCAAGTTCCTGTTATTAACTGGTCAACGTTTACCCAGGAGATCCCGAGAATACCCCATTGCACAGATCACCTTCTCACCATCTAAAGTCCCTCTAACATACTATCGATGGTATGTTTACCTCACTCACGCTTGGTGCTCGAAGACATGGTGGCCTGCATGTTTATTGGTCACTTTCCATTTGTTGGTTTCGCACCATTGACTGTGCGTTAACATTTTCCAAAATTGGCTCGGGTTTTTATTTTAACCAGGAGGATATTCTGGTATCTCTATATTCCCTGTTTGACGTGTTATAAAACATCTTACATTGATTCCCACCCTCAGTTGGATTTCTGCAACCCCTTACATGATTTCTGCCAGTCCTGCATAAAACGTGCACCTACCTAGAAAATATTACTCAGGAGTTTGTTGGAATTGTTTGTGATTGCCTGGGTAATGGAAGGCGCAACAATACTCAACAAGCTGCGCACCAGCAAGTTCATAGCAACCCCCTTGAGCGTCAACCCAAACATGTCCTCTTTAAGTACCTCATGTACAAGGTGCACAAGATATAAATACGACCTAAAGCCTGATACAAAGCGACATAAAGGAATGCAAGTTTGAGAGTTGAGATCTGATATCTCATTGGCTACAACATGATCTATTATAAAAACATATGAAGCATATGGAACAGGCTGACAAACATTCAGGTTCACATAAATAATATACACATAAATGTCTGCCTTAGGAAAGTGATTTAATTAAAACAGATTTCAGGCCCCCAAAAAGATACAAATAATCAAGCATGTTTACAGGTTAATTCTCGGTAAAATTTGAGATCTTATGCTCTCCTCACCTATCAGCGTGCAATTAATACTCATTTTTACCATAATTATCCTATCACAACCAACGTTGATCGATCGCAATTTACAATTTAAACTTGAAAAAAAAAACAGTCATTGTCCATCATTCCAAAGTTGAAAATAGTATTTGAAACCTTTCAGCTCAAAAAGCTCCACCGCTGATAAACATATGTTTGAAAAATATGTGCACGGGTTCAGTTGGCAGTAACTGCAACTTTAAAAGGTTGATACAGTCAGTCATTGACCTTACATCCCAGAATGTGATTCATGCTTCTCCAAGAGTAAATGCGCTCTGTTTCCAGCACTCTGGGATTAAAAACATTTGCAATCGAGTCTGCTTTGCCTGTGCAAGAGCCGCAGGGGAGAAATTAAAACTTACTGCCTCGTTTTTGGAGTTGTATTCTGGATTAAATCGAAATGTGATATCTATTTGGTCAGGTATTCAAAGTTTATGTTAAGCAGATGCAAGTTAATATATAGATGTCACAGTTATTAATAGAATTGGATAAATTAATTTCCCTGTTTGATGTCGAATGAACGGAAAATAATACAGTCCATAATATGCGCTCAATGACATTTCCACAATGTAACTAAACAATTTCAAATCTCGCTCCATCTAATCACACGCATTCTAAATTTTAACAACATTGACCCGCTTTTGGGGATTTAAACCTGATCTGCGCTTGGTTTGTGAAAATATTTCTGGATAATATTAATTTTGTCTTCTGTCTCCTTTCTGCGCTGTGCAGGGAATGTTCGTTAAATTAGCGACACAAGTAGAATTTTAGAATTGAAACTTTTAAAAATATTACTTTTTTTAAGAATTAAATTAAATAGCCAATGTAAATATATTTCGGTAAATGAAAAATGTATCTGATAACTATTCTCGAATTTATTCCCTGACAGTAAAACACAATTTATTTTAGTTCTTTTTACTGACAAAGCAGCAAAAAAAATAATAATCCTCGCCCCGATGCAAAGTAATTTTTAAAAAAATCCAGAGATCCCCTTAACTCTACATAAAAGTTATCGGGAACGTGGAAGGAGGCGGAGAAAACTTGATAATTTTGAGAATCTGTACATAGAAAATGAGCGAAGCAGAAAATACAACTTCATATCAAACAGCCATAATATTGATGAAAGTAAAAGCTAAACAAAATTCTGAGCAAATACGTAAATATAAGAACATTTTTAGCTAATTTATGGTTTGTAGATTGCAGTTAATAATTATATATATGGTAACAGATAATTAAAGCAATGTTGATGCTGACAATGATTAATATTTTATTATACTCTATTCAAAAATTGGGTCCAACACTCTACTGCTAAATAAAGTATTTGCATGTTTCTTATTTCAAAGTATCACAAGTAGGTTTGACTGCATTTCTACTGAGGAAAGTCAGTTACTGGAAATCTGCATTGGTTCATTCACCAGTGAGTGCTGCCCTGACCAGGATTCTATACTCATTGAGTTAATTTACATTCCAGAATTTGATCCGCTCCTTTCTAACAGCGACGTTTTACGCTCTTATCCACTAAATTTAAATAACCAGGTTCGAATTGCATGTTCAGTCTGCGGTTTCTGTACAAGAGGGGCAGAGGTCAAGATAAAAGCAAACTGCTGGGAGTATGATCACTTTAGACCTTTTGACACCCCAGTCTCAGTTGCAATTGGAAATAAGTAAAACATGTTAGCCCAGATAACGGCCACCAAAAGCAATGGTCAACATTTGGCCTTTTGAACTTGACGGATTTAAAATGAAACAAATGAGCAAAGAGTCTACTAGCTCAGAATTCAACACAATTAAATTAACTATTTCATCCCAAATTAATTACCAATTTAAGGAAAAATATTCCAATTTTCGACAAAGAATTTTGTTCATTCCGGGATTTGTGAAAATATTTTCCGGAGCAATATATAATACATTCTTCCAGCAGTTCTTTGATTTTGAAGACATATTCCTCAAATAAATTACAATGCCTGGAGTTTAGTGTCAGTCATTTATTTCTAAATAATTAGAAACTGATTGAGAGAGCCATGTGCCTTTTACCGTGCACCTGACAAGAATGCAGCGAGGTTTCCCTGTCACTAAGGCAGCATTTCCTATTTCTAATAAGAGATTTAGAATTGTAAATGAAGACACGCACTGGAAGCAGCAACAAATTTCAACCAAGGTATCGACATAAAACTGAACAATAATATCAGGCCGGTGGAAGGAAGTAAAGGCACAAGTCTCGATACCTCATTAAACACCACATGGGACCTTGAAAAACAATGATTATTCGGAATAAATTTGAGCGAACGTACTTATCGCATAACCCGTGAATACAAATAGTTTAATGGGAATTTTAAACTTCATACAATGTGGTCATAACTTGGAAGGATGTATTAACAAATTAAGCAAGAACATTGATAAGTACCATTTCCCATAAGTTAAATAAGTTGCAGTAACTATATATTTGGAGAATGCAATTAATCGCCAAAAGAAAACATTATAATATTAATTGTGCTCCTTCTTCTTATTTCAATATAAACTATTTATCGAACTTGCAAAACACTCGAAGGCAGAACCAACTGTTATGCATGCTTTACTGTTTTCCCCTATATCACACATAATTCACGCGGAACGTCGACTGAGAAATACCCCTGAGAGTACTATGTGTGGAGGCTCACACGTTAGTAGGTGCAGTTTCATACTCAGTTAATTGACATAAACCAGGACTCCGCTCCATGATATTCTAACAGTGACGGCTTTCGACGTCGTACCAGCTCTGCTGAAATTGTCTGATCAGAGTGTTAATCTTAATAAGCTGTGTGTGAGTAAGAGTAGCAGGGGACTCAATAAATTCAGCTGCTGTGTTATTTCTGTTCTCTTTCGGATTTAAAACGTTCTGAACTAAATATGACATTTAAAACAATCACCAACCAGGTGCAAAACCTTTCAAATATGATTCAAAATGATATATTTATAAATCAATTGAAATGCCTAAAATATTAACTGGATAAAATTTCGGTAAATAAACTCGACTCATCAATCCTCAGTTCATACGATCTTAATGAAGCGCAGAAATAAATGTAAAAAAGTCCGTGTTCAATAAATAAAGCCCAGACTGGACTATTCTCTCTCGGCAAATCCATCTGTTTTATATTTGTACAACTGTCTCAGTTGGGAATGTTTTCAACTCCAAACTAGCCAGCCGGTTAAGGGAATTCAGGTGAACGCTGATAGAGAACAGGGACCTATGCACACGGGTAAAGCCATAGCAACTTGAGGCTCAGAATTAGAGCCTTCGGTTGAATGGGCCTGCGCGGGTCGAAAAATCGGATACCGCCTATTCCAACTTTCCAGCTTTGGCCGCTTGTTTTGTGCGCTACCATAATTTAAATGCGCAACCGAACATGTTTTAAATGTGATGAGGGTTCCTGCATTCACCGGCCTTTCAGGCAGCGAGCGTCCTTCGATCTGCGTATTATTATGCAGCAATATCCCATTACACAATAGGCAAACGTGTTAATATTTGAATACAAATCCAAAATTTACATTACAAAATAACTCAATGTTTTCTGCAGTAAATATCAATATCTGTATTGATAAGATTCATTGTTGAATAACAGTGGAAGCCGCAATGTAGAACAGGATAATATTATTTTTAAAAACTTACATTTCAGAAGTTGCAGTGCCGTTAGAGTCAGAAAGGACCGCAGCATCTTCCCGGCACTGGGATCCTGCGCTGGGAATTGAGCTTTAACCGAATGCTGTACACAGATGCCGGGCTCTCCTTCGAACACCTTCCGAAAACCCGGCTGAGGCGGCAATTAAGTGTTTGAAAACAGTTTGAACAGAGTTGACTCTTCCTTCCAAATAACATAGAGATGTTCTCATGTGAGAGCTCTAGAGTGCCGTCTGGTAACAGACCAATGAGAATGAACTTGCCCATTAATGGATAAAACGAACCGAGGGGCCATCCACCGCCTTTTCCTGTTAGAATGGAAAGGAAATGAGTCAACAACACTGTATCAGATCATTCAATCATTGAAATTTACAGCAGGAACTTACAAAGCAGTGGGCTCTTACACCTGCTGTGTCACAACTGCTGTTATCCCGACATACTTTGCAAATGAGTTCTCTTAAAGCACATGTCCAATTGCCTTCTAAAGAATCCTGTGGAATATCATTACACCATTATGTTTTATGGTGCATTCCAGATCTTAGTCAGCCGCTGTGTGATTAAATTTCTGTTCAGTAACAATGTTGTCAATTTATTTAAGTTCATAACATCCAGTAAATGACACAAAAGCTAATTGGAATACTTTTCCCCACTCGCCCTGAGATATATCTCTTTATGTGTGTTTATGTGTGTGTCTGTGTGAATGTTTGTGTTCCTCTGTATCTGCCTTGTTCCTGGCTTACTCTCTCTAACTCAGTCTCTGTCTTTCTAACCACCAGACTCTCTAACTGTCTCTCTGTTTCTTTGCTCCTATTACATGGCATTCCTGTTCAGTACAAAAAACGCGAAAAAAATGTGAGGCTGTTAACGTAAAATACAAACAAAACAGAACGCTAGAACGTACAGCCAGTGATGCATCAACTCCGGAAAGAAACGGTTATGGTTTCATGTCTAGATGACCTGTCATTTTAACCAGTTCCCAACCACATGGAAGGTCATTTCAACATGAATCGTTAACTCTATTCGTTACTGATGGCTTTGGGATGAGATATGAATTTCACTTGAAATTCAACAGGCATTGCAAGAAAACAATATTATTTTTCTTTCCAGCTAGAAGTCGGGTATAAAAAGGAGAAGAACATTCCTTCAGACTGTAACAAAGAATGTAAGGAACAACAAAGTGTTTATGTACTCATTTATCATTATTATTCTAAAATCAAAATCAGAGTGGCCAACTCAGGAGCCTCATGAGAGCTATTCGGTTATGTTTGACAGCTTTAAGGTTCTAATTTTTGAGATTAGTGTGATGTATTTTCTGCATCCTGATTATAATCTGTGTTTGAGCTGGGAAGCGTCTGGTTTACAGGTTTCAATGTTAGACAGACTGCAGCTTAATTCTTACATTTATTAAACGTGTTAAACAATTAAATAAATGCTTTTCACACTGGGACACTTTATCGAGAGGCCTTTTCACCATAGGATAGCGAAGACACAATCAACGCAAACATCTATTTACAAACTCTCTTCCTCAGGTCCAAGGCCGAAGGACCCAGTTTAAAAGCTTTGCAGATAAATAATTCTGTGTATATTGATGACACTGTGTGTTTGCACTTGATTATTTTGTGGCTACTACTTATATATTTCAGTGGGTTGTCTGCAGTCCCATAACGAGTTTAATTTGTCAAAGTTGTGGAGGATAATTTGGCGGAGATTCCAAATAGGGTGATAGTGAAAACATTAGAAATTCAAGCAGCTAAACTTGGCGATTTAACTAACTATTGAGAATGAAATAACCTGAAATCTGAAAACCGGCTTCATCTCCATTGACTTCTAAATTATTGGTGCTCATTGTTGTTAAACTTATAGGAAATGCTTCATTTCAAGGGCAGTTGCTTGATTTCCATTATCACCAATAACAGAAGTGTAGAGACCACCATTATTTCATGGATGGTTTTCCCAATTTACCCAGTCGGATCTATGCCGCTCCTAAATTATTCTCTATAAACTGCCGAAATGTACTTGCACCTTCTTTGGGAAATATTGCCAATCATTTGAATAAATGTTTTTCCATTAATCAGCGCTAGTCTTGGAGAGAAGTAGAGCCAACAGGGATATTTGTTGCGACATGAAATGTGTTTTTACTTGAAGATGAGTAATTACTACTGAAAATGTCTGTGTGTAATCCCACAGCAGCTCGTAGTGTGCAGATTCACAGAGCACTCGCTGTATGTTTTGTTGTTGTGCAGAACTGACAGGAAACACCTGGCGTTGTGGTGATGTCTGCACCAGCAACTTCGTCGCTGCTCCCTTACAATATTGACATATGGCTTGTGAACATTGAACATGTCCAGGCCAATGAGTCGTGGCAGTATATCTGGGTACCGGCACCAATTCACGGGAAAAACATGACAGAATGTCACCTGCAAATAGTCCAAACCAGTGTCATTAATAGTTGTTCATGGAATAAGATGTCGGTAAACTGTCGAGACAGTCTGGCGTGTGCAACAAACAATACGTCTAGTTTGGCGGCTTTAATCGACTATTGCCATTGCTCAGGCTGTGAAAGTCTACAACAGGCATGTCGGCATTTATCACCGCTCCCACCGCGCCCCCAAATCCCTCCCTAACGTCACCCTCCTCAACAACTCCGCCTTCAAGCTACTGGCGGCCAGCGTTTCTGCTGAATAAAATAAATGATTCGGCGTAGCCAAACTCCCCAGAGCAGTCCAGGGGCAGCACTTTACGGATAGGATTTCGATGAGGGCTAAAAATTACCTCGGATAACGAGTATGCCTCTTTTTGTTTGGGTGCTGAATATTTTGAATGGTTTTTGGCCAGTCTGCAGTGTATCACTTTACATTGTAATGGATGGTTTGTTAATATGAAAAGTGATAAACACTGGAGAATTTCTGAGATGCTAGGTCAGTTTCAGAGCACTTGGTTACCATTTCTACATTATATTCGTTTACTAGCGAGGGATGAATTGATGGGTCGTGGTAATTTTGTTAAGTGAGGATTTCTAAATCAGTTGCTTGGTAATCAGTAAAATGAATATTTGGAAGTTGATGTGATTGTTGTAGCAGGTGAGGTAAAATTCTTGTAGACGGTTCTATTTTTTAAACAGTCGTGTGCTTCGAGTCATTTTATTGATGTTGAATCAGCCAGGAATACTTATTTTTATATATTATTTGCAATGTCTCGGTTTATATAAATTATATTTTGCCAACTGTCAATTTAACTCAAAATGTATCAATTAGCAAACCCCAATGCAAGATTTAATTTGTTATTTGCTGTCTTTCTTGATCACTGCTTATATACAGTGCTGAAGGATTTAATGTTTCACTTTTGATGATGACTGTAATGCCTAAATATGAGAAAGTACCCCTAACACATACACGTTCGGGGCAGTATTGGACTGATGCTTCATGTAAAATCAACGACCATTCAGTATCGCTCCCTGCTTTCTGTTCCCCTGGCGGATTTTCGGCCAGTTGATTTTGCTGCTTTGATTAATGGCTGGAGTTTACCTATATCCAATATGTGAATGTGTTTCAAATTCAAGGTCGCCAATTTGTTCTCTCTACCAGTTAGGAAAAATCTACTCTCCAGCACAGACAGATTCAAAGTAGGTGTTTGGTACAAAAATCATGCGCTCTGCCGACAATGGAAATTTTATTTGTTAGTCCCAAATCATCCCGAGCCATTATTTAAAGCCAGTTAATGAATTAAGATAATGTGCGAACCATTTTCACATTAGTCCCAAATAATCCCGGGCCTCCATTCGAAGGCCACGCAATGCCTCTGCCTCATGTTCAAACCGGTTTGAATTTGGCCCACCCTCGTCCCCGGCCTTCCAGCGAAAGCCGTGCAACGACCTTGCCTGTGTTCACACAGTTTTCGCCTGTTTTTGGAATTGGTAGTTGATGATTCAATTTCCTGATGTCGGGCATTCATACACCCAGCTGATTGATGTGAGTCAATCTACAGAAGTTGAGTAAAGTTTAATTAGGAAGCTGATACAGTTAATGGTTAAGTTCAGGTTAAACCAGTGGTTGAATTACTTCATTATTGATATTTCTTTACGAGCGCTACTTGAATACTCAATGCTACTTCACAATGTTACTGTGCCTGCATTTTCAATAAGCTCAATGTGTCATGTAATTTTACATACGTTTCTAATTAGAGAGTATTCGCTTTATTGGAATAGTCCAGTTAATTGATAGTGCATTGTTTTTCAGTTTTTTTTTTATATTAAATGAATACACGATTAACTACATAGACAGTGGTACGGGTAGATATTGTTGTTTTTGTGTCGGTCTGCCATTGCCCATAGGTTTATGGCGCTCAGTAAGTTAACAGGCGTAGTATCAGTTCACGGGTGTTCCGGCAGATTACTGGCGAATATTGCAGGGCCCAAACATGGGAGTTGCGTCAGTACAGCTTGTTTTTATCAGTGCTGCTTCATCTTCTATTTCAACACATCAGACGGAGGCTTTGTTGACTTCTTTGCGTTGTTAGGCCGAGAGTGGTAGTTTTTGAACTGGTCGATGTTAATGTTATTTTTTAGGTTGGACGAGGGTTGATTTGTGGGGAGCTTGTCCTTTTGGTGGAGTGAGGGAGTTTATGGATAGCGAGTTAGTTAAATGACAGTTGGGTATATAATATCTCATCGCTAGTTTGGAGGTAATCGAACGGCTTAAGTTCACATGATTACTTGCTAATCATTTGGACAGTGTATCTGCAGGGCATCGATTTCTAACTCCTCAAATCCTTTGCGACATGGATAATCTCTTGGTTTTTGTTTGTTTTGCTACAAGAGAGTAAATATGTTATTATTGCTCAGGATTGAAGACAATGGGTCACTTTGGGGTGATTACTAATTTTCCATCGTTCTGGTTACTTTATATTCACAATCTCAGTTTATAAATCATTATGCCATTTAATGGCCGAGTGTCACTGTAGAATCATAACGGCAGATAAATTAGCTTTGGCTTTTCTATGAGCTTGGCTCAGAATCACAGTCTTCATCAACATCTAGTTCTGTTTGACTGTGTGTTCAGTCATTGACATTGATACAATGTACAAAAAAGCAAAGTTGACAAACTCAATTTGGTGCGCATGTTGTCTGGCACACCGTCCTCTACCTTGCAGAGACTGTGGACCTAAACTCAGACACTTCTTCTGCACCACATCTGGAACAAAACCCCATCAACAAACATCAAGTTACAGTTTGCAAGCCTCCGACTGATGTCAACTCCAAAGTAGACCTTCCCTCTAAAGTCTCCAGCCTCATGGTGCCCCAACTCTGCAGCCCACTTGTACCAACTTTATATATATACTCCCAAAAAGGACTTTCCTATTAAACCCATTGTCTCCACCAGTGCCTACCCTGATGGAATTATTTCTTCATATTAGGGTTTATTTTTCCCCCTACTGTGCTAAAAAATCCTACCTAACTTTGTGATTATTAAGATTCCCCACATCACCTCAAAACTTTCCAGTTACATTGCCCTGATCGGCACTCTTCACTATGTACATCAAATCCCTCTAAACCTCCTTACTCCACATGTGCGTGTTGAGGGCTCTCGGTCTGTTTAATGAACATAGGCCCGAACATTCCTCATCCACCACCACACACCACAGCTTAGCACAACTCGTTCTCTCATTGAGGAAACAAACATTAACATGTTTTTATTTTACTTCCGCAAAATAAGAATCACAGAATCAAAGATCGGTAAAGGTGTAGAAGGGTGGCATTAGGCTCATCGTGTCTACATCAGCTCCCTGGACATTTTAAATCCGTGTCAATCTCCTGCCTTTTCCCTGAAGCCCTGCACATTTGTTCCAATTTAAATAATCATCCAGTGGCATTTTGAATGCCTCTATTGAACCTGCCTCCAGCACGATTCCAGGCATGGCATTCCAAACCCCAACTACTCACTGCGTGAAAAAACTTTTTTCTCATGTGACATTTGCAGTCACATCGGTGTGGGTATGGCTGCCAGCATGGACCCCAGTTACAATCTGCCTTTTTTGGGTGTGGTCATGTTCGACATTCGTGAATATAGTCCGACTTAGGCCCACTCACAGGGTTCATTCTTTTTTTTTCTGGAACATCGAAGTCTGTCTTGGTGCAAAATTATGCTTTTGCCTGAATGTCTGGAGACAAATATAATTCAGCAAGTTTTCTTCCAATTATAAACTTTATTTCACCATCACATGATCCTTCTCCGATACCTCCAATGCGTGACTTTCCTGTCTCAATTGCTGACATTAGGCAGTCCACAAACATTCTTTGCAAACCCACTGATTTCCACAGACTTCTGGGTTATAACTCTTCACATTATTATTTCGGTAAGGAGTCTCTAATATTCCATAATTTCTTGCCTTCCACAGATCTGATTATGTTACCTTTCACAATTAACATCCGGAGAATCCTCCCTTCTTCCCCAGCCCAGCAAACCCTGCTCTTTGGCCCCTGAACAGTATCCGACACATATCCAGCACTTCTGCACACATCTTTTCTGAAACTAGGACGTGGTTCACCACGAACTCATTCACCACCCCAGCAGCCTACGTCTCTTCCACGAATTGTAGCATGATACCAGCAGCAAACAGATCGCCCCCTCACTAGCCTGTCAAAATAACAATGAAACAGTTCCCTCTGTGACACCTTGGTGCAATCCGCTATCTACCCCAACACTTTATTGCCTTTACCCTCACATGCAATCGAATGAGCTGTAACATCTGCACCTTTACCTCATCCACCTTGGCCTTCAAAGCCTCAAGCAATCCCTCCAGGTCAAGCAGCGATTTACAAGTACTTCAGTCAATGTATTCTACTGTATTCGCTGCTCACGTTGCAGTCTCGTTTTCATTGCGGAGACCGAAAGCAGACTTGGTTGTCTCGCGACAGAGCGGGCGTGTTTTTTCAGCCATTTGCTGCGAACCATTTATTTTGTTTCAGACAGTGCTGACATTTATTGTGCTATCGACATCTGGCCCAGACAAAAGTATCAAACTTTAGCAACGTGATTGTCATTCCCTTTGTCCTGTGTTCAATTGCATCTTTCTGATGTAGTCTCTCCATCCCTCCGGCATATCCCTGACCTCTTAATTTGTTGCACTATCCCTTTCTTTTTTTTTTGCAACAGCTTTTAGCTCATCAGAATTCCATTTCTCTCCAGTTCCTAAGAAATAATAATTACTGGACTCACAGTTTTGTTTTTTTTCTGTTTCCCTCTCCACAGATGCTACCAGACGAGCAGAGTTGTTTTCAGGCATTTTCAGTTTTTTTTTTTTAATTACAATTTTGCATCTTCTTCTTTATTTTCCGAGAATACAGGTTATAGGTTGAACTTAAAATTAAGTAACAACTAGCTTTCATCTCCGATAACGGTGGTTGATGTATATTTAGAATGATACTCTGTGAAGTTTCATTGGTTGCACTAAAGCAGGAGGAGATATGATTGTAGGTCATATGTAACCCTCGCTCCTCAATAGTGAAGTGTTAATTATTTGAGATGGACAAGGGAGCAGAATTTCAGCAGTTGAGAGATCTCCGGCAGTGTTTTTATTTTGGAAATCAAACCCGGTATGCAATAAGGTCAGAGGAAGATAACAGAGAAAGAAGTGCACAGGACAGTGAGTAGACAGAAGGAGGAGGATACTGTGGTGTTCATCGCTATTTTCCATTCTTGCTGATGCAGCCTTGCTCCACAGAGAGGACTTCTCCCCATTCACGCACACTAGCGCCCCCGCAGACACCATCCATACAGAGAAACGTCAAAAACACAGAGGTCTCTCTCCACACAGAACTACCCTCTCTCGCATTCTCAAACGGAAACTGCAGCAAGCAGACGTTCTTCAGCAATAACATATTCCCCACACACACTAACTAGGAGCATCAGTAGGTCATTCTGCCATTAGAGCCTGTTCCGCCATTCAATAAGATCATGACTGATATTCTTGTGGCCTCAACCCCATATTTAAGCTACCCGCGATGAAATTCGACCCCCTTGTTAATCAAGTGTGCTTCTACATTCACGTTAAAAATGTGCACTGGCCCTGCTGTCACTGCTCTTTGGTCAAGAGACATTCAAAGTTTCAAGATCACCTGAGAAAAAATTCTTCTCACCCGCGACTGAAGTGGGAGGAACCTTAGCTTTTAAGCCCTGCGATCCAGTTCTAGACTGTTCCACGAGTCGAAACATCCATTCAGCCGTCACCATGTCAATCTCCATTAGGACCTTTCAAGTGTAAAAATAAAATCATCTCTCATTATTCTAAATGGGATCCTCCACAAGTCTGACCAAGCTTTCCACGTACGATAACTCCCAATCCGCCATCACCTCGCTAACCAATTAACATATCAACGTTAATCGCCTGCTTTTACTAGTATGTAGTAATGGCAGATAATTGACTGCAAACACACAATTTCAAAGTTTGCCAATGACACGAAGGTATGAGGTGATTAACTTGGTAAGTACCTGGAGGCGAGAATATAGAAAATACTGAGTAGTTTACATATGTGGTTTCGAGGCAGAGAGGGCTGCTATATTTCCACGAATTACATAATCTGATAGAGTATGATGATAAAGCATACAGGTTTTGTGCTTTATGAAGAGGGACATGGATTTCAAGAGAAAATCATTCATGATAAAATGTAAACAATATTAGTGCAGATTAAACTGTAGTGATCTTGGCATAATAGTACATAGGTAACTGAAAGCAGCATTTCAAGCAGACAAGATTGGATAGAAGCCGTATGAAATGCTCTCCTTGATTGGCAGAGGTATAGAACATAAAAGTAAGGATAAATGGTTGGAATTGTATGAAACATTGGTAAGGCCTCAACTGGAGTATTGTATGCAGTTCTGGTGACTGCATTACAGGAAGGTCGGAATAGCTTTAGAGAGAGTGCAGAGGAGTTTTACAAGATTGTTTCCAGATTTTAAAAGGCGTAGCTACGAGGAGAGATTGGAAAGGTTGGGGTTATTTTGCTTAGAACAAAGAAGGCTGAGAGGTAACTTGATTGAAGTGTACAAAATTATAAGGGGAATAGATAGAGTGGACTGGATAAAATTGTATCCCTTGACGGAGAATTCTAAAACCAGGGGACATAGATTCAAGACAATTAGTAGAAGGTGTAGGGGTGAAATGGGTAAGATTTTTATTTACACAGCGTCTAGTGGATGACTGGAATTCGCTGTCCATATTTGTGGTAGAGGCAGAAACTTTAAACGCTTTTAAAAAGCACCTGGATGTGCACCTAAAGTGTTGTAAACTGCAGGGATATGGGCCGGGTGAAGGAAGGTGGATTAGAATGGACTCCTTCGTTTCCTCGGGATGGCATGGAAAAGATGGGCTGAATGGTCTCCTTATGTTCTGTAATTGTTCTAGGATTATGTGTTACAAGCGCTGTTGGATTATTTCATAACCTATTCAGCTCCAACAGGGAAAAAAAAAAACAATTTCACCAATCTCTCCACATAACAACATTCTCCCGCCCATAAGATACTCCGGGAATGGGAGAGGCCATATGCCTCAGCAAGCCTTCTCTGCTGTTCAATATGATCATTGTTGATCTGATTTGAGCCAGAAATTCAAGTCTCTGCCACAACCGTTCAAAATAACACAGCTTCTTTGAGGATCAAATGCATTGTCTTTCTCAAACTGACAAAACTTCAATGCCCATCAACCTCCGTGCAAGGAGCTTTCAAAGACTAACATCGTTCTGAAATAAGACATTCCTGCTCATCTGCCACTTGTTTCAGAGATCCTATGTTTTTGAATATCGCTCCCTATTTCTAGGACTTCATGCGAGAAGGATGCCTTCCCAATATCTACATTGTGAGGTCAACCCCAGAATGTTGTTGGTTTATCTTCATGATGTTATTTAGTTGTCATCGTGTCTTCCTAACAACTTTTTCTGTACCTTCTGCAGGACCTTCACATCCTTCCGCCATTACAGTGACTAAAAATGTGCGCCATATGCCATCTAAATAATAGCAATTAATTTACAAATGTATTAAATGATTCATTAGATTTCAATTTAATACCCATGTTTACCAAACCAGTACAGAGTATGCTTCATTTGCCCCAATCTCCACGCCGCTTTCAAGTAATCATGGGCATGCACATCATCGTAATTGTGTTCATTTCCCCCTTCAAAGTAGTTACATTTATACTTTGATGCCACAAGACGGAATGTTTCCTATGATGCATTGCGTCTCACAAAAGCACAAAAAATTCAAGCAGCCACGCGTCTGGCCACTTTACCACTTTGCCTGTGTCCGTCTTATTTCTTGCTAATATGTTCATGATTTTGTAACATTATAAAGTGTTGTAACCATTTTCATCCGCCTCCCTTTTCGTCAACCAAACAAGCAAGTTAACAATGTTCTTTCATGCAATGCACTTGGACTGACTGTGAAAATATGCAAAGAGTTTGTTTGACAAAATTGAAAGCCCACGTCATACATATCGATAGCATGCCCTTCCTCGCAATGTCTGTTAATTCATCAGATAACTTACAGATTTTTCAGACATGATTGGCTTTAACAAATGGTCTGGTTGACATTGTTAATCCATTTCCCAAGTGAGAATTATTTTTTCCTTGATGAGGTCTCTCCAATGTCAAAGATGTTATAAAGATGAGTCCGCTATTCCAAGAGTTGCCATCTGCCCCTTCATGTACAACACCATAACATTTGCACTAATTCATTTCTCGAGCAGCAGTTCAATTCCCAAAGAAGATTGAAACATTTTCCTCAAACTTCTGAACTTTATTATTGTTCCTTCGTCATGGAAATATTTTGGCTGGTTACATAACTGTTTCTACTTTGAATGTAGACGATTTATACTCTTCCCTTCATCAATTGCATAAAAAATCACATAATTATTATTTTGAACCATGAAATTTTGGTATAATAATTATTATACACACACACACACATATATATATACATATATATATATATGCATTATTCCACCGCATTCCATCGTCTGAAACACAGAACATTTTTGCGAATTCTTTCAGCAAAACTATATCGAAAATTTGAACCTTCTTCACTGTCCTTCTAACATATTGATTAAGCAGATTCTATTCGAGAAAAGTTATGGATCTTTCGCCCTCTTTGCCTTTTCTTATCATGTTCCCCAGCCTGCACATGGTAAGTGAAAACGCTCGATATTGTTGCCCTTTAATTTCACATGTCACTAAAGTTTGCTGATAAATTCAATCGCGAATCTGCTGTGTGTTATTTGATAATCACTAAAAGACGTCGAACTACTTTACATTGCTCTTTCTGTTTATCTGACCAAAATGATTTAGGCTATCAATGCTATGCTATTCTGCACTCCTGTAGAATTCTCATCTATTTCCTGAACAATACTGCCTCCAACCTCATTTATCTCAACTATATCCGCTCAGTGTTTCCTGCAGACAAAGGCGCCCGGTTCCCATCATTTCCCAAGTATTCTGTCTTATTCTCATTATCATCAACTCATGTAGCACCTTCTGTAGCAAACTTGTCAATCGATTCTGGAAAATTCCTTAACTTGACAGCCAGCTATTCCATAATACCCTACACGCCTTAAATATATTTGTTAAAATGTTGTTGCTGCTCTTACGTCTCCATTCCTTGTCGTGTTGCTGCTCCTTCACTCATTTGCTGGGTCCTGGTGTCCAATCACACTCATACATTTTAGGCTGTCGCCCACAACAATATTTAAATGCATTGTCGTAGCACTGATCGGGGGCAGGATCTACAGATGATCAAAATTAATCCTGTCTCTTCCCTCTTGTCGACGTTATCCTAGGCACCTGAAGCTATTTCTCGTCCATCATGTGCGGAACCATGCATTCATCTGCACTATCTTCTTGGTTCAGTATTTCCCACCATGCAGCTGTGGGATGAATCTACAGATAATGAACTGAGAAGCCCGGTTTTCACAGTTTCTCGTTGATGAAAATTTGTAATAATGAGCTGTGTCAATTCTCTAGCTATGTCATCTGTCCCAAATTGGACCGTGCCTTCTACTCGTCTCGCCTTTCCAGAATTCACTGCACCCATTCAACTGCATTTTTTTCTCTGTTACGAGGAGGGTGTGGGGGGGTGGGGTGTGGGTGGGGGGGTGGTGTGTGGTTAGGGGGACGGGTGGAGAAATGCAAAATGTGCGAACTTGACAGGAGGAATAACATTCCAATCCGCTTCATATCAAATCCCCAATAACTTCTACATTGATGCACGTTGTCGACCCACGCTGTGCAGCCCATCCCCGAACAGGGTCTAGGAATGGTTCCTGACTGCACTTCAACCTGAGTTATAGACAGCGCTGACCATCAATTTTAAAACGTGAAAATGGAGACAATCGAGGAAGAAGTAATTTAATATCGCATGATATATAATTTTGGATTGTGAAAAGCTCTATTGATCACAATTAATGATCACATTGTCTTAGTTAGAGGTGAAGGGATTGAATCTCATCACATGTTTGTTACACTGCATGAATTTAGTCAAGTAAGGAAATGAAATGAACAAGGTTAGAGTGATGAAACAAAGGCTGTCAAATGCATTCAAATCTACTTTATTCCTGACCCAAGGGCGGTGCAGAGAGGAGCGGCGCTTAAATCTTAAACCATTCTCCATTCTGTACTACCACCTGAATTGCTATTCGCAAAACAGGATTCTACCGTTTCAGGCAGGCACGAACATTTATGTTCGCACCATGAAGGCAGCTTCCATCGTGTGGTCACGATAGTAACTGCTCCTATCCTGTCCTCACTGAGCAGAGCTTCCGCATTCCACTGTTAAGTTTAAAAGTGTCCATGACTGTTTCATGCACTGGACTGCACAGCAGCCGAGAACAGAACTAAAGATAATTACCCTTTACTTTTTGATCAATTTCATTTCAGATGGTTAAAAGGAGGAAGCAAGTAATCTTTACCTAAGTTCCATTCTGCGTCCCGACGTTACACCTGCTACGTGTTTCCTGGCCTGTAAAATATTTGCAAAGGGAGCAATGGGATTGACCTGTACGGAGAAAAAAAAAACGACTTTGTCACAACTACAGCCCTCACCCTACCGAGTACTAAAATAAAAGGAGCCCTTAACTCCACTAAACATTTCCAATGAATATTGGTTATCATTCCACATTCCGTGCAACTCCATTCAAAGGCTTGAAACAAATCAAGGCAAGTGAATCCATGCATTATATTAACGTTATCACTTTTCTCGTGGAAATAATTATTTGAAGCTCAGACATGTTGGCAATTTGAGAGACTGTTTTTCATTTATGTCCGAATAGAGTAATATACATTAGCTTAAAGCACGGTTACCTTTTAAATCTCGGTTTCACGTGTTTGTGTTAGGTGAGTTGACATGCGAATTACACTTTTTGGTGTCAGTCACAAACCGCAAGCTCATTAACAGAACATTACACAGACTCATTAATTCACAGATAGAACTTAGCTGAACAATTCCAAACTGAAACATACACCCTCTGTCTTATAATGATCAGTTCAAAAGGAGTCCATGCAAACATTTCAGAATGTATTATCGTAATGCATTTGTTATAGATTTCATCTGCATAATTATTACATAATTCGCTGTCCTTACCCTAATCCCAAACACATTCTAGCAATGAAGCATTCGGTAATATGATGATTATCATGGTAAATTTCTCCAGAGGTAATCAATAGATTATAGTTAACATTTCTACGAGTATAAAAAGTCTATCTGGAGCCTTAGTTAAGAGGGTGAATGTCAGCTGAAATTAAATCTGTTTCAATTTGCTGTTCAGAACAGCCAATTTTTTTGCCCACTGATACTAGCTTTTTGTAGTAAAAACCTTTTGGGAGATTTTGGCAAAATATTTTGGTTCCTACAATTTAATCTATTTGGTTACAGCTGTTAGATTGTGAAGGACAGGTCAGCCGTACAGCCTCACCCCAATGGAACATTTGTTTTTCTCACCTATGATGGCATGGGATTGTCCCATAGAGAGGAGAGCGGAACTTCAGGGTGTTGGAGGACAGGTTGGAAGTGTCAATTTGAAGTAATGAAAGGGAAGGGGCGGGAACGATTTATCAAGCATAGATCACTAGAACACGAATAAAGTGTTCATGGAACTCAGACACGCGGGGACATAAAGACGCTGGAGGGGGAGAGCAGCTTCCCCATTTCTGTCAAGAATAATATACCCTAAGAATCTGATCAACACAGTTACCTGGATTAAATTTTCCACAATCCTCCTCTCTTGAGGATGCTATGCCAAACTCCCAACTTCTCTGTTTCTCGAACTTCCATTTTGGCAATGTAAGCTTCCAAAGGTTGCTTCGGATATGATTTATCTTTTCCTCAATTGTGGGCTCACTGACTCAATGGTTGCCGTCCGTCAAAAATGCGTGTTCCATTTCAAAGAGTTCAGGTGACGCTCGTCTCCATTATTGTTTACAACATGGTGAAAACTGCTCCTCGACATTCACTCCAAAAACCTACAAATTCAGGCCTCAGGCTTTGCCATTTCCGCCACATTCTATGGAAAGCTACCATAAAACCTATCCAAGCTACCTCTCGATTTATTTTATTTAATTACACAGTTACATTCCCTAAAATGTCCCTGGTCCATTATTGCTTCACCAAGGATACCCACTCTTCTTTTAATGGCACCTTCCACTATAGTTGGTGGATGTGCAGCAGGTTTCAATTCATGTCCTCTCATTCAATATGAAGAGCCATATTCACTCCTTCCAAAGTGAAAGGGTTGAGTGTTCATTACCCCCAATTTTTTTCTGCTTACATTCGAGAGACAAAGCAAACATTACGCAATTGTTTTGCTGAAAATTACTGTGAAGTCCTCAAGCGTGACAATCACCTTCAAGTAAGTTTCCAATGTAATGTTTTTTCTGCCACCTCAGCCAGGCCATTCTCTCTTCAGCCCCTGGACCTATTTCAATGGATTTTAACTGAATTTTCTACAAATGAACCTTATTTCCCTCCTTCACACATTGCATCTTCCCAAGCTCAGAACCGAGTTAAATATAAATCATGTCCAAATTGTTTTTCTATAATATTGCTTACAAAGGGAGCTGGAAAAGATTTTGCCCTCCGTTTAGGCACCTCTGCCGTTCTCAGTATGATATAGATTTACTTGAGTTCTTTAAACAATTTTCCCCCTTCCCATTTTCAAGGTGCCTGTTCCTACTGGAACTATGACGACACAACATTTACCATTTTTAACAAAAGGACACTTGATGAATGATGAAGATTATTTTTCTCCTTATACCTGTTGCTTGGAATTCTAAATATTTCAAGGTTTTTTGGTCATATTTCAGTCTCACAGCATCTATAGCATACTGCCATTAAAAAAGAGACTCTAAGGACACATAAAGATTTCGGGGTGCAATGGACGGGAAATAACATGCTACAGAGAAAGTATTAAACAACTCTAGAAACACTGGCAAATTGTATTAAAATGGATTATCAAAGTCGCCTTCTTGGTTGAAGTCTCGGTCAAATGCAACATTGGAATCATTGCACTTCACGTCCATTACCATTATCAATGCAGCCAGCAATGAAGGCAACACATTTTAAAATCATAAATTTGCTGCATGTGCCCATTGTAGAGATTTTAGACATTCTGAACTGTAGACTCATTATTGCTGCTGCATTGCGCACCATATATGTGTTGCCTAGTTGCATAGGGCAACTTTCCAAATAGTTGAGGAAACATGATCACTCGAAGAGACTTCAGGAGAGAATAATAAAAAAATATAAAGAATTACCGAAAACAGGGAACAAAATTAAATTCCACATTCAATGATCTCTATCAGGGGAGACGTAATTGAGTTCCCTCTAAACAGGAAGGGATGTGCTTTATAGAAGGCGAGTTCATGGAAACGATGGGGGCATTCATGTCCCCCAACGCATTAAACGCAACTCGCAGCCTGCAGGGACTCACAACAGTCACTGCGCGTTTTGCTGTCCTGTGGACTAACAAGAAGCACTTGGCGTTGTGGTGGCTTCTCTGCTCGTGTTATGTTTGCAGTTCACCTCCAATGTGGACATAATGTGCCTGGAATTTTCCCCTCGGAACTTGAATTTGAGCTGTATAAGTAAAGACTGTAAAAAGACAACAAGTATTTTTTTTGAGCAATTTGATGTATTCACTGAAACTACAGGACAGTTTAGTGCCTGCAAATATGTTTTCCCTGATCACAAATGAGATTCACGGTACCAAGTTACCGTAATCTGTGCACACTTTCCCAAATGCATAACACAACAAATCCACAGGTCAGGATCAATGTCTCCGATTCCAAATCAATCAGTAAATTCATGTATAGTTGGAACCACAATCCTCCCTGTACCTTTGAAGTGAAATAGAAGAAGTTGGTAAGATTTTAGAGTTCATTATTAAGGATGAGATTTCAGAATACTTGGAAGTGCATGGTAAAATTGGGCAAAGTCAGCATGGTTTCATCAAGGGGAGGTCATGCCTGACAAATCAGTTAGAATTTTTTGAGGATTTAACGAGTAGTTTAGACAAAGGAGAGCCAATGGATGTTATCTACTTGGACATCCAGAAGGTATTTGACAAGACGCAGCACAGGAGGCTCCTCAGTAAGATACGAGCCCATGGTGTTAGAGGCAAGGTGCTAGCATAGATAGATGATTGGCTGTCTGGCAGGAGGCAGAGAGTGGGGATAATGGGGTCCTTCTCAGGATGGTGGCCCGTGACTAGTAGAGTTCCGCAGGGGTCAGTGTTGGGAAAACAACGTTTCAATTTATACATTACTGATCAAGATGAAGGAACTGAGGGCATCCTGGCTAACTTTTCAGATGATACAAAGATAAGTGGAGGGACAGGTAGTATTGAGGAAGTGGGCTGGCTACAGAAGGATTTGGACAGGTTAGGAGACTGGGCAAATAAGTGGCAGATGGAATACTACGTTTGGAATTGTGAGGTTGTGCACTTTGGTAGGAAGAATAGAGGCATAGACTATTTTCTAAATGGGGAGAGAATTCAGAATCCTGGAGTGTTAAGGGACTTAGGAGTCCTAGTCCAGGATTCTGTTAAGGTTAACATTCAAGTTGACGCAGTAGTTAGGAAGGGAAATGCAATGTTGGCATTTATTTCGAGAGGACTAGAATATAAAATCAGGGATGTGCTGCTGAGGCTTTATAAGGTTCTGGTCAGACCAAATTTAGAATATTGTGAGCAATTTCGGGCCCCATATCTCAAGAAGGATGTGCTGGCCCTGGAGAGAGTCCAGAGGAGGTGCACGAGAATGATCTCAGGAATGAAAGGCTTAACATATGAGGAACGTTTGAGGACTCTTGGTCTTTACTCGATGGAGTTTAGAAGTATGAGGGGGGGGGGGATCTAACTGAATCTTAGAGTACTGAAAGACCTGGATAGAGTGGACTTGGGGAAGATGTTTCCATTAGTAGGAGGGACTAGGACCCGAGGACACAGCCTCAGAGTAAAGGGAGGACATTTTAGAACAGAGATGAGGAGAAAATTCTTTAGCCAGAGAGTGCTGAATCTATGGAATTCAGAAGGCTGTGGAGGCCAGGTCTTTGAGTGTATTTAAGACCGAGATAGATTGGATCAAAGGTTACGAGGAGAAGGCGGGAAAATGGGGTTGACAAACTTCTCAGCCCTGATTGAATGGCGGAGCAGACACGATGGGCCGAATGGCGTAATTTCTGCTCCTATGTCTTATGGTCTCAGCCATGGAAAATGAGGCACTATTTCTGCACTAATTTCTAGGCCAGTGTAGCATTAATATTGTTGTTTATCAAAAGCAAACAGATAGATTATGTGTAAATGCAAAACCTTGACTTGCTGTTATCCAGTGACGAGAATGCACCTTGAAAATAAATCAGTTGGTTGCTTGCTTCGAATCAACCTAAATAGTCATATTTTACCGTCACCCTGAAATCTCGGGGACTAAAGGTTTATCTGGATAATTATAGGTGTCTGAATATTTAATGAAGATCAATGTCCGAACACAGAAGTGGTGCAGTTATAAAGTTACAGTTTTTATCAAGAGCCATTCATCGAATGGCACATTTACCGGACGCTATTTAGAATGAAAACAATCTCAGCAGACATAGACATTTACAAAGTTGTTTCTTTAAATCGATTGCCAACGGTGATGAAAATGAATTGAAACAGAATATTTCCGTTGAAAACTTTGCCACGCAGTCATCTGTTTCCACTGATGTATCTGGTTCAACACAAACTGATTCACTCTGACAACTTTGCAGACAACAAACATGAGCATGGAACATGAATGTAGACAGCAAGAAGGTTCCTCAGCAGCTTTAAATACTCGCACAGAATTGTGGAGCTGGCAGATATTAGAGTTGCTGCCGTGTATCTGAGTGGACTCAGTGACAGTGACATATATCAATATATTTGCACTTACAAACGGACATCCTGGAAATTTTAACAGGATATATTTGGATACGAATAATCATTTTAGAATCAAGGATTCGAAGCATGGAAGCCGTGCTACTCATGTTACAGCTGCTGCATATTCTCATAACACTCCATGAATGTGAATTCTGGGAATACCCCTTCCAGCATTGTAACTAGCTCGGAACCCCATTATAATTATAAGTAAATAAAGGCCCATTCGGCCCTTCTGTTTCCTTCCACCATTCAAAATAAGCATGGATAATCTGACTGTGGACTCAGCACCATCGCCCTGCCTGCCCATCATAACCCCCGGCCTATAAAAATAAATCTTCCAAATCTGCCTGGAGTGCATTGCGTAACAAATGCTACATTTAACAAATAAATTAAATAATGACTGAGTCCTGATCTCTGAAATCCCTTTGACATTCATAAGGGCTTCTAAACTCACTCCAGAACTGCCTTCAAATTTTGTGAAATACGTGAACTAATTGTACATATCGACAAACAAACGAACAGCCCTCCACAAACCAAGAATAGACATATCAACATGTATATGCTGACAGTTACCAAGGGTATTGTAAAACAATTGTTGAACATTCTCTTTCATTGTTATTAAAACAGCGCCCCCAAGGAACCACACGTCCACACGACATGTTACTCAGTGTGTTATGGCTTCATGGAAACGGATGGGGACGCTGCACTGTCAGATCGACGCTCAGTGTCTCATCACAGGGAAAATGGCAGTAACGAGGCGGTATTTCATTAAAAAGTTGACCTTAGAGTACACAATTGGATATTAAGCCTTACCAAGAACACAACCAGCAGCCGTAAAGGAAGAAGTCAACTCCCAGACACCCAGATATCTCAATTCCTAAAAACGGTGCATGTAATTTGATTGTACGAGTTTATATTCTTCCATAATGATGTTTTGAAATGCTACTCAAACCTCCTCTACACTTCAGGGACCTTGTCAACTAAAAGATATAGAGCTGATGTTCTCACGGACAGGGAGAAAGAGTTAAATTGTCACGAAGTTGTCAATAATAACAGATTTAAACAATCTAGAGACACAATCACGATTCAAGGGAACTACAGTAGTTACATCATTTATCAAACAAGTTCAGCAATCCATGGTTGTCCTGACACTTTGTGACCCGTAACTCCTAATATTGTTAACCAGATACATTGTCAACGGAAATTGTAAAAAAAATCAAGGTCCAGATTTAAAATTCGCTAACTATTCCAATGGCGAAAACTGCACAAACGAATGATGCAATTAGAGAAACGATGTGCATCATCGCCGAAGGGTGTTGTGGGGTTCAAAGGTATCATGTTGATTGGAATGCAATTTGCATTTGTGAAAACAGTAGTGCAGTGCTCACCTTCACAGAGCAATGATGAACATTGAATAATTTGCGTCATAATGAATACAATAATGGTTCCCTACAGTAGAACACTGCCCGTTGCGCTAGCGAATTTTATGGAGCAATTTCCTCCTTCTCTTTCGATCACTAGAATGTACATTGGTCACATTTATAACATAATGCCCACCTCCACCTTTAGAAAGCCTTCATAAGCTAAGCCAGCGGTTCCTAGTGGTGCAATATGTGCGTTTCACTGCAAAGGTTCCTGCCAAATGCATTATTTTAGCTGTTTCAAGATCAAGAAAGACATTTAAGCAAAGCTCACATTGTGACTCAAACAATCAATTGGCAGAAAAACAGAAATTGAAAGAGTTTTCAATACTTGACCTTTTGCAAACAGGCTGAAGCCAAACATAAATCAGCACCATCAATAAAATTATGTGCCGGCCCTTGATTGAACAACATGTAAAGATTTATACGTTAAAGCGAGACTATACTATAACATGATAAAATTTCGTGCACTACCATGCAACCTTGCAAACAGTTTCGGAATCCGTCGTCGGTTTGCATGCAGAATTGATTTGCCAGTGTCAATTTTACAGAGTGTTTGTTGCGAAACCAAGTTGAGCTCCTGACCCGAGTGGCCATGCCTTACATAGATGATATGTCAGTGCAGAGTTGACATGAGTGTTAGCACTGACCAGAGTTGAAATACCTGACACCAGTGACCATTGGCTAATGGGAGGCTCTGTCGGTGTAGAATTGTGCCAATTGAGAGAATAAAGCAGGCTTTATTCTGAAATCGTTAATTTAGCTTACTGATCTCTCCACTCCATGGAAATGTTCTATATTTAAGACAATTTAAAATGTGTCAATTGGAGGAAGTTTCATGTTTGTTATAAATGTTTAGTGATAGGTGTATCAAGGTAAATGTATCGTTGACATTGTCCCTTATTGAACTCCTGCAGAGGATGATGCTGCTTATTTAATTACAAGTTTCTGGAACTATCCCGGTATTCCCTTTTTATGATAATTAACAGGCGGACATAGGAACGAACAATAACAAAAATAATGCGAAATTGAGCAGGAGTAGACCACTCTGCCCCTCGTTCATGCACCATCATTCTTTAAGAACATGGCTGATCTGAAATAACATCTGGCTTCCTTTCGTACCTTTCACCCACTTGTTTTAAAACTATTTAACATCCTATGCCTCTGCCTTAAATACATACTCATATGTCACTGATTCCAATGCCTTTTGAGGAAGACGAATTGAAGTCTCACTACTCTCTGTGGAAAAAAAAATACATGTTCTCACATCTCGATCTATAAGAGGTGGATCCCTAAATTTTAAACAGTGACTCTTAGTTCCAGATGCTCTCTCAAGAGGAAACATATTCTGCAAATCCACCCTGTGGTGACCGCTCAGGATCTTAAGCGTCGCAATCAAGTCATCTCTTGCTCTTCTAAATTCCAATGGATACAAGCAAACACTGTCGAATCGCTCCACAGAAGACAGCCAGCCCATTTCTGTCATTAGTCTATTAAACCTTCTCTTAACTGTTTCTAAGGCATTTCCATCTTTCTTTAAATAAGGAGGCCGATACTGTACATAATTCCCCAGTTTTGTGCCACTAGTGTCCTGAGGAGGTGAAGCATAAGCTCCCATCTTTAGTATCCAGTTCTTCTAACAATAACCGATAACCTTCTGTTCGCTTTCATAATTACTTCCTCTACCACAATTCAGTTCATTCGCCTTTTCCACTTTTCCACAGCACATGTTACTTCTACAAAATAGTCCAATAATTTGGTTAAACAAGTTTTCCCATGCACAAAAGCATGCTGACTCTGCCTGATTTTCTTGATTTTTCCCAAGTGCCGTGCAATAAAATCTTCAGTAATAGTTTCTAACAGTTTCCCTCTGTTAACTTAACTGCCCAATAGTACTCTGCTTCCTGTACCTTCCGCGACATGACTCTCATTGGTATAAGTAACTTAAATTCGCTGTTTATATATCTACTGGAACCTTCCCGTATGACGGACATGTTGAGCAAAATAAAATCAATACACCCATGATCTCACTAGCCACTTATTTAACTGCACTCATGTGAATTACATCAAGACCCGGTCGCTGTCAGACTGCAGCTCTAAAGATTTCTTCAGAACAACAGCCCTGTTCATTGCAATTTTCATGAGTTGCTCCATCCGTCCTATTCTCTGATTTACAGAAACTTCTGGGATGTTACTTGCATCCTCCATAATGAAGGCACATGCCAAATACTTGTGTAGGTCTGCATGGTTTTTGATTATTAGTTTCGGAGACCCACGTTCTATATGAACAAGTCTAACTTAGTTATCTTATTTGAGTATCTACCTAAATTCTTACTACCCGCTTCATATTTCGATATTGGTTTCTCTCATACGTTATCGTTTTTCTCCTTGTTCATCTATTTTGTTATTCATTCATGTTCTTTACATCCTTTCTAATATTCTGACATGTCACCTGCCTTTGCACATTATGTTTGTTTTCCTTAAGTTTGACATTGTCTTTAAATGTTTTTTTTAAATTTATTATTGGTCCACAGATTGAATTTGTTCTTTCTTTTTCTTTCTCGTTGGAATGTTTCAATTTTGTGTATTGTGATATATTCCTTTAAATATCTGCTGCTGCATTTCTATTGCATATTCATGAACCTCCTTTCCCAGTTCCCATTAGCTATTTCTACGTTCGTTCCCTTATAATTGCACTTATTTATGTTTAAAATGTTCGCCTTAGACAGCCCTTCTTTCCCCCAATCGGAGTGTATAATTCAATCAAATTATTATCGTAGCTACCTAGAGCGTCTTCACTAACATATATTTATTTAATCCTCTCTCATTTCACAGACCCAGGTCGAGCACAGGCTGCAGTATAGATGACCTCGGAACGTGCTCTTCTAAGAAACTATACCGAAAGCATTGTAGAAATTCACTACCTAGGCTCCAATTGCCCATCAGATGCGTCCAGCTTATTTGGATTAAAATCGTCCAAAAATTTCGCTGGGCCTTTCTGATAAGCTGTCATTGTATATTATTTAGTACTTTGCCCTCCCGTGTGATATTATCTCTCGGCGCATCCTTCATTTACTGACATCTTCTTAGACTGCTTTCTAATTTTGTATCAGCTTTCTGCCTAGAATGTCTTTCAGATTCTGTATTAATTTAAGTTTTCAATGCATATTCATAAGTAACTCGCTTTAGTTAGTTCATTCAATGTCCACAGATACAGAGGTCAGTCACAGCCAAGGTGCAGGAGAACATGCATGGAAGGGATGCCGGGCGATTTTGAATTAGATCACTGAATGCCCAAAGTCGAGCTAGGGGCATTAATGAAAGAGTATGAGATGCAGCAAATGGAGTGATGATTCATTTTCTCCCTTTCCTATTAGAATTCAGCTTCCATTCTTAAGTTATTAAAATATTGCGCTCTGAAATGTACAATTTGCTTTCAGTGCAAAGTTTAATTAAGAAAGGGGGTTTTGGGTAGTTGTTGTAATGCATTTGTACATTTTAATAAAAAGTGAAAATATGTTACATCCACAAAATCCTATGGAGATTCCACATGATATATATTAATGGCTCTGGGAATGATTCACCTCAGAGATTAATGCAGAGGAATTGTCTGCAGCAGAAAGGGGAAGGAAGATTCAAGTTAGAAAAGGCATCTTCCAATTGAACATGTGCAGAAAATATGTTTCATGATACATGCAATTATTGAGCACCAGGGAAGTCACTATCCCCATTGAGTATGTAACTTTTTGTGCAAACTGGGCACTTCTTTCTTCTCAGCGATTGAAAATGTCACAGGGTCATCCGATGATCACTATTTCAAAGCCAATATCATTAAAATTACATTGCTGGTTAAGGAGAATATCACAGCTGTACAAGAGGAGGAGACTTCGGTGGGCTCATGCAGCGAGGCAATATAGGTAGAGCTCCGGGATAGGTGCAGTCACAATGTTGGGTTTAACTATAGGTCACCCAACTTCCTCCTGGAGATTGAGGAACAGTTTTGCAGACAGATTTGGAAAGATGTAAAAGCAATAGGGTTGTTATGGTGAGTGATTTTAAGTTTCCTTATATTGACTGGCAATCAATTAGTGCTAGAGGTTTGGATGGTGCAGAATTTGTATGGTGCATCCAGGAGGGCTCCCTGAGACAATGTGTAGATTTTCCAACTAGGGAAGGGGCAATACTGGTCCTGGTATTAGGGAATGAACCAGGCCAGGTGGTCGAAGTTACAGTAGGGGAGCATTTCGGGAAAAGTGACCATAATTCAGTAAATTTAAAGGTGCTGGTGGATGAGGATAATAGGAGTCCTCGGTTTAAGGTGCTTAATTGAGGGAAGGCTAATTGTAATAATATTAGATGGGAACTGAGGAATCGAGACTGGAGGCGGATGTTTGAGGGCAAATCAACAATGGCCATGTGGGGGGCTTTCAAACGTCAGTTGATTAGAATTTGTGATCGGCATGTTCCTGCGAGGATGAAGGATACATATGGCAAGTTGCAGGAACCTTCGATAACGAAGGATATTGTGATATTAGTCAAAACGAAAAGGGAAGCATTCGTAAGGTCAAGAAGGCTAGGAACAGATGAAGCCCGTGGAGAATATAAAGAAAGTAGGAAGGAATTTATGCAATTGTCTGGAGGGCTAAAAGGGGTCATGAAAAGTCACGGGCAACCAGGATTAAGGAAATCTCAAGTCCCTTTATACATATTTAAAAAGCAGGAGCCTGGGAAAGGGTAGGCCCAATCAGGGACAGATGTGGGAATTTATGCGTGGAGCCAGAAGAAATGGGAGAGATGCTAAATGAGTACTTCTCATCTGTATTTACCGAAGAGTAGGACTTAGCCGTCGATTTGTCTAGGGAAGAGTGTGTACATAGCCTGGATCATGTTGAGATCAAAAAAGAGTAGCTTTTAGGCGTCTTGAAGAATATTACGGTCGATAATTCCCTTGGATTGGATGGGATCTACCTCAGAGTACTGAGGGAGTCAAGAGAGACGATTTCTGGGGCCTTGACATAAACCTTTGTATCCTCATTGGCTACTTTTGAGATCCCAGAGGACTGGAGAAATGCAAATGTTGTTCCATTGTTTAAGAAGTGTAGCAGGGATAACCGAGCAAATTAGAGGCCGGTGAGCCTTACGTCAGTGGCAGGGGAATTATTGGAGAAGATTCTTCGTGAGAGGACTTACTAACATTTGGAAGCAAATGGGCGTATTAGTGAGAGGCAGCATGGGTTTGTGAAAGGGAGTTTATGTCTCTCCAAATTGCCCTAATTTTTAAAGGAAGAGACAAAGATGATCGAGGATGGAAGGGCAGTGGATGTTATCCACATGGATTTCAGTAAGGCCATTGACAAGGTCCATCAAGGCAGACTGTTAGAGAAGGCAACGTCGTACAGGATCAGAGGTGATCTGGCAAGATAGATGCAGGATTGGCTTGGTCATAGAAGACAGAGGGTAGCAGTGGAAGGGTGCTTTTCTGAATGGAGAGCTGTGACTAGTGGAGTTCCGCAGGGATCAGTGCTGGGACCTTTGCTGTTTGTAGTATATGTAAATGATTTGGAGGAAAATGTAACTGGGTTAATATGTAAGTTTGCAGACGACACAATGGTTGGAGGAGCTGCAGATTGTGAAGAGGATTGTTAAAGGATACAACGGGATATAGATCGGTTGGAGACTTGGGCGGAGAAATCGCAGGTGGGTTTTTATCGGACAAATGCGTGGTAATAATTTTTGGAAGATCTAATACAGGCAGGAATTATACAGTAAATGGCAGAACCCTTAAGTGCATCGATGGGCAGAGGGACCTTGGTCTACAGGTCCACAGGTCACTGAAAGTGGCAACCCGGTCGGAAAAGCTAGTCAGGAAGGCATACGGCATTCGTGCCTTCATCGGCAGTGGTATTGAGTATAAAAGCGGGGAAGTCATGCTGCAGCTGTGTAGAACCTTGTTTAGGCCACACTTGGAATATTGCGTGCAATTCTGGTCGCCACATTACCAGAAGGATATGGAGGGGTTGGAGAGGGTGCAGAGGAGGTTTACCAGAATGCTGCCTGGTCTGGAAGTTATGAGGAGAGGTTGGGGAAACTCGGATTGTTCTCACTGGAGCGACGGAGATTGAGGGGCGACTTGATAGAAGTTTACAAAATTATGAGTGGCATGGACAGATTAGATAGTCAGAAGCTTTTTCCCTGAGTGGAAGAGTCAATTACTAGGGGACATCGAATTAAGGTGAGAGGAGAAAACTTTAGAGGAGATGTGCGGAGCAAATTTTTGCGCAGAGGGAAGTGAATGTCTGGAATTCGGTGCCAGAGGAGTTGGGGAAGCACGTACGATAGTGGTGTTTAAGAGGGAACTTTACAAATACATGAATAGGATGGGAATAGAGGGATACGGACCCCGGAAGTGCAAAGTTTTTATTTGACGGGCAATATGATCGGCGCAGACTTGGGGGGCCGAAGGGCCTGTTCCTGTGCTGTATTTCTCTTTGTTGTTCTTTGTATATATTTTTTAATTCCACCGAATGTTTTCGTCTGAAACACGAAAAATTTGTGCGAATTCATTACGTAGAACTGCATCGAACATTTGATCATTCCTCAAGCTGCTTCTAACTTATTGATTAAGCAGCTTATATTCAAGAGAATTTAGGAATCCTTCACCCTCCTTTCCTTTGGTTGTGACGTTCCCCACTCTGTACTTGTTAAATTAAAGCGCCCGCTATTGTTTCCGGTTAATGATTCATGTCACTGAAGTTTGATGATAAATTAACTCCATAATATGCTGCGTGTTATCCTGGAATCTATAAAACCGGCCGAACTACTTTATATTGCTATTTCTGCTTATATGACTATATTGACTTAGCAGATCATTGCTCTGCGAAATTGCTCTCCTGTACAATTGTCATCATACCCCGAACATCATCGCCTCCAACTTTATTTTTCTTTTCCTTATCCTTCCAGAGTTCACTGCAGACAGAGACGTCCTTTTCCCTTCACTGCGCACGTATTCTGTTAGATTCAATATATCAAGTCATGTGGCACCCTCTGCAGAAAACTCATCAATCGTTTACGGATGATTCTTTGAATTGACTTGCGTATTCCATTACAACCTTGAAGCCGTTTTTTTTTTTCATTCACTTGCTGCTCTTACGCAATCATTCCATGTAGTGTTACTGTTCCAGAAACTTCCAGAAACCAAGACCTGCCACAGATATCTCAATTCCTTAAACATTGCATGCAATTTCAATGTTCATATTTATATTATTTCATACTGTTGTTCTGAAATGCTTCTGAAATCTCCTGTTCTCTGTAGGGAACCTGTCATCTATCAGGTACAGAGCTGATATTCTCAGGGACATTATAGGAGAGTTAAATTTCCACGAAGTTCTTATTAATAACAGAGATAATCCATCGAGAGACGTAATCACGAATCATGGCGAACGGCAATTGTTACATTATTAATCAAACATGTTCAGCCACGCAGGTTTGCCCGAATACTTTATAATTCTATCACTTAATTTTATTAACTGGACACATTGTCGAGGCAAATTGAAACATTTCAAGGCCCAGATTTTAAGTTCATTAACTATCCCACTGGCGATAAACGGCACAACTGATAGAGGCAGTAATAGAAAATATGTCCATCATTGCCTATGGATATTGTGCGGTTCAAGTCTAACATGAAGATGCTACTGTCTGCATGCTTTTGTGAATACAATAATGATATGTTCACCTTTATACAACAATGATGAACATTGAATAATTCGATTCGCAGTTGTTACAGGAATGGTTCCCTTCACTGGTGAGTATTGTAGAATACTAGCCCCGTTTACTGTAAACTTTAAATTCTTCCTTCTCATTTGCTCACTGGGATTTACATTGGCCATGTTTATTTGATAGCGCCGACCTGCATACGTAGAATTCACTCCATAAACTAAGTCTACGGCAGCACCTGGTACAATGTTTATATTTCTCTACATGTTCCCTGATAGACCCAAAATTTCCAGCTGTTTCAAGATCAAGCCAAAAATTCCGCATGGCCCATCGCATCACTCATCAAGTGGCCGAAAACTACAAAGTGAAATAGTTTTCAACAGTTGACGTCTTGCAAAGAGACTGAGAACAGACAGAAATCGGCTGCAACAATAAAATGATGGGCCACTCCTTGACTGATCAACACACGGAAGCTTTATAACTTCAAGCAAGACTATATTATAATATAATCAAATTTCGTGCACTGCCCTGGAATCTTACAATCAGTGATAGAATCCGTTGTGCATATGTATGTAGTAATTATTTGCCACTGTCAAATTTACTGAGTGTTTGTCACGAAACAGACTTGTGCACCTGACCCCAGTTGCCATGCCTTACTGGGAGTGTATATCAGTGCAGCGTGGCAATGAGGGTTAGCACTAATCAGATTATAATACCTTACACCAGCGATCATGAATCAATGGGAGTTTCTGTCCGTTTAGATTTGTGCAAGCTGAAAGAAAGAAGGAGGTTTTTTTCCTAAAATCGTTATTTTAGTATACTGATATTTCTACTCCGTAGACATTTTCTTTGCTTAAGACATTTTAACATGCAACAATCTGAGGAAGTTTTATGTTTGTTAAAAATGTTTGGTGATAATTTTATAAAGGTAAGTGGATCGATCGACATAGTTCCTTGTGGTAGCCCTCAAGCGGAAGTTGATTCTGACTATTTACTTACTGGATCTGAAACTGTACCGTTATTCCATTTCTTCGTTAATTAACAATAACAAACGAGCATGCGTACGAACAATTAGAATAAAAATTAACTGAAATGTAGCAGGAGTTGGCCACTCTGCCCCTCGATCCTTCTCCGACATTCAGAAAGGTCATTGCTGATCTGAATTAACCTCCGGCTTACTGCCGTTAACAGTTCAACCCCAACTTCAGCAAGCATTAATCTAACTCAGCATTAACAACTGTCGAAAATACACTGCTTCCACTTTCTTTTGAGGAAGGGGAGTATAGGTCCCACTTGCCCTGAGAGAAGATAAAACGTTTTCTTCATCTCTATCTTTACCGAGTGTTCCCTTTAATTTAAACTGTGGCCCCTAGTTCTAGATACTCCAACAACAGGAATGATCACCTCCACATCCATCCAGTCAACACTGTTCTGGATCTTAAATATTTCAATCAAACCACCTATTACGCATTAAGCTCCAGTGGATGCAGCCAAGTCTGACAAATGTTGCCTCAGAAGGCAACCTGCCCATTCCTGGCATTAACCTATTTAACCGTCTCTTAACTGCTTCCAGCACATGTACATCCTTCCAAAAATAAGGAGGCCAATAGTGTACAGAATACTGTAGTTGTGGCCTCACCAGCTCCCTGTACAAATGGAGCATACTTACATTAGTATTAAATTCTCACAGTATTAACCGATAACATTCTGTTAGCTTTCATAACTAATTGTTGCACTAAAGTACGGTGCAACCACCGTGCACCTTTATACGCAGCACATGTCTTGAAAATAATCCACTGATTTTTGATAAAGAGGATTTCCGATCTACTGAACTATGATGAATCCGCCTGTTTGCATTGTTTATTTGTTCAGTGCGCTGTCATAACATATTTCCTCTTGTTAATCTAACTAGCCTATATTTCCCTGCTTCCTGCACTGCCTTCCCCCCTCCATAAATCACGCCCCCCGCACCCTATTTAATTAACGAGTTCCAATCCCTATTTTCAAATCGAATGGAAAGTTACATTATCATCGGCATTTTTAACTAAATAAAACCAACGCATAAAATATCTCCCTCGCCACTTATTGTAGGGACGCAGGAGATTAAGTTCATCTGGACCTGGCGCTTGTCAGGACGCAGCCCCCAACATTTGATCAGAGCCACAACTCTGCCATTCTGCTCCCTGATTTACAGGTATTTCTGGAATGTTGCGTGCATCATCTGTAGTGATGAGCAATACAAATCACTTGTTCCGTTACTTTGCCGGCTCCGTTATTTTCAATTCATAATTTCCCAGGCTTCCTTTACCAACGCTTAATTAGTTAATTATTTTCTTATTGGAAATCTATAGAATTTCTTACCACGCTCTGTATGTCTCCAGCTTGGTTTCCCCCATATTCTAATGTTTCCACCCTTATTCATCTGTTTTGCCATTCCTTCATGTTCTGTACAATCTCTCCAATCTCCGGACATCCCACCAGCATTTGCACCGTTAAATGCTTTAGTTATTCATCCCGTTAAGGTTGATATTGTCTTTATTTTTTTTTATTAGTTAGCCACGTTTGGTGGGCCCACGTCTTGATTTTTTTCTTTTTTCCTTTCTTGTCGGAAAGTAGGTATTCTGTGTATTCTGAAATATCCCTTTAACTTTATGTTGCTGCATTTCTATTGACCTATTCATTAACCTCATTTAACAGTTCGCTTTAGCTGCATCTGCACTCATGCCCTCATCATTGTGCTTACCTACGTTTAAAATGCTAGTTTGCTACACCATTTATTCCATCAAACTGAGTGTTAAATTCAGTAATGTTTTGATCAAGTCTACCTAGGGCGCCTTCATAATGAAGTATTTAACTAATACTGTCTTATTACAAAGTACCAGGTTGAGCTCTGCACTATAGTTGGATCCCGAACGTCCAATGCTGCTATCCGGAAATCATTCTATGAATCCTTCAGCTGCGCCCCATTTGTTGATCAGATCGTTACAGTTTATGTAGATGAGTATCCCCCATGAATTAAGCTCGGCCTTTCAGATATGAACTCATTATTTGACGTTTAGTACTTTGCCCTACCCATTACTGCCCAGATTCTGAACAGCACTTCCAAAAGTGATTTCTTCCCCTTATCATTTTCACTTCTTCCCAAACGCGTTCCAAATACTGATTTACCTCTGTGTCTTGTTATCAACGTCGGTAATCAACAGAGACACTCCTCCATCATATGTCTGTCAAACTCGGTACGTATGGCAGATTTTCTTCCCTGAAGGACATTAATGAACCAAATGTGATTTTGAAACATTTGATTACATTTTCATCATCATCATTTCTGAGACTAGTCTTCAATTCCACATTTTATGAACTGAATTTTCCACCACACCATGCCCCATTCGAACTCGAATCCCCAAATCATTAACATGGGATTCTGGATAACTGGTCCACCAATATTATCACATGGCCACGGGCTTATTTTAATTCTGTCTTCTGAGATTGTTATGAGATTTTGTATCAGCTTTTTGCCTATATTATCATTCGGATTCTGCATTAGTTTAAGTTTGGACTGCATAGTCACAAGTAACGCAATTTAGTTAGTTTTTGCCATTTCACTGAAAGTCCCATTTTTAAAAATGATAGCCACAGCACAAGGTGCTGGAAACCATGAATGGGGGAGATGACGGACAATTTCGAATACATTTTTTTGAGTGTGTCGCTATTTTATTCCCCTTGTCAAGTTGTGTCACTCCATTTCTCTAACTCCCTCTCCGATTCTGACTTTGGAGGCGTCGACTGGCTGGTGGGATCAAGTCCCTTCCTTCACTTCGTCTTGGCTGATATCTTTACATTTTCTCCCTTCTGCTATTGTTCTCCACTTTGTTTAAATTGACGAAAGTGTGGTTAAAAAATGAACACTGGAGCCCTTCCGTTCTTGCAAGCTATCATATAACCAATATTTACCACACCTCACTTGATAAGCCTTCTGAAATACTCACATCTCCCAAACCCGGTACTTCCCCGAGCACGACGTTTTATGCCTCAAATGACAAGTCCATACCTGTCAGATTGCAGAAACAGACCGTGACCTTATTCTTTTTGGGGAAATTATCACTTATCTTTCTCCATTTTAGAGGATGGTATTGAGGATGGAATAAGATTTACGTTGAACAACATTTTCAAGGCCATTACAGCCTGGGGTTGGAATTGAACCTGGGACTCACCTGTTCAATGAAAGGGGTTTTACCAACTGAGCCACAAGATCGCAAACAAATGCATGAACAATTTGTTATAACTGCCCATCCGTAAGTTGATGTGGTAACATTCAGCCTCACTATGCGATGAGTAATAGAAGCGAAATTTTATCAACAAGCGGAAATCTCACAGGTGAGATCGGTATGAATTACACACTTGTGTTTCGAGTTAATGGGTGCCTATACTTTCATAATTTTCAACAGGCTAAAAAACCAAATCATAGAATTGAAGTGTATTAAGAGCACGGAGGCAGGTGGCTGTTCTCATCACGCCGTTTCCGGATGCCCATATCGAGAAATTCCAAGGAAGATGGAAGAAGACCATTGGAAGGGTTTCCGAACAGTTCGACTACAGTCGAAAATTTGTTCGTCACAAGCTCCAGATGTCAGCATCCATTGGGTCATTTGTTCACTGGATCGTTGAACAGCTCTCAAATCTCATGTGCTGTTTGCTTGTCAGGTCTATTTTCCCCAGGTATCACATAAAATCTGTTGCTCCTTAATAGGCTACCTTAAAATCAATCCTGATTGTTTCGAATGCCATTGAAGGAAAGCTATGATTTCTGATCCTTAAAGGTTGCAAACTGCAGTCAGGAGTATGAGCACAGATGTCGAGATGTCAAAGGTTACAGAATTAATAAGCAAGAGAAATAAGACCTAACTGAGCAGTTGAAGATTAGATCCCATGAGCAAACAAGAGTTCAATGGTAATGTAAAATTGGAAAGTCGGTGAGTGAGTAATGTCCCAAAAGGACTGTCCGAAATCAAAAATTGAATTTTCAAAGAAATATTTAGTGCTCGATAAAAACAATATCCAGCCAGCTTAATATTCAAATTATAATTCCTGTCCTTAGTGGCAGAGTTTTCTTCCAAGTGATTTTATCTGGGAAGGATCAAAAAATCATATCGATTGGAGGGGAAAGAAAAAACACAGACAATGATAATTATGGATTGATGCAGGCCTACGGAGCTACTTAGCATTATTTTAGCACCATGGGAAATAGTTTGATTTAATTTCCTGTTGTTATCTTTTAATCTCAAAGAAAGTAAAGCACTCATGTAAAATTATAAGGTGGATCATTGATAGGTGTGGTCTCAAAGTGTTTATTACTAAGTCTGCTTGACAGAGGCCAAGGTTCACGTTGCAACGTGAACGAATTTCGGATTTTCTGCAGCTTATTCGAACGTAGGCCGCATGCGCTGCATCATCCGCAGTCAGGGGCGTGATGAAATGCCTAACGAAGCCCACACAGTATTTTAGAAAATGTCTTTGTTTTTGAAAAACAAAGAAATTGAATGGGGTCCACCCAATTGTTGATAGAATATTAGAAGATCAGAAATATAAACAGGAGTAGACCAATCGGGCTCGCCAGACTGCCCCACCATTCAATCCTATCATGGCTGAGGCAATGCGTTCTTAAATCCACATCTGTGACAAGTACCCAGAATGCTTAAAATTATTCTCCTTCGAAATCGTGTATACATCTACACTGAATATACTTAGTGATCCAGCCTCCACTGCCCGTTGCGGGAGAAAATTTCAAACACCAGCAATGCTGCGGTTAAACGGAACACATACCTCCTCTTCTCCCACTTAATTGGAAAACTCGCTAATTTTTAAACAGCGCAACTTGAGCAACGGCCAAATAAATCCCATTCAGAATCTTATATTTAACAGAAACCTAACATTTCGGTCCATTAAACTTCAGTGCTTTCCACATCGCATGCTCAGTCTTCTCTCAAAAGATACCCCCTTTTCACAGGAATCGGTCCCCTGATTCATCCCTGAGCTGCCTCTAATGCAATTAAATGGTTCTTTAAATAAGTTAATCAAAACTGCGCGATGTATTCTAGCTGTGGTCTCAGCGATATTTTGTTCTGTTGCCTTGCAATGGAGAGCATTATTGACTTTCCCTTCTGAGTTTGCTCCAGACGCACGCTGAAATTTTGACGTTCATGTACTTGGATACCGGTGTCCCTTTTATCAAATCATCTTACTGTTTATTTTCATTTTGACATCATTCTGATTTAATACTCTTCCAGTCCCTGGGAAACCTCATGTTTTCGCACATTATACTTCATTTCTCAAATTTTGGCCACTCACTTAACCAAACTATATTCATTTTCATATGTTTTGCATCCTCCTCAGAACTTGCTTCGCTCCATATCTTGGCACCGTTCACAGAATGGATTATAATGCGGGCTGCCCGTTCATACAAAACACTAATATTGAGCATAAATAGCTAAGGCCATATCAACGATTCTTTCCACTTTAGAGAGTTTGATTGAGGAGTAGTTATTAAAGTTGGAAAGGCTTTGTGAAGTGAATTCCTGTCAGGGCCGATGAGATCAGTTGTTAGATAATGGAGCTATCTGAGACCCGTGTTTGCTTCTTTATCTGTCTAACACATGTTACTTATTGCATTATTTCTGTAAATGTTTAACAGTTTGCAGGGGGAAACATACTCACCTGCCACTCGCAAACCTCTAGCATTCAGTGCTGGAATAAACTATTTCAAAACAAATATTGTTTGACTGAATGATTCTCAGTCTTAAAAACCTAAATCCTAAAAACAAAATGTTCCATTTTCAGTACAACTCTAAAAAAAACACCAACTTATTTGTAAATTGAGAAAGTTATAAGATGCCAACTGGCTTAAGATGCGTCATTCAAAGGCAGAAAGCAGAGCTGCACTTAAAATCATCTCTCATTTTATACAGTCATAGGCTGGCACTGACACAGCACATGCACATGTACTGAAACTGTCCCGGATGTATTTTGAGATGCAAGGAAACACGTAATTAATGTTTACACGCGTCTGAATAGGTGGGAAAAGTTCCACTTTCCACCTTTCATCCAATAGATGCTGTGATTGGCGACAGCGATTCACTGTTCGTTTGTACCAACCAATTTAAAATGAGATTGAAAATATTCCACCTGGAGAGGAGCCGACTCAGGCAAATAGATCAAGTATAAATTTTCCTTTCGCACCGAATATTGACTGGGTAAATGTCGCTTTACTTTCCTTTGTTTTCTTTTTTAAGTGACCATGAACTGAATGAACTCGATCAGCATTCCCCTCTTTGTACTCACTTACAGGAATCAGATTCCAGTGGTTGTGCCTTTGTCCTTCTGTGCTGTGAAATGAGACATGAGTTTGGAAAGATTCTCATTACTATTTATCATTCAAATAATGTTTCTTTTTGCCCTGTTTTGGCGTAAAGTGCCAGCAGATATCAAGATTTCTGTTTCCCGCTCGGCTGCAGACTACGAACTTCAGATATCCGGATGCGCGTAGAGGACCTCACCCGTTGATTGTCTAAAAACAATCAAATCATGCTAACGGTGGCAAACTGCAGCTGTACTAAAAATTGGAGGGAGGTTGAATGATAATCATACAATCATTTCGAGCAATTAGTTAAGTAAACCATTGATGAATAATCATGGGTAAATGTCAACTACCACGAAATTAAAAGGCTGATGAGTTTGACAACGATGTTGAGGGCACGGATATCAACAAGGCTAACAGTAAAACTTCCAACACATTATGCAAGAAACGCAATCTATCTGGACTTGATAGAGAGCATAAGTTTGGAAATAAGAGGATTATAATGTTCATAGTATATTGAACTTTAAGTTAATAGCAAGAAATGACAAAGATCTTTGCAATAGATTGGGGAGCACAACCAAATTTGAATGAGTGGAATAAAAATTGTTTAAAAATTGCAATATTGGCAAATACTTATGTATGCCAACAATGAGAAAGGTTTATATAATTCTTAAAGAGTCCAGGAAATATATTAGGAAAAAAACAAAAAGCTAAAAGCTACTGTGGATGCTGGAAATCCAAAACAAAATAAAAACAGAATTACCTGGAAAAACTCAGCAAGTCTGGCAGCATCGGCGGAGAAGAAATCAGTCAACGTTTCGAGCCCTCATGGCCCTTCAGCAGAACTGAAGCATAGTTTCAACAAGGGAGAAATATAAATTGGTTTAAGGTGGGTGGGGGGGGAAGAGACACATTGAGGGTGTGGTGTGAGCAGATAATCAAAAGATGTCAGAGACAAAAGGGTCAAAGAGGTGTTGAAGGTGGTGGTCTTTGTCTGAGAAAAGTGCTAATTAAGAATGCAAGACAGGATATTCAAAGTACAGCTCTAGTGGGGGTGGGGTGGAAAGACTAAAGGTTTTAGTTTTAGATTTAAAAATAATGGAAATAGGTGGGGAAAGAAGAATCTATATAAATTATTGAAAAAAAAGGCGGGTGGGGGAGGGAAAGAAACGGGGTGGGGATGGGGGGAGGGGGAGTTTAAGATCTAAAGTTGTTGAATTCAATATTCAGCCCAGAAGGCTGTAAAGTGCCTAGTCGGAAGATGAGGTGCTGTTCCTCCAGTTTGCGTTGGGCTTCACTGGAACAATGCAGCAAGCCAAGGACAGACATGTGGGCAAGAGAACAGGGTGGAGTGTTAAAATGGCAAGCGACAGGGAGGTTTGGGTCTTTCTTGCGGACAGACCGCAGGTGTTCCGCAAAACGGTCGCCCAGTTTGCGTTTGGTCTCTCCAATGTAGAGGAGACCGCATTGGGAGCAACGAATGCAGTAGTCTAAGTTAGGGGAAATGCAAGTGAAATGCTGCTTCACTTGAAAGGAGTGTTTGGGCCCTTGGACGGTGAGGAGAGAGGAAGTGAAGGGGCAGGTGTTGCATCTTCTGCGTGGGCATGGGGAGGTGCCATAAGTGGGGGTTGAGGAGTAGGGGGTGATGGAGGAGTGGACCAGGGTGTCCCGGAGGGAACGATCCCTACGGAATGCTGTCAAGGGGGGTGAAGGGAAGATGTGTTTGGTGGTGGCATCATGCTGGAGTTGGCGGAAATGGCGGAGGATGATCCTTTGAATGCGGAGGCTGGCGGGGTGATAAGTGAGGACAAGGGGGACCCTATCATGTTTCTGGGAAGGAGGAGAAGGCGTGAGGGAGGATGCGTGGGATATGGGCTGGACACGGTTGAGGGCCCTGTCAACGACCGTGGATGGAAAACCTCGGTTAAGGAAGAAGGAGGACATGTCCGAGGAGCTGTTTTTGAAGGTAGCGTCATCAGAACATGTGCGACGGAGGCGAAGGAACTGAGAGAATGGGATGGAGTCTTTACAGGAAGCGGGGTGTGAGGAGCTCCTCACACCCCGCTTCCTGTAAAGACTCCATCCCATTCTCTCAGTTCCTTCGCCTCCGTCGCATCTGTTCTGGTGACGCTACCTTCAAAAACAGCTCCTCGGACATGTCCTCCTTCTTCCTTAACCGAGGTTTTCCATCCACGGTCGTTGACAGGGCCCTCAACCGTGTCCGGCCCATATCCCGCGCATCCTCCCTCACGCCTTCTCCTCCTTCCCAGAAACATGATAGGGTCCCCCTTGTCCTCACTTATCACCCCACCAGCCTCCGCATTCAAAGGATCATCCTCCGCCATTTCCGCCAACTCCAGCATGATGCCACCACCAAACACATCTTCCCTTCACCCTCCTTGACAGCATTCCGTAGGGATCGTTCCCTCCGGGACACCCTGGTCCACTCCTCCATCACCCCCTACTCCTCAACCCCCACTTATGGCACCTCCCCATGCCCAAGCCGAAGATGCAACACCTGCCCCTTCACTTCCTCTCTCCTCACCGTCCAAGGGCCCAAACACTCCTTTCAAGTGAAGCAGCATTTCACTTGCATTTCCCCTAACTTAGTCTACTGCATTCGTTGCTCCCAATGCGGTCTCCTCTACATTGGAGAGACCAAACACAAACTGGGCGACCGTTTTGCGGAACACCTGCGGTCTGTCCGCAAGAAAGACCCAAACCTCCCTGTCGCTTGCCATTTTAACACTCCACCCTGTTCTCTTGCCCACATGTCTGTCCTTGGCTTGCTGCATTGTTCCAGTGAAGCCCAACGCAAACTGGAGGAACAGCACCTCATCTTCCGACTAGGCACTTTACAGCCTTCTGGGCTGAATATTGAATTCAACAACTTTAGATCTTAAACTCCCCCTCCCCCCATCCCCACCCCGTTTCTTTCCCTCCCCCACCCGCCTTTTTTTTCAATAATTTATATAGATTCTTCTTTCCCCACCTATTTCCATTATTTTTAAATCTAAAACTAAAACCTTTAGTCTTTCCACCCCACCCCCACTAGAGCTGTACTTTGAATATCCTGTCTTGCATTCTTAATTAGCACTTTTCTCAGACAAAGACCACCACCTTCAACACCTCTTTGACCCTTTTGTCTCTGACATCTTTTGATTATCTGCTCACACCACACCCTCAATGTGTCTCTTCCCCCCCACCCACCTTAAACCAATTTATATTTCTCCCTTGTTGAAACTATGCTTCAGTTCTGCTGAAGGGCCATGAGGGCTCGAAACGTTGACTGATTTCTTCTCCGCCGATGCTGCCAGACTTGCTGAGTTTTTCCAGGTAATTCTGTTTTTATTTTGTCCAGGAAATATATTGATTGACAAAATATATGATCCATTGGAACACAAGTGAGACACTGTGGCTGAAGAAAGGCATAAGGAACAAATGGAACAATCTTTAAATTGAACAGGCAATCCGTCATTTCGCGCTGAAACACCCGTCACAAGTTGGCACTGAAGTGGCCGCCTTACTTCTCATTCGCAATTTAGCTCCATTTCCAATCTTCAATTGTCACTGTCACTGTCAGCGATATATGGCCAGAATTTTAAAGCAAAGTATGTCACTGTGAAAACTGCTACAGTGCCCATAACAGCGGGCTCTGTGCTGATCTATTGGGAGAATTTGCCATTTTGATTTGCTCAGGAACACAAATGTTCATTTCTCAGCAACTGAACAGACTGCAAAAACGGGTGATCAACAAACTGTTCATTAACAATGTTCACTCGGGTTCCCGCCCTGGCGCGGATTTCTTTCCATCGTCTTCCGGGGTAGCGGAATTTTCGGATGTATTTTATCTCCATTTCTCAATCTTATTTTATATTTTATTATTTAATTGTTTGACAATCAGGCACATGTTAACAGCTACCAGATCCCGCAGGGGACTCCGGGCTCAAAACAGCAAGAATCAGAATGACACAGAGGTGGAAAACAGAATCAAACCCTTTATTTGCCTGTTCACTATATCAGGCAGTTTTATGATGCTGTGGTTGGCAGCTGCTGTCTGTTCTGCAACTATCAGCTTAGCCGCTAATTACCGACCCGATTTTACATCCCTGACATACATCGCCTCTCAAACTAGTTATATGTTGATTTATTTGAGTTCCTGTCCAAAAACTTGCGTCTATGCAGCCACACAAGCTGTTACCATCCTTTCACGCAGATAAACCCCCTCCATATGAATGAAAGCAAACCGCGCTAATGCTCATGAGCTGAAAATCCTGCTTTTCATCCAAAACATTTCAGGTTCTTTGTTAAAATACATTTCAACCAGTTTCCTGAACACCTGTTTTTGCTGTTCGTTCCGTTTCTAGCAAATCTACATTATCTAATTGATCTGCGTAAATTATTTGTGTTTCAAAGTTTTGGGTCAATGGGTTTAATTTAATGCATTCTCAAGTTAGGGAACTGATGGCAGAAGATAATCGTTTTAATCATGGGGAGGCTGCGAGCGGTGTTTGAACCTTCCCTCCGAACCGCATACTCAACACTCATGCACAACACCTTAACCACTCGGTCACCACAGCAAGACAAATGCAGCCTTGTTCCATGTCGGTACAAAATGTCAGGCATAATGTAATGTACAAAACATCAGACAATTGTCTGGAATCATTCACTCATCACCTTCACCCTCATGAGCCCTTTTCTAATCTCCCAGCCCATGTCGAAATGAAACTCCTGAATCGCGGAATCCTATCTTTCAGAAGGAAGCCTGTCGGCCCATCGAGTCTGTCCATCTTCTTTGATAGATCTGTAAATACTGTTCCACAAACCAGCTTATCCCCATTACCCTGTAAATTAGTTCCATTGAAATCCCGATGGAATCTGATTTCACCTTCCTTTCAGGTTAAAAACAAAGTCGCGTGAAAACTGGCAATATGAAAATAAACAGAACTGCCAAAGAAAGAAATGCAACATAAGTTTGCGATGCCTCTTTGTGGACAGTGAAGGCGGCTGTGGGATGCATGTGAAACGGAGCCCGGGTCCCGCCTTCGGTACAGCATCAGACTTTTATCCTGAGGGTCCAGGTTTCCATCGCTGTTTGGGCGTTGCCTTTTTGGCTCAAGGTGTTCACTCCCAGCAAAATGGCAACAGAACGAATCATGGAGGTTGAATTCTCAAGGAGAACTGAAGAAACGGAGAACCCTTTAGTTTGAAGAAAAATACCCACCGTCTCGTAATTGTGGCAGCTTCGATCGATTTTAGAATTGTTTCCGGATTTCCAGTTACTCTAAGTGTGAAAAGTGCTTCCTGATTTTTCCCTTGGTTGGCACGATCGCTGTGGATCAGAGGCAAAAACATGTCAAAATTCAACCCCATTCTTACTGGCGGGAGAAACAGTTTCTCCGTGTTTAACCTAACAAATCACTTTAACACTTTAATCTTCATTCTTCTATACTAAAGGAAATAGAAAAGTTTCGAAGCCCGGAAAAGGGTGGGAGTGGGGGTGGGGGGTGGGGGGGTGGGGTGGGGCGGGGGTATGGGTGGGGGGGTGGGGGTCGGTGTTATGCAGGGATCAGGAAAAAGGCGAAGGATTGACACTAGGTGAAGTTCTCCTTCTGAAAGCCAGTACAGACAGAATGGGCCAAATGGCCTTCTGTATTGTGCCCATTCTATGATTATGTTCTCTCTGTCAGTGTGTAGGCAATGAGTTGAGGTCACAATGAGATTCTTTCAACTGAGACTTGGACACGACCCCAGGTTATGGTTGCCGTGAGGCCTGGAATACATCGACAGCTTTTACTATTTTTCGTTCTTGGGTGAGAGAATTGCTGGCAAGGCCAACATTTATTTGTGGAGCCTTCTTCTCCATTATAGATGTTTAATTCTCCACCATCATTCGCCACTGTACGTGCAAGCTCTGTGCAGCTTAAATCTGATCCTTTGATTGTGGGATCACATCGAAAGCGATTGTCTGTGAGGACAGGAGGCAATAGGCACAAAAACCAAGTGTTGTAATGGGAATGAGGTGAACAGCATTTGTAGAAGGCACTAGTTGAGTCTCGGTTGTTGTATCAGGTCTGGCTTTGGGCGCTGCTCTTTATGAACGCTGTGGTGATGTGAAGGATGTTGGAAAGAGGGCAGGAAAGATTCACGAGAATACTCCTGGAATGAGGTACTTCAGTTATGATGGTAGATTGGAGAAGTTAGCACTGTTTTTCTGGGAGGAAAGAAGGCTGAGAGGAGATTTGATAGAAGGATTGAAAATCACGAGGTGCCTGGTCAGAAGAGACAGGGAGGAAGTGTTACCGTTCGTGAAATGTTCAAGACTTCGAGGGTAGAAATTTAAAGTAGTTCGTTAAAAAAAAGCAAAAGTGACACGAGGAAAAACTTTACTTTCCCTGCAAAAAGTGGTTAAGGCCTGGAATGCACTGCCCGAGAGTGTGCTGGCGGCAGGTTCAAAGGTAGCATTAAAAAGAGAGCTACACTGTTGTCTGGCTTTAAATCCGTGCCTGCGGCCCTGGGTCCTAGGGTACAATTCATTGGAAATAACTTTCAAAAAAAATTATCAAATTCCTCCTGCAATCATGAGTATGGGTTTCGGTAAAGGGGCTGTCACTCGGTAAAATGTTGGGACTGAGCTGTGGTTTAGTGTCTGGATTTGGAGAGGGTTAGGAGGGAGTTCAAGAAGCAAACAAAGTTCCAGAGGGGGAAAACTGAAAGATTGGCGAGGAGGAAAAGCGAGGAATATGAATGGCGTTCTCCATCTTTCAAATTTTATTCAATGAAGAACCCAAAGGGAAAATCATCCCTGTGCCAAGCAGCTGCTGATTAGTGCAGTGAACGGCAAATAGAACTGAAATAGGCAGAATTCTGGTGTTTACTGAGGGAGGGGAAACGGGGTAAGCAAGGAAACAGAAGTTGGTGGATCCTGAATAGCTGCCGTCAAAAAGCAAAGGAAATGAAGGAAAAAAGTAAATTTTAAAAATGAACAAAATGGTGGCAGAGATTAAAGTGTAAATTACTCTCACGTTACGGTCACAGTTTACAAGATGCACGTTTATTGTCAGATTATTAATGAACTTTGCGTGTATATTCATTACCAAATCGAGCACAGCCCGGCTCCGCTCGCTTTTAAAGTATCTTGTTTCAGCAAACTGTCCTCGATTCAATCTACCAAACCACTAATTTCACAGAAATTCCGTTTCAGCCCAATTGAGGTGAAGGAGCCAGTTTCTGTGTTAACGCGCACACGGAAATGTCCCCTGACTGTGTGGGTTCAGGGCCCTTCTTTTCAACGTGCGCTCATATTCCGGGATCTCTGAAAGCAACCGCAGATTCTTGACTCTGTTGATATACAATCTTTATCAGCATCTGTCTCCCATATACCTACCAAATTCAAATTCTGTTTCCAATTTCGCGTGCTTTCGCTGTATAAATACCAGAAAATTCGCCCCTTCGGGGAATTGAACACCGATCTCTTGCGCAACAAATGGGGGTACTAAACACTATGCTAACGAGTGAATTGAACTGCACGATGTGTACATGCTTAGATCTTCCATGCCTCTGACATGCACACACAAACTCATTTACAGCGCAGCAAAGCAATGATCATTGCGCTGTTGTAGAGGAGGTGCTTTCCGACTGATCTAAACGAGCATAATAATCGTCCTGGGTAAAGCAATCTATCATATATAAAGCCACAAAATGCAGTGGTGAACATGTGGTGTGTGTGTGTGTGTGTTATGCGGAGGTAATGATAGAGAGGTGGAGAGAGAGACAGAGAGAGAAAGAGCCAGTGATGATGCCAGCTGACTTGAGGATTGAGAATGTTATATCCGTGTTGAAGAAAGTAGCGGTTGGAAATCTTCTCATTAGAATTTCTCCCGCATGTGTTTTAGGAACAAAATCTCACTTTAACGGATCAAAATAATCTCCGGGCTTGGCGTTTCTTATTTGAGAGGTTTAAAATTAACAATAAAAAAACCAAAACATGCTGGAAAAGCTCAGCAGGTCTGGCAGCGTCTGTGGAGAGAGTAACCAAGTTAACGTTTCGAGTCGGCATGACTTCCTCAAACTGCGATTGGCGGGAATGGAACACGAATCAGCTGCGCGGAAGACAGATTATATTCCCCACTGCACCACTAACGCTGATGAGAGGCCCTTCAATGCAGGGGAAAATGCCAAGACACTTACCAAGAGCGTTATCATTAAATATAAAACGGCCGGTTGCCATGCAGCCATTCACAATCTCATCTGGACACATCCTTTGTTTTTTTTTACTAGAACCATTACAATTCTGTTCAGCTTTTGTAGCATGAAACCTTTTCTCTCCTCCACCCCAACAACCCACCGCCCCAACAAAAACCCTCACTCAGCTCTTTTGTTAACCCTGCGCCCTCCCGCTCTCTACTAGTTTAAACATTGTATTCTTCTAATATCTTTTGTTCTGATGAAAAGCCATCGACCTAAACAGTTCACTGTGTTTGTCTACACTGATGCTCTGTGACTTCCTAAACATTTTTGGGTCCTTTTTTTGTTTCTGTTTTTTTTTTTTCACTTTTCCAGTGACTACACCGTTTCCCTTTTCCATTTGAAAGGTTTGCGAAAAAAAGTTGCGAACAATATTTATATTCCTCGCTCTTGCTCCTTGCTAATCTTCCAGTTGTCTTCCTCCATAGATCTGTTTGTCTCGTGAACTCCCTCCTAACGCTCTTCAATTCCTGACACTAAACCACAGCTCAGTCCCTGTGCTGAAGCCACTGACTGCCCGAATAATGAAGTCCCCCTTCCTGATTTCTGCAGTGACTTGACACAAGCATACCAGATGCTAAGGGAAACAGATCAGTCAGTCGAAGAGCCTATTTCGATTGGCTGGTAATCTCGGAGTGTAAACATTAAAATCAGAGATTCCGGCATGGAAATTAGGAAACAATTCTACACTAGAAGCGCGCTAGAACTTCAGGGTCACATTCTGTGAACGGAATCTAATGTTTGATTGATTGTTATATTTTCAATCTGAAATTGATCGAGTTTTGTTAACGGAGGGTATTAAGGAATCTGAGGCAAAGGCGAGCAGATGGAGTTAGTAACAAATTAGACGCAACATCATTGAACATGTTCCAGGGGCTAACTCGCCTCAGCAACAGCAAACTTCGAGGGAAACAACTCACCTACAGCCTTCTGGGCTCAACATTCAGTTCAAGAAATGTACGCCATAACATCTGCCTCTATGTTGGTTCTTGAGCCTTTTTTTATTTTCCTGGTTTGGTTTTGTCACGATTCTTTCTTTCTAAATCATGTGACATTTAGGTGGTTGCTATGCTGCCACTCAGAACTTCATCTGGACACATTTTTTTATTCTTTACTGTACCCACAGGAATACAGAAATGTTACAGCGCAGCAGAAGGTCACTCAGACCACCCTGTCTGCAGCAGATCTCCGAATGAGACATTCCCTGGCTTCTCCCCTTAGCCCTGCACATTGTGCCATGAAAAATGTTGTCTCCTACCTCACAGGCAATCACTTTCGAAACGACGGCACAACCACTGGATCAGATCGAAGCTCTGCAGTCCTGCCACATCGAGTCATGCATGGTGGTGGACAATTAAACAGCTAACTGGGAGGGAAAGCTGCGTGAATAAATGAAGGCCTGTTCACACAGCATTGTAAATGCGTCCTCCTGACTTGCACATGCCTTGCTTGGTTTGAGTGCATCAACAGTTGGTGTTGCACTTGGAACCTTTAAGCTTCGTTGACCAGCGAAGCTCATTTAACACTTATGTCTATCCTTAAGTATTTCTTTGATGCTATTTATTCTGGGCTTGTCTTGCAAGTCTTGCTGGAATGTGTCTATGTGATTAACAACTGACCAATTCTACCGACTATTTCTGCACTAGAAAAATCATACGATGGACCCGTTTCTCTGCATCTGCTGATGAAGTTGTGCATGGGTTCGGTCTGTGGTGGAAATGACATGACATGTCGATGATGAATTCTGAAGTTGAACGTGATTCTGAACCCGTCTTCCAATATAACCCATATCTTTGCGCATCCTTTAGCTCTTCTGCTGTTAATCCTGACATGTTTAGCCTGCGTAGACCTTCATTCGCAAATTTAGGCGAATTTTAATGGCTTGCTTGTCTGGCTCAGGCACACCTGAATCAAGAAACCATAGCCCTGTTTAAACATTTTGAATTCGGGTGGTAGTTCAGCTTCATCCGAATTCAATCTGGGGAATTTTGTGGACATTTTGACAAAGTCCCTTTGACCTTCCTTCTTCTGTAGTACCTGGAATGACTGTCACTGTGGCTGCTTTTGATGACTTTTCCCAAGTTGTGCCAATATAATCGCAGCCTTCTCTGGCCTGATGTTTATGCAGTTCTGTTTATTTATTTTCATTCTTTGACTCTCCCTCGCTCACTATCAATCCGGTCCACGCCCTGGTCAGTCGCCTTTCTTGACTGACCTAATCTGGAGCTGGTCCTTTTGATACCCTCTCCCACTCACTGAACTCACAGGCCATGCACTGCAATCTCACCATGAGGATTCCGTCTGCTTCCCTGCGCTTCATTTGAACACTATCTGACCCTGTTTTACAAGCTTTTCTGGACAGTCAGCGCGCTGTCTTCTTAATGCTTTCCGAACTTCGGCTCACTTTAGGTCTGATCAAAACTTCAAGAGTCGCCTCATGACATGTAGCATAACCTGACACTGTTCACCAATCGGATCTGTAGTTAATCTTAATGCCAGGCTGTCTGATCACCGCTGAACACCATTTTCTGTTGTTATAATGATGGAGGCGCCAACCACCATTCAAATATTTGGCAAATGCTTTGAGATACTTTGCCCCATCCATTGCAAGTCGTCAGCTGTGGTGTCCTGGTAGTGAGCATAGCTGCTTTTCAAGCAGTTGATCTGGGTTCTATTCCCAACAATTGCAGTTTGTACATTTTAGATTTCTGAGTTCAGGGGCTCCAAGCAGGAGCTGATTCTGATGAGATGAGATTTTGTTCCGAAAACAGACGCGGCTGTAATTCAAGTGAAGCGATTTCCAAGGTCCACTTATATAAGGGAGGAACATAGTCATGTAGGAATTAAAAATTGAGAATGAGAATTTTATAATGGAGGCATTGGCGGGTCAGGAGCTAGTTTTCTAGGTCAGCAAATGTGGGGTGATTGGTGCGGTTTCATATATTTAGATTAGGGACACATAAATACTTGTCCAGAGGTATAAAGCTTCAAGACATCACAGCTGTGCTGGTTCTGCTCACAGGCAGCAGTGAAACTAAGACTGGATTTCACGGCCCATTTCCCTTCTAGTAAGTCATGCTGCTATCCCTGAAAGGCAGATTACAAAACCCAAGTACATTTTACCCTAGAATAAGCAGGATTTCAGTCTGATTTCTCAGGATATGACCTACATCACTTCAGATAAAACATAAATACGCAAGGAACTGAGCACAGCCTTGAAATTTTCACAGGAAACATTGAGTTGGGAAAGAGGTGAAATATTGAAAGAACTCATCTCAAAAAATTGAAAAATGCAGGAAAAATTCGGCTGCTCTGATAGTTTCGGTTTAGGGGGTCAATTATTGAAACCTTCGATAGACCTGAAATATTTACTATCCTTCCTCTTTGGGAGCTGATTGTAGCACCTTCTGTTATTATTTCAGATTCCCAGCGTGAGCTGTCTGTCCCTTTCTGAACAATAAAACAATCTCTGTGCTGGAATCGACATTCAAATCAAGAATTAGGAAGCAGCAGAGGGAAAACGTTCAGAAAACCAGTGAATTTTATTGAATCCGAGTAATCCTATCCCAGCACCACACTAAAGTTCAGGGAAAACCTTCATTATCAGCGATGAGGAACATTCTGAGTTATGTTTTAAATGGAAGATAAGTGAAGGTTGAAAACCTTTTTATTTGAATTACACCTGCGCGTGATTTCCGTGCAAGATCGCACCGAAACGGATCAAATAAAGATCCGAGTGTGGGGTTTCTGATTTGAGATTTTTAAAAAATCAACAAACGGCGATGTTAGGGAATTGAACCAGAGTCAACTGCTTGAAAAGCAAAGACACTCACCACTATACCACCATCACTGAACTTTTGCAGCTGCAAAGTCTCCCAAGGCACTTAAGAGGAGCGTTATCGTTAAAAGAAATAAGCTGATGCTCAGCCAAGAAAGGAGAAATTAGGTCTGGTGACAAAAGTTTTCTCAGAGAGATAGACTTGAAGGAGCTTCCTAAAGATGAGAGGGAGCTGGAGAAGTGGAGAGGTTTAAGGAGGGAGTACAGAATTTTAGACCAGGATAGCTGAGTGCACGGTTGTCAATGCTGCAGAGATTAAAACCCGGAATGCACAAGATGGCAGAAGAGCAGGAATCTGGAAGATTTGTTGGGCTTGAGGAGGTTACGGAGAAATGAAGAGGTGAAGTCATGGAGAGATTTTAAAGTAAGGATGAGGGTATTAAAATTGAGGCATTGCCGGGGGAGGAGCCAGTGTCGGTCAACAAACACGGGGGTGCTTAGTCAACAGGACTAGATTCAGGTGAAGTTCCAGGCAGCAGAATTTTGGATGAGCACAGGTATGTCTGGGGTGGAAGATCGGAGGCCGGCCAGGGGAACACTGGAATAGTCAAGCCGAGAGTGAACAAAGACATGGATGAGGGTTTCAGCAGCAGATGAGCTGAGGCAGGTTCACAGTTGGCCGATGTTTAGGATGTTCAAGTACTGAGTGTTCATCTGACAACAGCCTGTCAGTCTGTCTAATATCATGTAGTTATATCAGAGACATTAGGGGTAAAATGGATACAGCGTCAGCCATTATTGTTCAATATTAGGATTGTTACTGTGTTTGTATCTCTGGAACATTATGTCGCTGCGGGACTTTTCACATTTCACTGCAATCAGAAGCTGAACAAAATGTCCCAGACTGTGGCCAAGGACTGAGACCCTTTAATGCTGACATTTGCCCAATTAAGTCGCTCAATTGGGATAATTCCCTGCAGGATATTTGCTGTTCATGAACCATTAATATCAATAATTCCTGTCACTGGGTTCACTGAGAGGGATGAAGAGTCAGTGAACAGAGCGGGAGTGTCACAGTTGTTCTGTTCCTGACTCTCCCCCTCCCGGTAGTTTAGTGAGGACTCGGTCTCCCAGGGAATGTGTTGTCCCCAATTCCGCCCGATTCCCGTCTTTTAACACTGAGTGAACTGACAGGTGTCAGTAACTCCAGTATCGGGATCCTGGTAAGTTCATTGTGGTTCAGTGTTTAGACAACACAATAACAAACAAGTTTCCCAGAAAATATCATAACTCAGATTCAGGAGGGGATCAGATACGTGGGCAATCTGCGCTCTCTACCTTCTGATTCAGGTTCCTGAACGTTGCGGAAAAATAATGATATTTGTTGCATTGTTGCTGCTATGGTCGTATGGCCCAATAGATGAAGCGTTTTACTTCCCTGTGTCGTGCAAGATTATCAGTAGATTGTAGGTTGCAGTCCTGCAATTTGTCCTATGTTCTTTTGACGCAGATAAATTACCGTGTACAGAAGTTCTCGCACACTTGGTGTGTAGAATTCTTTTTTCTAATTCCCTCGGTAAAAACTCTGACTTTATCTCTTTGACGGTGGCACTGGGTCCGAGATTCCCAGTCAGCGGGAATAGTTTTGGGTTGATCTTACTTGTTCAAGGTTACAAAAAAATGTATCGAATCCCTCCTGCAATCATGAGGAAAGATCTCGGCAAAGGAATAGTCAGTGGGTTAAATGTAGGGACTAGGCTGTTGTTTAGTGTCGGGAATTGAAGAGGGTTGGGAGTGAGTTCAAGAGACAAACAGATTTACAGAGGAAGAAAGCTGAAAGATTGGCGAGGAGGAAGAGAGAGGAATATGAATGGCCTTCACCATCTTTCCAATTTTACTCAATGAAAGATCAAAAGAGAAAATAACATCTGTACCAAGGAGCTGCTGATAGTGCAGATACCAGAAAATAGAGCTGGAATTAGGAGAATCATCGTGTTCACTGAGGGAGAGGCGATGGGATAAGAAAATAAAAGTTGCGAGGGGGCGTGGATGAAAGGCTGGATCCTGAATAGCTGCCATCCAAAAACAATGGAAATAAAGGTAAAAATACGTTTAATAAATGAACAAAATGGTGGCAGATGTTATAATGTAAATTACTCTATCATGGTACAGTTACTGTTTGCAAGATACTCGTTGACTGTCAGATTATTAATGAATTCTGCCTCGTTAGTCATTACTAAATCGAGTGTGGCCGATTCCTCTCGGTTTTAAATTACCTTTTTTCAGCAAACTGTTCTGGGTTCAAGCTACCAAATCACTGATTTCACTGAAATTCCGTTTCAGCCCAGTTTAAGTGAAAGAGCCAACGTCGGATGTTAGGACACATAGGGAACTGTCGGCTGACTGTTGGTGTGAAGGGCCTTTCCTCTCAAGGAACTTTAATATTCCGGTATCTCTGAAAACAACCGCTGTTCCTGAATCTCCCTGTTGCTGAGACCAAATCTTTGTCTGCACTCTTTCCTGTATATAAAACAATGCCCAAGATATTTCGTGTGTTTCCTCTTAATAAAGATAATAGGACTACGCCTACTCACCATCGGGGAATTGAACCCCGGTCTCCCGCGTGACAGGCGGGGATACTGACCACTATACTAACGAGGAATTACTGAACTTTGGTACGGAGTAGAAAAACCTGGGGTTAACTTCATTCAGTAACAAATGAAAATGCTGAAGTGGCAAAATGTGGGACTGGAGGGGGCTTCCAATAGTTGTTTCCGAGACTTCTGATTGAAGTCGCTGTTGTTCAATTGCTGTCAGGAACTTATGATGCTTAATAACCCACAAATTGATAGATTTGTTGAATGAAAGAAATTAAATTGTCCTCCGATCAGCACGTTCATATCGTGAAACATTCCTCTTTTGTGTAGTGTCTCGGTTTATCAATGGGAAAATCTGACCGCCAGTGAGATCCGCGGATGTAACACTCACACCAAACTTCCAGGGAAGTTGCCAATATGGGGAATTGTCAGTGAATACGCGGCACACGCCTATGCTCAATAATGCGCACGACTGAGGAAAAAATGTAAATTCTGTACTTGCAGTGAAAGTCTAGGAGAGTTCAGAGACAATGAAAATGTCATCAATTCAGGTTATCTGTTTTGTGGCAAATCCTGGCAAAATAACACTCCTTCTGACCCCATTTTGGGACTTTTAATAATGATAGGGATTTATTTTTCCTCTTGAAACATTTCCCGACCTGGAACCCAATGAGGGGAAAAAAATACCCAAATGTTAAAATGAAAGGTGAATATATTTATGTTCACCCTGCAGTGATGGGGGAATCCCCCCCGCCCCCTGTCATTATTGTGTCCAGCCTCCTGCTGGGCCGCCGTCTTGCATTTGTGCAGCAGCTGTTTATTATTCGGTTCAGCTCTGTCTCTCCCGTCACTGGCCCTCCATCCTGTCGATGGTGCTGTCTCATGAATTCCGAGATGGTAACGCATTCGCTTATTAAAATCACAAGACAAAGGCTCTTTGAGTGAAACATTTGGACCCAGACCGAATGTTTAGTTCACCACCCAGCAGCTCCTGGGAATCACATGCAATGCATTCAATTGCTTTTTAAATGCCTGGTTACTGGTTGATATATGCACTCATCCTTAACTGTCTCAATGACCTTCAAGGATAAAGGCTTCCTCCCGTCTGCTGTAGAAGCTGCGCCCCTGCAGCTTGAGTTGTGCAGGACATCACTAGTGAAGAGTGCATGTACCAGGCGGCTTATAACCAGGTTTCTCTTTTCTACATTTTTCAGAGTCTCCAATTTTTCCGGTGCTACAAAACACATTTGACGATGTTGCAGTTCCACCTTCTCGTGCCCAGGGTTCTGAAAGTTAGGGAATTAATTTGAGACCCTGATAGTCTGATGGCTGCAAATGTGTGTTGCTGCTAAAACATGATGGGATGTGAAAACTAGACAATGTGCTTTCAGTTCCTGAGTGAATTGTACTTGCGTCAAATCTCCTTTCCCACTCCCATTCCTCAATCCTGCCTGCAGCAGGTATCCTTTGTGTGAAAATGGATTCTTGAGGGCCCTGTAACTTTGTAATTTCGGCATTCATGTGTGGTTGATTGGCAGTTACCCCCTGAGGTCTGCATTATGCTAGGAATAACTGCTGGTCTGCTTGCAAAATATTTTTAAAAATGTTTCAGTGATGGACATTGAACCATCATAAAGAGCGATTCAAAGTGTGATCGCTGCTATTTCTCATTTAAATTCCCAACCCGGAGACAAGAATAACTCAAAGCTTCGAGGCTTAACTAGGCAGGCCACTATATTCCTTACAGAGCGGGTAGAACAAGGACTTTCTTCATTCTCTCCGATGTAACATCCCTGACAAGGCCGGCATCCTCATCCCATGAGAATGGTTAAGAGACAACCACATTTCTGCAGGTCAGACTGGGTAAGGACAGTAGGTTTCCATCCCTAAAGAACATTTATGAACCTGATGTTTTTTTACAACAAGCGATGATAGTCTAATGTTGGTCAGCATTATTTAAATTAGTTTTATATCCCAGAATTTCTCAACTGATTTGAAATTTTATCAGTTGCCGTAGTTGGATTTGAACCTGCGTCCCCTGAGTATTTACCTCCCTGGATTACTAATCCAGTCAAATGACCAGAGAAAAAGGCCAGTAAATTAATGTAGGCCCCAGTCTCTCTGATCCACTGCTTGTGAGCATATTCTCGGGAATGTCGAGGGTGAGAACATGATGTGAACTCTCAGTTTGACCTATGTTCACATAATGGAGGGAGGGTTCCACAAGCACTCACCCAGTTTCCATCTTCAGACCTGCTGTCAATTGCCACTGTCCATGCCCTCCAAGGGACCAAAAATGCCCCGCATGAGCTTTGCAGGATTCACAGCTTCAATGGAAAGAGGAAACTCGCAGATTACTTTATCTTGCTCCCCAGACAAATCCAAGGGCTATAAATTCAGAAGCCGTGGAGGGGGCGGAGAACGGGGGCGGGGTGGGGGGTGGGGGTTTGGGGGGTTGGGGGGGCGGGGGGGTGGTGCGGGTATGATCCACGTGAATTTCACTACATTCAGTGGCAGAATCTCTATTGACACAAATCTGTTTTCTAGCGCCACAAACAATTCATCATAATGTGCAGTGTCCCGGCAATCACACACTGTAGAGGAAGCTGCTGATTTGTGGGGTACAGCATGGGACAGAGAATTCTTACCCAGCTTGTCACACAGAGGACATGCTCGTACCTTGGCCCAGCTGTTCAATTGACCCCGAGGTCTATCGTTCTCTACACACAGGATAACATTCTCCTGTCTCACGGCTTTCATTTCAGCCTGTCACACTCAGTAGCTGAACTCTAGTAGGTATGGAGGTGGATAAAGTGATGTTGGATCTGCGATGCTGTACTGCGCATGTGCATTACCCATCCATGTAAGTTCAGCTGTTACCAAGTGAAGTCCAGCAGAATGTGGCTGTGAAAGCAGCTGGTGAGGGGCTCTGTGTCTCATTGGCCTGATGTGGCAGTTTTCATTTTGACCGGGGGCTGAACATTGAGTCTCAGCCTCCAGCTACCTTTCCTCCTTCCCTCTGGCTGCCTCACTCGGCTCCTTTCCGCTGTCACTGTACAGAGTGTCGGTTTTCACTAATGCTGAGCACTGCTCGGTGCCACTGGTGGAGGTTCACACGGTCCTGGTGGGAGATGGTTCCTCCTCCTCCTCCTCCTCTTCCTCCAGCTTGGCCATTATCCCTGCAAGCAGCAGTCGGCTAGTCTCCAACCCAGGCTCGGGTGAATGACACTGTTTTCCCTTTCTCTGTGGAGGCACACTCCCATTGCCATGGTGACCAGCAGCAGGAGGCTGCACACTGACCTTGGTCTTCACTTATTCACCTTCTGTGCGCTCGCTCCTGCAGCCCGGTCATCAGCAGCGCCCAGCTGCAGATCAACAGTGAGCTGGGCGGTCTTCAGCTCCTTCTTTAACTCTGCAAAAGGAATATCTGAATGTCTCCGAAATCAGTCAATTCGCAATGAATAGGATTGAATAAAAGGCTTCTTTGTTTATTGCAGCTATTAGTATCTGCCTCTGTAAATCCACCAGCGGCAAAGCGCCCAGGAAGCAGCTGCCACCAAGGCAGCCCGGAAATGTCCCTCCACTGGCGAAGTGAAGAAATCTCATCGCTTCAGGCCAGGTACAGTCGCGCTCCGAGAAATCCGCCGATACCAGAATTCTACCGAATTGCTTATCCGTAAACTGTCCTTCCAGCGCCTGGTGAGGGAAATTTCCCAGGGCTTCGAAACTGACCTGAGGTTTCAGAGTGCGGCAATTGGAGCATTTCAGGAAGCCAGTGAGGCCTACTTGGTTGGCCTGTTTGAGGACACCAACCTGTGTGCCATCCATGCCAAAAGAGTGACCGTAATGCCCAAAGACACCCAGATTGCACGACGGAACCGGGGGCAGCGTGCTTAAACTCTTTGCTTCATCACATTTCCTCCAGACTATTTTGAAGTCACATTTAAACATTTTCTAAAACATTATTGGACCTTAGGTTTGTCTTCTTGTGGGGGCTGGGCCTTTATATTGTATTTTTGTTAGTTTTGAGTGTTGATCGTGACTTAATGAGGAAATAGCGAAAGATTTTGTAAACATTCCTTCGAACTCTTGGCTCAGGTTGCAAAATAAACATTAGTATCTTTACAAAAAATGAAATAGTCGAGTTTGACCTATACATGCACGTCTAATCGGAGGTATTGAAGAAATGATTGTGCAGAGTGATTTTTTAAGCAGTTTTCTGGCTAGTTTTACACTCTACGTTGTTCGCCATGACCCCAGGCCTATTCAATAACCTCACTTTTCCCTGTCACTGCGGCCTTCTCGATGTTACAGTCGGAGAAAATAAAGAACATTTCTTACCGCTTAATCTCAAAATTTTCCCCAAGACCTTCCATCGCCCCTTCTATTTGACAGTGCGCGCCCCCACCTTCCTCTCGATCCTTCTTGTCGCTCACGGCAGACAGCGGCTCGATCCTGGTCAACAGCTCCGCGATCCAGAAAACCAGACATAATTTTCGGGTCTCTGCGGCTGGATCTGCTGGGGACGCCGAGTGCTCGGCAGCAATAAGGTCACTGATGTCCAGATGGCCGAAAGGGATTGTAATAATAATGCACAAAGCCTGATAGGAACCTGCTGAGGGAGTGAGAATGGTCAATGGTCAGAATGGCAGCAATGGTCAGAAAAGACTGAAAATTAGTGGCGGGAAGCAAAAAGATCTGGGAACAGTTTATGACAAGGATTGGTGACTATACCAATCTAGAGATTTGTTTGATCTCTATTGGAATGCAGATGTTTCTAGACCATTTTCATTTGGGTGTAATTATTAAACCTCAAGTGGACATTTTGTCCACTCTAAACTAAGTTGAAGAAAACATCTCCCAGTGCGGGGATGGCACTGAGAAAGGGTGGAAACTGAAACAATTCTTGAATAAAGCACGAGCGGCAGATGAAGAGAGTTCCGTGGTTGAGATAAACATGTAGCGAGGATCATCTCCCGAATGTGCTGGAGGTTTTGGAGGTCCTCTTGTGGTGAGGACTGGCCTGCGGTCATATTTTATTTTCTCTCCATCCCGAAAGCAGGGAGTCCAATTTCTAGCCCAGGGTGCACCATACGGGCTGACTCAGCACAGGGCCGAGTGCTGCATTACTAGCGGCCTCATCATGTGGAGGAGGTTTCAAACTGCAGCAGGAATGTGCTCCGTCTCCCTAAAGATCACATTCGGAGGACGAAGCAGAGAATTCTCCCAATGTCACAGCCCTTACACGCAGAAAGATTAGGTTAACGGGCCGTTTATTTTAAAGAATATCCGAAAAAAACCAGGGTAGTTGTTTCAAGCCAGTTCTTCCCCCCTCTCACCCGCCTCCCCCACTAAAAACAACTGCATGCCGGTCATGCTTCCCTCCTCCCACCCTCTATCCCCATGCCGTCCTGGATCCCCCTCCCCCGTCTCCATGCTGGTCTGACTCCCCCTCCCCCGTCTCCATGCCGTCCTGGATCCCCCTCCCCCGTCTCCATGCTGGCCTGATTCCCCCTCCCCCGTCTCCGTGCTGGCCTGACTCCCCCTCCCCCGTCTCCATGCTGTCCTGGAACCCCCTCCCCCGTCTCCATGGTGGCCTGATTCCCCCCTCCCCTTCCCCAATATCACAATAATTGTTTGCATTCGCCACTCCTCCCTCTCTCGGGATCCACCTGGTTCCGGCCTCGCCCTTCACCCGCGCCCAATTTAAAACGTTGCGGCCTCTCCCCGCTCGGGCCCAAGGCTCAAACCTCTCGCATTCTCGGTCCTGCTCACTCCTGACCCACTTGGAACTTCTTCACTTCCCGATCACAAGTAGAAAAGGGGCACCGGCCATCACAGGTAGTGGAAATGCCCCTGGGAGCAGCAGATACTGGGGGAGTGGCCTCTGGACCACACAAAGGATTTTTAATGTGACCACTTTTGTATGTCTGCGAGGTGCACAGGCCATTCCTCTAATACTGACCGTCCCAGACACAGGCTGCATTCCCACTTCCTGTCCCGGAGCAAGAGGGGATTAGATGATGATTGGAGAATTAAGAATGTGCGGGGTTGCGGGGAGAAGGCAGGTGAATTACACCCGGTGAAATGTTCATGTTTTAAAATCCTGCATAAATTGTGGTTCGTTCTGCCATCGCTTTCAAAAATTACCGGCGGGAATAACACCCCCTTCACAACACTCTAAAAGTGACAAATGAGACTTGAACATGCGGCAAGGCTGTAAAGTAAGTACGACGCAATTGTAGGTCGGAAAGTAAGTTGTGAAGAGGGCGCAAGCATCTAGATATGTTACGTGATTGGACAAAGACATGGCGAATGGAGTAGAAAGTAGTAAAATGTCAGGTTGTCCATTTTCACAGGATGGACAAAAAAGAGGCACTTAATACAACCGGTGAGAGATTGCAGAGCTCTGAGATGCAAAGGAGTTTGGGTGTCCTAGTGCATGAATCATTTGGTTTCTGTGTGCTGCTAAACTCTCCAATAGCATTGAAAATAGGACAGTCGAGAGTCCCATGCTAGATCCTTCCTGTCTCAGACCAGAATGGTTGCTTTTGCAAACGTCTCATTCGCTGAAAAAGCCTCAGTCTCGTCTTAAACCTATTTTATTGCGGCTGCGATCGCACTCTCTCACCCATTCGCTGACATGTTCTCTACTTTCCTACTGAAATCATAAAATCAACTAAATCTTTCCGTTTAATTCTCACTTCAGAGGTGAGTAAGTATTAACTATTGCACAGTCCCAGCAAACTCGCTAGCCCCCTCACTCCTCCTATGATTCTTCAGGATTTCTTTGTGAAGATGGGATCGTAAACAGCAAATGCCCTGTGGGGAATGATCCCAAATTGAGCTTCCTAAAAGGACAAGTCCGATTTTTCATTGTTCTCTGACCGTTTCCCCATCACCAGTTTATATGTTTAGATGCTGATCAAAGTGAATTGCAGAAAATGTTGATTTCAGTTACTGATTTGCAGCGGAAGACCACGCATGAGGTATTTAGTCCCAAACCGAATGCTGCTTGTTCGTGAGTCGGAGACGGATAGATACAGAATCAATTCCACACTCACAGCTTTTAACAGAGATTGATATTTACAGAATCAATCCCACACCCACAGCTAGTAACAGAGATTGATATTTACAGAATCAATCCCACACCCACCGATGGTACCAAAGACTGATGTTCATCGAATCAATTCCACACTCGCAGATAGTGCCAGGGGCTGAAATTGATCGAATCAATCCCACAATTACAGACAGTATCAGAGACTGATATTTACAGAATCAATCCCATACTCGCAGATAGTGCCAGGGACTGAAATTGATCGAATCAATCCCACAATTACAGACAGTATCAGAGACTGATATTTACAGAATCAATTCCACAATCGCAGACGGTACCAGAAACTTATTTATAGAATCCATCCGCACTCACTGGTATAGGAAAGCATTGCAGGGTTACGGGGAGTGGCATTGGGTGAATTGTTCATTTAGAGGGCCAGCACAGATTAGACTGCTCGAATAGCCTCTTTCAGTGATGTAGCCATTCTATGATTCTAATGGAAAATTCTGGAAGAACTGAGTAGCTCCAGCAGTTTCAAAGCTTCGATAACGGGTCTATTCGTTAAATCTTCTATCAAGCTGAAATGTGAAACCCCATATCCTGTCTCCACAGATGCTGCAGGACCTTCTGAGTTTTTCCAGCACCTTCTATTACTATTTCAGATTCCCAGCGTGAGCAGTCTGTCACTTTATGAACAATAAAACAATCCCTGCGCAGCAATCGATATTCAAATAAGAAATTGTAAGCAGCAGAGTGAAAATATTCAGAGAATCGCTGAATTTTACAAATCCGACTAATTCTATCCCGGCTCCACACCGCAGCTCAGGGACAACCTTCATTATCATCAAGAAGGAATACATCTGAGTTACATTTTAAATGGAAGATAAGTGGAGGTGGGAAATAATTATATTTCTATTAAACCCGCCCGTGTGTTCGGAGCAAAATCTCACCGAAACGGATCAAATTCAGCTTCAAGCTCGGGGTTACTGATTTGGAGGTTTAAAAACCAAGAAACTGCGATGGCCGGGAATCGAAACCAGGTCAATTGCTTGGAAGGCAACTATGATCACCACTATACCACCATCGCTAACTGATAGCATAAGTACATAGCAATAAGTCACAAAACTCTTAACAAGAGAGTTATAATTACAAATGAAGCAAAAATGATGCTGAGCCACAGAAGGAGATATTAGATCAGATGACAAAAGCTTGGTCAAAGCGGAAGTTTTTAAATACTATCTTAAAGATCAGAAGGAGCTGGAGAAGTGGAGTAGTTTAGGGAGGGAATTCAGAATTTTAGACCAGGTCAGCATCAAGCACGGTTGTCTATGTGTAGAGAATAAAATCTCATCCCTAGTTGCCCTTGAGAAAGTGCTGCTGAGCTGCCTTGTCCATTCCACGTGGTGTAGGTACACCCACAGTGTCGTTAGCTATGGGGGGAGGGGTATTTCTAGGGTATTGATCCAGAGGTAGTGAAGGAACGGCGATATATTTCCAGGTCAGAATGGTGTGAGGGTTGGAGGGGAACTCCCAAGTAGCGGCGTTCCTGTGCATCTGCTGCCCTTCTTCTTCTAGATGGCAGTGTTCGTGGGTTTGGAATTTGCTGTCCAAGGAGCCTGGGTGAGTTCCTACAGCGCATCAGCTGGATGAAGAACACTGCTGCTACTGTACTCTTGTGGTGGAGGGATGTTGGGTGGATAGGGTGCCAGTCAATCGGGTTATCTTCTCCTGGATGGTGTCAAGCTTCTGGAGTGTTGTTGCTGCACTCATCCAGGCCAGTGCAGAGTATTCAAACACACTCTTGACTTGTGCCATGTAGATGGAGGACAGTCTTTGGGGAATCATCAGGTGAGTTACTCGCCGCAGGGTTCCTCGCCTATAACCTGTCTTGCTGCCACTGCATTTGTATGGCTAGTCCAGTTCAGCTTCTGGTCAATGGTATCCCAGGATTTTGATCATGAGAGAATCAGTAATGACAATGCCATTGGACTCAAGGAGCAATGACTAGATCCTCTCTTGTTGGAGATGGTCTTTGCCTGGCACTTGTGCGGCACGAATGTTACTTGCCACTTGTCAACTCAAGCCTGGATATTGTCCTGGTCTTGATGCATTTGGACATGGACTGCTTCAGTGTGTGAGGATTTTCGAATGGTGCTGAACATTGTGCCATCATCAGTGAACATCCGCACTTCTGACCTTATGATGGAGGGAAAGTCATTGATGAAGCAGCTGAAGGTGTTTAGGCCGAGGTGTCCACCCTGAGGAACTCCTGCAGTGATGTCCTGTAACTTAGATGATTGACCTCCAACAACAACTTACCTTTGTGGTGGTTATGACTCCAACCAGCGGAGCGTTTTCTCCCCGCTTCCCATTAACTCCTGTTGTGTTCGGGATCCTTGACGATGCACTCGGACAAAAGCTGTCTTGATGTCGAGGTCAGCCACTCTCATCTCACCTGTGAAGGGGAAAGTACTGAAGACAGACATAATGAAGAAGGAAAAATAAACTCTGTAAATCAATGCAATAGGAAAACTTGAATCCCTGAAAAGAAAAAAAAAAGTGTGCAGGGATCAGGGAAAAGGCGGGGAAATGATAGTAGAATAATTTCTCCTGCAAAGAGCCAGCACAGACATGATGAGCCAAACAGCTCATTCTATGATTACACGAATCTAGGATGAGGAAACTTGAACTCCAAAAGTAAACTACTGAACTCCGGAATCCCACTGGTGAATCAGCACTGCTTCCACTCCAAGTTCGATATAACCCTGGTGTTTCCTCTGTGTGGTGTCTGCAAGAACATGAGAAATAGGAGCAGGGTTATCATGTGTCTCCCGGCTTCTCAAACATTCCAGAACTTACTGGTTGAATATCTGCCTTAATTTCCCTTCCTGAATATTCTCAATTCTCGCTGCCACCAAGCCCCATAGCAGATGAAGAATTCCCAATGAGTTTACACCAAATAGTGGAATATGGTTCAAAACATCGCAGCCTGGTGCCGTTTATAACTTTGCGCTCTGGTTTGGTGCGTGATATCTTGTATCAGTAATGCAGGCAATGCTGAGTTCTAATTTCAATGGCGCTTTTGCTTTTTTTTCAAATTAACCAGGCAGAGAGCTGAGCACTTTTTAAGTCAGAGGGAAGCATTTAGAATGACATGTGAATATAAAGAAGAACGATAGGATCGAAATTCCCTTTAAAGCGAGCGCGCACAGTTGTGCAGAAGCATCTCTTCCTCTTCAGATCATTCTAATGAACTAACGGGTTTGTCTGGTTAATCGAATGATAAACGTTTCTGGGTTAGAGCAGAAGTTACAGAGGACATCCGATTTTCTTTTGCTCTTTGATCTTGATCCGGCGCACACACCTTCACAAACAGGGATATTACGGATTAATCCACGAATGTCTCAAGGGGTTTGAGAAGTAATTCTGGCAAAAAAACCAAGGCTTTAAAGGCATCTCCATCAACTACAAATTATTTCAATAAAGTTTGTTCCCCTGTTTCATGCCAACTGGAAACTGTCCTTGACATGAATCTGAGTGAAACAGAGGGTGGCCTTGTGGTATCCGTCAAAGTGTCGAAGAAGCGGATTGGGCCACTATGGAACCCTTTCAACAGTGACTGGAATAGGACCCCGGGGTAGGATTGCTGCCATTCCCGGAATACATTGACAGTTTTTTTATTGTTGCTTCATGGATGTGAAAACCGCTGGTAAGGCCATCATTTATTTGTGGAGCTTCCTTGTCCAGTCAGTGTTTAATTGTCCACCACTATTCACAACTGGATGTGGAAGGCCTGCACAGCTTAGGTCTGATCCGGTGTTTATGGGGTCACTTCGAAAGTGATTGTCTGAGAGGGCAGGAGGCAATGGATTTCACGGCACTAAAACTCAAAGAGTGTTGTAATGGGAATAAGATAAACAAGATATATAGAAGTTTCTGGTTCAGCCTCAGCTGGTGCATCCCGCCCGGTTCTGGGCGCTTCCCTTTTGGAAGGATGTGAAAATGTGGAGGATGTTGGAAGGAAGGCAGAAAATGTTCACGAGAAAGTTTCCTAGGATGAGGAGCTTCACTTGTGAAGATAGATTGGAGAAGTTAGGACTGATTCCCTGGGAGAAAGGAAGGTTGAGAAGAGATTTGCTAGAGGGATTGAAGATCGCGAAAGGTCTGGAAAGGTTGGATGGGAAGCAAGTGTTCCCATCCGTGAAATGATCAAGTTCGAGCTAGCGCAGCTTTAAAGTAGTTGTTTGAAATAAAGCAAAAGAGACACGAGGAAAAAAACATATTTTCTTCTCGCAGAAAGTGGTTAAGTTCTGGAATGCACCGCCTGACATTGTGGTGAATGTATGTTCGAGGGAAGCATAAAGAAGGGTGTGAGATTGTTATCTCGAAAGGAAGACCTTCCATACGGGGAGAAGGCGGGGAATGGCACTAAGGGAATTGCTCATTCAGACACGATGGATCGAATGACCTTCTCCTGCGTTGTAACATTTCCGAGCTTTTGTGACTGTGGGAGTATAATAAGGAAAGAAAAGGTGTGTCCAGGTGATGGGAGTATAATAAGGAAAGAAAAGGTGTGTCCAGGTGATGGGAGTATAATAAGGAAAGAAAAGGTGTGTCCAGGTGGTGGGAGTATAATAAGGAAATAAAAGGTGTGTCCAGGTGAGGTGGGAGTGGCAGCATAGCAACGGCCCAAATGTAACATGGAGAATAAAGAAAGAAACGTCACAAACCAAACCGGCAATAAGAAAAATAATACACTCTCGAAACAACATTGAGGCAGATATTAGAATCTAAATTTGTTGAACTCAATGTTGAGACCAGAAGGCTGCAGATTACCCCGTTGGAAGTTGATCTGTTGTCCCTCGAAGTTTGTTGCTCTTGAGGCCATTTAGGCCCTAGAACATGTTCAATGATGTTGTGGCTGTTTGGTGACTATCGCCATATGATCGCCTTTGCCCCATAACCCTTAATATCCTCTAACAAAGATCTTACATTCTTAGATTTAAAATACAACCATCGATCAAGCATTAATTTCCTTGTACTGTAGAGAGTTCTGAAGTTCTGGGAATCTTTGTGCATAGAATTGTTTCCTAATTTCCATGCTGGAATCCCTGCCTTGAATATTTTCACTGTGGACCTTAATCCGAGATTCCCAGGAAACTGAAATAGGTCTTGGGTTGATTTTATGGTTACCTTAGCATTCCAAAATTTTGGATCAAAGCAGTCCAATAATCACGGGGGCGGATTCGATACAGGGATAGCCAGAGTGTTCACCATAGGGACTGAGCTGTGTTTTAGTGTCCTAAATTGAGGGGCGTTCGGACGAAGCTCAAGAGGCGAACAGAGTTGCGGAGCAAGAAAGCTGAAAGATTGGCGAAGAAGAAAGTGAGAGGAATATGAATGGCGTTCAAGATTTTTTCCAAAATGCCTTCAGATTGAAAAGGAAACTAGTACAGACACTGGAAAACCGAAATTAACAGAAAATTGTGGAAATATTCAGCAGTTCACAAAACATCTGTGGAGACAAAATGCGAACTGTTCAGGTCGATGATTTTTTTTTCAAAATGGAAAAAAGATGTAATTTTGACAGGGGTTAAACCAGTGGAGTGCGGGAGGAGGTGGGATGTACAAAAGACAATGACAATGAGGGTGGAAAGCAGGGAGAGAGTTTCCATGGTTACAAACAAATTCTAGTGGCTGTAGGAAAGCAATAAAAAAAGAGGTGTCCATCTGAGTTTGTGAATTGCCGCTAAGCAACGGTCCGAATGTAACATGAAGGAGTAAAGAAAGAAACGTGACCGAACAATATTGAGGCAGATGTCGTGATCTAAAATTGTTGAACTCAGTGTTGAGTCCGGAATGCTCTCTCGCACCCAATTGGAAGGTCACGGGCTGTTCCTCGACCTTTACTCTTGTTCAGACCATTTATTCGCTGGAGCATGTTCTGATTTTCTGTTTGTTTGGTAACTACCTCCATATTTTCGCCATTCCCTCATATTTCTTAATAACCTCTTTTAAGAAAACTCTTTTAACCTCAGATTTCAAATAAACAACGGGTGAAACATTTATTGCCGAGTAGAGAAATTCCAGCTTCCTTTGTGTGTAGAATTATTTTCTAATTCCCGCTGGGAAATCTCTGGCTTTAATTCTTTGACTGTGACCCTGGGTCAGCGGCAATAGTTTATGGACTGAACCTACCCGTTCACAGTTATAAAATAAATGTACTGCATCCCTCCTGCCATAATGAGGAAATACTTCAGTAAAGGGACAGTCAGTGGATTAAATGTAGGGGCTGAGCTGCGGTTTAGTGACAGAAATTGAAGAGGTTTAGGAGAGAGTTCAAGGGGAAAACAGAGTTACAGTAAAAGAAAACGAAAGATTGGCGAGGAGGAAGAGAGAGGAATATGAATGGCATTCACCATCTTTCAGATTTTCACAGAATCACAGAATCACAGTGCAGAAGAGGCCCTTCGGCCCAACGAGTCTGCACCGACACGTGAGAAGCCCCTGTCCTACCGACCTAACCGCATTTACCAGCACTTGGCCCATAGCCTTTTACCAAGGTAAACAAAGTAAAGAAACCTTGGGTTAGCTTCTCGCAATCACAAATGAAACTGAAGATATGGTTCAATGTGGTACTTTCGGGGTGCCGCCTTCCTTCAGCTACCTCAGAGGCGAGGATGAAAGGATACCTTCTCTCAGTGAACTCACTGTGTTTCAATTCCAATCTGGATTTTTAATGCTTAATAACCCAAAAATTGGCATAATTGTTGACAAATAGAAATTGAGTTGCCCCGTGGTCAGGACAATTATATCGTGAAGAATTCCTCGTGAGACTAGTGGCTTCATTTCTCAATGAGAAAATGTGCCGATAGTGAGATCTGCGCATTTAATACTCACATTAAACTTCCGGGAAAGCTGCCAGTGTCGGCGATCGCCAGGATTCCGATTTATTTCTCTATTTCAATTTATTTATTTATTTCAGGATTATTGTTTGTCTAAGCTTCCCCGCCATTGGCGGGAAACAGGCTGGCCGGCAATGGGCAGTTTAACATTTCTCCCATTTATTTTGAATTTGGATGGAACATTTTCAATCCTCCACTTCTCTGGAACCAATGGGTGACTCTCTCTCTCTTCTACCAAATATCAATCGTTACCTGCCCATCTCTCTCACACATTTTCACAATTGCACTTTGCGGTTTTATATATAATTGATTGCTTTTACAATTATTCTCCTTTGAGTGCGTCGGATTTATGAGAGCACTATATATAATATAAATACGATGAATAACTATTATAGTTATGTGGATGAATGTTGCTTACAGTATTCCAGATGCGATTAATTTTGAGCTCGATATCTGTGTCAGGAGGGTACAGAACACATTTGTATGGCGGGCTGTCGGTGAGCTCCAGTCCAATGTTTGTGGCAGAAACTGTTTGTAGGGACTTCAGTCTGGTTCGAATTGTTTAGATGACAATTTACTTTTGATTTATTAGATTACTATTCCAGTTGCATTACAAGAGAGAGATGCCATCCAATTGGCATAAGTCCTGGTCTGTCTGACCCACTGCTTGTGAGCATGTTCACGGGAAAGTCAGGGATGAGAGCATGATGTGACCTCTCAGTGCGACCTAAGTTCACGTAACGGAGAGAGAGTTCCACAAGAACTCAGCCCCTTTTCACCTTCAGGCCTGCTGTCGGACCCAGCATTACTCATCAAGGGAGCGACAATGTGTCGCATGACCTGCAGCTTTCCACGATTCACAGCTTCAATGGAAAGATTAAAGTCAGAGATTACACTCTATGTCTACCCAGAGGAATCGAAGGGCTATAAATTCAACAGTTATGGGGAGGGGATGGTTAAAGTGGGGGCAGGAGGGATACACATTAATTGCATGACATCCAATTGCAAATCTCTACCTGGGTTAGGAGTGGTCAGTTCCAAGTTCACAGAACACCGTTTTCAGGTCCCTCAAACAATACACCATACTGTGCAGCAATCACACACTGTAGTGCTGTGTCCTTATCCAACTGCTCCATTGAGACCGCCGCCTCTCATTCTCTGCACGCAGGTTACCATTCTCCTGCCTCAGGGCTTCCATTTCACCCAGAGTCTCTCGTCGGGCCAAGTGTGCTTGTCCATCTGCCACACCTCGGAGTCTGACCCCTGGTATGTATGGAGGTGGGTAAAGTGGTGTTGGATCTGTGATGCTGGGCGGTCCTTGTCCATTTCGCACCCATGTACGTTCAGTTGTTAACAAGTGACGCTCAGCCTTTTGTGGCTGTGAATGAAGCTGGTGAGCAGCTCTGTGTCTCATTGGCCTGATGTGGCTGTTTTCACTCTGACTGGGGGTAATCGTTGAGCCTCAGCCTCATGCTGCCTTGCCCCCTTCCATCTGGCTGGCTCACTAGGCTCCTTTCCACTGGCACTGTGTGCAGTGCCCGTTATCATCAATGCTGATCATTGCTCGGTTCCTCTGGTGGGGGTTGACACGGTTCTGGCTGTAGGTGGTTCCTCCTCCTCCTCATCCTCCAGCTTGACCATTATCCCTGCAAACAGCAGTCGGCTAGTCTCAAACCTAGTCCCGGCTGAATGACACTGTTTTCCCTTTCCCTGTGGAGGGCCACTCCCATTGCCATGAAGTCCAGCGGCAGGAGGCTGCACACTGCCCTTGGACTTCGCATTCTTCACCTATTCTGCGCTCGCTCCTGCAGCCCGGTCAGCAGCAGCGCCCGGCTGCAGGTCAACAGCTCCTTCCTTAACTCTGCAAAATTAATATTGGAATGTCTCAGAAATCAGTCACCTCACAATCAATATGATTGACTAAAAGACTCTTTGTATCAAAGGGCCGAGCACTGCATTACCAACCATCTCATCGTGTGCAGGAGGTTCCAAACTGCAGTAGCCATGTGCCCCGTCTCCCTAAAGATCACATTCCAAGTTAAAAGCAGAGAATTATCTTACCTTGAAGTATCAGGTTAACGGACCATTTATTTCTAAGAAAATCCGAAAAAACCACGATGTTTGCCTCAAGCCTGTTTTTACCCCCGTCTCACCTCTGACCCCTGCCCCCACAAACCCCTCCCCCTCGCCGCCGGACCCTCTAAACCAACTCCATGCTGGCCTTGCCTCCATTCTCCCACCCCCTATATTCGTGCTGGCCTGGCTCCCCCCTCCCCATTTCCATGCTGACCTGCCCACCCCTTCCCCAGAAGCTCCACTATAGGCTCCAGTCTCCCGCATTCTCGGCCCCACTCACTCCCGATCCACATGGAGCTGCTGCACTTACCGATCACAAGCAGAAATGTGGCCCACACCAGCACAGGAAGTGGGAATGCCCCTGGGAGCAGCAGGTACTGAGGGAGTGGCCTCTGGACCACACAATCGATTTTTAATGTGACCACTTCTGTATGTCTGTGAGGAGCAGAGGCCATTCCTCTAATACTGACCATCCCAGACACAGGCTGCATTCCCACTTCCTCTCCCAGAGCAGGAGGGGATTAGATGATGGTTGGGAAACCATCAATGCGCAGGGATGCGGGGAGAAGGCAGGAGAATGGACCTTGTTGAAATGTTTATGTTTTAAAATCCTTTATTGATGGTGATTCACTCTGCTATCACTTTCAAACTTTACCGGGCAGGAATAACTCCCCATTCACAACAATCCCTGAACAGAAACATTTCTAAAAGCGACAAATAAGACTTAAACAACCGTCAAAGTAGATGGGGAAGTACGGATCACACAAATGGATGTAAGAAAGTTAGTTGTGAAGGGGACAGAAGGATGTAGATAGTTTACGTGATTGGACAAAGAGATGGCAAATGGGGTGTAAAGTAGGAAAATGTGAGTTTGACCCTTTTGGCAGGACAAACAAAAAAGGGGCACATATTATAAACGATGAGAGATTGCAGAGCTCGGAGTTACAGAGGGATCTGGGTGTCCTACTGCATGAAAGACTTTGTTCTTTTCTGCTGTTAAACTGTCCAAAGCCATTGAAATTCAGACAGTCCAGAGTGACAGAATGGTTGCTCTTGAAAAAGGCCTCATTCGCTGAAAAAGCCTTAGTTTAGTTTTAAAACTCTTTCACTTCTGCACTGGTCACACTGTCTCATCCATTCGCTGACTCGTTCTTTTCTTTTCGACTGAAATCTCAAAATCAACTCAATCTTCCCGTTTAATTCTCACTTCAGAGCAGAGTCATCCTATGACAGGGAAATCATTTTGTTTCACACGAGAGGGGCACAGAAATCAGGTGCTGAGAGCGGACACAGAAACACAGGGGGACATTATTTTAACCCGCCAGCCCCTTTCACACACTCTCTCTGACGCAATGTTCACATCTGCACATTCACAGGACAAACTTTCCCCAGATTGACAGTTCCAGGGATAGGCTTCCCACTCCACTCGGCCTCTGCTGTGGACTCTCCGGGGTTATTTGTAGTTTCGCAGCTCTGCTCACAGGGTCTGTTCCCCAGATTCAGGGGCTGAAACGCATCACAGCTCTGGCTGGATTAAGACAGGTATAATTTTACATTATTAGATTATTCACAGCCAGCAATATGTTTAATTAATATGAAAATACAAATGTTGTGCTCTGGCCCTTCAGTAAGCGAATCCCACGTTGTTTTATAGGGCAAGGGAGAAAAGGGAGAAAGGGCGGAGTGAAAGACAAAGTCAGGGTGAGTTCAGGCAGTGAGACACAGCCAGTCAGGCAAAGTATCGGCTGCAGAATACATTGTTCAAACAAGTTTTACGAACATACAATTTGAAAGGTAGAAGACGCTGTCTCATTTCTCACTGATATTTTACCGGAGAAAAATACATTATTAATCACACACTCAGGGTCAGTGCCAGAGAGTGATCCAAAGCCTCATATTTAACCTCCTTTTCCCTTTTGTAACCTCTGCAGTCTTGCAGGTCAGGGTTGCTGGGTATTGCTCTCAGTAACGGAGTGTTTCACTTCGATTAAATGAATCTGGGGGTCTCCCTGTCAGATATTAACTATTGCGTGGTCCCAGCAAATCACTACCTCCCTCATTCCTCCCATGTTTCTGCAGGATTGCTTAGTGAAGATGGGCTTGTGAACAACAAATCCCCTGCAGGGAATGATGCCAAATTGGGGTTTGGAAAGGGTCAAGCCACCACTTTTCAATGTTCTGTGATCTTTTCCCAATCCCAATCCTTTTGCTCAGATAGTGATCCAAGTGAATTGCAGAAAATGTTGATTTTAGTTGCTGATTTACAGCAGTCAAGTGCGCATGAGGTATTTAGTGCCACCCGAACGCTGATTGTTTGTGAGTCAGAGACTGACAGATACAGAATCAATCCAACACTCACAGGTAGTGAGTGAGACTGATATTTACACAACTAATCTCACAATCACAGATAGTACCAGAGACTGACATTGTTAGAATGAATCCCACAATCGCAGGTAGTACCAGAGACTGATATGTACAGAATCAATTCCACACTCACAGATAGTGCCAGAGACTGATATTGATAGAATCAATCCACACTCAGATGAATAGTGAAACATTGCAGGATTACAGGGAGCAGCATTCGGTGAATTGCTCCTTCAGAGGGCCAGCACAGATTGGAAAGCCCGAATAGCCTCTTTCTGTGTTCTAGCTATTCCATGATTCAAATGGAAAATATTGGAAGATCTTAGTCGCTCTGGCAATTTCGACGTTTCGATAGCAGGTCTATTCGTTAAAACTTCAATCGACCTGAAGTGTGAATCCTCCCTTCCTCTCTCCACAGATGCTGTCGGAGCACAGATGAGTGTTTCAGCAAATACTGTCATTATTTCAGATTCCCAAATTGAGCAGTGTCTCGCCTTTTGAACAATAAAATAATCCCTGTGCATGAATCCATATTCAAATAATAAATGCGAAGCAACAGGGGGGAAAATTCAGATAATTGGCGAATTTTACTAAATCGGAGTAATTCTCTCCCTGCTCAATAATACAGTTCAGGAAAAGACTTCATTATCAGCAACAAGGAATTCACCTGAGTTACATTTTAAATGGATGAGAAGTGGAGGTTGGAAATATATTTTATAAAAATTAAACCGGCTCGTATTTTTGGAACAGAGTTTCACCGAAACAGATGAAATTCAGCTGCGAACTTCATATCTGAGGGGTTTAGAAACTAACAGAGTGCGGCGGCCGAGAATCGAACCCGGGTCAATTACTTAGAAAAGAGCTATGCTCACCACTATATCACCATCACTGGCTGCCAAGGGCGAAATGGACCGGCAAGCTCCAAGCCTCTTAACAAGGGCAGTATCATTAAAAAAAAGAAAGCAAAGTTAATGTTGCGCCACAGAAGGAGATGTCACATGGATCAGAACAATTGGATCCTCCCCCTCCCATTCCAGGTTCCTCTCCAGCCTTAAAACGGGCATTTTGCGGGCAGCAGGACTTTCAGCTCTCAGCTCATGCTGCAAAGATTAGTATCTGTAAGCCTGACTATGCTGTCCTCTTCTACAGCTCATTTCAATTCTTTACTTTGCCTACTTGAATGAGACCCTTTAGGACTGCGTTCATCCACGGTGTAGTCACTGCTCTCTTTTATGTAAGCTGCAAGCAATTAATTCCTGTTGGACAAGCGCAAGGAGTGAGGCTCATCCATTGCTACTTGTTGGGTCCAGTTACTTGCCTCACTGGTAGTCACACCCTCCTGTCTTTGACCGCACACCAATTCTGAAGTAGATACGGTTATCATCCTTAATGTTGTAATCCTGTCACATGAAGCGCCTGCTCCAGTTATAAGTGAGAGGTTCTGTTATTAGTTGGGGAAATGGTGGTGCATTATTATTAAGCATATAAAAGAATTAGTTTCCACCCATGTGGATGGAAGGAAAATTAAGTTTGTGCCTGTGTTCTCTGGGTTTTGTGACTAAACCAATGTTAAGAAAGATTGGCTCCATATTCCTCCTTTACTCAGGGAATGAGTATCAAATTGTACCATGGTTCCAGAGAATGAACGTCGAGCTGTAGTGGCTGTAAGCTGAATAAGCATTCTTTGTATCTATTTCTGACAGAAGTATTGCTCGAGGAAATCTCTGGTGAAAAATGGTGAAGCCAGAAGCAAATTTTCAACCATTGATTGCAACTGTTTTTTGGGTAATTTGAACCGTAGAAGCAGCGGAAAATGAGGTGGAAATGTGGACTCGAGTTAACTAGTTTTCCAAGAGGAAGAAGGGCACCGCTTTGAATTCGGCAGCACCATGAAACAATAAGATTAGGAGTCAATTATTTTTGGAGCTGGGTTGGACACTGAGGAGGGACTAACTCTTCTATGGCAATTGGTGGATAGGTTTTATATAGAAGGTGATTTGTTGGAAATCTACGCAGCGTGGTCAACGTTTGAAAAATTTGCAATGACAGACCATCAGTCCATGGAAGAGTATATTCTGGAGTTAAATAGGTGTTATGAGAGATTGACAAAGTTTGCCCGAGATGTTTCGAGTCTGTGTTTCTATTTAAGTTACGAGATTGTACCCAAATTTCACATATTTCTAGCACTGACTGTACTGTTTAAAAAGAACGAGCAGATTCAATGGATACTGGAGTTTAAGAAGACATTTGAGAATTTGAAAACTGTCTTAACTTCGAGACTAGTTTTGGCAGAACCCAATTATAACAAGAAATTTAATTTGGCTGTTGAGGCAAGTGATATAGGCATTGGGGTTTGAATGTTACAAGAAGTTGACACTGAAATTGAAAAATCGATCGGGAATTTTTCACGGAAGTTGAATGCGCAACAGAGAAGATATTCAAAGTGATAAAAACAAAAGGCTAAAAGCTACTGCGGATGCTGGAAATCCAAAACAAAAACTGAATTACCTGTAAAAACTCAGCAGGTCTGGCAGCATCGGTTGAGAAGAAAACAGTTGATGTTTCGCATCCTCACGACCCTTCGGCAGAACTGAAGTATAGTTAGGAGAGAGATGAAATATAAGCTGGTCTAAGGTTGGGGGTGGGGTGAGAGAGAAGTTGAGGTTGGTGTGGATGTGGGGATAAGCAAGCCGTGATAGGATCAGATAATCAAAAGATGTCACAGACAAAAGGATCAAAGAGGTGTTGAAGGTGGTGATATTATCTAAGAAAAGTGCTAATTAAGAATGGATGGCAGGATACTCAAGGTACAGCTCTAGTGGGGCATTTCTTGAAGAGAGGTGGCAGTCAATTAAACATAGAGATAAAAATAAAAGGCTAAAGGAGACGGCACCTCTCTTCATGAAATGCCCTCCCTGAAGAAGTACTGTTCTGTTCTCTGACAGGATTTCCGCCTGACTCTTCTGCACTGCTCACCTTCATTGCTTTCCATTTCTCTCCTGGTGTTTGACAAGGTGTTTACTAAAACCCGCTTTCACAGCCTTATTTCCTTTCTCAGTGACTGTCTCCGTCTCCGACTCACCCCACATGGATTTCAACTGAAATTCCATCCCTCTTGTTTCGAATCCACCCAGGATTACAGGTATCTCCGGGACATAAAACGTTTCTCGGACTGCTGTTCCCATCGCATTCTGAGATCCACACTCAGTGCCATGCGCCGCCATATGAACACACACGACCTCTCCCTCCAGCAGCAACGCCGCACCCTTTTTCAAACTGCGCGTGCCCCCAGTTTCATTTTATTCTTTGCCTCATCCATCGCCTCAACAGGTAACTTTTTCTCTTTCTCTCAAGTGCTAAGGAACACAAGCTCCAACAACTCATCAACACCAACACCCATCTGGGACCCTCCACCCCTGCTTGTCCCTCCGTCCCCACCCCATCTTCCAATCCCAGCCCCAGCCGCGTATTCACTATACCCCCTGACCTTCCCCTCTCCGATGCTGAACGTTCAGTGCTCAGCAAAGGACTTAGCTTAATACCCTTACGCCCTCATCTCAATGAATTTCGGGCTCAGCATGATGCGGAACTCTTCTTCCGCCGTCTTCGTCTCCGTGCTCACTTCTTTGGGCAGGAGTCCTCTCCCTGTTCAACGGATCCTTTTACCCACCTCCAATATTCTCCCTCCACCTGGACCCCTCCCTCTGGATTCTTACCTTCTCTTGATCTTTTCATTGAGAACTGTCGGCGTGACATTAGCCATCTCAATTTCTCTGCTCCTCTCAGCCATTCTAATCTGTCTCTCTCTGAACTTACTGCACTCCGTTCTCTCAGGTCCAACCCCAACATTGTCATCAAACCCGCTGACAAGGGTGGTACTGTTGTTGTCTGGTGCACTGGCCTCTACCTCGCGGAGGCTGAGCGTCAACTCGCAGACACTTCTTCCTACCTCTCCCTGGACCATGACCCAACCAGAGAACAGCAAGCCATTGTTTCCAGGACTGTCACTGACCTCATCTCCTCTGGAGATCTTCCTCCCACAGCTTCCAACTTGATAGTCGACCAACCTCGGACGGCCCGCATCTACCTCCTACCCAAAATCCACAAACTGAACTCTCATGGCAGATCGATCGTGTCAGCCTGTTCCTGCCCCACGGAACTCATTTCTCGTTATCTTAACTCCCTTCTCTCTCCCCTTGTCCAGTCCCTTCCCACCTACATCCATGATTCCTCTGACACATTACGTCACATCAACAATTTCCAGTTCCCTGGCCCCAACCGCTTCCTCTTCACCATGGATGTCCAATCCCTCTACACCTCCATCCCCCACCAGGATGGTCTGAGGGCCCTTAGCTTCTTCCTGGAACAGAGGCACGAGCAATCCCCATCCACCACTACTCTCCTCCGTCTGGCTGAACTTGTTCTCACACTGAACAATTTCTCCTTTAACTCCTCTCAGTTCCTCCAAATAAAAGGTGTGGCTCTGGGTAGCCGCATGGGCCCCAGCTATGCTTGTCTCTTTATGGGGACTTTGGAACATCCCTTGTTCCAGTCCTACTCCTGCCCCCTCCCACAACTCTTTCTCTGGTACATCGATGATTACTTCGGTGCTGCTTCATGCTGCCATCGGGACCTGGAAAAATTTATTAATTTTGCTTCTAATCTCCACCCCTCCATCATTTTCACATGGTCCATCTCTGACACTTCTCTTCCCTTCCTTGACCTCTCTGTCTCAATTTCTGATGATAGACTGTCCACCAATATCCATTACAAGCCTACCGACTCCCACAGCTACCTCGACTACAGCTCCTCACACCCCGCTTACTGTAAGGACTCCATCCCATTCTCGCAGTTCCATCGCCTCCTTCGCATCTGTTCTGATGACGCTACCTTCAAAAACAGCTCCTCTGACATGTCCTCCTTCTTCCTTAACCGAGGTTATCCACCCACGGTCGTTGACAGGGCCCTCAACCGTGTCTGGCCCATATCCCGCGCATCCGCCCTCACGCCTTCTCCTCCCTCCCAGAAACATGATAGGGTCCCCCTTGTCCTCACTTATCACCCCACCAGCCTCCGCATTCAACGGATCATCCTCCGCCATTTCCGCCAACTCCAGCATGATGCCACCACCAAACACATCTTCCCTTCACCCCCCCTGGCAGCATTCAGTAGGGATCGTTCCCTCCGGGACATCCTGGTCCACTCCTCCATCACCCCCTACTCCACAACTCCCACCTATGGCACCTCCCCTTGCCCACGCAGAAGATGCAACACCTGCCCCTTCACTTCCTCTCTCCTCACCGTCCAAGGGCCCAAACACTCCTTTCAAGTGAAGCAGCATTTCACTTGCATTTCCCCTAACTTAGTCTACTGCATTCGTTGCTCCCAATGTGGTCTCCTCTACATTGGAGGGACCAAACGCAAACTGGGCGACCGCTTTGCAGAACACCTGCGGTCTGTCTGCAAGAAAGACCCAAACCTCCCTGTCGCTTGCCATTTTAACACTCCACCCTGTTCTCTTGCCCACATGTCTGTCCTTGATTGCTGCATTGTTCCAGTGAAGCCCAGCGCAAACTGGAGGAACAGCACCTCATCTTCCGACTAGGCACTTTACAGCCTTCCGGGCTGAATATTGAATTCAACAACTTTAGATCTTAAACTCCCCCTCCCCCCATCCCCACCCCGTTTCTTCCCCTCCCCCTTTTTTTCCAATAATTTATATAGATTCTTCTTTCCCCACCTTTTTCCAATATTTTTAAATCTACAACTAATACTTTTTTAGTCTGTCCACCCCACCCCCACTAGAGCTGTACCTTGAGTATCCTGCCATCCATTCTTAATTAGCACTTTTCTTAGATAATATCACCGCCTTCAACACCTCTTTGATCCTTTTGTTGGTGACACATTTTGATTACCTGCTCCTATCACGGCTTGCTTATCCCTACAACCACCCCACCCTCAACTTCTCTCTCCCCCCGCCCCCCACCTTAAACCAGCTTATATTTCACCTCTCTCCTGACTATACTTCAGTTCTGCCGAAGGGTCGTGAGGACTCGAAACCGCAACTGTTTTCTTTTCCACCGATGCTGCCAGACCTGCTGAGTTTTTCCAGGTAATTCTGTTTTTGTTTAAGATGTTCAAATTGTTTATGGCTTGTTGAGTGTGATAATAAAGCATCAGGTTATTCTGCCCTGTTTGGCTGATGCTGTTCATCAGGTTTTCTGAGGGACTGAAGTGACGCCTCCATATATTAGGTGGCGGGTTGTTTCCCATGTCAGGAGGAAGTATAGAACGTGAAGGCATGGAATGAAAACCAGGTGTCAGAAAGCGGCACCTTGAAGGAAGCAAATAAGAATCCTCATATGAGTGTTTCATTAATTCCCGACATGTCGATCTGAATGAAGAGCAGCCTGGTGCGATTGGATAGCGGTGACGTGAAGGGTTTTTTGGGCACTTGTGTTGATACGTTATCTGACTTCCTATACAGCAGTGCAGTTTAATCGATTGGTCACCGATCTGAAAGCTTACATCTCCTTCTCTCTTCACAGATGATGCCTGGCTAACTGAATATTCCCAGCAATACTCTTGATATGAGTTGGATTTTACAATATCAAACTGTGGTAATACATCTCCCCCCACTCTTTTTTTGATGATACTGCAGCAATATAGTGGTATACAATTCACAACATTGGATTACAATGCTTGCTTGCAGGTTGTCACCGCGCCTTTTTAGTGAAAGCGGCTGTCTTTTAAACTGAAGAGTCCAATTCACTCAGCAGTGCCTCTGTTTCTGCAATGTACGGCTTTAAAGTAATACGGTAAAGAAGTGCCCATTTTTCAGGAGGGAAGGGGCAAATCACGTGCGACCATAGGGAAGCAATATTGGATCAAAATTATCTATGAAGCGAATGTGGACCGTTGTGAACACATGTCGCAGCCTCTTGAATGTATCCCAAGGGAATTTGGCAGAGTCCGTGAAAGATAACCGCGTCTACATCTTTATTAGCGTTGTCACTAAGTATTTTGATGTCGCCACTTTCAGTTATCTCGCCAGCATCAACTGAAACTAGTCTGGCATGCTGAACCATGTAGGGAGCAGTTGAGGGCCTAGTATTTGAGAACAGTCAATGCGCTATGACACTGTCTGCCCCAGTGCTGATTACCACTGGATGCGCTGTGAATCGGCCTTGGATTCATTTCCTGTGCTGAAGCCATTCACATTCAAACTGCGATAATAATAGGTTCAGTACCACGAATGATATCATTACTCAATAATGTTCAGTTATTAATATTCTACCCACTTTAAATGGACAGAACCATTCAGATAAGTGTTGGAGACGGGCTTACAAGAATGGGTTGTTCATTTTAGCAAATAAGAACGGTCGTAATGTCGCACTGTAAGTTAATTAAAAAACGTCATTGAGTGCATTTGGACAAATAAGGATACTGAGCCGGATAATTAAAGCATTAGTGCAACTGAACAGATGTTAGTTTTAATGACGATTTTAAAGGAGGAGAGATGGGTTTTGGGAGAGTATTCCAGAGTGAAGATCCCAGAGACCTGAAGGCAAGTCCAACAATAGTGTAGTGAAGGATAAATGGATGAACATTACGCCAGAAAAAGAGGAATAGAGAATTCTCGGAACATTGTAGAGAAGGAAGAGATCATAGACGATCGCAGAGGCAAGGCCATGGGTGGATTTGAATGCAGGAATGAAAATTCTAAAATGGAAAAGTGTTTAGACTCCTACAGAAAGGTATTAATTAACTGGTCTATCTGCACTTTCCTGACATTTATTGGATTTTGAAATTAATATGATTGATATAGTTTGGCGAGTTATGCCCAGGTGATTTAACATAAGAAGGGTGTGAAGCAGCACACTGCTTCCAAGATCTGAAGGGTCAGGAACCATCGCCCACAGATGAGAGGACATAAGGAATTTAGAACTGAAAGAAGAAGCAATCCCTTTGCTTGGAGAACGAGAGTTGGGTGACATTAGTGGGTAATCGCGTTGGGTATGTATTCGGGTTGGGCAGATAAGTAATCCAGTTGCGTAGGCAGTTGGGCCGTTAGGGGTGTGGTGGTGGGGAAATCGAATTGGTCCGGTTGTCAGATCACGTAGGTAGATAATGAGGTTGGCCCGGCTGTAAGGTCGTGTAGTTGGATACACAGGTTGAGTGGGTAGTTGTGTCAACTAGGTGGGTAATTGGGTTCAGTGGGCAGTCCGCTCTCTAGTTGGGCATTCAGGTTGGGTGTGCAGTTGGGTCGCATAGGTGGGTAATCGGGTTGAGCGGGCAGCCGGATTGTGCAGGCAGTCCGATGGGCATTTGTCAGTTTGATTCAGGAGGGACGTTGAGTCAGGTGAGTAGCCAGGTTGGGTCAGTAGAAGGGTTGAGGAGTGCAATCGTGTTGGCAGGTAGTCAGTTTTGGAAAGGGCAGTCAGGTCGTGGGGAGGGCTGGTGGGTGGCGGGGAGGGGGTGGACTTGTTGGGAGGGAAGTAGCAAAATTGAAAGGTGTAGTCGGGGCGGAGAGAGGATAGTCAGGTGAGGTGGGCGATCAGTCGGGTGGGCAGTTGGTTCGGTACACAGTTAGGGTTGGGGGAGTAGTCAGGTTTTTCGGGGGGTCGTGGTGGTGGTGGTGAGTTTCAGCACTGGTTGTGGTGAGCAGTTCAGTTATGCTGCTTAGTCTATGAGCTAGATTGAGTTTTTCCCAACGTAACGTTCGCAGGGCAAGTATGCAGGCAAGTCCCCTGTATCTGACCCCCAAGTCTCTGACAGTGAGCTCAGCCTGGGAGATATTGACAGCGGATCCAGGTCAATGCAAAACAGCCAATCAGAAATTTAACCTTCCGAGGCAATTTCAGCCCGTGTGCACGTGTCAGGACATCCACAGTATTTCGAATGCGCAATAGCATATTAATTTAACTGCCGTGAACATTGAAAGTTTTGGGGCCCTAGCTGTTATTAAACTGGCGCTTCTCATTGAAGTACCGGCCATACAAGGGAGTAAAGGCCAGTGCAGAGAGGTTTTACTCCAATGCAAAAACATGTTAATGGCTGTCCTCTGTGCACCAAGAGTGGCAAGTGCGCCGCTTTAGGAAGAAACAATTATAATCCCCATGGAATATCAGCAGACATAAAACGCGTGACACAAAGTGGATCAGTGTTTTCTGATAACTTTTAAAAAAACAATATATTGTCGTGGAAGCAGTAAGGCCTCCAATCAAAACAGGAACATTGGCTGCAATTTAATTATAGTTAGAACAGGAAGAGTTGATTTCATTTTGCATTTTTAAAAATCTGTACCAGAATTATTGCCCAAGGAGATGTCACAATCTTCTTCAGCTCCTCCCTGAATTTAGTTTGCGTAGCTGCATAAATAAACGCGTTTGTGCAGGAACTCAAATACATGAGCATCTGTCTGGTTTGAGTGGCGATATATGCAGGAGCTGTATAATCCGGTAGTAAATGAATGACCAGACCACTGACTAACGTACAAACGATTGCTGTCAGCCACAATAATATAAAAGCACCCGATACAGTGAACAGTTATATAATCGATTTCCATCGGTTCTGTATTTCTGGATCACTCTGATTCTCGCTGCTGTGACCCCGGAGCTCCTTACGGGCTCGACTGGCTATTAAAATCTGTCCGACTGTCAAACGATTAAACAGTAATATCAAAGTGAAAGGAATCCAGGGCAATAAAATACTTTGTAGCCAAATGAATATGGCACCAAAAGTAGATGTATAAAATTCCAAGCTTGGTTGGAAACCCCAGTAAACGTTGTTAATTGTTCTCTTCGGTTCAAATGCAAACCAGTTTGGAATGTTCTGTAAAAGTGAGAGGACACGTTGTTGTTAGAACTGTAGCCGCAGTTCTCACTGTGCAATACCTTGTCTTAAACTTGTGGTTACATATAGACACAAACAGGTCAAGTGTGAAGGAGACTGTAAACCACACCGATAAATACAGGTTGGTACTAATTGAGTACATTATGAACTTGCAAATGGTTGTATAGAACATGATTATATGTGGAAAGTGCTTACTCAGGACTTTACGCACGAGAACATTGTTGAGCATGACCAATAAATCAGCTATTGCCATGGACACCATATAGAAAGAAATACATTTTGAAAGGCCGCAATTTCCTCTGGAGAGAATCACGATTATCATCAGGTTCGCTGTGGGAAAATGGAGAGAAAGTAGGTAACATGGACACTCAGGTACTTTCCACAGAATATTATGGGAAATTATGTTCATTTCTAGCCAGCGTTATATACACCTATACGATTAATAATATTGGCCAGTGTTGATGAAATTCGCAAAATAAATATTGAGATTAAACAGTTTCAAGGGCTTTATTTTTATGACTGCCCCCAGCTGAAGCAGGAACAGGATCGGAAACTGACTGGGAAGTATAACAGGCTGGGAGATTGGATTTCAGTATAAGGTCAGAACAAGCAGGCGTCTAAAAAGTTCAATTCTTTTTCAGCTGAAGGGCCGCAGTCCCAGGGGTTCTCGCTGAAGATGTGTGTGGGAGCAATCTTAAATAAACTATAACTTGAGAAAAACTATGAGCCACCCAGTCACGCCGAAGAGCTGAGATTTTTTTTTTCTTTTACCCAGAGCTGAACATACCTTATACGAGAGGGTTACTGAATGGTGGAGTGACAGTGCGTCTGGGAAAACTCCGCCATCAGAACTCTTGTGACCCGAGTGAAAGGCGTTCCAAAGAAGAAGGCCTTATTGATGATAATCATTTTCGTGAAACCGGATTGGGATCCAGTGGGTGATGGAGGCCACCTGAGAAATAGACACTGCGTTAAGGACAGTGGCTGAGCAACGCTGGGGCAAGACAGAATTGTGAGAGACTTTAGGACCGAACACAGTGCCGACTATATGCTGAGGGCTAGCTGAGAAATGCGTGAGACTTATCATTGTTATATCAGCTACATCAATTATAATACATACTATTTTACCCAATACAATTAGTATTTAATTATATATTTGTTGACTTTGGTTTGATTTATTTTTTAAGATAATGCTATAAAAAGTGAAAACTTATCCATTATTTTCTTCCACCCGGGACCTTTGGGAAGTTGATCCTGAAGTGAACAGTAACACTCTCTATATGGACTGGGTCTCTGTCGACCTCCCGGTAAATCTCTGACTGATGTTTTCATAGTGCTGAGAGTAGGGTCCCTCGAATTCAGTCTGGAGGATGGTAACGGAGAGCAGCCCCAAACTCCACCCAGTCGCACCGCCCCTATGCATTGATAGCTCAACTGGGACTATTGTTGACTTCGGAAAATTGAGTAAAATTGACTGAATAGGATCAGCCGTCTGTTGTACTTAACACCCGATTTCATTTGAAAGACCATCGCCCCATCTCTGGATTGAGGCTCAATGGAACTCAACAGTGCAAATCACCGCGAGTACCTTGCAGAGACAGGCCAGTTACCTATATAAGCTTCGTGAAGGGAAAATGGGATACTTCCATAACTTGTTCAATTTCAAAGTCAAATAGTAAACAAATGTCCTTAATTACAACATTCCTGTTATCAAGCCATGACCCTTTGATACACCGAGTGAATTTCATAAATTGCCACTGAGGCTCCATCTTTCACTAAAAATTATTTTAAAGTCGGCTCCTTCTGATTAGTTGGAGATGGGAATCTCGGGAAGGGCACCAGGTCCCACCAGTGTTCAATATGAGTCCTAATCCATTGCAGGAAGTAATAAATTCAAATAAAACTTTCATCTGAAGAAAAAAACTATCCGAAATAATTCAAAACGTTGCCCTTTGTCTATTTACAGTCGCCCTGAAGGACCCGTTCAGGATATGAGCGGGGGCTGGTAGAACCACAAAGATTCTTTGCGAGGGAGGAATGAGGAGCAAGTCCATAATAATCCATTTAACTCATCCAGCTCGGCAATAAGCAGTGTTCCCTTCAGCACATACAATTAAATTATAAAGCCCACCCTACCAGATATTCCCTTCAACCGTTCTAGCCCACTTATTTATAATGTTCCCTTCAGGCCATTTAGCCCATTTGCCCACAGTTTTCCATTCAATCCATCTAAATTTATCATTCGCCATGATTCCTTCTGCAATAATTACCTGGGATAAGGCCCCTAAATTTCCAGTGGTTTTCATGGTTGCTGGATTAATACTGACTGTAATTGCATTAACTGGCTCAAGATAACCAGGCCATGAACCACTCCCTCCACCCTATTCCTCTTCCACCTCCTCCCAATCCTTTGTCATCGAGTCCTTAGCTGGTTACAGCCGACACAAGGACCCTCTGACACCTCATCTCACCCACTGAATGATCGGGCCTCGAGGCCAAATCAGGTTGTCGTTTCCCGATGAGTTCTGCCGACACCTTCACACTGTACTCATTGAAATCACAGAAAGTTTACAGCACAGAAAGGGGCCAATTGGGCCATCGTGTCTGCGCCGGCGAAAAACGAGCTACCTCGTACAATGCGACTTTCCAACCCCTCCACGACGGTGTACCGGTGTGCGGCCACCTCTGGTGGCTCTGGCTTGTCTTAGAATTGGTCGTATAATTCGGGGGAGTTGCAAGTGCAGGGAACTGAAACATGTTTCCGCCTGGTTCTCAGTCAAGGACTTTAGGCGATTAGAGCAAGTTAGGAAAACAGTAAATGACAGAACATATATCAGGCCAACAGCCCTTGTGATTTATGTAATTATCTCAGTAACAGACGTACAGCAAAGCTGCTTCCCGGTGGGGAGAGCTCACTGTTATTTTGCCGCTGCTAGGTGGCATCGTAACAAGATTGTTCGAGAGAAGTTGGAATTTCAACAAGCTATAGGGAAAGCATTGGCTACTCAGCGACCTTGTTTACGCGTCGCTTACAAGTAGCTCAGCAATAAGGTAGACGTTGCTCGGTCCGGTATTTTGTTTCGTTCCGGGCGTATTTCAAAGTAATTTAACAACACATTAGGAGTACGTCGTGCAGTATTTTTTCAAAAAGACATGTGGAAGCAGCAAATGCTTTTTTTGCCTCGCCCGTAGCTGACTGAATGTAAAGGAATTTTCTCATGAATAGGCTTTGCTGAAAAAGGTATTGGAAATAAAATGGGTTCCGGCAGCTGCACAGTCATAAACAGGGCCACAGCAAAATTCAGGGAAAAAGCAACTCAAATTTAAGTATTGAAAAATAGTAAAAATGTTCCTACTGGGGAATGTGGGCAGTAAAGATGGTTTCCGTCAATTATGGTAAGTCAAAGTTGGAAGCCCGTTTTCTGTTCCTTCAAAATTTCACCTCCAATTCATTTAAAAGTAAATTCATTGCTTAACAGCGCAGTTAAGCGGAACTCCAATGGTCTCAATAACAGGCGACAGTTACAGTTGAGAATAATTCCAAAGATGAAAGGATGCACCAGGAGGTGAATTAATGGAGCAGGTAGGTAGGCAGTCAGGGAATAAAAGGAATAGCTGTAAACCCCCAGGAAGTTTTATCTCTGAATGAAAAGGAAGGTGCTGAAAGGTGAGGTGATTTCATTCTAATAAAGTGGGATACATGAAGACAGCGTGTTGGAAATTGCAGGAAAAACCTGTTGGAATTATTGGGGTGGCAGAATTGTTCTGGAAGTAAACGCACTGTGAATATTTATGTTCAGGCACAGGAGGAAAAAAACCCTGGTTTGTGTACAAGTAAAACCAGGAGAATGAGTGACAGGTAAAGAAGTTGGAATGTGTGCAAAATTTACCCAAGAGAATTATGAAGAGCAGTTTGTAAAAATGTTTAAAGATTTTGTGCGTGAAGGGAATGTCTTTCCATGTGTCCATGGTGGAGTAGGTAAAGATATTAAAATTTCAGGAGAGACAGCGGCTGGTGAATCATTACTGTTGTGGGATAGTGATGTTTGTTTTTCATACAGAGAATTGCAGGAAGAGGTCATATTGAGTGAGGTTCTTGGGGATGCTAAACATATTCCATTGTGGAAGGAAAATTTAAAAACTAAGTGAAAAACTAGCGAAGTGACTGTTGGGGTGGTGGAAAAAATGCCCATTGCAGAGTTTTAATTTATTTTGGTTAATGAGTCGCTGGATCACCAATGTGGCATTTGAGAAGCGTGTAGAAGCGTTTTCAACAGACGTGTTACAAGAGGAGCATCCTGGGATGTTTCCAGAATATGTGATAACGAGTTGACAGGCACATAGTTTGAACCAAGAGAAACCAGATGGACAGGCAGTTCAAATGTAGGAAGAGGGTATTGAAATACAATTAGCCGGCAATGTGTCTGTTATTATTGTTCAGAAAGACACAGCAGAATATATTTCTGCTGACAGGTTTAACTCAAGGCAGTTAATTGAGATGCAGCAAAAGGTTTTGGGATTAAAACAGTTATATCAGACGGTTTATTCAGAAAGAGAGGAAAATGCATCCCAGAGTGTTATTCCTTTACGGTTGATATTTGAAATGCGTAATTGGAGGCTGGACCATGTCTCAGCAAATGAAAACTGCTGAGAGACACATCACATTGTCATCCCATTAGGATATAGAAATCAGATTCAGAGCATTGTTCATTAAATTCCAATGTGGAGGCATTTCGGAATTAGGAAGACACAGGCAACAATGCAGAAATGTTTTTATTGGCCAGGATTGCATAGGTTTGTCGTCACCTTCTGTAAACTTGTCACAGATTTCAGGTGATATGGAAACCACAAACTGTGATTAATCGGTACCGTTAATCCTAATACCAACATTTGATTAGCCTTTGATGAGAGCCATAATTGATTGTGTAGCTCCCTTTCATAATATTAAAGTGGAAATCAGGATTTACTGACAATGATGGATGTGTCTACCAGGCTTCCTGGAGCGATATCTTAAAAAAATATATATAACGAAGGAGACTGTGGAAGGGTTGACTTTTTTTTTACGAGATATGGTTTATCTCAGGAAAAACAATCAGATCAGGTTTGAAATTTAATGTCACAGCTGTTTAAGGGCGAAAGTAACAGTTTAGGGGAAAAAAAAGTTTAAGTCAACAGCTTATCAACAAGTAGCTTTGGAAGGATTCCATCAAACTATTAAAAACTATGATGAGAGCGTTCTGTCATCTCCTCCAAAGAGGTGAGAAGACGACGAAATTAGTTTTTAGTTGTGGTAGATAATGAAGAACAAGTAGAAATGGAGGACTCTGAAATTGATTTTCCTGTATTCAAAATAGATAAAGAGAGAATACTTGAGTACTTAAATGTAATATTGAATTGCCTTCCAAATTCTACCAAAGTGGTTTGGGTAAGCTATTGCAGTCAAAAATGCTTATTTGTGGGAATGAATTGGGGAGGAAAGATTTAGCTGTGCAAGATGCCCATGTAAGAGTTTCATCTTCGATAAGGCAACATTCTTATGGATTAAATTCAGCAAGTGATCACAAGCAGAGAAATAAATTGACTTCATGCTTCAAAATTATATCATTAAGTCTAGTTGCATTAACTTGAGTTCACCGATTGTCCTGGCACCATAAACAGGTGGAAGACAAAGGCTTTGTGTGAACAATCAAAAGGTGAATGCGGTGACAAAATAGGATTCAAATCTAAAAGAACGGTTGGAGATTGAATTGAAAAAGTGGGGCAAACAACATTTATCGCAAATATTGACTTGCTAAAAGGATATTGACAAGTACCATTATCGGAGAGAGCAAAGGAAAAATCGGATTTTGTGACGACAAATGGACTATAACAGTTTAAAATCATGCCATTTGGTAAGAAGAATGCACAGGATGACAAACAAAGTAGTTGCAGATCAATGCAATTATGCTGTTTATGTTGATGAACGAATCATTTATAGTCAGGCGTGGGAGGAGAATTTACAGCATCTGGAAGAATTATTTATTCGATTACAAGAAGCTAATTTGACGATGAAATTGTCTGAAAGTGAATTTGCAACAATACAAGTTACGTATTGAAGCTATACAATTGGAGATGGAAAGGTGGCTCCAGGAGTTGTGAAATTCATGGCTATCATGGATTTCCCCGTGCTACAACAAAATGGGAAGTTTTGAGATTTCTGGGCATGAGCTGGTGTTACTGGAAATTTGTACCAAATTTAAGCCGTGTGCGTGCTTCACTAACTGAAGTAGTAAAAAAGAATGAGAATTTGCAATGGACACTGGAGTTTCAGAAGCCATCTGATAGTTTGAAAACTGTACTAAATGCGACGCCAGATATGGCAGCACCCAATTACACCAAGCAATTGAAGTTGGCCGTTGAGGAAGTGATGTATGCATTGACGTTTGACTGTTATAAGAAGATGACATTGAAATTGAAAAATCGAGAAGGTATTTTTTCAGGAAAGTCGAATGCACAACAGAGAAGATATTCAAGGTGTTTATTTTTTGTTTACTAATAAAGCATCAGGTGGTTCTGCCCAGTCTCACTGAATCTGTTCCTCATGTTTCCTGAGGGACTGAAGTGACAACTCCATAAATTTGGCAGTATGTTGTTTCTCTGGTCAGGAGGAAGTGTAGAGCGTGTAGACATACAATGAAAACCAGGCGTCAGAAAGCGTCTCCTAGCAAGAAGCAAATAACCAGCATCATATAAATATTTTATAGTTCCCCGTCATGTCCATCTGAATGAAGGTCAATCTGTCGGGATTGGATAGGGCTGAGGTGAAGGTTATTTTGGACACTCCCTCTGATTCGGTATCTGACTTACTTTACAACAGAGTAGTTTATTCGATTGGCCAGCGATCTAAAAGGTTACATCTCCTGCTCTCGTCACCGATGTTGACTGACCTGCTGAGTATTTCCAGCATTCTCTTGATATTACCTGGATGCTTGATTGTTAAAATGAGTTAATACAACTTCCCCTCTCTTTCTTAAGATCATTCTGCAGCAATATAGTGATCTACAATTCAAAGCTTTGTATTTCAATGCATGCTTGCAGGTTGTCACCGCGGCTTATTTAGTGAAAGCGCCTAACTATTAAAATGAAGATCCCAATTGTGAATCTCAGCAGTGCCTCTGTCTGTTTCTGCAACGTGTGGCTTTAAATTAATCCGGAAAAGAAGCGGGCATTTTCAACGCGGGAAGAAGCAAATCACGTGCGATTATAAGGAACCACGATTGGATCAAAATCATCTATGAAGCAAGCGGGAACCGTTGTGCTTACTTGCCACGATCTCTTGAGTGTGTCTCAATGGTAATGGCGGGGTCCGGGAATGATAATCGCTTCGACGTTTTTTCTTGTCGTTGTCATAAAGCATATCGCAGTTGCCACTTTCGGTTATCTCTCCAGCATAAGCTGAAACTGGTCTGACATGGTGAACCCTGTAGGGAGCAATTGACGGCCTAGTAGTTGAGAACAGTCACTGCGCTATGACAATCTCTGCCCCAGTGCTGGTTACCAGTGAATACCCTGTGAACCGGGCTTAGAACCTATTCCTGTGCTGAAACCGTAAACTGTGATGATCAGAGGTTCAGTGTCACTAGTGGAACCAACACTCAATAATATTCAGTAATTTATGCTCCATCCACGTTAAATGGACAGGACTATTCAGGCATGCGTTGGGGACCGACTGGCAAGAATGGATAGTTGATTTTAGCAAATAACAACTTTCATTGATATCACGGTGTTAACTTGATAACATAGTGTCGCTGGGCTTACAAATGTTGTATTTGGATAAATAAGGAGACTGAGACAGATATTTAAAGCACTAGGAAAAGAGGCCAGATGTTAGTTTTAATGACGACTTTAAAGGGGGAGAAATAGATTTTGGGAGAAGATTCCAGAGATTACATCATAGAGATCTGAAAGAAAATCCAACAATTGTCCAGTAAAGGAATTAGGAGATGAGCAAGACGCCGGAATATGAGGAATACATAATTTTCAGAAGACTGTAGAGAAGGAGATCGCCGACGATGGTAGAGACAAGGGTAAGGATGGGATTGATACGAGAATGAACATTTTTAAATGGAGCGGTTGCCCATACCAGAGTACATGTTCAGCGAGCACTAGTGTTGTGTGACTGGGGCTCAGTGCCAGTTGCATTCTGGCCATCAGGGCTTTCTCTGATATTGCTTTTCTGGATAGTGGACGGTAGAAGACGGGCAGAGTAACAATGCATAAGCCAAGTCTGGAGTGACATCAACTTGGCGGGTGAGGTTAGCAGCAAAAAAGGCGGAGCTGCGCGACATTGTGTAATCGATGCGATCGGGGTGATACGTGGTCAGACGCTCATATCCTGCATGCGTGTGATCTGTGACTTTGACAAGCACCTATTCAGTGTTGTCGCACTGGATTCCAATGTGAAGTTCGACTTTTGAAGGATCTCAACATGAATGAGAACATGGCAGAGTGACGCTCAAAGTAAGCAGCTAATGACAGGCTATTCAAAACCAGTATAATTATATCGCTATTGAAGCATAAATGCTTTAATCAGGTTCGAGAGCATTGGAATGAATGTTTCTCTTATTGAGAACGCACTCCGTGCAATTTTATTTAAAATACATTTAGAGGCAGAAATTGCAGCGGCAGGTAATGATTTTATTTCGCGGTGGAGGCGGGTTGCAGGGCGGCGGGTGCGAACCGTGGGCAGATACAAATCTTGCATTTTTCACTAACTGAAATACTACGACTACATTTTTACACGTTGTTCTCACTCCCGCTATATAACAATTCCTATAAGTTTGCTTTACACAATTCTGTAATTGTTAAATTTCAATTTCATATCGTGAGAATATAATTTGCTTATTCTTATTCAATGTTGATAATTTCCCCTACTGAACAAGATTTTTTTTCCAATCGGCCAAAAGTATTAGGCCCTTAACTTGTTGTCTAATAGATAAATTCAATCTAGGTCAACATAATTGAAATTCTAACAATTGTTTATTTATAAAGCTTGCTATTCACCTTTATCATTGCTGCCAATTGAGAGGATGATTTATGACAAATGATTATATTTCTAGACCGTATCAAACGAGTAAACGTTTTCGAAGTTTATTAATCAGTGTGCAATAACATATCTTTAAATAACTTCCATAAAACTTCATCCTGAAACTGATGCTTACTGCAGGGTCAGTACTGGCCTGATAGCCTCGTGTTGTTGCAAATTGACATATTATTCGCTACTTAGTATATAATGGCTAAAGATAGCAGCTACTACAATATAAAGAGAAAACAAGAGGATACAATGTGGAGAAACTTCATGACAATCTTATCAATTATAATCGAGAAGGTCTTCCAGTCTGCGTCTTTATTAGAAGGCATTCCTGTATTTTCTGCCTATCCAGTCCAGAGGAATCGGCCTGCAGGTCTTTGACTGGAATCTCTCCTGCACGGACCCTGTCATTTGGGCAGCTCCCACCTGTAAAATCCATTCTTCTCCCGTCAGTAGATGGAAGGACACAGGCATCTCTCACTGAAACATGTTAATTAACTGGTTCAACTGCACTTTGTTGAGATTCACTGGATGTTGAATTTATGTATGGTTGAGGACGAACGTCCACATATTAGAGAATGTAAGGAATTTAGGACTGAGAGAATAAGCAATCCCTTTGCCTATAGAACTGGAGTTGGGTTTCATAGGTGGGTAATCACGTTAATCACGCCCAATCGGCAGTAGTCGCTTTGGATCAGGTGGGCCATTGAGCCGGGTGGGATGTCAGTTTGGCTGAGTAGCTGGGTCGAGGAGAGCAGACGTGTTGGCAGGTAGTCAGTTCGGGGAACAGCAGTCAGGTCCTGAGGAGAGGTGGGAGTGGCTGGGGGCTGGTTGGGAGGGAAATAGCTGAGTTGGAAGGATTAGTCCGGGTGGAGATAGGGTAGGCAGCTGGGCTGGGCAATCAGTCGGGTGGCAGTTGGATCGGTGGACCATTGCGTCTCGTGGGCAGTCGGATCGGGTCGGCATGGTTGGGGGGAGGTGGTGGTGAATTGGAGAGTTGAGTTTGGTGTTTCGTTCAGTTCTGTTGGTTAATCCATGAGATAGATGAAGTTTTAACCAGCGTAACATTCGCAGTGTGAGTATGCAGGCAAGTCCCGTGTATCTGACACCCAAATCTCTGACACTGAGCTCAGTGTGGGAGACAATGACAGCGGGTCCAGGAGAGCGCAAATCAGTCAATCAGGAATTTAAACTTCCGGGGCAATTTCAGAGCGTGTCCACGTGTCAGGACGTCCGCAGTGTTTGCGATCCGCAACAGCAACTTCAATTAACTGCTGTTGGCATTGGAAGTTTTGGGACCTTAGCTGCTTATTAAACTAGCGCTTCTCATGCAGTTCCTGCCGTGTAGGGGAGTTAAGGCCAACACAGAGAGGTTTTATGCCAATGCTGAAACATGTTAATAACTGTTCTCTATGGCCCCTGACTTGCAAGTGCGCCGCTATAACAAGAAACAATTATAATCCCCGTGGAATATCAGCAGACATAAAACACATGGAACAAGGTGGAATAATGATTTCTGATGCCTTAAAAAACACAATACATTGTCGTCGCAACAGAAAGGCCACATTCAAAACAGGAACATAGTCTACAAGTTAACTATAGTTAGAACAGGAACAGTTGGTTTCGTTTTTCGTTTTTTTTAACATTAACAAAATTATTGTCCATGGAGATTTCATTATTTTCTTCAGCTCTTCCCTGAATTTAGTTTGTGTAGCTGCATAAATAAAAGTGTTTGTGCAGCAACTCAAATACATGAGCATGTATCCGGTTTCAGTAGCGATGTATGCAGGAGCTGCATAATCGGGTCGTACATGAATGAGCATACTACTGACTAACGTACGAACGACTGCTGTCAGCCACAACAGTATAAAAGTAGCCGATACAGTGAACAGTAATATAATTGATTTCCTTCGGTTCTGTATTTCCGGATCATTATGATTCTCGCTGCTGTGACCCCGGAGCTCCTTACGGGCTCGACTGGCTATTAAAATCCGTCTGACTGTCAAACAATTAAACAGTAATATCAAAGAGAAAGGAATCCATGTCAATAAAATGCTTAGTAGCCAAATAAATATTACACCAAAAGGAGATGTATAAAAATCTAGGTTGGGCTGGAAGCCCCAGTGAGAATTGTTAATTATTCGCTGAGGTTCGAATGCAAACCAGTTTGGAATGTTCTGTAAAAGTGAGAGGACACAGATTGTTGTTAGAACTGTAGCCGCAGTTCTCACTGTGCAATATCTTGTCTTAAACTTGTGGCTACATATAAACACAAACCGGTCAAGTGTGAAGGAGACTGTAAACCACACCGATAAATACAGGTTGGTACTAATTGAGTACATTATGAACTTGCAAATGGGTGTATAGGACAGGATTATATGTGGAAAACGTTTACTCAGGATTTTATGCACGAGAACATTGTTGAGCATGACCAGTAAATCGGCTATTGCCATGGACAACATATAGAAAGAAATACATTTTGAAAGGCCGCAATTTCCTTTGGAGAGAATCACAATTGTCATAAGGTTCGCTGTGGGAAAAAGGGAGAGAAAGTAGGTAACATGGACACTCAGATACCTTCCACAGAATATTATTGGAAATGTTACTGTGCATTTATACCCAGCGTTATATACATGTGTCCAATTTATAACATTGGCCAGTGTTGATGAAACTCCGAAAATAAATAAACGAATATGCACTCTATTGTGATTAAATAGTTTCAAGGGCAGTATTTTTGAGACTGGCCCCTCGCTGAAACAGAGACCGGAACCAGATTTATGGGGGAGGGATCTCTTCGTTGGACACCGGAATTCTGAGAAATGAAAGTGCGCATGTAATTGGTAAGGGAATGGAAACGGGTTGGGAAGTATAAACAGTTTGGGAGATCGGGTTTCACCATGTGGTCAGAACAAGCAGGAGTCTAAAAATTCCAATTCCTTTTCAGCAGAAGCCGCCAAGGCTCAGTGGTTCTCGCTGAAGTTGTGTATGGGAGCAATCTTAAAATACTAAAACCTGAGAAAAGCTATGAGCCACAGAGCTAATGATACTGTACACGAGCGCGCTATTGAATGGTGAGTGACAGTGCCTCTGGGAAAACTCCGCTATCAGGACTGTTGTGACCCCAGTGAAACAGGCCACACAGAAGTAGGCTTTCTGTTGATAATCATATCCGTGGAGCTGGAGTGGATTCAAGTGGTTGTTGGAGGCCACTTGAGAATCAGACCTTACGTTAAGAACAGTGGTTGTGCACTGCTGGAGCAAGATGGAGTTGTGAGAGACATTGGGACTGAACACAGTGCCATATGTGTGCTGTGGGCTAACTGAGATATCCGTGAGACTTTTCATTGTTGTATCAGTTACTTCAACAATAATCAATACTTTCTACTGAATACAATTAGAAGCTAATTATATACTTTTTGACTTTGGTTTGATTTTTTACGATAAATGTTTTAAAAAGTTTATTTTTGTCCATTGTCTTCTTCCATCGGGGTCCTTTGGGAAGTCCGGTTCTTTCAGGGAGTTGATCCTCAGTGTAGAGAAACACTGTATCGGGACTGGGTCTCTGCCGTCCTCCCGCTAAATTTCAGTCTGATGTTTTCATGATGCTGAGAGAAGGGTCACTCGAATTCAGCCTGGAAAATAGTAACGGAGAGTAGCTCCAAACTCCTCCCACTACCACCGACCCTAATGCATTGATGCCTCAACTGGGGCCAATGGTGGCTTCGGACAACAGTGTAAAACTGGCTAAATCGGATCAGCCGTCCGGCATACATATCGCCCGATTCCCTTTCATTGACCATTGTCCCTGTCGCTAGATTGAGGCTGCATGGAACTGTCCAGCGCAACTCAGCAGTCAGCACCTTGCAGAGGCAGTCCAGTTACCGATATAACTTTCGTAAAGGGAAAGTGGGATATTCTTATATCTTCTTGAATTTCAACAGTCAAATAATATACATATTTCCTTTCAAACAACCTTCCTGTCATCGGGCCGTTACCATGTGATACACCGAGTGAATTTGATAAATTGCCACTGGGGCTCCATGTTACACTAAAAATAATTTTACAGTCGGTTCTTTCTGATTATTTGAAGATGAGAATGTCGGGAAGAGTATCCGATGCCAGCGGCATTCAATATAATTTACAATCCATTACAGGACGCAATAAATTCAAATAAAACCTTCAGCTGAAGATAAACTATCCAATGTAATTCAAAACGTTGGCCTTTGTCTCTTTATAAGCGGTCTGAAGGATCCGCTCAGGAACTGAACAGGAGGCGGTGGATCCGGAAAGATTTGTTGAAAGGGAGGAATGAGGAATAGCTTCGTATTCCTCAAAATAGCTTCCCGCCGACTGCTGGGTGGAGGGCGCTGAAGTGCTAGGAATTATCAATGTAATGTAGAGAATGGGCAACATTACATATGAGATGATGGCCATTGACACTAAGCAACACATGCTTTAGTTTTGTGGGGGCGGGAAATTAGCCTAATTCTCCTTCACTGTGAGGATCTGCTGAGCATTACCGCGGCTCACGGGCCATGTGAGCGGCTAGGATTCCCGCTGATAGTCAGCAATTTATCCTGGCAGTGAAATGACTCGGCAGTGAGACATTCCTTCAATCAGCCACATAATCACTAACAGTGAAATCAAACAGCTATTAGACAACACTGACTTACCGGGAATACCAAAGGCTGCGAGAATTGGATAGTAAACATCTGTTACTTGTAGAATCGTTGGCCGTGTCATTTTTTTTAGAATGATGCGAGATTTCACTCAGTTTTCTGATTGTATTTAAGGACCGTAATTATTTCCCCCTTTATAGGCCAACCCCTGTTCGACTGATGAAATCAGCTCATTTAATAATTCGTGTTAGTTATAGTCACTTAACAAACAAGCGGCTAATTTACCTCGTCAGAGACCCCGGTCCGCCAATGGGAAGATTGACCAGCTCAGTTCCAGAAACTTCGTCAATTAAAATTAATGATCGGAAAATAACCCCAGAGGTGATGTGTTCTGCGCATGCCACCTCTGAATGTTGAAAGGGACGTCGCTCCTAAAGAGTATTGGTCTCTTGGAGCTTCATATTATTCTGGTGCGATCTGGACTCAGGCATTGCAGAATGTAAACCTGTTATAGACTGTAATGTACAACTTAAACCTATTGTATTCTGTGTGGGTACCTCGTGATGACTCGGCGTTATTATGACTGGCGATGATATTGCTCGAACGTTAACAATACTGGATATGTCCGTGTATTTATGCTTTTGCTGTCAGTCAATAGTACTAGACATTACCTACTATAACAATAATAGTAGGAAAATTTAGAAAATTATCGGTGCTGATTTTAACCTATCATTATTCATGAAAACTCCACTCAAACATTTGTATGCCCTGCTCCAAATGTTTTTGTCCTGAAATACAAACAGAAAATGCTGGGAATACTCAGGAGATCTTGTAGCATCAGCGTAGAGTGAATCAGAGTTTATTTTTCAGGCAATGGTCAGCATTGACCTTTAAATTTCAGACATCGAGTATCGCAGCATCACTGGGGAAGCCCCTACACGAGCAATAATAGTTGTGTCCGTGCAGAGAATCATTCTAACATTTCTAGCTGTAACACTATAATGTTACTGCGGAGGCCTGTACTCAAAGTAATTCGTGATAACATCCCTGACACATTGCTTGGGGTGATCCAGTGCCTCCAAGGATTTTTTTTTCTTGTTTTGTTTTATTTCTTTCCGAAATCCGGTCGCCTGATTATAAGGTAATGTTCTGCATTGCCGGAGTTAATATTTTAATCAGCACTCTGGGTAAAATTGGGAAAGACCCTATTATATGAAAGTGATGTTGCCTACAATCCTCTATTTCACTTTAGGAGCATTTATAATTCTTTGGCCGAGTATCATGGCACAAGTACCCTTGGGCATAAACAAAAAGAAAAAAGGAAAATGAAAAGATACTTTTAGGTTGTAACTGCGCTTGGAGAATGAAAGGGTGTCATGACATATCACTGAAAAAAATGCTAATACTGCAGATAAATCTATTCCTCGCTCAAACTTAATGCAGCAGGAACCATTTTATCCTTGAATATGCACAGTTTATATTGACGTTTACACCTTATAACTGAACACAAAGCGGAGTCACAAATTGAAAAGTCAAGCTATGGAGAATATTACTGCTTCCAATTGGCGATAGATCGATTATGTATCTCCCCAGTTGACAGCGAACAAAACAGTAATAATTCACCTAAGTACAATTGCCTTACGAAGGACAATGGTCGCTTTCAAGAGGGGAGCTAAATGTGGTTGTTACACTTGAATGCAGATGCAAGGGGAAGATGCACCAATCTGCCAATAACAATCAATGTTATCGAAGATATAGCGGGCAGGAGCACAAAACCCACCTGTGTCTCAATCATGACTAATCACTTAAAATGTGGTAAATTTGTTGTAAAGCAGCCACTTTTGGCATTTGACAGCAGTTAATTCAAGGACTCTGCTCTCTTTATCTCGCAACCAGATGGAAAGACACCTTATGTTTAAGAAGCGAGCGGTCACTAGTTCTTTCATTTCAATCATGTTTCTTCATTCTACCTGCCATAAACCAAAGCCATTGTGAGTGGCGAGTGTCATCCGAATTTAAATTGCGTTTGCAGAAGTTGTTACTGGATTTAGAGCATCGGAGGTGACGCCTGTAACAATTTCTGCGACAATATAATTTTTATTGTCAACCCTGCAGTGACGCATCGAGGTCGTAAACAGTGAACTCGTCTTGCACAATTATCATTGCCCGCAAAACTTCCACAGAAACGAAAGATGACTGGTATTTCACTCCTACCAGGGTTTGTTCTGTAAAGCGACGAAGAAATGGGAGGGGGATGGGGAGCGGGTGAATGTTCCCACTCTCTGAACCTTACAGAAAAAGACTGGCCGCAGCTGTCCTTACAGATATTTGTAATAGAACCAGAGGATGCTGGAAATACTCCGCGGGCCTGACAGCTTCTGTGAACAGAGACAGCAGAGTTAACGTTTTCAGGTTCTTTATATAGTATAGGGAATAATTTGCTTTATACCTCCACACAATTTAAGACATGACCATAATTTCTCCACCCGAATCGTCTAACCAATCTCCTCTCAACTTTCTCTTCTCGAAGAAGAACAGCCCCAGCTTCGCCCATTTATCCACATAACTGAAGTCTCCCATCCTTCGAATCATTCTCGTAAATCTTTTCTGAACTCTTTCTAAAACCTTCGTTTAAGTTGAACCATAATTTTATGAAGGTTAATTACTTAGTTCCTTTCGTTCTCTATGCCCTGATTTATAAAGCCGAGTGTTCAGGACGAAGGACTGCTTTCTAAAACTGCCCTGCCACCTTCATTGATTTATGCACCTGTACACCCACGTCCCTCTGCTCCTGCATCCAATCAGAATTAGAACCATCATTTAATGTCACAGCTCCTCGTTCACCTGACCACATTGTATCACTTCACACTTCTGTACATTAAATTTCACCTGCCTTGTGTCTTCCCATTCCACAGACCTACCTATACCCTCTTGAAGTATATTATTATCCGCCTCACAGTTCACAATACTTCCAGTCTTGCACCATCCTCAAATTTTGAAATTATGCCCTGCACACCCATGTCTAGGTTATTGATCTCAGTCTTGAAAACGCAGTGGTCCCGCTACATACCGGTAGCCCCACCGCAACCCGCAGCCTCACACCCTCCCTCCAAGCCCCAGTCAGAGTAAGGAACGTTTCCTGTATGTCATGCTTTAATAGGCTTGAATTCAATTATTAAACTGTGGCACAATTGAATTCCAGCTATGCTAAAGACCAACGATTCAAAACGCCATATGGTTGGAAATAAAATACTTCCGGGACCTAAAAGTTTGAACTACAAAGCATAGGTTTAATAATATTTGCGGAATCAAATGATTAATACAAGGGGAGAGAAGGTTAGAGTAAATTAAGGGATGATATGACAAACTCATTTTCTTAGAGCTCCTACATCTTCATATCCCCCACTTCACCACTGCATTTCCATCAGTCATAGTGTTATTAATAACTACATCAAGTCGCGTTTATACTGCACCTCTAAAATAGTAGATGTGAGGTCTTGTGGACTCAGCCAGGAACCCTGGTTCGAAGTGCCACTCCAGGACTTGATTACCAATAATTAAATTTATTCAGTTACGGGATGTGGGCTTGGCTGGGTAGGCCAGCATTAATTGCCCATCTTTAATTACCCTTGAGAAGGTGGTGGTGAGCTGCCTTATTGAACCGCTGCAGTCCTTATGATGTAGGTACACCAACGGTACTTTTAGGAAGGGAGTTCCAGGATTTTGACCCAGTAACAGCGAAGGAACTGTGTTATATTTCTAAGTCAGGATGGTGAGTGACATGGAGGGAAACTTTCAGCTGCTGGTGTTCTCATGTGGCTGCTGCACATGTCCTCTTAGATGGTCGTGGTGGTTTGTTTGAAAGGAGCTGGCTAAGGAGCCTTGGTGAATTCCTGTTTGCAGGGATAATGGCCAAGCTGGAGGATGAGGGGAGGAGGAACCATCTCCCACCAGGACCGTATCATCCTCCACCAGTGGCACCGAGCAGTGCTCAGCATTGGTGAAAACCGACACTCTGTACAGTGACAGCGGAAAGGAGCCGAGTGAGGCAGCCAGAGGGAAGGAGGAAAGGCAGCAGGAGGCTGAGACTGAACGTTTAACCCCCAGTCAGAATGAAAACAGCCACATCAGGCCAATGAGACACAGAGCCCCTCACCAGTTGCTTTCACAGCCACATTCTGCTGGACTTCACTTGGTAACAGCTAAACTCACATTGGTGTGTAATGCACATGCGCAGTCGAGCGTCGCAGATCGAACACCACTTTACCCAGATCCAGACATTCCAGTGGTGAGACAGCGAGTGTGACAGGCTGAAATGGAAGCCGTGAGACAGGAGAATGTTATCCTGTGTGTAGAGAACGATAGACCTCGGGCTCAATTGAACAGCTGGGCCAAGGTACGAGCATGTCCTCTGTGTGACAAGCTGGATAAGAATTCTCTGTCCCATGCTGCACTCCACAAATCAGCAGCTTCTTCTACAGTGTGTGATTGCCGGGACCCTGCACATTATGATGAATTGTTTGAGGCACCTGAAAACAGATTTGTGTGAATAGAGATCCTGATATTGAATGTAGTGAAATTCACGTGGATCATCCCCCCAACACCACCCCCGTTCCCCGGCCCCCTCCACGGCTTCTGAATTTATAGCCCTTGGATTTGTCTGGGGAGCAAGATAAAGTAATCTGCGAGTTTCCTCTTTACATTGAAGCTATGAATCCAGGAAAGCTACATCTCATGTGGGGCATTTTTGGTCCCTTGGAGGGCATGGACAGTGGCAATTGACAGCAGGTCTGAAGATGGAAACTGGGTGAGTGTTTGTGGAACCCTCCCTCCATTATGTGAACTTAGGTCAAACTGAGAGTTCACATCATGTTCTCACCCTCGACTTTCCCGAGAATATGCTCACAAGCAGTGGATCAGAGAGACTGGGGACTACATTAATTTACTGGCCTTTTTCTCTGGTCATGTGACTGGATTAGTAATCCAGGGAGGTAAATACTCAGGGGACGCAGGTTCAAATCCAACTACGGCAACTGATCGAATTTACAATCATTTAAGAAATTTTGGGATATAAAACTAATTTAAATAATGGTGACTCACACTAGACTATCATCACTTGTTGTAAAAAAAACCATCAGGTTCATAAATGTCCTTTAGGGATGGAAACCTGCTGTCCTTACCCAGTCTGACCTGCAGAAATGTGGTTGACTCTTAACCTTTCTCATGGAATGGGGATGCCTGCCTTGTTAGGGATGTTACATTTGAGAGAATGAAGAAAGTCCTTGTTCTACCGCTTTGTAAGGCATACAGTGGCCTGCCTAGTTCAGCCTCGAAGCTTTGAGGTTGATCGATGCCAATGAGTCATTCTTGTCACCAGGTTGGGAATTTAAATGAGAAATCGCAGCGATCAGGCTTTGAATCGCTCTTTACGATGGTTCAATGTCCATCATTGAAACATTTTTAAAAATATTTTGCAAACAGACCAGCAGTTATTCCTAGCATTATGCAGACCTCAGGGGGTAACTGCCAATCAACCACACATGAATGCCGAAATTACAAAGTTACAGGGCCCTCAAGAATCCATTTTCACACAAAGGATACCTGCTGGAGGCAGGATTGAGGAATGGGAGTGGGAAAGGAGATTTGACGCAAGTACAATTCACTCAGGAACTGAAAGCACATTGTCTAGTTTTCACATCCCATCATGTTTTAGCAGCAACACACATTTGCAGCCATCGGACTATCAGGGTCTCAAATTAATTCCCTAACTTTCAGAACCCTGGGCACGAGAAGGTGGAACTGCAACATCGTCAAATGTGTTTTGAAGCACCGGAAAAATTGGAGACTCTGAAAAATGTAAAAAAGAGAAACCTGGTTATAAGCCGCCTGGTACATGCACTCTTCACTAGTGATGTCCTGCACAACTCAAGCTGCAGGGGCGCAGCTTCTACAGCAGACGGGAGGAAGCCTTTCCCCTTGAAGGTCATTGAGCAGTCAAGGATGAGTGCATATATCAACCAGTAACCAGGCATTTATAAAGCAAATGAATGCATTGCATGTAATTCCGAGGAGCTGCTGGGTGGTGAACTAAACAATCGGCCTGGGTCCAAATGTTTCACTCAAAGAGCCTTTGTCTTGTGATTTTAATAAGCGAATGCGTTACCTTCTCGGAGTTCATGAGACAGCACCATCGACAGGATGGAGAGTCAGTGACGGGAGAGAGAGAGCTGAACCGAATAATAAACAGCTGCTGCACAAGTGCTAGACGGCGGCCCAGCAGGAGGCTGGACACAATAATGACAGGGGGCGGGGGGGATTCCCCCATCACTGCAGGGTGAACATAAATATATTCACCTTTCATTTTAACATTTGTTTTTTTTCCCCCTCATTGTGTTCCTGGTCGGGAAATGTTTCAAGAGGAAAAATAAATCCCTATCATTATTAAAAGTCCCAAAATGGGGTCAGAAGGAGTGTTATTTTGCCAGCATTTGCCACAAAACAGATAACCTGAATTGATGACATTTTCATTGTCTCTGAACTCTCCTAGCCTTTCACTGCTGGTACAGAATATACATTTTTTCCTCAGTCGTGCGCATTATTGAGCATAGGCGTGTGCCGCGTATTCACTGACAATTCCCCACATTGACAACTTCCCTGGAAGTTTGGTGTGAGTATTACATCCGCGGATCTCACTGGCGGTCAGATTTTCCCATTGATAAACCGAGACACTACACAAAAGAGGAATGTTTCACGATATGAATGTTCTGATAGGAGGACAATTTAATTTCTTTCATTCTACAAATCTATCAATTTGTTTGTTATTAAGCATCATAAGTTCCTGACAGCAACTGAACAACAGCGACTTCAATCAGAAGTGTCGGAAACAAATGATGGAAGCCCCCTCCAGTCCCACAATTTTGCCACTTCAGCATTTTCATTTGTTACTGAGTGAAGTTAACCCCAGGTTTTTCTACTCTGTGCCAAAGTTCAGCCGTTCTTCGTTAGTATAGTGGTCAGTATCCCCGCCTGTCACGCGGGAGACCGGGGTTCAATTCCCCGACGGACAGTAGGCGTTGTCTTTCATAAGAGAAAACACACGAATTGGGCAATGTTTTATATACAGGAGAGAGTGCAGATTTCGTCTCAGAAATCAGGAACAGCGGTAGTTTTTAGAGATCCTGGAATATTGAAGTTTCTTGAGAGGAACGGCCCTACACACCAATAGTCAGCCTACAGTTCCCTATGTGTCCGAACACCCGACTCTGGCTCTTTCACTAAAACTGGGCTGAATCGGAATTTCAGTGAAATCAGTGAATTGGCAGCTTGAACCCAGGACAGTTTGCTGAAAAAAGGTATTTTAAAACCGAGAGGAGCCGGCCACACTCGATTTAGTAATGACTAACGAGGCAGAATTCATTAATAATCTGACAGTCAACGAGTATCTTGTAAACAGTGAGTGTAACATGATAGACTAACTTATATTATAACATCTGCCACCATTTTATTAATTTATTAAACGTATTTTTTCCCTTTATTTACATTGTTTTTGGACGGCAGCTATTCAGTATCCTGCCTTCCATCCCCGCCCCCTCGCAACTTTTTTTTTCTTGTCCCATCACCTCTCCCTCAGTGAACACGATGATTCTCCCAATTCCAGCTCTATTTTCTGGTCTCTGCACTATCAGCAGCTCCTTGGCACAGAGATTATTTTTTCTTTTGATCTTTCATTGAATGAAATTTGAAAGATGGTGATGACCGTTCATATTCCTCTTTCTTCCTCGTCGCCAATCATTCAGTTTTCTTCCTCTGTAAATCTGTTTGTCTCTTGAGCTCCCTCCTAACCCTCTTCAATTCCCGACACCAAATCACAGCTCAGCCCCTACATTTAACGCACTGACTGTCCCTTTGCCGAGATCCTTCCTCATGATTGCAGGAGGCATTTGATGCATTTTTTTGTAAATTTGAACAAGTAAGATCAGCCCAAAACTATTCCCGCAGACTGGGAATCTCGGACTCAGTGCCACCGTCAAAGAGTTAAAGTCATAGTTTTTACCCAGGGAATTAGAAAAAAGAATTCTACATAGAAAGTGTGTGAGAACTTCTGTACACGGCAATTTATCTGCGTCAAAAGAACATAGGACAAATTGCAGGACTCCAACCTACCATCTTCTGATAACCTTGCACGACACAGGGAAGTAAAACGCCTCATCTAATACGACCACAACATCAACAATTCCAGAATTATCATTTATTTTTCCCCAACGTTCAGGAACCTGAATCAGAAGGTAGAGAGCGCAGATTGCCCACGTATCTGATCCCCTCCTGAATCTGAGTTATGATATTTTCTGTGAACCTTGTTTGTTATTGTGTTGTCTAAACACTGAACCACAATGAACTCACCAGTATCCCGATACTGGAGTTACTGACAGCTGTCAGTTCACTCAGTGTTAAAAGACGGGAATCGGGCGGAATTGGAGACAACACATTCCCTGGGAGACCGAGTCATCACTAAACTACCGGGAGGGGGAGAGTCAGGAACAGAACAACTGTGACACTCCGCTTTGTTCACTGACTCTCCATCCCTCTCAGTGAACCCAGTGACAGGAATTATTGATATTAATGGTTCATGAACAGCAAATATCCTGCAGGGAATTATCCCAATTGGACCAGCTAAAGGGGCAAATGTCAGCTTTAAAGGGTCTCAGTCCTTGGCCACAGTCTGGGACATTTTGGTCAGCTTCTGATTGCAGTGAAATGTGAAAACTCCCGCAGCGACATAATGTTCCAGAGATACAGTTACAGTAACAATCCTATTATTGAACAATAATGGCTGACGCTGTATCCATTTTATACCTAATATCTCTGATATAACTACATGATATTAGGCCGACTGACAGGCTGTTATCAGATGAACACTCAGTACTTGAACATCCTAAACAATCGGCCAACTGTGACCCTGCCTCAGCTCATCTGCTGCTGAAACCCTCATCCATGTCTTTGTTCACTCTCGGCTTGACTATTCCAGTGTTCACCTGGCCGGCCTCCCATCTTCCACCCCACACATACCTGTGCTCATCCAAAATTCTGCTGCCTGGAACTTCACCTGAAAACATGGGAAAAGTCCTCTACCCCGGAAGACGATGGAAACAAAATCCGCGCCAGGGCGGGAACCCGAGTGAAGATTGTTAATGATCAGTTTGTTGATCACCCGTTTTTGCAGTTTGTTCAGTTGCTGGTAAATGAACATTTGTGTTCCTGAGCAAATCAAAATGGCAAATTGTCCCAATAGATCAGCACAGAGACCGCTGTTATGGTCACTGTAGCAGTTTTCACAGTGACATACTTTGCTTTAAAATTCTGGCCATGACAGTGACAAGTGAAAATTGGAAATGGAGCTAAATTGCGAATGAGAAGTAAGGCGGCCACTTCAGTGCCAACTTATGACGGGTGTTTCAGCGCGAAATGACGGAGTGCCTGTTCAATTTAAAGTTTGGTGCTGCCATAACAATGACAGTGTTGGAGAGGAATGAATGTGTAAAGACTTTGCTGAAAGTTTGATATTCTAATATATGAAGAACATGATCAGTAGATCTGCTGTTTCCGGAAACCATATAGACAGATAAATTTGAAAAGGCCGCAGTTTCTCCTGGCGAGAATCATGATTGTCAATAGGTTCGCCGTAAGAAAGAGGGAAACGAGATCAGTGATAGCGAGAGCCAGATAAATGTCACAGTATGTAGAGGGAATGTTCAGATGTGTTTCGACTGAGTATTATGCGCCTTGATTCTTTCCTGTCATACATGCAGACACTTTTTCAAAGCATGAAAACAATATACGCTCAATATCCTTCCTGTAGACTTCTTTGAGACAGTATCAAGGCAGCAGGGGGGCGGGGGTCACTCGGATTCTGTGTCTGGAATGGTAGCCAAGAACGACCCAAGGACCATCGACACTCAGTCCTTGCTGACTGACCGCGCACCAGCTGGACCATTGGGACTATCGTCTTTGTAAATTGAAAGCTTCAGGTTACCAGCGAGCCGGAAGGGAATGAGTTTTCCCCAGAGCTGCCTCATTGTGCCGATGTTCACAAAGCTGATCAGCAACATCAACGCTCCCCTTCTGAATGTTCAAAATATTCCGCCGAAAGCAAACCTCAAGCTGGAAACCTTCTCGCCATCAACAGGCTGATATCTTATCCAACCTCTCTTTTTCTATTTATATCATGAGATATGGATATGCCTCCACGACCAGTATAAGTTGCTCATCCGAAATTGCCTTGAGAAGGATTGCTAAATTTACAAAGTGAAAAACACTTCAAACATTGAAGTAAAATTAGTTTTGAGATGTTGTCCTGTCCTCAGGATGATGCAAGTGAAGCTTGGAATTGGAACTGAATTGCGAATGAGAAGTAAAACGATCACAGCTTTTACGAATTATGACAGGTTCTTTAGCGAGAAATGACCGAGTGCCTGTTGGATTTTAAATTTGGTAGTAAAAGCCGGGGAAGTTGCAAGTGCAGGAAACTGAAAGATATTTCCAGCTTGCTCTCAATCAGGGCTTTAGGCGATTGGAGCAAGTTGCGGAATCAGTAAATGAGAGAACAAATAACAGGCCGACTGCCTCGGTGATTTACAAATCTATCCCAGTAACAGTCATACAGCAAAGCTACTAAACCGTGGGGAGAGCTCACAGTAATTTTGCGTTGGGTTTGCCCTCTGCTGGGTGTCTTCGTCACTAGAATGTCTGAGAGAGATTGGAATTACGACAAGTTAGACGGGAAAACATTGGCTTCTCAGGGACCTAGTTTATCCGTCGCTTACAAGTCGCTCAGCAATGAAGTAGACTTTGCGCGGTTGAGTATTTTACTTCGTTCCGGGCATGTTTGAGCATAATTAACAACGCATTAGGAGTATATTGTGCTGCTTTTTTAAAAGATATCTCGAAGCAGCAAATGTTTTTATGGCCTCGCCAGCAGCTGACTGACTGTTGAGAAATTTGATAATGGATAGACTTTGCTGACAGATGCAGTACTTGCGTGAAATTGTTGGGAAGCGAATTATTTTTGTCGTGTAGAGAGCTGTTGATAGCTTCAATGCAATCACTTTATGGTAGGCTAGTATGATTGGTTGCACTGACACTTCCAAGTTGTCTCGAGGTAATTTGCCTGCAGAATTGCAGTGAACGGCAGGCATGGGCACAGTTAACAGCGATGTCACTGCTCGTCTGCAAGTGTTTCTCTGTACAGGAGAAAATATTTGTTGCCATGATGCTGACCGGTTTATTGCACAGAAGTGTGAAAAAGGACAGATTTGTCAGGACAAGAGGCAGAAATTTTCCAAAGGCAAGAAATGTGGAAGAGAAAAAGGCTCAACTTGCGATGCGGCAGGAAAACACGGTCCAATTCGAAATCCCATTCGGATGTGACAGTATAGGAATTACAACTGAACCTCGAACAATGGAACAGTGGAAGGACTGCAACTGAATTGGAATAGGGACAGAATTACCACACATCTCCCATGTCCCATTGTTCAATGGGGATCGAACCCGTGAGCTTTAACGCTATTAGCATCATCCTCTAACCATTGGAGCTGACTGATCAAAAACAGAAAGTGCTGGAAAAACTCAGCAGGTCTGACAACATCTGTGGAGGGAAAGACAGAGTTAACATTTCGAGTCCGTATGACTCTGAAGAGGTTTTTCCAGCATTTTTTGTTTCTGTTTCAAATTTCCAGCATCCGCAGCATTTTGCCTTTATCTTGGAGCTAACTGGTCGCCAAGCTGCACGTTCCTAGTTTGATCAATTGTTTTTCAAATTCAGTCTAGCAGTGAGTGGAGAATTCAGCATTCTTCCTTACCTGACTGATCCCGCACAGGCTGGAACTCTCGTATTTGCCCAGTCAAAGCTTCAGGTTACCAGGGAGCTGTAAGAATATATTTGCCCCAGAGATGCTGAGCAGAGCGTCGTTTGCAAGTGTTCCGTTGTGCAGTAGCAAAGCTTTGTTGTCTTGTCGCCAACAAATTTGTAGCACAGAATTGTTAAAAGAAGGACGGATTTGTCAGAACTAGAGGCAGAAATGTTCCAGAAGGAAGAAGCATGGATGGAAAAAAAACACAGCCTGCAACGCTGCAGAAGAACTTTTCGAAACTCTCTTTCCATGTGACAGCGGAGGAATAACAACTGAACCGGGTCCGGGCTTTAATTACTTCTAACTCGAATAAAATACGTTGGCCCGTACGGGGATCGATCCCGCGACCTTGGCGTTATTAGCACCATGCTCTAACCATCTGAGCTAACCGACCAGCTAGTAAAGTTCCCCTAGTATCTGGTTTTCAAACTCAACGGGCAGTGAGTGGAGGATTCCGCAATCTTCCTCGCTGATTGATCGCGCACAGTCTGGAACTCCCGGATTTGCCCAGTTGAAAGTTCAGGTTACCAGCGAGCTGTGAGTGTATGTTTCTCCCAGAGCTGCTGAATGATCCGATCTTCACAAAGCTGTTCAGCAACAGATACCTTCTCCTTCTTGTCAATGATGAAAATAATCAGCTCAAAGCAAACCTTAAACTGCAAAATCTCCCGTCAATAGGCTGGTAACTATGCAATCTCTTTTCTATTTATTTCATGGGGTGTGGGCATGTCGCGCATGACCAGTGCAAGTTGCTCATTCACAATTGCCTACGGAACGATGCTAAATTATATAAAATATATAAGCACTTCAAACACTGAAGTAAAAATAGTGTGGAAATGTTGCAGCATCTCTAGGATGTAGGAATTGAAGCGTATGGATTTCATGGCGAATTGGAAGGAAGTTGCTCACAATCGGGCAAACTCAAGGCGGGGGCTTCAACGAGAAATTACCGAGTGCCTGTTGAAATTTACATTTGATGCTATCATTCGCGGGAGTTGCAATGTCAGGGAACAGAAATATATTTCCGCCTGGCTCTCAATCGATGACTTGAGGCGATCAGAGCAAGTTGGGAAAGCGGTAAGTAACAGGCCAACTGCCGCTGTGATTGATGTATTTATCTGATTAACAGTCATACAGCAGCGCCGCTTCACAAGCCGCAGAATAACAGTGTGGGGGGAGTTCAATCTTGTTTTGCCTCGGGTTTACACTCTTCTGGCTGTATTCATAACGAAGCGTTCGGGATTGGTTGGAATTAGCCGGGGGCGGCATTGATTTCTGAGCCCAGGAGGTTATGTGTCACCAATCAACGGCGTGTAGTTATAATGCAAAGGTTTCAAATCCGTTGCACTGTTTTGCTGCAAAGATCATTGGTATTTGTTTATCGGGCTGCATGGCAGATCCAATGGAGAATTTACATTTAAAACAGCGCCCGAGCACCGATGTGAATCCTGAAAACATCAGCGTTAAGGGTATTTGGGAGATGGATTTGTACCAGCCAGATTTCTCTCCTGAAAAAAAAAAGCCACATGTATATTTAGCCGCGCTTTTCATGGCACATATTAACTATTTGGAAATATATAGAGAGAATCTTCATGAAGTTTTTAGGCAACGAGAAAAGTGGTTGTGTTTTATAGTGAGGAGGTTTGATAGCAGGAAGATATCAATTGACTGGTTAGATGGTCAGAAAAATGCCAAATGGAATTCAACCCGGGGGAGAGCGATGTAATGCAGCTGGGGAACTCAAACAGGTCGCAGGGAATACACAATTAATGAAGAGAGTATTGGGAGGTTTAGAGGAAGTGATGGACATTGGAGCGAATCTCCACAGATTCCCGAATGTTACATGAAAGGCCAATGAGGTGTTTAAGAAGTCAAGTAGAATCATTTCGTTTATTAGACGAGGCTTAAATATACTTGCAGGGAGGTTATGGTGGAGCTGTATGAATCATTAGTTAGGCCACAATTTGAGTACTGTGTGCAGTCCTGGTCACCTCATGGAAATTACCAAATTACAAATCGATGGTGGAGTTCCGGCATGATGAACGTGGATAGCCGGTGGTATCTGCTGCTAAAAATGGGAGCCAACGTTAGATAAAACTCGTCATCCCAGATTCAGCAGTGACCCTCATCAATATTCCATAACCCGAGCTCTGACCGGAGGGATATATTAACTTTGAACGGAATCACACAATTTAATTTTGAAGCCCGCTCAACTGACCAACACAGCAGAATCTTCTATGTATCTATTACATTTCACAAACTCCCCACCCCTCCCCTTGCCAATGTGCTTGAAAGGAGCCTTATATATCAATATTTAAAACGAAGTTTCACAAGGAGGTATTTAGGAAAATGACGAACTGTCTGACCAAATGGGTAACTTTGAACGAGTGTTTGAAAGAAGAAGAGAGAGGTAAAGTGGGACAGAGCTTAAGGGAGGGAATTCCAGATGTCGCGAACGTACAATAATTCTCGTAACATTATTGTGATTTATTGTAAAGGTAGGACATAGTGGGATTTGATTAGTTTCTCTGAGTGTGTGTGGGATGTAATTGAATTGGAAACAGCTGGTCTGGAGTCTTTGACTCATCAACTGAATCTAGGTTTGAAATGCTATATGGGAAAACATGGCTGAAGTCTTAGAATGTGAGGTGAGCAGAATTTGCAGTTTTAGGTATATCACAGTAGTTTTAATTTCAAAGAGATGGTTGGATGATACACCTAGCCGGAGAAGGCAAGGAATCACCATGTTTATTTTTCCAAATGTTCCTGATAATATTAGCACTATGATTAGCAATATGATTCATATTATGAGAAAGGTAAGTTTCAAAGACATATGGGAACAATGAGGTTTACATTAAAAAAGACAAACATTTATAAAGGAGAACGATGGCAGGGAAGGCATTGTAAGGTCGAAGGGAAGTGCAAACAGCCTTCAGTATTTGTGCATTAAGCCTGCTGTCTACACAGACCGAAGCTTGGAATAGCCACTTTGAATACTTCTGCCCAGGGTATTGTGTCGACTTGCTGGGGTCTGTTTAAATATATTTGTTTTTACTGTTTCCTTAACGGGAGTGTAAGTGGAAGCGATGTTAATTAGGGGTTTTAGGAGTTAATATAGTATTAATTTATAGACTTGTGCTGTGCTTGAAATCCTCTTACACGTATTACATGTTCGGCACACAACATCAGACAATTACCTGTAACCATTCGGTATTCACCTTCACGTCTTCAGCCATTTTCTAATCTCCCGGTCAACGCAGAAATTAAAGACGTGATTCATCAAATCCTGCAGCTCAGAAGGAGGCCTGCCGGCCCATCTACTCTGTGCCCGTTCTTGGAAAGAACTGTCAATTTTGTTCCACAATCAAGCTTCCCACGTCACCCTGTAAATTAGTTCCCTTTAAATTCAGGTTGAATCTGATTCCACCAACCTTTCAGACAGTAAAGCAATGCAGCGTAATTGCTGGGAATATTAAAAAATAATCCTGTGAATACTCAACCGGTCAGGGAGCACCTGTGGAGGCAACAGAGTGAACTGTGCAGGTCGATGACTTTTCATCAGAAGTGAAGAAAGATATAAATATATTAAATGTGAATCCTGTGGAGAGGAAGAAGGGGCGGGATGTACAAAGCGAATGTCTGTGAGGGTGGAGGGAAGGAGGGAAAAGGTTTCTTGATGTAAAATCCATAGAGAGTTGTAATGGGCATGGAAAAGAAACAAAGGATATGTCCAGATGGGGCTGTGAATGGCTGCATTGCAACCGTCCGAAAGTAACATGAAGGAATAAAGATAGAAACGTGACAAAACTAAATCAGTAAAACCCAGCAAGACATCAACTGGAGGCAGATGTTATGAAGTTTACATCAACGTAACAAAGCCCGAAAAAAGCATTTGGATTTACGTGCCTATATTAAGAAGCCCGAATGGACCAATATTACCTTTGGAGGTGTTTACTTAAGGAAGCACTTTGATTTATTCCGGGTTTAGCAGAGCAAGGGAAGATGCTGACTGATCTATGTTACCGCACGTTATGCAGGAAAGAGTGGGGAGGGGTGCATGGTGAATCTTTTTAATCAATGCTCTCGGGCTTGCAGAACGATTTAGACACCTACACTTAGTGCTTCACACTATTTAAACGTTACTCCGAATGAGCTGTCTTGATTTCAAGGGGATGGTATTACACTTTCCCACATCAAACACCATTACAAATCATTTACCCACTCGTGAAATCCATCCCTGTGACTTTAGAGCTTCCCCCTTCAATTTCTGCAACTTAATAGCTCCCTGAAATGAATACACTCTTCAAACCTTTGAAGGTCTAATGCACAGACCAGGATAACAACACTCATCACATCACACGCCACTGGTTAGGAGCGAATAGTTGATGCAAGTTGGAAGGTTTGTGAAATGAAGCCAAAGTGCCGCTGCCGGTCTGTCTGTGAGAGGAAACGCGTTGTAGGGGGTGAAATACAAAGAAGGGAATGGAAAAAATAGACGCTGTAATAACTCTAGTTAGACAGTGAAGGCTGCTATGGGAAACATGCTCAATGGAGCCCGGATAGCCGAGTCGGTACAGCATCAGACATTTAATCTGAAGGTCCATGGCTCCAGTCCTTATCCAATTGCAACTTTTTGGAACAAAGGGTACAGTCCCATTGAAATGTCGGGAAAAAAGAGCAAAGTATGCTGAATTATTCAAGAGAGCAGAAGAGACGTATAAGTTTCTTCGATTTGCAACAAAAAAACTTTCTTCTCGAAATTGTGGCGTTCTCGATGATTTTTAGGAATTATTTGCAAATTTCCAGCTACTCTAAGTGTGAAAGGTTCTTCCAGGCTTTTCCCTTGGTTTGCCGAGACACTATCCCTGTGAATCAGTGCCCACAATATGTTCTGATTCAACCCCATTCTTAACGCCGGTGGAAGCAGCTTCTCCCTATTTACTCTCACACTAGATTCTAACAAGATAGAAACCTCGATCAAACCACCCTTCATTCTTCTTTTCTCAAGAGATTAGAAACAGGTAGAAGCCCTGCAAACGAAAGAAAGTTGCAGGAAACGTCGAGGGATTGACACTAGGTGATCGTATCCTTCAGAGAAGCAGCACAGAACGGACAGGCACCTTCTGTGCTTTACCCATCCTATAATTATACAAATCTAGAATTATCAAAACTGAACTTATAAAGTGACCTACTAAACTCCGGAATCAGCACTGCTTCCGCTCCAGGGTCAATGTATTCCTCCTGCTTCCTCTGAGTAGCGTCTGGAGGAACATGAGAAATAGGGACAGGTGTATTATGTATTTCACAACTTCTCAATAATTCACGAACTTTTTGCCTGATCTCCTGCTTCAATTGCACCATCCTGAGAATCCTCAATTCGCACCGTCATGCAGCACCATCACAGATAAAGAATTCCTAATGCGTTTGCGGCCCCAGAATCATGTTCACAGCAAAATAGTTATGATGCAATTCACAATATTGCATTACAAAACTCGCTTGTAGCTTTTATGCCACTCCGTCTGTTACATGGATTTGCGTAGCTGCAGATTTAAGACAGTTGTCCAACTATCTATTGGAATGAGTGGCACCTCGGATATGACAGCCTGAAAGTCCAGATCTTAAAATGATTGTTTGTGCATGTGCATTGGCGATTAGTGAGCCCTGTACCTGTAGAACGAAACCCTTTTGCTTCTCTACGGTCCCCTGTTTCTCACCACCTAGAAAATACGCCCATTGCTCACTGGATAAGCTCTTTGTGTACTCTCCACATGCTTAATGTCTGTCTCTACATCGACTGTTCAGCTGGAGACACTAAAATCATTTGCTTCTATGTGCTTTACAAGCGTCGTACAACAGGGTAATAATTTATTGCGAATTACTTTAAAACACGTCCGAATGTAACAAAACACCGATATTGCAAAATGTGCGTCATAGCTCAGATATTTGTCGGCGACACATAATTCGCTAACTGAGAAACCAACGCTTTCGCCGTATAACGTTTTTGAATTAAATTTAACTCGGTTTCACTTCTTATAAAGAACACACAGCACAGCGCAAATACTAGCGGAAAGCAGTGAGAACTCTCCACAGTGTTGTCTTCTCTTCTGTCAAGCGGTGCTGCCACAAGCTGGCACTGAGATCAACGCATAAATGACAACTGCAGTTGGATTATTTTTCTTTCTGGTTAGTTGTTACCATATTTGCAATAAACACAACAAATCTCTGAATGAAAGCCAGGTAGAAAGATCTTCCAGTTCCCTCTCCTTGCAACTCCGCCGAATGCTGGGAGTGAATTGAACATCCACCGCACAGTCGGTGACCCACTTGATTTTGCTCTGAATCGCCGGTCAGTAATTTAACTAATTTCCCAACCTGCGCTGCCAACTTCAAGACATTTCTCCAGCCCCCTCGGCTCCTGCATCTCATTTAGCATTGACTAGTGTACCTTATATCGCCATTCCTCGCCCTACCTGAAAAAATGTATAACTTCACTCTTCTCCGCGTTAAATTTCACTTCATGCCATCTGTTCCATCAGCCTGCCTCTGTCCTCTGGAAGGTTATCATTATCCTCCTCTGAATTTTACAACATTTCTGAGTTTAGTGTCATCCACAAGTTTTGAAATGGTGCCCTCCACGTCGACGCCTCGGTCCTATGTTGAAGAAAAACAGCATTGATGACTCTGCTGATGGCTGGAGAATCCCATTATATAGCAATTCACCACGGCTCTTTGTTTCCTATCATTCAGCTGACTTGGTGCCCATGCTCCACTGACAGTCTTCATCCCAAAACAATCAAGTTAACTGAACGCTAACTGCTTTTAACACATCCAGACATGTTTTCCTGAATGAATCCGCACTTATCCATGTGGTAATACATTTTGTCTCTGGATATCGTTTCCAAAAGCTCTTCCACCACTTGAGGTTAAACTGGTGCGTGTGTGGTTTACAAAATGATAATTAGCTACATTTTGTGAACAATGGTATACCATTTGCAATTCTACAATCCTCTGGCATCGTCCGTTATAACTAAGCAGGATTGGAAATTTGCGGCCCACTGCCCTCCGCAATTTCCAAACTTACTTTCCTCAACACCCTGCCCCTGAACCAATCCTGGTGAATTATCAACATTTAATTAAAACCAGGTTTATAATGCCTCCTCTATCTACAATTGTCGCCCACCCAATTTCACAACTACCTCGTGTTTCACTCTGTCTTTGGCAGTGTTTTTCTTTCTTGGCAAACACAATATAAGTCCTCTGGCTCCAGGCGCGAAATTCCGTTTTAGTCCCCTATTCGGCCCGTTCCTGTTTTCGCAACCCTTTATATTTATATCCATAAAGCAAAAAAAAAATCTGCTAGTCTATTCTCCCAGTCTCCCTTTTCTACCTGTATTTATTCTTCACTTCGCCAATGAATTTTCTATTATTTTCCATGGTTCTCACTTGCGGTGTAGTGTCCCCAGTGTAGTGTCCTCGGCCGAACCATCATCAAATGCTTCAACATTGATCTTCCGTCCAAGATATGGTCAGAAGTGGGGATGTTCGCTGATGATTGCAAAATGTTCAGCACCATTCACAACTCCTCGGATACTGAAGCAGTCCATGGCCAAATCCAACAAGACCTGGACAATATCCAGGCCTGGGCTGACAAGTGGCAAGTAACATTTACAGCACACAAGTGACAGGCAATAATAATCTCCATCAAGAGATAATCTAACCATCGCCCCTTGACGTCCGACTGCACTTCACTGAATCCCCACAATCAACATTCTGGGGGTTAATATTGACCAGAAACTGAACTGGACTAGCTATATAAATGCTGTGGCTACAAGAGCAGGTCAGAGGCTGTGGATCCCGCGACGAGTAACTCACTCCCTGACTCCTGAGAGCCTGTCTGTAATCTACAAAGCACAAGTCAGGAGTTTGATGGGATACTCCCCACTTGCCTGGATGAGTGCATCTCCCAAAACACTCAAGTAAATTGATACGGTCCAGTTCCACGCAGCCCGCTTGAGTGGCACCCCACGCACAATCATTCACTCCCTCCACCACTGACGGACGGTAGAAGAAATGTCTACCATCTACAGGATGCACTGTGGGGATTCACCAAGGCTCCTTAGGCAGCACCTTCCAAACCCACGACCACTACCATCTAGAAGGACAAGGGCAGCAGATAAATGGGAACACCACCACTTGGACGTTCCCGTCCAAGTCACTCACCATCCTGACTTGGAAATATATCGCCGTTCCTTGACTGTCACATGGTCAAAACCCTGGAACCCCCTCCCTAACAGAACTGTGGGTGTACCTACACCACAGGAAGTGCGGCGGTTCAAGAAGGCAGCTCACCATCAACTTCGCAAGGACAATTAGGATGGGCAATATAGGCTGGCCCAGCCAGCAAGCCCTCATCAGGTGAAGGAATAAAAGAAAACAATCTGACAGCCTTTACTTCTTTCCTTTTGCTCGATACATATTTCCTCATCGAAAACCTTTGGTTTTGTCTGGCCATCGTTTCCTAATCGTGGCAAGGAACCACGACTTCACCCAAACAATCTCTTTAAAGGCTGTCCCTGTGGCTTTCCTGAAAATATTTGGTTTCAATTCGTTTGGGCCAGAATAGGAAGAAAGTGTGTTAGCATCAGTGTGCGTTTGTGTTTGCGTGTGTGTACGTGTGTGCGCGTGTACGTGTCTGTGCGTGTGCATGTGTAAGAGAGAGAGAGGGAGACGGGTTGAAGGGGGGCGGGGATGTTGGGGGTTGAGAGGGAGAGATATATAGAGAGCCAGAGGGAGAAAAATGGAAAGAGAGAGATAGAGGGATATCGAGGGAGAGAGAGCTGGAGAAGAGACAGAGGGGTTGATGCAGAGATGTTTGCTTTTCATTTTATCCATTCGCCCCGTGACACTGGAAGTGGCTGCGCCCTGTGGAGTGGGAAGCGGATAACCCAGAGAATATTGGTTGATGCCTGTGACTCATTCAGTTCAACATCAAACTGTGCTCCTTCATAAAATGAAAGCAGATAAAATTCTGGGGTCACGTCAGTAAAAATCACTTTGGCAGATGAATAAACATAGAGCTGGTGGAGCAAGAATAAGATGGCGGCCGGAGATGAAGTGTCGCCGTATCTTTGTGAAAAGTTAGAAACTTAAATCGTGCCCCCACCTTCCACACCAGAGCTGTAATAAGGATAGTGTGTGAGGTTATTGTCATCTCTGCCCGGTGCTGAATAATTTACATTTACAGCGTTATCACAGGACGATATCACATCGATCCAGAACTCAGGCGACTCTGAAGCACCCCTGTCGACACCTTATGCTACTGTGACTCTGTGATCTGCCAGTAAATTCTTAATCAGGAGCGATCTGATGCTAAGTATGTTACCAGCAGTTGAGGAAGTGGAAGCTGGAATAGTCTTTGTTAAAGCTGCTGCAGTTATATAGTTGGCAGATGGATCTTGGATGGAGCTACTGGTCAGCACTGAGATGATGGAGTTCTTGTCGCAGCTCCTGACTCTGGTGTTTCCCGTGATTCTCTAAGCTGGAGTGTTATGAGATTCAAATCTTACTGAAAATAAAGTTTTCAAAGCAGGCCGGTCACCTGAGTACAGGCCTAGCTTAAGCAGTCCCTCCTCACACACAATCATCTCCTCCCATGAACCAGTCCAATGAAGATACATTGTCCTTTCTGGGAGGGAAAGCTGCCCTTCCTTTGGTAACTAGACCGAAACCCTGGCAGGTTGGATCTCTATGTTATTCTGCCAGTCAGGGATCAGAAGGAAGTTCAGGACCGAGAATGCACTGTTCTGCTTACAGTAGGAGATACTGCACCAAGAACCTGCTCCAGTTAAACAGAAGTGACAAGGTTTGGACCAGGCACCTTGAAAGAGCGGGCATCATAGACTGGGAAGGTGATGATCAAGCAAGATCATACCTGTTATATACTCCAGAAGGTACAATCCGCCGGAACATGATTCTCCTCCTCATCTGTTGAGAAGAACCTCCTATCATACTTTTAAGTTAATCAGGTAGACACAGTCAAGTGGGTGTACCTACATCACATCCATTGCAGCGGTTCAGTAAAGCAGCTCAGCACCACCTTATCAAGGGCAATTGGTGATGGGTAATAAACACCGGCCTAGCCAGCCGCCTGCCAAATCCCATGAATGATTAAAAAAATGTGCCAGAAAGAAAGGATACTCTGATTTTTCAACTCCAAACCAATAAAGATGGCCCAAAACAACTAGGCCTACAACCCTCCAGATGTGACCAGAACGAGATCTGGTAGAATTGTCAGGCCTCCAGACTGTCTGAATTTATAAAGTCATAGGCTTGAAGAAGGAGAAAGGGTAGCTGTAAAAAATATTGTAATGCAATTATGTTGGATTAAGAGTGGAGGGAACGGTACTGCGAGTACGTTCGGCATAGCAAGAGTTAATGTGAGACTGGAGAACAGCACTGCCCACAGCGTGATAGAAAGAGTGACATGACAGTATACCTAAGTTAGACAGGTTAGCGCATGGGACAGGCATGATCAGGAGACTTGAGTAGATGTCAGCATGGAGATAGCTCTTAGTCTGGCCTATAGTTTGTACACAACCACACAAAAACACACACACACACGTAAGCACACATACGCGCGCGCACACACACATACACACACACACCCATACACATACTGTTATGTGTTGCCAACAAACGGTTATTGTTCAACATTACAAGCCTCTGAACACCTACTGAAAAGAACTCTTACAACACAAAGTATCCAAGTTTACTGAGGATGAAAAGTAACGGGAAAGTGTGTGTTGGAGATAACGCAGAAAATTTGCAGAGGGAGATGGATGGGCTGAGTGTGTGGGAAAGAACAGGGCAGGTGGAATACAATATGCCGAAATGTAAACAGTTTCAGCTTGGTAACAGAAACTAGGAGAAATAAGTTATACTAAGATAATGCGGGACATTGCACAGCTCCTGCCTGTTGCACTGAGGCAAGTTGGATCTCAATGTTCAAAGCGTCTATGGGACGTATTTCCTATATCTCAGAAGAGGGTTTAATGGTGGGCCGCCTCTTTCCGCCTCACCATTTGATTGTGGAAAATTTGGGGAGCAGTTAAGTTGCTGAAATCCGTAATGGATGGAGAATTGAGTGAAGCCTTCGCTAGTGAATTGCGGGCCGTTATCGGACACCACCAGGTCCAGGATGCCAATGGGCTCTCCAGGTTGTTGGACTTGTTGTTGAACTTTCCTCGCACTAAAATTGTATTCCTTCTTAAATCAAAATAGGTATCGAAAGATTTCAGAACAGCTTCAAATTTACCCGGAGACTCATTTATTCCTTGGCTCACAATGATGTCATCGGTTATCGGACCTTCTGTTTCCAAAAGTGTTTTCAGTTCTTCAACCTGTGTCTCCTTATCTAACCCTAAAGCTATGGTATATCTTTTAAAAATGCCCGCCAACGCAACCAATTCTGTGCCTGAATTGCCCCTTGGATCAGCAAAGATCGACCTGTTAGCTCTGATTTATTATCCAAGGCTGTTTTTCTTTCAGCAGAGGGGAGTTCAGATTTAATTGCTGTTGCACTTTTAAAGGTGGATCTGCAGAAACCGTTTAGTTCACTTCACCCCGCGCTTTTTGGGGTTTGGCGGTCTCCAGCGGCGATGTCGGACCCGACCTCAAAGTGATCTATTTTCTTTGCAGCAAGTCTTTGAATCGAACGTTTGGATATTCTCGCGAATTTCCCAGAGTAGAGTCTTCAATTGATCAAAGGGGATTTCCGAATTTTACTGAGGCGACAAATGTTTTTATTTCAACGGTTCTAGGCCGCCGACTCTGGACTCGGGCTGGGGGCGGTGATTGAAGAAATGGACTGTTCTGCCTGATTAATTCCCTCAATACTTTTAAAGACCCGTTCAGCCTTTGTACCTATTTTTAAATATTATTTAGCTAACTCGCCCTTGCGATCTGGCTCGGTTATTTGACTCTGTATTGGATGAGGATTCACAATGCCCGGGGCGGGCTTTGCTGGAGTCCTTCAGCTACACAGTGGATTTCTCTTCTGCCCTTGAGCCTCCAGTTCTGCAATGGGGTTTCTTCTTAGGCGACCTACATCTGTTCTCTTCAGTTTTGGTGAATTCGTCAGGTCAGGATGTGGTTCCTTTAGTTTTTCAGATTTTGGGGTCTTTCCCCAGCTTGTCTTGAGTTCTGGGTTCGGTCATTAGTTGCTACCAAGTTGTAAGAGTTCTGTCCATTTGTCTTACGAAGAAAGTTCAACTGTTGAACAGTCACTGTTTATTGGTAACACACAGCTGTATACATAACCACCAGTATAGCCCAGACTAAGAGCTATCTCCATGCAGTTTTCTACACGAGCGTCTCTAGTTCACGTCTTTCCGATGTCCGAACCTGTCTATCCCAGGTTTACTGTCATGTGACTCTTTACATCACACTGTGGCGGTGCTGTTTTCCAGACTCACATGAACTCTTGCTGTGGGAAACAACTTTATCCTACACTTCGAACTCAGTTCCATCATCTCAGCCATTAATATCGAATGTACATAGCTGAGACCGAAGTATTCATCCATCCAGCACCCCACTAATTACAACCTGCCAAGGTGAAAATGTCACTTTTCTTCCTACTCTCTGTTGTCTGTCCATTAGCCAATTCATTTTCCATGCTAGAATTGACGCCAAATCCCATAATTCCTAAGTTTGTATAAGAACCTTTAAGGATTCTTTAATGGATGCTTTCTGAAAATCCAAATTTAGTGCATTCACTTGTGTTCCCTTTATCCCCCTCATAATTACATCCTCAGAAACGCTGATAAGATCGCCGTACTCAATTTCCCCTTCACAATCTTGTGTGGAGTTTATTGAATAACATTATGATTTTCCAAGTGTTCTATTAGCACATCCCGAAAAGAAAGGAAAATATCATTTTGCCTGGCAGTGATGTGAAGCTAATAGTTCCCCGTTTTCTTTCTTGTCCTCTTCCTACATATCGGGGTTTGTTACTTTCCAATCCTTGGGAACTGTTCTGGATTCTAAGTAATTCTGAAAGATCGAATCCAATACATCTGCTATCTTTGCAGCTACCTCTTCTGTCAAACTCCATGTTGCAAGTGGAAAGGTCTAGGAGATTGCTTGAAACTTACCTCCATGAATGTCTCCAGAAATCTTTCTTTCCTGGTACAGAGTTACACAAGTTCAATATATTCACTTGATATTTGGTTTCAGGTTTATTCTGAATCGTTTTTGAGCCAAATCCCGATTCCCCATTATAATTCCACCTTTCTCTGAGTCCAAAGGGTCAATGTTTACTCTCACAATTATTTTCTTTCATCTGCATAATTTATAGAAATGTTTACAAACTTTTTTTAAAGTTAGCAGTTGGTGTAATATCATATTCTCTTTACTCTATCCTTGTAAATTGTAGATCCTCTTTGGCTGAAACCTAAAAGCTTTCGATTTCCGCGGTTCATTACTATGGTATCTTTAAGCACTCTTGTTCGTAACGGTTGCGCTGTTCTTCTTTGTCTTGGGGCTGATACAACTTAAATGGATGTATACGTGTTTAAAATTGTACAGTAAGTATTTTAATGAGAACCATTGTTTGTCCAAAATCATATCTTTAAATGTGGTGACCTAACTTACATTTGACAGCTCGAATTCAAAAGCTATTTGTTTGCTATTTTGAGACTCATCATCCGAGATTCAGCGTAAACCAAATCATTTACAAAAACAAAATCTAATCTCCTACCTTATTATTTTCAGTCTCCCTTAGAAATCGCGTTCTATAAGATTATTAATTAAACCGTCTTCATTGCACACTACTAGATCTAAAAGGGATCTAAACTAGATCCACAACCTTTTTTGGGTCGTTGAAATGCTGATCCACAAAATTATCATGTATATGTTGAGGCACATCTCCCCTGGGATTTCATTCTGATGATGAATTTCAATGGCAGGCGTTTTGTGGACTGACCTGCTCAACTTTGCCATTGCCGTTCTGAAGTCACTGAAGCGGAAGCGCTGTTTGTTTGTTAAGTGACTGGAGCTAACGCCAGATGTTATGCAAGCTGCTTTTCTCAGCTGGGAACGGACTGTACTATAAAGGGGATCACTTAAGGATCTCAGATACATTCCAATGGGAACTGCAAAACAGGGCAGGAGGCGAAGATTCTTCTAAAGACTGGAACGGCCAATAATTCTACAGATCAAGGATATTTACTATCCCGTGCTGGTAGCCATTGGTACTCCTGGTAAGTCAGTATTTCCTGCTGTCTGATAGCTGTTGAATATCTCACTGTTAATGATTATGTAACAGAAAGAGAATTCCCTCCTTGCTTTGACACTTGTCCAGCGGGATCATTTGATGAACATAAGCGGGAAATTCAGGTGTCCACCTCGCCGGCGAGGGGCTCTGCAGGTCGGCAAATTGGGAGAATCGATTTGCTCTCTATGATTTTCGCTACTCCATTATTTTATCAGAGCATAAAATCCAGTGACTTTATTTATTCACTCCTGGGATGTGGGCGCCGGTGGGTCTGTCTGCAGATGGCGTTGACCAAGACATCCCCCTCCATTGTTTTACATTGCCTTGTAGTGAACTGGGACCGCACTCTCTTGGTTCAATTAGCATGCACCGATTCTTTAATGGAAAATCTTGTTCACGAAATTGCTGTAGATTTTTTTAAAGAGCTAACAGAGACGGTTGATAAGGGCACCACTTTTGATATGGTGTTCATGGTCTTCCAAACACCATTTGACACAATATAACGCAACAGACTTGTGAGCAAGTTTGCAGCTCGTGCAATAAAAGGGACAGTAACAAGGTGGAGATGGAACTCGCTGAGCGAAAGGAAACGGGAAGTTTTGGTGAATAGATTTCTTTGTGCGTTGGATGAAGGTTTGAACTGCAGTTCCCCAGGGGTCAGTGTTGGGACACGTGCTTTCCCTGATATGCATTAATGACCTAGACCCTCGTGTATAGGACAAAATGTTAATCCTTGCAGATATAGAAACCCTTGAGGTATTCCGAAATGTGTCGAGGATAGTATAGAACATCAAAGGGACGTCGACAATTTGGTGGAATGGCCGGACAAGAGGCAGATGAAGTTTAATGCAAAGTGATGTGAAGTGATTAATTTTGGTAAGAAAAAAATGGAAGGTCATTATAAAATAAAGCGTACAACTCTGAAGGGTGTGGAGGGACAGACAGACTTGGTTGTATATGTTCATAAATTGGTTAATGCTGAAAAAAGGCATTTTGTCAAAGATTGTTGCCTTGCAATGAGAGTGATAATGACAATCGCAAGACCAGCAAAGTCAGGGAAGTAACAACTTTATAATGTCTAATAAGAGAGTGCTGAGTGACTGGCAAGTGGACTCTGATTGGTAGAGGTGTTGCTGTGGAGAAAGCACTGGTCGATGGCTACTGAATTGTTTCAAATTTTAAACCACGTGGCTTGGAATTCACCAAGGCATTGCACCGATGAAAGAAGGAACGAATGGCTATCACTTATTTTGTTTCGCTGAAACAGGCGCATTGTGTGTACATGTTCTTTCTGGCTGCAAAGATCACTGCTCTGGGTATTGATATATGTAGCTCTTTGTACACACAGAGCCCAACTCACAGTCTTCAATTGGTTTTCAGCATAATTTTTTTCTCACTGAGGAATATTTAGCAAATGTTGTCCAATCGCAGAATGACATCAAATTTGGACACTGTGTGTTGAGTTTTGCGAGCACGGGCTGGTTGGGTACGGTATGTACCTTGCCCGTTGTGAACAGGAGAAGGGAGATGCTGTTTGATAGGAGACCTATCAAATCGTATCAAACAGCACGTCACTTCTGCTGTCGGAACGGGCAAGGTACAGACCGTGGTTGCAGAACTCAAAATACAGTGTCCGACATTAGATGTGATTCTGTCATCGGTCAGCATTTGCTAAAAATTGCCATGACATTGTTATTCATGTGATTGTCCACATGAGGGCAAGACGAAAAGCATCGACAAAATGTCTTTTTTCAACAGTACTCAAGTTCTGTATTACTAAGCGACCGATTGTTCATGAATATTGAAGGGAACTGGGCATGTTGACAGTGCTCTGTCGTATCCTGGGGTTTATCAATAGAGTACAATAGCAAGAAGTTAAAGTTGCATTTGTACAAGGCCTCAGTTCGACCTCAGCTACAGTATTGTGTCCAGTTCTGGGCGCCACGCTTCAGGAATAATGAGAAGGCATTAGAGAGGTTGCAGAACAGATTGACTGGAATGGTTCCAGGGATGAGGAAATTTGGTTATGAAGATAGATTGGATAAGTTAGGACTGTTTTCCTTAGAGAAAGGAAATTGAGAGCAGGTTTGATGGAGTTGTTCGAAATCATGTGGCGTTTGGACAGAGTAGATAATTGTCCCATTCGTGAAAGGATCGAGAAGGAGAGGGAAAATGTTTGGAGTAATTACTAAAAGGAGAAGTGATATGAGGAGAAATATTTTGGTGCAGTGAGTGTTCGGGATTGGAGTGCACTGCCCGAGGCTGTAGAGGAGACCGATGCAATTGAAACACTCACAGTTAATTAGACTGTTATCTGAAAAGGAAGAATGTGCAGGGTTACAGGAAGTAGGGGTGGCGGTGGAGGGGTGGACGGGGGGAAGGTGGGATGCGGGGAATAATGTTAGATGGGTTGCTCATTCGGAGAGCTGGTGCAGACACGAGGGGCCGAATGGTCCCCTTCTGCACCATAACAATTCTGTGATTCCGTGCGATTCCTGTTCATTTAATCACAGCCAGAGCATCGATTGCAAGGGCTTCTCTTCCCACTTCTGCGCCATTACCTCTGATATCGAAACCGCCGCGAGGACCTATTCCTGTCCGCTTCCTATTTCCCATCAACATGCTGCCACTCGTCGACATTACGCACAAACAGAGCAATTGTTTTCACATGAACAGGGACTCAATCAGGAACTCACCCAGACTCCTTCGGCCGCAGCTTCAAAATCCACGACCGTTTGGAAGGACATGGACAACAGAATCGAGGGAACAACACGACGTTGAAGTTCCCCTCCAAGCCACTGATCATTCTGACTTGGAGATCTATCGTCATTCCCTCATTGCAGCTCGGTCAAAATCCTGGAACGCCCTCTGTAACAGCACTGCGGGTACACCTGCACCACATGGACTGCAGCCGTGCAAGAAGGCGGCTCCCCACCACCTTCACAAGCACAACAAGGGATGGGCAACAAATGCTGGCCTAGCTCGGGAATGGATAAAACAAACGTCCGCTGTTGACACCCAGATCTGCCTCGCAATCAAACCTGTAGATTGCTCCACCTCGACCGATTCATCAGGCTGCTTATCACAGATCCAGCAGCGAATGATCCTAAATCTACACCCATTAAATATCAGGAAGACGGAAGCCATTGTTACTGGTCTCTTCAAAACTCCATTGCCTAACTTTGACACCTTTCCCCTGCTGAGAAATTGTATTGGACTAAGGAAGTTTGTTTTCACCATGAGGTGGCTTTCTGACCACAGTTCCAACGTATTTCGTGACCAGTCTTTGATCATCTCCGTAACATTGTCCGACTTTGCCTTGTCTCAGTTGATCTGCTGTTGAAATCCTCATTCCAGCCTTTGTCACCTGCAGACTTTGCTATTCCAATGCACACCCGCCCGGCCTCCTACATTCTGCCTTCCATTAGCTTGTGGTCATAAAATCTCTGCTCCCGAACCCTTATCCACAACGAGTCGTGTTGACATATCATGCCTGAGCTCGCTGGTGTAAATCATCTCCCGGTCAAACAATGCCTCGATTTTAAAATCCTCATCCTTGTTTGTCACCCACCCCCACCACCCCACCGGCTCCCCCTCCGCCCCCCCCCAACCACCTATCCACACCCCGGCCCCCCACTCCCGCCGCTCCCCACACCCCAACACCCATTACTCCCTGGTCTTGCCCATTGTAAACCTGAAATCCCCTGCAACCCCACAGACTGCGGTGAAATTTGCAATCTTCTAAATTTGGCATCTTGGACATCCCCTGTTTTAGTTGTTCCACGATTCGTTCCCGTATCTTTGGTGCTTAGGTTCAACTCTCTGAATTTCCCGCCAAATCGCCCCTTCCCCCGCCTCTCCACGTCTCGTCGGCCTTTCAAGATACTTGTTACAGTTTCACTCTTTCACCAAGCTTTTCGCCAACGTCCTAAAAGCTCCCCACGTGTTCTCTGTCTAGTTTGCTTTTACGGCACTTCCTTGAAAGCGCTAGATAAATATTTATTGTTTAGCTGTTGCTGTTCACACCCCACCTCTCCTTAATCGCACAGCAATGGAAGATATGTGGACTTTTTTGCAGTTTAATTGAGTTAAGCATGGAAAACAAATCATTGTAGAAAAATGACAGATAATTGACTGATCCCTCATGTTTTACTATATCGTCCCAAGTCGGTAAACCTCAGCCACCACCCCACAGTGAACCATCCCCCTCCCCCCGCTGCACACCACGGCCCCAGCCCCCCGACCCCTGCCATGTGTTATCAGCGTCTGGGTCTCGATGGTGTGGACCGTTCTCTTTGACCATTCCCCTTCCTGAATCCGAACGAACCTGTTACCTCCTAAATGAAATGTGTTTGAAGGTAATTGAGTCTTCAATGATTTATTTGATTCAAAAGAAATGTCATCAATGCTGGCCGAATATTCTAAAAGGAAACCGTGTTCCCAACTGAAAGTAGCAACAAATCTGCACGTTGCCCCACAAATTGTGACCGGAGGTTTCTGAGTGCCACCCCCACTCCCCAACCTTATTTAACTCTTCTTCCTCTTACAGTGAATCTTTTGACAATAGTGACCGTCTGCAGAGGAAAGTGCCACCTTCCAATAAGTATCTCCATTCACATGGTGGCCATGGCAGCTGTGCACCTACTGGCCACGCTCGTCTATAGAGTTGCTCATCAAATTCTCAGGGAACGTTTTCCATATTCATTCCTCTTCAACACTGTCATTTGCAAACTTATGGTGTACATGACTTGTACCAACGTCGGCTTGTCCGTGTGGTTTACTGGCTGCTTCACATTTGACCAGTTTGTAGCTATATGTTGTGAGAAACTGAAAACCAGGTATTGTACAGTGAGAACTGCGTCCATCGTCATAATAATTGTTTCTGTGATAATGTGTTTAGAGAACATCCCTTTCTGGTTTGCATTTGAACATAAAATAATAATGAACAATATTCAGTGGGGTTTCAGCCCCAATGTGGCCTTTTTCAGATCGCCTGCAGGCGGAGCCTACTTCAGATTACAATGTTTTCTATTTTCATTGGTTCCTTTTGTATTGATATTGCTGTGTAATTGTTTAATGGTCAGACGCATTGTAGTAACCAATATTGCCCGCAGGAGACTCCGGACTCCCAGGACTGGGAATCAGCGCGATCCAGAGATGGAGAACCGAAGGAAATCCATTATTTTTCAGTTCGACGTGTCGGCCAATTTTATATTGTTGACAAAACAAAAACAGAATTACCTGGAAAAACTCAGCAGGTCTGGCAGCATCGGTGGAGAAGAAAAGAGTCGACGTTTCGGGTCCACACGACCCTTCAACAGAACTGAATATGTTGGTATACTGAATATATATATTATATTGTTGAGTCTGATATCAGTGCTGAGTCAGTGGACTGGTGCCCTGGTCCTACGTATCCAACCAGTATATACAGATCCTGAATATATTGCCAATGAGACCGGATATATGCTCATCCAGTTGAAGTCTTCTATAAACACGTGCATTTATGCAGCGACACAAGCAAAGTTCGTGGAAGAGCTCATTAATGTAGTGAAATCTCCTTGGATATTTATTTTGTCCGTAGTTAAAAATATAAAAAAACAAAGCCAAACGACCTGCCCAAGTTAGAGCAGAATTACAGCCCGTGATTCCGTACAGAATGGCCACCTTCCGTTTGGATCAAAGGGATTTGTTGTCATTGAAAATGGACAGGCATCAGAAAACATTTCCTGACCTTAGAGCCGTGTGTTTCATGTCTACTCTCCGAAACTGTGCAGCTCAATTTGCTGCTGAAACCTTCGACCTTTTACCTCACATCCAAAGGGAACAGTCATACTTGAGGTTCAGATATGGAGTCGAACACGTGGGAGTTTGAGCTTAGTGCCTTCCACTCCAGCTACAGGAATAATACTCTCTGTTATATTAAGTGATAGATTCCTTTAGAATAGAAGCAACGAAGTGGGTGTTGAAATCGTGGTTGTTTATAGTTTACCTGTAATATTGATGTGAATGTTACAAACCCTGGACCTCAGTCAGGTTTCACTCTCCATTTTTTCCAGGAGTAATAGACAAGCGTCCTGTCTCCTGATCAGTATCTAATTATAACGGTAGCATGAACTTGGCTTATCGTATTAACTTCAACTCTCAATTGTTCGTGAACATGTCGGTATTTTGTAACAAAGAAACAGATCATTCCATCCAGCCAAACCTTTTGGGCCTTTACCCTCCAGACAAGAAAATATTCCCAATAAATTTTAGCCGCCTTGTAAGAACATCACCTGCTTCTTTTTAGTCACCAGCATATTTATTTTCCTCTTTATTTTGGAATAACTTCTGAATCTGCGAATTCCACCATCTCCCAGTTCTCCAGTAAAGACCTTTCTTCACCATAATTTCTAAATCGTTCTGTCATTTAATATTTTATATCTGGCGTTTAGTTCTTGATCCCTCAACTGACGGGCGCTATCTGCATCTATTTATCCAGTCCTCCTGAATATAATCCAGATGGTCACGACTCGACAAATAAAATCAACCTGATATCAATAACCAAACCAGTGAGTGTCTGGGAAGTGGAGTTAAGAGAATTCATTCATAGCTCTGTCTTGCAGTTGGTTGTGATATTGGTTATACTGATTAATGTGAATATTAGCTTTCATAACTTCAACAGTACCCTAAACATCTGGGGAATGGAGGGCAAGATTCCAAACAAATGACTCCAGGCCACCCCCAACACCCCACCCACACCCCCAACCCCACCCCCACCGCTTTATTCTCCTAGACAACCAGAAAGGAGAGCATTTTCTGTATTGAATATAATGATGTCCATAATCTGGAGGCTATCTATGGACACGCAAAAGTGAAACTATGATCACGAAGAGCCAAGGATGATTGAAATGTTCAAAAGAGCAGTTCCAATGTAAGACCATAACTACTAAATAAAATGCTTAACCTGGTTCTGAAGAGCGGAATTCACCAAACGAGCGGATGGAGGGCACAGACATAATATAGGTCATAGTAAGTATATGATCTTGAGGAGATCTAATTTAGTGTTGAATTTAAATACTTTAACCTCAATAACAGGCACTTAAACAAAAAGGTTGATCAGACTATCCTCTGGTGCGTTCAAGCTATAGTAGTTTTCCTTTATTTTTCAGCTATATTAACCTTAATCTTTGCCGGTTACACGGGGAAGTAACAGTCTAAAGAAAGTACTTTTGGAATGGCCTGAGCCGACCCTGCAACAATAGTCAGTTCTAGGATGAAGTAATAAGGTATTTAATTTGATCCACCCATTGCCTATGATGTCAACATTTTAAGAGGACGGAATGACATCGCGATATTTTCACTAAATTAGTATTCAGAGACCTGGGGCAATGTTCTGGTGACCGGGGTTCGAATCTCGCTAAGGCAAATGGTGAAAAATAAATTCCTCAAAATAATCTGTAAGCAAAAGTTTGATGATGACCATGAAACCATTGCCGATCGTCATAACAACCCACCTGCTTCACTGATGTGCTTCAGGGAAGGAATCTTCCAGACATTAGCTGGTGTGGCCTACGTGTGACTCCAGACCCACAGCATTGTGGTTGACACTTAAACGCTCCCTGAACAATAAATGGGCAATAAACGCTGACCGAGACCCCCACACCGCATGAACGAATAAAAAAGTCAGATTTGAGAACCGTCTTGTGTGGTTCTCCTGAGGAAACACCTGAACGGGCACCGTTTTATGTAACATGATAGACACAAAAATAAGGACAGACTTGCTTTTAAAATGTTTTATTCTTGGATATTTATCACGAGTGAAATTATCAATAAATAAATATTTCAGCTTCATTGCAATCAAACAATGCATGTTAGGGGCATTGTCTAGTACGCGGAAACAAACGTCCACTGACTCAAAGAATTACTGTCTATTCGGCTTCAGATACTGAACTCAGCGCTCTGCTTTGTTTGGGTCGCCCACCAACAGTAGCTCGGAGTGACTGCAATTTCAAATCCCCCCTTGTGTATTACTGCATCCTTAATAAACCTATGGCAGATCACCTCAATGTTCAAGAATGTTATTGTAAACCTTACATGTACAATGGATTTTGAACTTCAATTGTGAAAGAGCTACATTTGTTGAGTTCGGTGACCTAACACTTTACCCGTCACACTTTAATGTTCCACATAATCGTGAGGCTCTCCGAAAGCCAAAGTCTAGATTGTTGGCGGATCACGTGGCGGCCAGTCTCTGCCAATCCCACAGGCAGCCTGATTTGGGGAACTGTTGATGATCTTCTTTTATTTCTGCGCAATAACGACATTTTCCTTTAAGATAAAAGCAAAATACTGCGGATGCTGGAAATCTGAAGCAAAAACAAAAATTGCTGGAAAAACTCAGCAGGCCTGACAGCATATGTGGAGAGAAAGACAGAGTTAAAGTTTCGAGCCCGTCTTCTTTCGAACTAAAGAGGTGAAAATGTGGTGAAGTGTAAACTGTTTAAGGCGGTGGGATAGTTGAAGCTGGGTAGAAGGCCAGTGGTAGGTAGCGGCAAAGGAGAGATTGCAAAAGATGTAATAAGAATAAATCCGAAGTGGTGATACTGGCTAAAGGTGGTGCTAAATGTGGTGCTAAAGGTGACATTAAGAGTAGAAAGCAGAATAAAACGACGAATACATTTTTTAAAAAGTAATTGAAATAGGTGGGGAGAAATTATATATATATATATTAATAAACACATTTTTGAAAAAAAGGATCAAAAAGGCGCGAGGTTGCAGGAGAGAGTTCATCATATGAAGTTGTTGAACTCAATATTCAACCCAGAAGGCTGTAAAGTGCCTAGTCAGAAGATGAGGTGCTGTTCCTCCAGTTTGCGTTGAGCTTCACTGGAACAATGCAGCAGGCCACGGACGGACACGTGGGCATGAGAGAAGGGTGGAGTGTTGAAGTGGCAAGCGGCAGGAAGGTCTGGGTCATGCTCGTGTCCAGGCCGTATTTGTTCCACGAAGCAGCCACCCGGTCTGCGTTTGGTCTCTCCAATGTAGAGAAGACCGCATTAGGAGCAACGAATGCAGTAGACTAAGTTGAAGAAACTGAAGCGCTGCTTCACTGGGAAGGAGTGTTTGGGCCTTTGGACGTTGAGGAGGGGGGAAGTAAAAGGGCAGGTGTTGCACCTGCTGCGATTGCATGGGAAGGTGCCGTGGGAGGGGTTTGAGGTGTAGGGGGTGATGGAGGAGTGGACCAGGGTGCCCCAGTGGGAACAGTCCATACCAAATGCCAACAGGGTGGGTGAAGGGATGATGTGTTTGATGGTGGCGTCATGCTGGAGTTGGCGGAATTTGTGGAGGATGATCCTTTGAATGCGGAGGCTGGTGGGTTGAAAAGTGAGTACATGACCTATCAAGGTTCTGGGAGGGGGAGGAAAGTGTTAGGGCAGAGGCGTGGGAGATGGGTGGGACGCACTTGAGGGACCTGTCAACCTACGTGGGTGGGAAACCGCGGTTCAGGAAGAAGGAAGAAATGTCAGAAGAATTGTTTAGGAAAGTGGCATCATTGGAACAGATGCGACGGACTTGAAGTAACTGGGAGAATGTGATGGAGTCCTTATATGAAGCAGGGTGTGAGGAGCTGTAATTGAGGTAGCTGTGCGAGTTGGTTGGATTGTAATGAATATTGGTGGACAGTCTATAACCAGAACTTGAGACAGAGAGGTGAAGGGAGGGAAGAGAAATGTCGGAGATGGACCATGTGAAAGTGATGGAGGGTGGAAATTGGAAGCAAAATTGATACATTTTTCCAGGCCCAGACGAGAGCATGAAGTGGCACTGAAACAGTCATCGATGTACTGGAGAAAGAGTTGTGGGATGGGTCCTGAGTAAGACTGGAACAAGGAATGCTCCACATATCCCATAAAGAGACAGGCATAACTCGGGCCCATGTGGATACTCATAGCCACACCTTTTATTTGCGGAAGTGAGGTGAGTTTAAGGAGAAATTGTTCAGTGAGAGAACAAGTTCAGCCAGACGGAGGAGAGAGGTGGTGGATGGGGATTGTTCGGGTCTCTGTTCAAGAAGATGCGGAGAGCACTCAGACCATCCCGGTGGGGGATGGATGTGTAGAGCGATTGGACGTCCATGGAGAAGAGGAGGCGGTTGGGGCCAGGGAACTGGAAATTGTTGATATGATGTCGGGATCAGGGGAATCGTGGATGTCCGTGGGACAAGACTGGAGAAAGTGAGAGAGAATGGGGTCAAGATACGAAGAAATAATTTCCATGAGGCAGGAACAGACTGACACGATCGGTCTACTGGGCCAGGCCTGTTTGTGGATTTTGGGGAGGAGGTAGTAGCGTGCTTTCCGAGGTTGGGAGATTGTGAGGTCGGAAGACCATGAGGTTGGAAGCTGTGTCGAGAAGATCCCCAGAGGTGTTCAGGCCAGGCACCGCCTTGGAAACAATGTCCTGACGTTTGGTGGTGGGGTCATGGTCCATGTGGAGGTAGGAGGAAGTGCCTTTGAGTTGGCACTCAGCCTCTGCGAGGTAGAAATCAGTGCACCAGACAACAACAGCGCTACCTTTGTCAGCAGATTTAATAACATAGTTAGAGTTGGGACTGAGAGAATGGAATGCGGCAACTTCAGAAGAAGACAGGTTAGAGTGAGAGAGAGGAGCAGAGAAATTGAGACGGCCGATGTCACTCTGACAGCTCTCAATGAAAAGATCAAGAGCAGGTAAGAGGCAGGAGGGAGGGGTCCAGGTGGAGGGAGAATACTCAAGGCGGGTGAAAAGGTCCTTTGAAGGTTGTGGGGGAGAGCGGGGCGGGGGGGGGGGGGGGGGGGCGGTGCGGGGGTTGGTGTGGGGGCGGTGGACTCCTGCCCAAAGAAGTGAGCACGTAGACAAAGGCGCCGGAAGAAGAGTTCAGCATCGTGCCGAGCCCAGAATTCATTGAGGCAAGGGTGTAAGGGTATGAACCTGAGTCCTATACTGAGCACTGAACGTTCAGCATCAGAGAGGGGAAGGTCAGAGGGCATGGTGAATACACGGCCGGGGCTGGGATTGGAAGACTGGATGGGGCCAAAGGGGTGGGGAGGGTTGGAGGGTCCTGGCTGGGCTTTCATATCAATGATTTGTTGGAGCTTGCGCCCTTTAGCCCCTGAAATAGAGAGACAAGGTTTATTTTTAAGGCCTCGGATGAGGGGAAGAATGTAATGAAACTGGGGACAAGGACAGCTTTGAGATAGGGTAAGTCGGTGGTGGTGGATGGAAAGGTCGGGTGTGATCATATAACAGTGCACGGCACTGAGTGTGGATCTCAGGATGCAGCGAGAACAGCAGCCCAAGGAGGGTTGTATGTCTCGGGGATACCTGTAACCCTGGGCGGTTTCAAAACATGAGGGACAGAGCTTCAGTTGGAACCACGAGGGGTAAATTGGAGGCGGGGACAGTCACTGAGGAAGGAAGAATGGCTGTGAAAGCGAGTTTTACTGAACACCTTGTCAAACACCAGAATGGAAATGGAAAGCAATGAAGGTGAAAAGGGGAAAAGAGACACGCGGAAATCCTGTCGGAGTGAAGAACAGTGCTTCTGCAAGGTAGGCATTCCTGGACGTGAGCGGCAGTCAATTAAACACTAAGTTAAAACCTAAATACTGTGGATGCTGGAAATCTGAAACAAAAACAACAATTACTGGAAAATCTCAGCAGGTCTGACAGCATCTGTGGAGAGAAAGACAGAGTTAACGATTCGAGTCCGTTTGACTCTTCTTCAGAACTAATGAGAAGTGGAAACTTTTTTTTTCCTCTCCACAGATGCTGTTAGACCAGCTAAGTTTTTCCAGCATTTTCTGTTTTTGTTATGTATAATTAGACGTGGAGTAATTAAGACAAAGGGAGAGGGGACCAGAGGAAACATATCACTAATTTGCTGAATTTATGGCAGAAATTTCGTAATTATACGCAGATGAACAATAATGGGAGGGAATATCTCCTGTTGTTCCTCGGTGCGGTAGCATTCCATGTCAGGTATAATACATCATAAATTATCTCTATCAAATATTGAAACTGATGGAGCAAATGAAACCACGTAACCAGCCGGATTTGAACCTGCGCAGGGAAACTCTGATGGACTTTGTAGTCCATCGCCTTAACCACTCGGCCATGACTACGCTATGGGGGAGCGCAAATTACCCTGATATCGGCTCAAAACAATTCTCAGCGCGAGACTCGCGATGTGATTTTGACTTGATCTGCTGGATCTAAATGCGTTTCAACACTCTGCTGCTTGCATGGATCTGTATTTTTCCTCATTTCGGCTGAATGTGGTCTGATCTGGGAAGATTTTTATAGTTCATTATTCTCGAAAACTGCATGTGTACCTGTGGGTTATTTTTCAATGTATTTGAACTGTAAAGGAGAATTAAATAGGCAGAAAAAAGCCCTTCCAGATTGAAGTCAGATGCAGCCGGATAAATGAACAAGAGTAGAGTAACACGTAAGGAGATCTTTAAATAGCAGATTCATGAAATTAATTTTCATTTAATGCACAAAATCAAAAGCACATCCATATGATCCTTTTGTCATTTCAACGACATTTAGGTATCCTTACCTGCCCGCCTAATGGTTAGGATTTCCGCGGTTCTGGTTCGATTTCGATTCAGAAAAGTGCATTTCACAAAACAGTTAACATGTCAGATCACATTTGTGGATGAAGGATAATTGCATTCAGCCTATTAATATCCGCCGCATGCGGAAGCAGATTTCTATTAAGTAATAAGGGGCCTTTCACGTGTCAGGCGAAGCTGATAACTTCGACACGATGTAAACACCCATGTCTTTGGTCTCAGCTCGAAGAAAATGTTAAGAGAGGCAGTGAAATGTTGAATCCACTGCACTCACTTCAGCAAGTGTCACAACGTTCAAAGCCATACAAGTGACAGAGGGAAAAAATATACTTTACATTTTTTTAAATTCCTGACTCAACTTCCGAATTTCCTTCCCGGAATTTTCGGCAGGAGATCACTCTCTTTCGGATACATTTAGATGGAAAGCGACCGCCCTCCGGCTCCGGAAAGCTCCGTTCTAATTCTGTGAATGGGGTAAACTTTGTTTGGACGGTGTATTACGAGTTCCCATAACCACATAAATCTTATGAACACGACACTAGAGGACGACATTCATGGACAAATTGACCAGGTTACACCGCTGACAGGTATACCCAGGCACTAGCACCTCTGAGCAGATATACACAGGGGGACCACGGATGCACACAGGAACCTAGGGCTACCACAGTGGAAGTAGGGGTTCCTACGGCTACCACAGTTGGACAGGGATACACAGGAACAACAACCGGACAGGGGTGCACAAAACCTCGCACAGCTGGTTGGAATATTCAGGGGTTGGAACAAATTGGAGTCGATGCCTAAGGATTTTGGATTTTTAATTTTCTATCAACAAAAAATAATTATAAGATGCAAATAATATTTATCACATTTTTATTCATTTTAAGGGATGCCGTCATCGTTGCCAAGGCGATCATTTAATGCCAATCCCCATTTTCCCATGAGGAGGCAGTGGTGAACTGCCTTCTTGAACTGCTGCATTCACTGTAGTTTTGGCACATCCATAGTATTGTTAGGGACGAAGTTCCAGGATTTTGACCCAGCGACAGTGGAGGAACGGAGTTGTATTTACAAGTCAGGAATGCGAGTGGCTTGGGAGGGACTTCCAGGTGGTGGTGTTCCATCTGTCTACTGCCCTGTCCACCTAGATGGGAGTGGTCGTGGGTTTGGAAGGTGCTGCCAAAACTGCCTTCGTAAGTTTCTGCAGTGCATCTTGCAGATGGTACACACTGCTGCTGCTGTTTGTCGGTGGCACAGCGAGCGAATGTTTGTGAAAGGGGTGCCAAGCAATCGGGCTGCTTTGCCACGGATGGTGTCAAGCTTCTTGAATGTTGTGGGAGCTGCACTCACCCAAGCCAGAGGAGAGTATTCCATCACACTCCTGACTTGTGCCTTGTGGATGGTGGACAGGCTTTCGGGAGTCAGGAGGTGAGTGACTCGCTGCAGGATTCATAGCTTCTGACCTACTCTTGTAGCCACAATGGTTCGCCCAGCTCAGCTTCTGCCAGGTATGACCCCAAACAGTGAAGCATTTTCCTCCTGATTCCCATTGGCTCCAGTTCTGCTAGGGCTTCTTGATTCCACACTCGGTCAAATGCAGTGTAGATGTCAAGGGCAGAAACTCTCACCTGTCTTTGTTGATCATCTTCAGAAATGCTTTGCCTTCACTTATACCCCCTCTATGATATCCAGAGCAAATGAAGCTTCACACAGTGCGATGACATATTCTGGTTCTATATATGTAGACATGGGCAATTTCCATTAATTACTTTGTACCCCATAACTCTAATGCCTTTGACGTAGATGCATGGTACTCCTGTTCCTTTTTCCGGTTTAATTGAAATAAATGTATCCAACAGATTGATGGGATGTGTCCAATGTGTGGTTGAAGAGAGTGAGCATGCTTTCTGCTTTTGTGCGCTGAATGTCATCTCATTTTCAGCCCACACTGCTGGCTTACAACAATGAGAAATGTGTAAATCTCCCTCTGTCGGTGCAGGGCCTCTCCATGAGCAAGTTCTCAACTGTGCATCTTCCCAGTGACCATGGAAACGGGTTCCTCACAGCCCCAGGCTGAAGTTTCAGAAAAACACAGAGCGGGTTAGCCCCAGACATGCCGTGTCCAGGCCCACTGCCATGTGGACTCAGGAACCGAACTCGCAGCTGTGGGACAATAGCTCCACTGCGATATGGATGCCTCGGAAGAGCTAAAGAATATGCGAATAACCCCTGTCAAAATATCTGGACTGGAGCCCAAAGGCAGATTGATGTCTGAATATGGCACATTCCTGGCTACCTTTGCAACCAAGCTGGTGCCAATCGTAGTCTTCTGCACTGATGCAGATTCAACCGGGGAGGTCAAGAGTCGCACCCTGCCGTTTGCGCAGCCCAGATCTACATACATTTTGCCAAACCTGGATCCCTGGAGAGAGGCACCCCATTTTCATTGCAGAATGTTAACACAACACGGGAAACAGTAGCTATGAGTGATAACTCCAATTTGATTGCCATAATGAACGAGTGCTACAGGCAGCCTCTGGCGGTGGGATGGACAATCGTATCTCTCTGGTCATTCGCCAACCACCTCACATTGGGCAGCCCCCGACTACTAAGGTGCTGACCCACCCACCACAGCCCAGCTGCTTCAATGGGTTCTTCTAGATTAGAGTCTCTCCACATCAAGTTGATAGAATCCATTGCACCAGGCAAATAAATGAAACAAACTAAAATATAGGAGATGTGAACTCGTCGATTTGCAAGCGGGAATGTCAGGACTATACGCATGAATCAGACTGACAATTTGAAGTTGGTCGATAACAGATGCAAGATAGCTCTGATCGACATGCAACTTAACAGGATGAACAACAACACAGCATCCCACCAAGAGAGAGGCTCGCGGAGAGTGGATCAGTGAAAGGAAAACATGGCACGTTGACCCGGTAGCGGAAGTGCTCTGTAAAAACGTGTATTGAGAAACTAGACTTTGCTGCAAGGAACTTGCTACTCTCGATAATAGAACACACCACAAATGCGGCAGAAGGTATTCTCTCGATTAGTTCCTGTGTTGGGATCTCTCCTTTCAAAGCTTGTTTTATTTTATTGAGCCAGGCCCAATCTGAAAAAGGAAACAGAGAAAGAAATCTGATCCTCCCATATCCTAAGGAAACAAAAATTAAAACTGAAATTTGGAAACCAAACCTTCTGTGCAAACTGAAACTCGTTGGGGTGATGTAAAGGGATGCAGAGACATCCAGGTTCGGCTGTGGAAGTTGAGGAGTCAAGTGATTCAATGCAGAGAATTCTTCCCACACTCATTCCTCTCCTTCACTGCCGTCGGCAAGTTAAACATGTACATGAATAATAATGACATATAAACGTCTGTGTGGTTTATAGTCTCCTTCAGCTTTGACCGTTGTGTATCTATGTGCTTTCAGAAGGTTAAAGTAAAGTGTTGCGTTGTCAAAATTGCTACAGTGACCTTAATAACGGCCTTTGTGCTGAACTATTTGGAGAATATCCAATTCTGGTTTGCCTATGAACACAAACTGATCATTAACAATGTTCACGGGGGTTTCCGCCCAAGCTGGGATTTATTTTTTATCACCTGCCGGGTAGCGGACTATGGGATCGCAAGTATTTTCTCTATTTTACTTCCTTTTGTTTTCATATTGTTATTCAATTGACAATCAGATGCAATTCAACAGCTCCCAGAGCCCGCAGGGAACTCCGGGCTCGCAACACTAAGAATCACAATGATCTAGAGGTGGAAAACGGAAGAAAATCCATTATTTACCTGTTCATTATATCAGGCAGTTTTATAGTGTTGCGGTTGACATCCGCTGTCTGTTCTGTAACTCACAACCTAGCCGTGCATTACCGACCCGATTATATATGTTTCATATACATCGCTCCTCAATCAGGTTAGATGCTGATGTTTTTGTGTCCCTGTACAAACACGTGTCTTCATGCAGCTACACAAACTGAATTCAGGGAAGAACTGAAGAAGGCGGTTCTATCTGTTTGGGCCGTTATTCGGTTATTGGCTAGAAAAGTAAAAAACCGAACCCATGTTTCCTGTCCTAACTCGAGTTCAATTAACGCCCCTGTTCTAATTTATATTGACTGTATTTCTACTACGGCGAAAATAAATTGTTCTTGTGAAATTGAAAACATTTCCTCAACTTCCTGCCTTGCGGTGTCTGCTGCTTTCCCAATGTGAACATCGTGTTTTCCTGTTAAAACAACACAATAAGAAACAAGATTCATAGAAAACAGTCAGAATTCAGCTTCAGGAGTGGATGAGGACTCGGGGTCAAAGTGCGCTACTTACATTGTGAGTCAGGATCTTGAATGTATCGATAACATTTATTCACAATTGTTTGCTGGAGGTTTGGCTTGTCTCAAGGCCGAATAGATTCGGCTTTTAAGCTCCGTTTATCATGCAACGTTATGAGGAGAATGTAGATTCGAGCCCTATTGCGGTCGCTTTACACAGATAAAACTGAATGAAATCAAATCCCATTAACGTACATGAGCTGAAGGCGCTGCTTTTCCTCCCAACCTGGTTCTCTATTAAAATACATTTCATCCTATTTCTGACCATGTTGTTCACCGGCTTTAGAAGTTTCTTCAGTATCTAACAAATCAACATTATTCAACTGATCTGGATAACTTATTTGTATTTCCAAGCTTTGTGCCAATGGATTAAATGAAATGCATTCTCTAGTTAAGAAGCTGGTAGAAGAAGATAATCATTTCAATCATGGAGGCGGCGGGCAGTGTTTGAGCATTCACACCGAACCCCATGGACAACTCTCATGTACAACAACTTAGACCCTCGGTCACCACAGCTGGACACGTGTAACCTTGTTACATGCCAGTACAAAACATCAGGCACAATAGTCGGTACAAAGCATGGGGGAACTGCCCGGAATCACTCATGACCTTCGCGTCTTGAGCCGTTTTCTAATCTCCCAGTCCGTGTAGAAATGAGACTCGTGAATCATAAAACCCTGGTGTTCCAGGAGGAGGCCTGTCGGACACTGTCTGATGGTCAGGACTGAGGTAGTGCCGAATTGTGAGGGGTCAGGAATACGGGGGCGCTGCTCTGTCAGAGATGAGGACTGCAGTTCAGCTGCATTGTCAAAGGATCAGGATTGAGGCAGCGCTGCAATGTCAGAGAATCAGGACGGCAATACTGCTGCACTGTCAGAGAGTCAGGTTTGAGGGAGCATTGCATAGTCAGTGGGTCAGGAATGAGGGAGCGCCTCACTGTCAGAGGTTTGGGAACGAGGGAGCGCCGCACAGTCAGTGGGTCAGGAATGAGGGAGCTCCGCACAGTCAGTGGGTCAGGAATGAGGGAGCGCCGCACTGTCAGAGGCTCAGGAATGAGGGAGCGCCTCACTGTCAGAGGTTCAGGAACGTGGGAGCGCCGCACAGTCAGTGGGTCAGGAATGAGGGAGCGCCGCACAGTCAGTGGGTCAGAACTGAGAGAGTTCTGCAAAGTCAATGGGTGGGGACGGAGGGCCTGCTGCATACTCATTGGGTAATGACTGGTGGAGCGCTGCACTGTCGGTGGGTCAGCTCTGAGGGAGGGCTGCATTGTCAGCGGGTCAGGCCTGAAGGAGCACTGCATTTTCAGAGGGACAGGCTGAGGGAGCGGTACCTTGTCTGAGGACCAGGACTGAGGGATTGCTGCACTGTCAGAGGATTTTGACTGAGGGAGCCCTGCACTGTGTGTGAGAATGGAGGGAGAACTGCGTTGCTAGATGTTCAGGACTGAGAGAGCGCTGCACTGTCAGATGTTCAGGACTGAAGGAACGCTGCACTGCCAGAGGGACAGGGCTGATGGAGCGTTACATTGTCTGAGGACCATGAATCAGGGAGTGCTTCACTGTCAGAGGGTTTGGACTGAGGGAGCGCTACACTGTCAGTGCATGAGGATTGAGGGAGCGCTGTGTTGCCATATGTTCAGCATTGATAGTGAGCTGCACTGTCAGTGGGTGAGGCGTAAGAGAGTCGTTCAATGTCAGATGGTTAGGACCGAAAGAGCACTGCACTGTCAGATGTTAAGGGCTGAGGGAGCGCTACATTTTCAGGGGGTTAGCAATGAGGGGCGCCGCACGGTCAGAGGCTAAGCCTGAGGTGACACTACAGCATCATATGGTCAGGTCTGTTGGAGCGATGCACTGTCAGGGGGTCATGAATGGGGGAATGCTGAACTGTCAGAGGGTGGACTGATCGAGCGCTGCACTGTGACAGGTTAGGGCATGAGGGAGCTCTGCTTTGTCAGACGGACAGGAAACAGGGGGTGCTGTATTGTCAGGAGGGAATGACTGAGACAACACTGTACTGTCAAAAGATCAGTGTTGAAGGAGCTCTGCACTGACACGGGTCAAGGCTGGCGGAGCACTGCACTGTCGGAGCGTCAGGACTGAAGGAGCACTTCATTGCCAGAGGATGTGGATTGTGGCAGCGCTAAACTGTCAGATGGCAGGGATTGGCGTAGCTCTGCAATGTAAGAGTGACAGGGCTAAGGAACGCTGCACTGTCGAGCGTCAGGAATGCAGCAGCGTTTCACTGTCAAAGCTTCAGGCTGAGTGAGTGCTGCACTGTCAGAGAGTTTGGACTGAGGGAGCACTGCACAGATAGATGGTCAGTATTGAGAGAGTGCTGCACTGTCAGACTGTCAGGACTGAGGGAGCGCTGCACTGTCGGAAGGTCAGGGCTGAGGCAGTGTTGCACTGTGAGATTCTCACGACTGAAGGAGCCCTGTCCTGTCAGTGGGTGAGGACTCGGGGAGCGCAGCACTGTCAGAGGGTCAGGACTGAACGAGCGCTGCACTGTCAGAGGGTTACGCATGAGGGAACTCTGCAGTTTCAGAGGGTCAGGAATAAGGGAGCAGTATGCTTTCAGAGGGTCAAAACCGATGGAATGCTGTGCTGTCAGTGGGTGAGGACTCAGAGAGCACGACACTGAGAGTGGGTAAGGACTGATCGAGTGCTGCACTGTCAGAGGGTTAGGCATGAGGGAACGCTGCACTCTCAGAGGCTCAGGAATGAGGTTGTGCTGAATTGTCAGGGGATCAGGAAAATGAGAGCGCTGCAATGTCAGAGAGTCACGGCTGCAGCACTGCTGCACTGTCAGAGGCTCAGGATTGAGTGAGCGCTGCACAGTCGGAGGGTCAGGAATGAGCGAGCGTTTCATTGTCCGAGGCTCTAGAATGAGGGAGCACCGCACAGTTAATGAGTCAGGATGGAGGGAGTGCTGCAATCTTAGAGAAACGACTGGAGGAGTGCTGCACTGTCGGAGGGTCAGGACTGATCAAGCATTGCAGTGTCAGATGGTTAGGCATGAGGGAACGCTGCACTGTCAGAGGGTCAGGAATAAGGCAGCGCTATTTTGTCATATGGTCAAAACAGAGAGAGAGCTGCACTCACAGTAGGCCAGAAATGAGGGACCGCTGCACTTTCAAAGCGTCAGGAAAACAGGAGCGCTGCACAGTCAGTGGGTCAGGAATGAGGGATCGCTTCACTGTCAGAGTTTTGGGAATGAGGGATCGCCGCACAGTCAGTGGGTCAGCGCTGTCAGAGGGGAACTGATCCCTGCACCGAGCTCATAAACTGACCCTATTCCGCTCCTTAATAATCCCATTCTGAGCTGGAACACTGACGGCAATTTTTTGATCATAAGAACAATAGCCAGTGAACATTTCAGGAACTAAATTCAGACAGACAGAGAGAGAGAGAGAGGCCTAAATAGAACAACTGGAAGAAATCTGAAAGCTTTGTTGAAGTCCAGATAGACTACGTCAATTGCATTGCTCTCATCTGCACACCTGGTCACCTCTTCGAAAAATTAGCCCTCCCAACAATTAGCCCTCTCACAAACAGATTTCTGGTTAATCCATCTATTTCTAACCTATAACCTTCTTTTCCTAATTACTTGATTACAAACTGTAGATAACATACTAAAGGTATTAAAATTATCAAAATCAACAACACAAACCTTTGAGCTGCCCCCAAGAATACATTTAAAACCTTTTCCAGTAAAATGTGGTAACTATTGACTTTGATTCATCCTCTCCACCTGCACATCACCTCACACAATTCTAAATTATTGGAATGTCCTAAGTACTTAAAGTTCAAACAGAAGTTTATGCATGGACTTTAAATGTTCTCCAGCTGTCTTCAGCTGCATCCACCTTGTGGATATTTTCTAAATCAAAATCCCTTTTCATTTAAATTTTCCTCCTCCTGGTAGATACCGGTGTGTTTAATTGTACCCTGATTCTTCTAAAGTCATTTTTTCTGTGGAATATCTATTTTATGCCTTGGTGATTTATAATGTTTTATCACGCTACTGATCACATTAATCCATTCATGTGGTTCTGTTGCCAAGTATCTGAGCAAGTCTGGGGCCCATTCTTCAGTGCAGGAGCATCATACATTTCCACATGTTAGTAACTGCACATTAACATATCATATCTGCACACGCATACCGAAATGCCAATATCATGCCATGTAATACAAGCCACTCTTCACTCTTAGGTAATCTTACCGGAAGTTGTTCAGGGGCAAGGGGGTGTTGGGAGGAGGGGGTGGCATCTGCCTGTAGATATTTGCTTATCTCCCTCGTGTGCTGCAATGCCCGAGGGAGCGGGCAGACTATCAAAAGGAGTTTCCTTAAATCATTCAGAGGCAAAGACACAAAGACCTCAAGATAAAGCTAGTTTCATCAACTTCAACTTACTAGTTTCATCTCCCCTTTCCTGACTTTTATTAAAATGTACAGAGATCAAAACGGATTGATATATTCCATTCAACTATAGCCAGGAAGAGTTGTTCATTTCTATTTGTTGGTGTTATTTCGCTCCTATATTCTAAGTGGGACATCCCATTAATTACTCTTCTCTCTCATGCATGAGACCTGGAGGAAGTTATCGTCCAATAATATTCACATAATGCGGTGTTTTATTTCAGAGACAGAAGTGTTTGCAATCAGTTTAGGGATAACTCCCATATCTCCTGTTCACAAAGTTTGTCCTGTAAGATAACAAATGGGATGAAGCCAAATGTTTAAAAGGGAAAGTTTTTAGTTCAATAATCACTGTGCTGTCAGTGGAAAGGGTGAACTTCTCTGCTTCTTTTCAAAAGGGTGGAGCAAAGATTGCCAAATGTGCACAACTGTGTCAACTTTTTGCAATCAGGTAAAAGACAAACCAAAAACGATTTTAATCTTTGTTTTTTTCCAATCCTATAGGTACTTTTCTCAGCTTTGCTCAAAAGTTTTTTTTTGCTCTTTCATCAGGCACATTTCTAAATGCCTGTAATATTACTGAAAATAAAACTAAAACAGTTAGTTTGCACTGGTAGAGAAAACCTTCAACCTTGTTAGACCAATAAGAGTAAAAGCGGGTGAAGCTTCACAGAGCTTGTGAGCTGCAATAAAAGAGGCCTGAATTTGATGCTCTGTGTCTGGCTGGTTTGTCGGTGGTTGGCCGGGCGGGGGAAGGGGGCCGAAGGGGGTGGCTGGTTGAGCGGCCAGTATAACAGATAGGCTTCCCACTGCATTCACGCCTGCCCGATCTCTCAGCAATTTAATGCTGGTGTGGACGAGGTCTCAGATGGGCTGCCCACACCTGCCCCAATTGAGAAACATAGGAAATAGGAGCAGGACTGGGTCATTCGGCCCTTCGAGCCTGCTCCGCCATTCAGTATGATCATGGCTGATACTCTCTCTCAACGCCATCCTCCCGCTCTCTCCCCAGAACACTTGGCATCTTTAGAGTCCAGAGATCTATCAATTTCCTTTTAAATATATTCCCTTAACGGCCCTTTCCTGCCCAGCCTCAATTTTTAATCTGGCGGGAGGACTTCTCGAGTCTGGAGGAAGCCCGACAATGATCCAGTTCAGGCCTTGGGCGAGGGATGGGGGCGGAGTGAAGGTTCCTCCATCAGGAGTGGGTATGGTGCTGTAGTGGTATTGTCGCTGGACTAGTAATCCTTATTCCTAGGCTACTGCTCTGGGGATTCGGGTTCAAGTCCACCACAGCAGCTGGTGGAGTTTGAATTTACTTACACAAATTCTGGAATAGAAACTAGTCTCAGTGATGGTGACTATGAAACCAATGTCAATTGTTGTAAAGACCCATCTTGTGCACGAATGTCCTTTAGGGAAGGAAATCTCTCATACGTCATCCTTACCTGGTCTTGTCTACATGTGGATCCAAACTCCTACATTACTCCAGAGTAATGTGGTTGGCTCTTAAATGCCTTCGGAAGTGGCGTAGTCAGTTACTCTGTTCAGGGGCAATTACAGATGGGCAATAAATTCTTTCTTTCCTGGGACACCCACACCCCATGAACCAATAAAGAAAAACTTTGCCCTCACCCCTTAAGCCCGGTAGCTGCAAGGCCGCCCCCCACCGGGCCTGAGGCCCCCAGAAATTACCTGTTGCTGGAATTTTGGGATTGAGGCTCTGGGAGCTACTTCCAGTCCCGGTCCTTTCCACTACTCTAGCCTCAGGGACCAGAGAGCTCTCGACCAATCAGAATAGCCAGCAGCTCTCTGAGGCGGGACTTCCTCCCAGTGAAGGGCGGAAATTCCACCTGCAGCCAATTGACGCTCATCCCAGAGTGAAATGGCTGGGGGGCAGTGGGAGTTGGCGGGAATGTGTTCACCACCAACTCTTCGGATGGCGGGAAGGGAATCCTGGCCCTGACCATATGAAATAGCGGAGCGGGCTGGACGGGCTGTGTGGTATACTCCTGCTCCTATTTACTCTGTTCTTGTGTCAAATTTGTCTGTAACCCTCCTGCAACTTGTGACATTTTACTTTGTTAAAGGCGCCCTATAAATGGAAGTTATTGTTGTTGCTGTAGTTCTGTATCTTTTATGTTTTATTTATGGTCGTTAATGATGAAGTGAGGAGAGTGTCTGAACCGCCCTTGTGGATAATCATTAGGAAACGGCTGTTACCGGTCAGGGTCACTGATTCCTTCCTAACCTGGTTAATAATCTTAGAGACCATGGGAAAGAGAGCAGCACTTCAGACCTTGTGAGTGTGACAATAAAACAGGATTAACAGGAAGAGTCCCAATCAGACAGCTCACAGGCAAGAAAGAAGCAGAGAGTTCCTATTTACTGCCTAGTGTCATCCCCAAGACACCGGGGAAGAACAACCCAGGACGTGGAATCAGGAAAAGCCTGTCCAGCTCACTTGGCCCATTGAATAAGGAAAGTCCCCGAGTCAGGACTTCCGCAAGATCCTAACACACATCTTCTCACAAACACGCCATTTCTGACCATCCGGAGACAGGAAGATTTGGGCCCATGGAATTTACAAAAGAATATTTCAATACCAAATAAGCAACTCTGAAATCAAAATAAAACATTATTAAAATAAAGGAGGCGAATGTTCAAATCTCTCTGTGGAGAAGCTGGATTATCTTTTCAGGTCTAGAGAAGGTTCAGGGCCCTGAACTGTTAACCCGAACTTCTCCACAGATGTTTCAGGATCAGCCTGTCCAGCATTTTCAGATTTATTTCATTTTATTCTGTTTGTATTTCACCCCCAATTCTTTTGCTTTTATTTCCTGTGAAGCAATCAGCTTAGTTTTTATTCTATTTGTGCTTGTTTTTTTCAGTCATGTAAACCTGAGAAGTCAGACAGAAATGGTGCTTGATGTCTAGTAAAGAATAAAATGGTAAATTCACAATAATCCAAGGAGTGAAGCACTATCGTTATTATTTCTCGATTCTATTCATTTCTCACTATAAAATGTGGAACAATACAACATAATTAACAGACAGAAACTATTTGCTTACATTGCACAGTGTGGCTGTTTTTGTAACACTGACTGAGAATGTGAATCTGAGCCGCTATGTTATAGTTCTCAGTTCCGGCCAGTAGATGTTCCCACACTCCGGAACAATGAAGTTTACAGATTAGAGAAGAACACAACACAATAATTGTTCACATTGTATTGGACAGGGGAAATTTCGGAATAATAGGGAAGAAGATTAGCTCTAGGTCCATTACACAGGAGACGCAACACACAATAATTGTTCAAATCTGACAAAGAGAAAGCGCGGGTGTAGCACATGTTTCTTACTGATCTCTATTGAGAAGGAGCTGGGCCGCAAGTGCCATTTTCTTGTGGTTTCAGCTCTTTTAAGAGAGATGTGCAGATGCTGAGAAGAACCTCCAAGCTCAGAATTCAACAACTTATATATTTTTATTTGCATCTTTTTGAGCATTGCTTTCTTTTCCTTTGCCGATTTCGGCGTGGCCTTGACCCACCATGGGGGTTGGGGGGATGTGGTTGGTCTGGCAACAACTCATCCAAGACTCATGTCTGCAGCCGTAGAAAGGCCAGCGGTCTCCCTGAACTACAGAATCCCCAATTATTGCACCTCCTCACCCCCGGTCAGCTGAACAATCCGTGGCACCATGGGTTTGGTTCTGGCTGCACTCCCCAGTTGACCCGTCATTCTCACCAGTATTCAGGGCTGAATAAATGTTGTAGAGCGAGATGCACTGAGGGGATTAGTGCACTACTGGCCTTGTCCTCCTTGACACCCATTTCCTATGAGGAAAGACTGGATCGGCTGGGATTGTTTTCTTTGGAACAGAGGAGACTAAGTGACCATTTATTTGAGGTGTTTAAAATTATGAGGGTAGAGCTGGAGTGGATCGGGAGGACCTATTCTGTATAGTTGCAGACAGGGTCACCCAGGAACATAATTACACAATTAATATGCAGGTAAGTAGCACAATGAATGAGAGGCTGCTAACTCAGTCTATCACCATCAAAAAGTATTCACTAGATCACTGATTATAAAATTATAGTTTAGATCAGATTGGGGAGATTCATTTATGAACCATTCAGGAATCTAATTCATCCATTCCGTGGTCTGTCGATCTAATGCTGTTGATTGGAGAAGAGGTTTGTCTTGGGATTTTGCCCATAACAGTGTATATAGTAAACCGGCCGGGTTTTTTGGACTCGGCCCTATTCTCTTTTCCATTATTTGTTTGCTTTCCCCGCTGAGGTGTTAATCCCTGGCGCTCTCTGTCTTTTCCAGTGATACAACACATCCCAGCCGCTCTAGTACAAGAAGATATGGGGAGCACCCCGGTATCTGCATGAACATTTATCCCCCAACTTGCTCCTCTGGTGAGAAACTGGCATTAGAAATCAGCGGCCTCACAGAAACCTTTCAATTTCCATTTCAAGGATCTGAAACACCAGTTTTACACCCGAGTGACAAGTTCCACCCACTTCCCAGCTGTGGCTGTTGCTGGTGAAGTCACTGTAATTGCCGACTCAAATTACCCTGAGATGTCGCTGTTGGGGCATCTCCTAGAATGATCGATGTGACTGTTTGATACAACTAAGCGGAATACTCGGGCACTTCAGAGGCCGCGAACATGACAGTCAATCACATTGGAGAGTCTGGAGTCAGAGACAGAACAGGCCAGATAAGGATAGTACGTTTCCTTTACAAACACTCGGGCAGATTAATGATCAATGACAACAGTTTCTATTTAAAATCCAGCTTCTGTTAAACTGAATTAAAATTCTCAAACTTTCATCTGAACTCATGTTCTCTGGGTTATCAGCAAAACCACAGGAATGTTAGTCCAGCAACATAACCCAATACACAATCCTCCCCTGATAGTTGAAATCGACTCCATTAAATGGGTCACTTATCTCATTGCAATTTGTGGGCTATGAGCGTTAATTGGGTGTCAGTGACAACACCATAAAAGCGTGTAAAAGCCTTTACAAAGTGTGTTTTTTTGTCCCTGTTACCTGTTCTTTCCACTGTATCAGTATTAATCTCTCATTACTGTATGGTGATTATGTTGACATTTCTGAGTTGATTCCTTACATTAAACCATAGAGTCTTATCTCTCTGTCCCTTGATCTGTCAGTCTCTGGCCCCAGGAGATATCTAATACCAGATCATCTTTCTTGTGTGAGCCTGTTGTTCGAATCTGGTTATTACTGATTTCAAATTATTGGTTCCCTTCCTTGATTTTTTGAAGCCTGATGAACACAGTAAAACTTCACAATTTATTGTACCAGAGTGAGGGGAGAATAAACAAACTGTATACGATGGGGAATGTAAAATAAATCAGGAAATAATGTAATGTACAACAGGCCCATCAGTATCTGGAAAATAATATCAATCCAACAAAGTTACATCTTAAGGAACCTGACCCAGAACATCAAACTATCTTCTCTCTGTTTAAATGCTGGTGATCCTGCTCTGTGTTCGGACCACAACCCAAGCATTAGGCCCGCAGAGTTTCAGGCTGTGGGTCCCGACATGGATCCTATCCATTTACTGCAGTGTATTTTCCACTGGGTCACTTAACTTCCACAACTTGTTACTCTTTGAGCGGGTGGGTGAATTTACCAGGTCACCATCTTTATTTGACACACTCCAGTCCTCTTTGTCATTCCAGCTGTTTAGAAACTCACCCTTCAGTGTGTAAATTACAGCAATATCAATAGGGCAGAATCTAAATTCATCACATTGTTTCAACAACTGATGATTTCATTCTTAGGGACGACAGAAAAGCATTGATACTTTCAGTCCAATCCCTCGGTTACAGAATCCGCTGGAACCTCCCCAATAGGATACTCTCTCTGGGACACCCCATGCAGTGGGTGTTTGTCTCTATTGGACAGTGGGATCTAACCCAGCTGAACAGACCCTGTACCCACCCTGAACTCACACAGGTTCACTTCCCAGCAGGGTCACTGGGCAGTGATACTGAGCGGGAGCCCTAGGGGCTTTACCCCCAATCCCAGGAATATTGAGTGTAATTGTCAATGTCCCACTGCAGCCCAGACTGATCCCCACCCTGGGCCCTCCCTGTCTGTACATTTCTCCAGTGATCCATTGAGGAACATTCAGCCCCGGATATCCTGCAGAAGCAGCGCCTGTGGAGTAGGGCGGATGAGTCTCGTGACCCTGTGGCTGGGCCTCTGACGTCACAATGGGAGATGACGCTCACTCAGCTCGAGCTGGAAACTGGGAAAGGGCCAATTGGATTTAAACCTGGAGCGCGGCCGGTTAAAGGGGAGGGAGAGAAACTCGGTTAAAAATGTTCCTATAATGAGAACAGGAATGTTTATCAATCCTAAGGTTCGCATCTCACTCTCAGTCCAGATCTGGTTCCCCGCAGCAACTTCAGCTGATTTTCTCCATTTTGACTGAACTGATTGGACTCCAGCCTGAAAGAGATTAAAGATTAAACAGGAATAAACAGATTGAACAACAGTGTCAATAACAGGGAGGCTGGAGTTAATGGTCCAAATCTCCTGCTCACTGGGTCATCAGAGACCAGACATATGGCTGAAGATGGGCAGCGGGTCCCTGGGATGTCCTGACCTGCGGGCCTACGTGGGAATTTCCCCAGAGGTTTAAATTTCCACTGGGCAATACCCCTGCTGCCCGGGACCCTGTGTGAATGTCTCTGACTCTGGGTAAGAATCGGAGACTTGGGACAAATCCACAGGACTTACCCGGGTAGTTACCCAGGAAATGATAGACCGTAAAACCTGGTCTAATACCCGGGTAACTCCACAACTGAGTCCCCCAATGACCCACCCCCCACCCCCCCACTGACCATCATACTACACCCACAGTACCCGATTAACCCCTCCAACAACCTCCACCCCCCACTGACCAACATACTACACCCACACTACCCGATTAACCCCTCCAACCACCCCCACTCCCCACTGACCATCATACTACACCCACACTACCCGATTAACCCCTCCAACCACCCCCACCCCCCCACTGACCATCATACTACACCCACACTACCCGATTAACCCCTCCAACCTCCACCCCTCACTGAACATCATACTACACCCACACTACCCGATTAACGCCTCCAACCACCCCCAACCCCCACTGACCATCATGCTACACCCACACTACCCGATTAACCCCTCCAACCACCCCCACCCACCCACTGACCATCATACTACACCCACACTACCCGATTAACCCCTCCAACCACCCCCACCCCCCCACTGACCATCATACTACACCCACACTACCCGATTAACCCCTCCAACCACCCCCACCCCCCCACTGACCATCATACTACACCCACACTACCCGATTAACCCCTCTAAACACCCCTGCCAACCCGACTGTCTCCTGACCCTCCCAACTCTTTCCTTGACCAAATCTGACTAAACCACCGGCTCTACAGCCCGACCCAACAACGCCGCTGACCCAGCCCCATTGGCCATCAACCTGACCGCTTTAACCCCCCGACCCCACCACTCTCCCCTGACCCGACTAGATTCTGCTCGGGTGGAGCTCCCCGGGGAGGGGGGGTCACGGCTGAAGGTCCCGGGAGGAAATGAAGCAGTTTCAGTTTGGGAGAATATTGTCGAGAAGCGGCAATCCGCTTTTCATTGCTGCTGTTTGATAGATTCAGGACCATTTATATTTTAAATCCCATTTATATTTTAATTATTAGACTAAAAATTAACACAAACAATCACTTGATCAGATTTGGAGTCCTACAGGTCAGGATGAGTCGGCTGAAAGCGGGGACAGATTGGCCTGTGAAGCGGTTGTATACCAGGTTCAGATCCGTCAGTGACCGGTTTGTACTGAGAGCGGAGGCGAGATACTCGGCACAAGAATCAGTGACACGGTTACCCCATAGAGTAAGGAACAGGGGGAGAAAAATAACAGGAATCAGGGTAAATCCACAGTGTTTTAACGAATACTATTAATAATAATAATATACGGTAAGAGACATTCCAAAAGCACAACATCCATTTATAAAGGAAAAAGAAAACACTATTAATTCTGCAAATTAAATATAAATATAATATACTGGAAATACTCAGCAGATCAGGCAAGTATTTGTGAAGAGAGAAACAGAGTTAAACATCGAACCATAGAAACTAGGAGCAGGAGTAGGCCATTCGGCCCTTCCAGCCAGCTCCACCATGCATTATGATCACGGTTGATCATCCAACTCAATATCCTGCTCACGCTTTCTCCCCATATCCTTTGATCCCTTTCGCCCCAAGAGCTATATCTAACTCCTTCTTCAACACATGCAATGCTTTGGCCTCTACTACTTTCTGTGGTAGTGCTCACCAATTTCTGGGTGAAGAAATTTCTCATCTCAGTCCTAAATAGTCTATCCCGTATCCTCAGAGTGTGACCCCTGGTTCTGGATCCCCTACCATCCGGAACATCCTTCCTGAATCTACCCTGTCAAGTCCTGTTGGAATTTGATAGCTTTCTTTGAGGTCCCCCCTGATTCTTCTGAGCTCTAGCGAATATAATCCTAACTGACCAAATTCCTCCTCATATGTCAGTCCCGCCATCGCAGGAATCAGCCTGGTAATCCTTTGCTGCACTACCTCTATAGCAAGAACATCCTTCCTCTGATAAGAAGTCCAAAACTGCACACAATACTCCAGGCGTGGTTTCACCAAGGCCCTGTATAATTGCAGGAAGAAATCCCTGCTCCTGTACTCGAATCCTCTGACTATGAAGGCCAACAAACCATTTGGTTTATTTGCCGCCTGCTGCACCTGCATGTTTACCTTCAGCGACTGGTGTACGAGGACACCCAGGTATCGCTGCACATTCCCCTCTCTCAATTTATAGCCATTCCGAATATAATCTGCCTTCCTGTTTTTGCTACCAAAGTGGGTAACCTCACATTTATCCACATTAAACTGCATCTGCCATACATTTGCCCACTCACTCAGCTTGTCCAAATCACACTGAAGCATCTCCACATCCTCCTCACATCTCACCCTCCCATCCAGCTTTGTGTCATCTGCAAATTTGGAGATATTACATTTAGTTCCCTCATCTAAATCATTAATATACATTGCGAATAGTTGTGGTCCCAGCACCGATCCCTGCGGTACCCCACTAGTCACTGCCTGCCATTCGGAAAAAGACCTGTTTATTCCTACTCTTTGTTTCCTGTCTGTCAACATGTTTTCTATCCATCTCAATACACTACCCCAAATCCCATGTGCTTTCATTTCACATGCTAATCTCTTAGGCTGGACTTTATCGAAAGTCTTCTGAACATCCAAATAAACCACATCCACTGGCTCCCCCTCATCAACTCTACCAGTTACATCCTCAAAAAATTCCAGTACATTTGTCAAACATGATTTCCCTTTCGTATATCCATGCTCACTCTGTCCGATTCTGCCACTGTTTTCCAAGTGCTCAGCTATTAAATCTTTTATAATGGACTCTAGAATTTTCCCCACTACCGACCTCAGGCTGACTGGTCTATAATTCCCTGTTTTCTCTCTACCTCCCTTTTTAAATAGTGGGGTAACATTAGCTACCCTCCAATCTGTAGGAACTGTGCCAGAGTCTATAGAATCTCGGAAGATGACCACCAATGTATCCACTATTCTGGGGCCACATCCTTAAGTACTCTAGGATGTAGATCATCAGGCCCTAGGGATTTATCGGCCTTCAATCCCATCAATTTCCCCAACCCATTTCCCTACCAATACCGATTTCTTTCAGTTCCTCCCTCTCACTAAACCCTGAGTTCCTCAACATTTCTGGTATGTTATTTGTGTCCTCCTTTGTGAAGACATAACCAAAGTATGTATTTAATTGGCGGCCACTTCTTTGTTCCCCATTATAAATTGCCCTGTTTTTGACTGTAAGGGACCTACATTTGTCTTCACCAATTTTTTTCTCTTCACATACCTATAGAACCTTTTACAGTCAGTTTTTACGTTCCCTGCAAACTTACTCTCATGCTCTATTTTCCTCTTCTTAAACAATTATTTGGCCCTTCTTTACTGGATTCTAAACTGCTCCCAATCCTCAGGTCTGTTGTTTTCTCTGGCCAATTTGTATGTCTTTTCCTTTTATTTAATGTTGTCTCTAAATTCCCTTGTAAGCCATGGTTTGTCTACCCTTCCTGTTTTACTTCTGCGCATGCCAGGAATAAACAATTGTTGCAGTTGACCCACGTGCTCTTTGAATGTTTGCCATTGCCTATCCACCGTCACCCCTTTAAATAACCTTTTCCCAATACATCACAGCCAACTTGCGCCTCATACCATTGCAGATTCCTTTATTAAGATTCAGGACCCTAGACTCAGAATCGACTTCACCACTCTCCATCTTGATGAAGAATTCTATCATATTAAAGTCTGAGCTGTTATTAGAACTGGGAAATAGCAGTGAATTGACAGGTTATAAGCTACGGCGTTTGGAGGATCTGCGGGCAAGGAGAGATTCAAATGGGATCTACGGTGTGATTAACTGACAGAAGGGATGATGGTGCAAGACAGCAGCACAGTATCTCCATGTCACTCAGGGGTGGGGGGGACATGGGATGGTCCGTGACTCAGGAATGAAGTTTGTGGTCGGTTTGTGGATAATGGCTGTGATCTTGCTGGAAGCTATGAAGGCAACATCCCTGGTTTACTGATGTCTCCCTGGAGGCGCTTCCCCAGACTGCTAGGGCTCGGTGGGAGGTCTTGTTCGCTCAGGACAGGAGGAGGAGATCGGCCCAGTCAATCCAAGCAAGCCTGGGTGGAGATTGCCGAGGGGGTGAGCAGGTGTGGGGCACGTGGTTGCAGTGACACAAAAGGATTAAAATCCTGATGTGTTCTGGCAAGGTGAGTGCAGCACCCATGTTAAATGTACAGCCTTATACCTGACTAAGGATGCCCAGGTATCAGCATTGACTGTCAGAGACATGTCAGCCTCTCTGTGGAAGGCCCTGGCCAGTGAGAGTTGACCCTGCACTGCCGAGACTGAGTGTCCACATGCAGGAGGCATCTCTGTGGTGACATTATAGACAGCCAGGCTGACATCAGCATAGACTAATGTGTACCTTTGATGGCTGAGTAACCATAGAAATGTATGTGCTTGTAGAAGAGAGAACATGATGTCAGGGAAGGAGCCACTAAGAGTGCTGACGTCCAGATCTTGCCATCCTTACACCAATGGAAGATGAAGTGCTGCAGCTGGGAGTCCTGAAGGCAGGGCGGATGGTTGGTGGAGCTGAGAGATCGAGTGGCCTAGTGAACAGGAGAGCCTCTGGGGTCCACAAAACATAATGCTTCTCTATCCATCACTGGCCACAGATTGTAGACTGAAGAACGTTTTGGAATAAGAACAGAATAACTAGGAGCAGGAGTTGGCCATTCAGCCCCTCAAGCCTTCTCCGTCATTTGATAAGATGATGGCTGATCTGATTCTGGCTGATCTGATTCTGGCCAGAACTCAGCTTTCCTGTTGGTCTGCGTAACCCTCAATTCTCTTGTCAATCAAAAATCTACCTTAACTCAGCCTTGAATATATTTAATGACCCAGCCTCCACTCGCCTCTTGGGAAGAGAATTCCACAGACTAACTAAATTTCGTCTCATCTGAGTCTTAAATGGAGGCCGCTATTTTTTAAAACAGTGTCCCTAAGTTCTCCTCCCACAAGAGGAAAAATCCTCTCAGCACAAACCCTATCAAGTCCCCTCAGGATCTTCTGTGTTCAATAAGATCACCTCTCAGCCTCCTGAACACCAACGGGTATAGGCCCAATCTGCTTAACTTTTCATCATAAAATAAACCCCTTCATCCCAGCAATCAGTTGAGTGAACCTTCTCTGAACTGGTTCTAATGCAATTATACCCTTTCTTAACTAAATAGACCAAAACTGTATAGTTTACTCCAGATGCTGTCTGACTAAGGCCCTGTTTAGCTGCAGCAAAACTTCTTTTACAATGCATTCCCCTTGCAATAAAACCATATGAAATAGGGGCAGGAGCCAACTATTCAGCCCTTATAGCCTACTCCGCCATTCACTGAGATCATGGTTCATCTTCCACTTCAACAACATTTCCTTTTATTAACCCCATGTTCCTGATGCTTTCAATGTGTAGAAATCTATAAATCCCAGCCTTGAACATACTAAATGACTGAGCATCCTCTGGGGCAGAGAATTCCAAATATTCACCACCCACTGAGTGAAGAGATTCCTGCACATCTCAGTCCTAAATGGCCTGCCCCTTATTCTGAGACTGCGTCCCCTGGTTCTAGACACCCCCAGCCTGGGGCAACCTCCTACCTGCATCTACACTGTCAATCCCTGTAAGAATTTTGTATGCCTGAATGAGATCACCTCTCATTCTTCTAAACTCAAGAGAATAGAGGTCCAGTCTATTTAATTTTTCCTCAGCACGCATTGCTGCAGGAATTATTTTAGTGGAACCTTCATTGCACTCAGTCTAAGACAATTATATCTTTCCTTAGGTAAGAAGACCAAAACTGCATAGAATGCTCCTGTTGCCGTCTCACCAAGGCAGTGAGACATCTTTACTCCTAAACTCAAATACACTTGTAATAAAAGCCAACCTAACATTTACCTTTTTAACTGTTTGCTGTACCTGCATGTTAGCTTTAAGTGAGCCATGAACAAGGACATTGAAATATCTTGGAAGATCAACGCTTCCCAGTCTCTCACCATTTAACAGATGTCTGTATTTGTTATTTCCTGCCAATGTGGATAACCTCACATTACTCCATATTGTATTCCATCTGCCAAATTTTGGCCAATCTCTTATCCTCTCCAGATCCCATCGAAACATCTTTGCATCCTCCTCACAACTCACACTTCCACTTAATTTCCAGTCACCCGCAAACAACTAAATATTAAATTTAATCCCCACGTCCAAATCATTGATATAGATTGCGTATAGCTGCGGCTGTGATCCTTGTGCTACCTCACTGTACCACATCCACGGGTCTCCCCTTATCTATTCTGCTGACTGCATCCTCAAAAACCCCAACAAGTATGTTAAACATGATTTCCCTTTCATAAATCCATGTTGAATCTGCCCAATGCTACCATTATTTTCTAACTGTTCTATTATCACATCCTTTATTGCAGAATCTAGCATTTTCCCTACTACTTATGTCAGGCTAACATATCTCTAGTTCCCAGTTTACTCTCTACCTCCTATCTTAAACAACGGGGTTATATTTCCCACCTTCCAATCTGCAGAAACCATTCCAGAGGCTACAGAATTTTGAAATATGATCAACAACGCATCTACTATCTCTGCAGCCACTTCCTTCAACACTCTGGGATGTAGAACATCAGGTTCAGGGGGTTTATCTACTTTAGGTCCCAGTAATTTTTCGAATACTTTTTTTTTAACAAATATTAATATCTTTCAGTTCCTCGTTTACACTAGTCCCTTGATTCTCCTTTATTTCTGAGCGATTTTTTAGTATTTTTCTCTGTGAAGACAGACACAAATTATTTGTTTAATTTCTATGCCATTTCCTTATTCCGCATTGTATATTTTCCTGACTTTGCTTGAATTGGAATCACATTTATTTTTACTAATATTTTCCTTTTTACATACCTACATAAGCATTTACAATCAGTTCTTGTGTTTCTTGCTAGTTTACTCTCATATTCTATCTTTACTTTCTTATTCCATTTATATGTCCTCCTCGGCAGATTTCTAAAATGTTCCCAATTCTCAGGCTTTCCTTTTTCTGGCAACGTTATACATCTCTTCCCTTGATCTAATACAATTCTTGATTTCTTCCGTTGGGACACTTTGGTTGCTGGGTTTTTGTGCATCAAAGTATTTTTGTTGTAAACATATCACATTTCAAAGCCTTGAATGGAAATTGGGGTAAAAGCACCACTGAGATTCACACTCAGGATCTTCGGTTTACTAGACAGTCGTAGGAACTGCTTCAGCCACAGCATCCACAGAAACGCCAGCAGACCAATTGTCTCCCTAATCACTTGCTCCACTGCATGCCTAGCGATTCATGGACTGGGGCTCCCAGATCCCTCAGTGACGTATAGTCTGCAGTCTTTCTCCATTCAGGTAAGACACTGCTTTTTTATTCTTACAGCCAAAGAGGTCAAATTCACATTGTCCCACATTAAACTCCATCTGCCAATTTTATGCCCATTCACTTCACCTCTAAATCCCTTAATAGACTATTTATGTCCACTTGACAATTTACTTTCCTACCTTTTCGCCATCAGCAAAGTTAGCTACCATGCATTCAGTTCCTTCACCCAAGTAATTTACACAGGTATTTGAGGCCCCAGCACTGACCTTTGTGTCACTCCACTAGTAGCAGTTTGCCAAACCGAAAATGACCCTTTACCCCAACTCTCTGTTTGTTGTTAGCTAATCAATCATCTATACATACTAATATGCTACTACCTATATTACAAAATCTTATCTTGTTATCTTTTATATCTTTAGTGTCACACCTTATCAAATTGCTTTTGGAAATCCAAGTGCACCAAATCTACAGATTCTCCTTTATCAATTTTCATGTTACTCCCTCAAAGAAATATAATACATTCTCCCCATGTGATTTCCAATCTGCTGGACCTTCCATGAATCTAGGGAATTTTGGAAGATCACAATCAATGCATCTACTCTGTCTGCAGCCACTTCCTTTAAGACCCTATGATGAAAGCCATCAAGTGAAGGGACTTGTCAACCTTTGGCTCTAATAGTTTCCTTAATAGCTTTTCCCTCGGAACCCTGATTGTTTTAAGTTCCTCCTTTCTTTTTACCTCTTGATTTCCAAGTATTCTTGGGTTGTTTCTTGTGTATTCTACAGTGAAGAGGGACACAAATTGCCTGTTCAACACTTCTGCCATTTCCTTCTTTCCCAATATTAATTTCCCAGCCTCATTCTCGAAGAAACCTGTGCACACTTTAGTTCTCATTTCCTATATAAATATTTGGAGAACCTTTATCAGGTTTTATACTTCTAACTTGCTCTCATACTATGCTAATTATAGGCATCTTTACTAAGATGTCATTAATTAATCCAGTCTCATTGAACATTCCCAGGTCTAAAATAGCCGTTCTGTGGTGGGTACAAGGATGTACTGACTAAGAAGTTGTCTTGAATACACTCTACGAGCTCATCTTCCAGGAAATCTTGCCATTCTGCTTCATCCAACATATATGAAGATTAAAATAACCCGCGGTTATTGCAGCACCATTCTTACAGGCGCACATGTTTTTTTCTGTATATTCTGTCCGAAAGTGTGAAGGTATTAGGGGCCTATAAGCTACTCCCACATGGACTGCTGTGGTTCAAGAAGGCAGCTCACTACAACTTTTCCAAGGACAATTAAGGATGGGCAATTAATGTTGGCCTAGCCAGTGATGCCTAGATCCCATGATTGAATAAAAAAGTGATATGTTACCTTTGCTAATTCTTATTTCTACTCAAACTAATTCTACATCTTGATCTTCTGAACTAAGGTCATCTCTGACTATTGTGCTAATGTCATCAGTTATTAACAGAGCGACACCAGGACCTTTTCCTCACTTTTGCCATCTCATCACTTTTTTTCTTTTTCGCAAATTATTGGCCACAGTGACCGGGGACAGACACCCAACTCTGAGGAGGTAGGCAGACCTCGCAATATTCCCCTACACCCGAGACACAAAGATCTTTGGGACTGGCATCCCATAGCCTAGGGTTCAGAGAGAGAAATAACATGAATCAAACTAAATGTTTCCTTTTATTCATAGCTAACACTAATAATAATGGACCGTGTTTTTTAATACTAGTAACAGTGCACAAATATATTGTTAAATATTCAGTTATTCTAAACACAATCTCACACTGTCTAGTACTTACTCCGGTTTCTGTATTTTACAGTCCGGTCTCCTCAGAGCTAAAGACAGTCGTTTCATTCCTGAATCTCCCAGTTCGTTAGCAGTCAGGTCCAGATCTGTCAGTGAGCGATTAAAAACAGAGGCAAGATCCTCAGCACAAGAATCTGTCAGATTGTTGCCCCATAGACTAGGGGGTGGGGGGAGGGTTCGAGAGAGAAAAAATAACAGGAATCAGAATAAATTTCCAGTTTTTTTCAAAGAATGTAACTAATTAATATAATAATATACAGTGTGAAACATTCAAGAAACACAACTTCAAACCATAAAAGCAATCTATAATTGATGCTGTGGATATGAAATATAAAGGAATGTTCTGTAAATAGTCAGCCTGGGAGACAGTATCTGTGAAGGGAGAAACAGAGCCCAGAGTCCCGCAGGCGGGCGCGTGCCTGACCCAAGCAGGCGGGGAATTGGGCGAGATGATGTCGGACGAGCGTCCTGACGTCATCGCGCACTCGTGCGATATTTCGCTTGGCGGGCACGCACAAATGTTGAAGAGCTTCCGCGGATAATGAAGCGGGAAATTAAACCCATTAACGTCCCAATTGTTCTATTGGGTGTTGAACCACGTCATACTCGCTGTAATTCTATGGTCACGACATCAAAGGGATAATTTCCATGCTTGCAAGACACATCCACAGTATCCCCAAGTCCTTGCCCGGGGTCGCTAGAGGACATGGGACATCAGTGATCAGGGGATGGAGTTTGTGGTGGGGATGAGGATAATGGCCGTGAGTGCTGCACACAGGGTGAAGCTTACAACTTCACTTATGGCTTATGATGAAAGTGAAATTGATAGAAAGGTCATTCCCTCCCAGCCACTGGCAATGCCCAGGCAGCAGCATTGGCTGTTAGAGACATGTCAGCCTCTCTGGAGGGCCCAGTCAGAGTTGATTTGTGATGACCAAATGGCTCCATGCAGGACCCATCCCTGTGGTGTCATGATGGACAGTCAGGCTGCACCAGTTTAGGCTCATTCCGGACTTTGATGGAAGGTGAAGCGCTGGAGTTGGGAAGCCTAGAGGCTGGGCGGCAATTACTGATGGTGAGATAGGTTGTGGAGCTGGGAGAGAGAGTGTTTAAATAGATGGAGAGAGGAGAGCCTCTGGTGACCACAAAACATTGTGTTTATGTGTGCATCACTGTTAACACACAATAATCTGAAGGGTGTGTTGTAATGTGCATTGCCCTCGAATCACTCTTCTCGCTCTCACAAATCAAGGACTCCTGTGACCGGGGGACAGCCCACCTCTGAGGAGGAGGAGGGGTCCTCAGAGGGTGAACCATCACTTTATTCCCCTGCACCCTCATCACAAACATCTGTGGGACTGACATCCCATAGATGGGAATAGAAACAGAAATTACATGAATCAGAGTAAATGGAGATTTTTAAAATTAATAACTTTATCACCGGCACTAGTTAAATTGGACAGCGTTTATTTATTATACCAGTAACAGGGCTGACATTGTTTTGTTTTCTATCCAATTATAAACACAATATCACACAGTTTGTACTTACCCCAGTTTCTGTATTTTACAGTCCGGATCCCTCAGAGCCTCAGACAATAGTTTCACCCCTGAATCTCCCAGTTTATTAAGATCAAGGTTCAGATCCGTCAGTGACTGGTTTGTACTGAGAGCAGAGGCGAGATCCTCGACAGCAGAACTTGCGAGATCGTTACAACACAGGCTGAAGATCAGAGGGAGAAAGATAACAGGGATCAGTGTAAAGTCAGTTTTTTAAAAATAATGAATGGCAATAATAATATATAGTGTGAGAAATTCAAGAAACAACTTCCATTGATCTAGTAGGTAAAACGTTGGTGTAAATCTGAAATCTAAATAGAATATGCTGGAAATACTCAGCAGGTCAGGCAATATCTGTTCAGAGAGAAAAAGAGTTTAATGTTTCTGTCAATGCACTTTCATTAGAATTTTAAAAAAAATCAGCGAATCAACAGGTTTTAAGCAACAGGGAAATGGGGATGGGAGGGTGGCAAGGAAAGGACAATATGAAAAAGGATGATGATACAAAACAAAAGCACAGGATTCCCATGTCCTTATCCGGGTTGCTAGGGAGGGGCTTGGGATGGTCAATGGCTCGGTAACCGAGTTTGTGATGGGGCTGAAGATAATGACTGGAATTTTACCGGAGGCGGTGAAGGCCTGATCAGATTGTAAGTGGGTATTTGGACGGAGGGTCAGGGTAGTCAGAGTTACGAATGCGATTTTATCAGAGCTGACAGGTGGGAGGAGCCGTCCACTTCGGTGGTGCAGACGGGGGACGTCCTGGTTCAGACAATGCTGGCGCCATCTGTAAAGGCAGCCAGCAGTACTTTCAAACACAGCAACTCTGGAGGGAATAGAAAGGGAGCCCTGGTTACTGAATGAAGAGCTGAAATGACAGAAGACAGATCAAGGGTTGCACGCTGATGAGTGCTGCATGCAGGAGACATGCATGTGGTGGCATGCGGGGCAGTCAGGCTGCCACCAGTATAGGCTAGTTTGTCTCTTTGATGGGCGAGTTACATGAATATTTCTATGCTTGCAGATGAAACAGCTGACGAGAGGGCCTGAGCCAAGATGGGTCGCTGTGTCCCAGATCTCCTCAACCTTACACCCATGGAAATTCAGACACATGAACTGGGAGATCTCGAGGCAGGGCGGTCAATCACTGATGTTGAGGTGGGTTGTGGAGTTGAGAGAATAAGTGCCCTAATGGATGGACACAGGAGATCCTCTGCTGACCACAATACATCTTGTTCATTTGTCCATCACTGGTCACAAACAATAATCTGAAGGATGTGTTTTAATATGCATTTCTTTCCATTCACGATTCTCGCTCTCGCAAATCAAGGACCTTCTGTGACCTGGGGCCAGCCGTCCACCTCTGGGGAGGAGGAAGGGTCCTCAGAGGGTGAACCATCACTTTATTCCCCCGCACTCTCAGCACATTTATCTGTGGGAATGACATCCCATGGACTGGATTAGAGACAGAAATAACATGAATCTGAGTAAATGTCGATTTACTCAAAAATTAATAACTTTATCACTGGCACTAATAAAATTGGACAGCATTTATTTATTATACCAGTAACAGTACTGACATTGCTTTGTTTACAATTCTGCTATTAAAAACAAAATATCACACCGTCTGTAAGTACCACAGTTTCTGTATTTTACAGTCCGGATCCCTCAGAGCCTCAGACAATAGTTTCACCCCTGAATCTCCCAGTTTATTATTATCAAGTTTCAGATCCGTCAGTGATCGGTTTGTACTGAGAGCAGAGGCGAGATCCTCGGCACAAGAAGCTGTGAGATTGTTATAACGCAGGCTGAAAATCAGAGGGAGAAAGATATCAGGGATCAGTGTAAAGTCAGTGTTTTAAAGACCATTAATGACAATTATAATATATAGTGTGAGAAATTCAAGAAACAACTTCCATTAATCTAGAAGGTAAAATACTATCGTTGGTGTAAATCTGAAATCTAAATAGAATATGCTGGAAATACTCAGCAGGTCAGGCAATATCTGTTCAGAGAGAAAAAGGGTTTAATGTTTCTGTCAATGCACTTTCATTAGAATTGAACAAAAAAATCAGCGAATCAGCAGGTTTTAAACAACAGGGAAATGGGGATGGGAGGGTGGCAAGGAAAGGACAATATGAAAAAGGATGATGATACAAAACAAAAGCACAGGATTCCCATGTCCTTATCCGGGTTGCTAGGGAGGGGCTTGGGATGGTCAATGGCTTGGGAATGGAGTTTGTGTTGGAGCTGAAGATAATGACTGGAATTTTACCGGAGGCGGTGAAGCCCAGAGCAAATTGTATTTGGGTGTTTTGACGGAGGGTCAGGGTAGTCAGAGTTACGAATGTGATTTAATCAGAGCTGACACGTGGGAGGAGCCGTCCACTTCGTGGGTGAAGACAGGGGACGTCCCAGTTCAGACAATGCTGGCGCCATCTGTAAAGGCAGCCAGCAGTACTTTCAAACAGAGCAACTCTGGAGGGACCAGCGAGGGAGCCCTGGTTACTGAATGAAGAGCTGAAATGGCAGAAGACAGATCAAGGGTTGCACGCTGATGAGTGCTGCATGCAGGAGACATGCATGTGGTGGCATGCGGTACAGCCAGGCTGCCACCAGTATAGGCTAGTGTGTCTCTTTGATGGGCGAGTTACATGAAGATTTCTATGCTTGCAGATGAAAACAGCTGACGAGAGGGACTGAGCCAAGATGGGTCACTGTACCCCAGATCTCCTCATCCTTCCACCCATGGAAATTCAGACACATGAACTGGGAGATCTGGAGGCAGGGTGGGCAATCACTGATGTTGAGGTGTGTTGTGGAGCTGAGAGAATGAGTGCCCTAATGGATGGACACAGGAGACGCTCTGGCGAGCATAAAACAAACATTTCCCTAGAAACACTATTTTTTCTTTCACAGATCGAGGGCTGTGACCGGGTGACAGCCATCCACCTCTGAGGACGAGAAGTGGACCTCAGAGGGTGCACCGTCACATTATTCCCCTCGCAACCTCCACCAGTGCAGGTACTATCACGTCGGGAGATAGTCACATTCCATTAGTAAAGGAGTCACAATCTGGTGAACAGTACAGACACGCCCGAGCAGCTGATGGAGACAGTAATAGCCAAGGCCACTCACACTAGGAGGGCTCTGGGAGGGAAAGGCAATGTCAAGCTTCAGGCTGATGACATGTCACCAGCGTCTTCAACAAGGTAGCAGATGTTGGAACTGCAGCATGAGGTATGTTAACATAAAGAAGCTGTATGTAACCAGACACAAAGGCTGTAGGAGTTAATCCAAGTGATGAGTATTGCTTTGTCCCAGGCATGAGTGCCCTAGGCATCCTGTACTGAGAGATTGGTGACCTTGATGGACAGTCAATCCAGCAGACCAACGATTGGAGATACACACTGACCTGCATGTCATCACCACCTACATGAGCAATGGCTGGGTGAGAGGGGGTGAGGTGACTGGAGTCTCCACCAAGTCCTCGGACTTCTCAGGTGAGCAGGGAGGGTCCAGTGTGCCCTGAAAGTCTATAGGAGAGACTGCCTGCAGCATCTGGGGGGCTCCTCTCAGAGTGCTCCTGGATTTGACAGCGGGTCCTCCACTGCTCTGACCGGAACACCAGCACCTCACAAACCCACGATAACAGAGCCTATTCCAGTATCTGTGCAGGAGGCCCTCAGTATGCTGGGGCCCTCCAGACCTCAGGGACCCAGAGGACAACCACCATGATCATTGAAATCCTCGGAGGAGAAAGGTCAGCACCCTGCCTCCACCTCAGCTGACAGCGCAGGGGGAGTGCAATGTAAGAGCCCCCATCATCACTTTAAAAGGTTCATCTCATTGCCCTTGGGTTTCACAGGGTTATATTTTGTTGTGACATGTCAACTTGTTGTGTATGTGTCTTCAATGAATTTTAAAATGGTGCATCACAAAATTAATCTTTCACCATTATTTTAAGGACATTACTGGGCCTTTAACAGTTCACTGCCTCCTGCAAAGGGTGACAATGGAAGGACAACACAGAATAAGTTCAATTCATTTCCAGCATTTTTGCCTCATGTGCTAACGGTTCAAGGGAAATGTTAAAGACATTCAAAGAAACAGCAACAGAGCTGCACAAGGTGGAAGATTAATTATATTAAATGGGTGTCTAAGTAAAGACTCATATGGAACACGTCTGTATGTTGAATCTCAAGCTTCACTTGCACGTTTTGACCAGGTGACAGTTCAGGGACGGGGATATAGTTCCAAGTCAGGATGGTGTGTGACTTCGAGGGGCACTTGCAGTTTCTGATGCATCGACTGACCTTGTCCTTCCAGGTGGTAGAGGCCACTGTTTTGGAATTTGCTGTTGAAGGAGTCTTGGTGTGATGCTGCCCCCAATGTGGGTAGGTGGTGGAGGGAATGGATGTTAAGTTGGTCAATGGGATTCTGTACAAGCATGCTCATTTACCCTGGATGGTGTCCAGCTTCTTGATTGTTGTTAGAGCTGCACTGATCCAGGCAAGTGGAGAGCATTCCTTCATATTCCTGACTTGTGGCCTTCTAGATAGTTAAGAGATTTTGGGGTGTCAGGAGGTGAGTTACTCACTGCAGAATTCCCAGCCTCTATGGACTGGGAGGTGGGTGGAGGTGGTGGTGGAGCGGTGGTGAGGTTAGATTCTCTGTTGTTGGAGATGGTAATTGCCTGGCTCTTGTGTGGTGCTTTTGTTATTTGCCACTTATCAGGCCAAGCCTACAAATTCTCTAAGTCTTGCTGCACAAGAACAAAGAAATAGGAGCCGGAACAGCCTGCTCAGACAATATGATCATGGATGACCGAGGGTTTCAACTCCACTTTCCCACCCACTCCCCATGTTGCTCAATCCCATGAGGGACCAAAAACCTGTCCATCTCAGCCTTAGAATTATTTATTCAACGATGGGCATCCACAACCCTCTGGGATAGAGAATTCGAAAGAATCATAACCCCTTAAGAGAAGCATCAGTCTTTAAAGTTCAGTAGCCTATACTGAGACTGTTTCCCTGCAGACAGAAGTTAGGGAGCTAGGTAAGAAATTAGCAAGCGCAGCCTGAAAAGCAGTTATCTCTGGATAACTCCTTGTATCCCGCACAAGTGAACACAGAAATAGGAGGGTAAACAGATGAATTAGTGGCTGGAACGATGGTGCAGGGGAAAGGGATTTAGAATTGCTGGGACTTTGTAAGCAGCTCTGAGGGAGGTGGGACCTCTACATTTCAGATGGATTGCACCGAAATAGAGCTGGAGCTGAGTTCCTGGTGATTTGCTCCTGGTATTGGGGAGGGTTTAACCTAACTTGGCAGGAGTGTGGGAACCAGCAGGTAATAACAGAGAGGAATACCAAGGAATACTGCGAGAAATATATAGCACTAGAGTAGGAAATAAAAAGTTATTAAGTCTGTACAGAGTAGGGGAGAAGACACTAAAGTCTAAATCAGCATTACAGAGCATGTTTGTGAATGCGTGGATGTGGTAAATATGATTGGTCTGAATATAGGGTATTCAGGAAAGATAGGAAAGGGAGAAAATGGAATGGGTTGGTCGGAATGATTAAGCAGAATATTTCAGTGCTGGAGAAAGGGGATGATCCAAAGAGGACAAGGGCAGAATTTATATGGCTCGATCTATGGAACAAAAAAGGTGCAATTACATTGCTAGTCTCTAGGCTACCAACTAGGGGAAAGATGGAGAAGAACAAATTTGCAAGGAAATTCCAGAGAGGTGCAAGAATTATAGAGTAGTTATAATGGGGAACTTTAATTTTCCAAATATAGACTGGGATAGTATTAATGTGACAGGCAGAGTGGGGCCAGAATTCCTAGAGTGACCAGGAAATTGTTCTACAGCAGCGTGTTTCCAGTGTGAGAAAGGATGCACAGCTTGACATGATTCTTTGGAATGAGATGGGCCAAGTGTATCAAGTCTAAAGGAGTGATCACTGTATCATAAGGTTTAAGCTAACTATTGGATAAAACAAAGAACAGTTCAGAGTTAGAATAATTAATATGGGGAAAGCCAACTTTAATGGTCTAAGAATGGGTCTGACCCAGTTAAAATGGACTGTTTGAGCCAATAATCGTCAGACGTGTCTGGCCTCCCCCATTGAGGTTGGGAATATTGGTGGAGCCTTTTCCTCCAGTGAGCTGTTTAATCGCACGTCACCATTCACAACTGGATGTGACAGGTGTACAAAACTTTGATCTTATTGGTTGGTTGTGGGAACATGTTCTTCTCCCATTAGTTGGCCTGCAAGTTGTCCTGGGTTGTTGTTTCACCAGTTTGGTGCCTCATTTTTAGGTGCACCCAAGTCTAAGTCATTAGCATATATCAAGAAATGTAAAACTGCTCGTCCTGAAGAAACCGGTGGAGAGCTCCACTGTCTGCTTCCTCGAACTGAAAAACAACCATTAACAACTATTTTCTGTTTCCTGTCACTCAGACAACTTTATATCCATGCTGTCACAGTCCCTTTTATTACTTTGGCTTTAACTTCGCTGCCAAGCTAATTATGTGCCTATTAATAAGTTTTATTTTAAATAACACTATTCCCAATACTAATAATAACAACGTGTTTATGTTTCAGATTATTAAATATGGAAATTATTGTCATTGGCAGCTGCGCCTTGAGCTCTTCAGCCCCAAGCTTTGGATTTCCCTTCCTAATTCTTTCTACCTCTCTACCCCTCTCTTCTCCTTTAACACTCTCGTTAAAACCTTCCTCCCTGACTTGGCTTTTAGTTGCCTGTCCTAATATCTCATTTTCCACGCTGCCCAAGTCTGTTCGATAACACTCATGTGAAGTGTCTTGGGACAATTAACTATATTAACGCGGCTTTATGAATGAAAGCTGATGTTGTTGTTGATGACACCATGACTGATACTAATGATACCGTACAGTGTTCGACATCCTGTTATCGGAAACAACATCTCACACAGTTTCTGAATTTTACTGTTGGGTTATTGGGAGCCACAGACTGTGATAGCTGATTCATTTTGATAGTTTATTATCTGCCTTACCAATATATTTGTGAATGTTTTACACTTTTATTACAAACTGAGAAGCTTTCTAGTTTAAAGATCTATAATGTGAATGTCTAATTAAGCTAAGCTAAAAATGTAAGAATACAATATGGGGGGGAATTTTACTGCACGGGAGGGCTGTAAAATAGGATGTGCCCTTCACAATCCATTGACTTCGGCGGGGTCTGGAAAATCCCGCTGGCGAGAGGGGCCATAAAATTCCACCATGGGAATTGTAGAAGCAATAATCGTTTTGTCCAGTTTTTAATTCTGATTCATGTCTTTGAGAATGACTTTAAATGATTTTTAAAGGTATTATTCCTGAATCTTGCAGTTTGTTGTAACTCAGGTCCAGGCTCATCAGTGCCCAATTTGTGCTGAGAGGGGAGCTATGAATATGTGAGGCTGTTAGTATCCGGCTGGAGATCAGAGAGAGAAACATTTCATGAATCAGAGTAAATCCGTGGTGTTTATTAATAACACTAATACTTATAGTAATGATAATGTGCAGTGTTTATTACTGACACTATTACTGATAATCATAATACTTTACAGCATCAGACATGCAGTTATTATAAACATAATTCCACAGCCTGGTACCTTGCTGGGAGACAGAGCAGACCTGCGGGAGACAGTTAGGATCTGAGAAGCGCCTGTAAATAAAGACCAGGGATTGCAGAGCGGCCGACCTTGCTGGGAGTGGGAGCGGAGCTGCAGGGGGCAGTCGGGAGCTGAGGAATGCCTACAAATAAAGACCAGGGATTGCAGAGCGGCCGACCTTGCTGGGAGTGGGAGCGGAGCTGCAGGGGGCAGTCGGGAGCTGAGGAATGCATCGTTTCAGCTGCTGTCAGGCAGCAGTGGGGGGTAAAGACGATTTTGACGTCACAGGAAGCCAGTGCGTTGATTGGCCGGTAAGTGCCCAGTGGAAGGGACAGTGTGCGCGCTTAGACTGGTTTGGGAGTTAAATAAAAATAACTAAGACTTTGAAATTAAATAACCCGAAACTTTAAAACCTTGAGCGAGGCACAAAACAGGAAACTATAGGTATTTGTGGTGGGGAAGTTGTTAAAATTGATCATTAAGGGGGAGATAGCTAAACACTGAGAAAAACTCGGGTAATCAGGTAGAGTCAGCACGGTTTGGTGAAAGGAAAATCATGGGCAGAAAGGGATGGGGGTTGGGTGGGGTCGGGCGCGATCCCGATGGGCGCCCCAGATCGAGGCTGTGCCGCCATTTTATGTGGGCGGGACAATTAAAGCCCACCCAGCGTGACTCAAGCCCCCGAAGCGCTGAACACTCCCTGTGGGGGCAGTGGGAGTGGGGAGGGGGGATTCCCTGAGTCGGGGCCTGCACTCTTTCACACATGCACGGGTGAGAGAGGCAGAAATCTCCCCGATGCACGGTGCGGCCTCGCCGAGATTAATTGTGGAATGAAAGTTTTTATTGAAGACACAAAAAATTATTTCGACATGTCCCCTCATGTGACAGTGTTTATCAAATGTTTAAAAATGTTTTATTTAATTAATAAACCCTTCATGAAACCTCATCCCACCCATGGATGAGGTTTTACGAAAAATGTGAAGGCCACCTGGACTCTTTGCCTGTCCCCCAACCTTAAGGTTGGACAGGCAGCATTCTGAACTACTTTCATTACTTTCTTAAAGGCCTCAATAGGCCTCTGACAGTTTGGCTGCGCACCCGCCAAACTGAAAATCTAAATAGCGCGCGGTGACGCTGAGACTCCCGTCCGATGTCACCGTGCGTCATTTTATGTGTCGGTGAGCAGGCCCCACCCACACTCGCCAACCCGAAAATTCTGCCCATATTTAACCAGTTTATTGGGAATTATCTGAAGGAATAATATGCACTGTGGATAAAGGGAGCTTGTAGACAGACTGTACTTGAATGTCCAGAAGGCGTTTGATAAGGTGCCATGCCAAAGGTTACTGTGGATAATAAATGCTGGTGGTGTAGGGGGTAACATATTAGCATGGATAGGAGATTGGTTGGCTGGCAGAAAGCAGAGGATGTATAAATGGTTCTTTTTTCTGAAAAGCAGTATGTGTCGAGTGGAGTCCCGCAGGGATCTGTGCTGGGGTCTCAGCTTTTTACAATTTACATCAATGATTTACATGAAGGGTGTGATGGCATGGTCACTAAATTTTCAGATGATACAAAGAATAGGTTGGAAAGTATGTTTTCAAGAGGATAGAAGGAGGTTGCAGATGGATATAGATAAGTTGAGTGAGCAAAAATCTGGCACATGGATTATAACGAGGGAAAATGTGAAGTTGTTCACATTGGCAGGAATAATAAAAAGTAGAATATTATTTAAACAGAGAACAACAGCAGAATTCCGAGGTGTAGATGGATCTGGGTGTTCTCGTACATGAGTCATAAAAAGTTAGTTTGCAGCTACAGCAAGTATTTCTGAAGGCTAATGGAATGCTGTCCTTTATTAAAGGGGAATTGAACAGAGAAGTTAGGATGTTATGCTTCAGTTATACGGGGCATTGGTAAGACCGTATCTTGAAAAGTGTGTAGTTTTGGTCTCCTTATTTAAGGAAGGATGTAAATGCGTTGGAAGCAGTTCATAGGTGGTTTCCTGGATTGATACTTGGAATGAGTGGGTTGTCTTGTGAGGAGAGGTTGGACAGACCGTGCTTGCTTCAATTGGAGTTTAAAAGCGTGAGGGGTGATTTGATTTAAGTATATAAGATGCTGAATGGTCTTGATGAGGTGGACATGGAAAAGATTTTTCCTCCTGTGGGTGAGTCCAGAACTTGTGGTCACTGTTTTCAAATTTAGGGTTTTTCATTTAAGGACAGATATGAGAATTTGTTTTCTCTCAGACAGTTGTGAGACTGTGGATCTCTCTGCCTCAGAAGGTGGAGGAGGCGGGGTTATTGAATATTTTTAAGGCGGAGCTGGATAGATTCTTGTTAGGCAAGGGAATCAAAGATTATCAGCAGTAGATAGGAATGTGAAATTCAAAACACAAGCAGATCAGCCATGATCTTTTTGAATAGCAGAGCAGGATTGAGGGTCCAAATGACCAACTCCTACTCCTATTTCTTATGTTCTTATGTACTAAACTCAGTTTCTGAATTTTACTACCTAGATTCCTCAGAGCTGCAGACAGAAGTTTCACTCCAGAATCTTTCAGTTTATTATTACTTAGGTTCGTCAGTGACCGGTTTGTACTAAGAGCGGAGGCAAGATCCTTAGCACAAGAAACTGTGAGATTGTTCTTACACAGTCTGGAGATCAGAGGGAGAGAAAACAGTGGAAATCTGGACAAAATACAGGCGGGGGTGAAATTGGACATAAATGGAGCTGCAGAATAGTCAGCACTGCATCGGTCATCTGCGATATGGATCTACTTCAATAGTCCTCAATATCAGGTGTTCCTATAGACACCAGAAAATGTGATTTTACCTGTTTTACATCCCTGCCATTTCCATGTCCATTTTCACCCCACTGATTAATATTAATCCTGTTACTGATACTCATAATAACGTACATAGTGCTATTAATAACCAAAATCCTGCAACCAATAATAAAATACATTGTCAGACATCCGGTTATTATAAATACAAACTTACACAGTCTGGTACTTACTCCAGTTCCTGAATTTTACAGCCTGGATTCCTCAGGACCGCAGACAGTACTTTTACTCCTGAATCTTCCAGATTATTATGACTTTGTCAAAACAGAGAAGTGAGAAACACATGAGAACAGGCTGAATTTTCACAATGGAGGCAAGGAACAGGATTATTTTGGGTCCAAAACCCACAACCGGTGGGAAAGTGATTAAAGTTATGATTTTTAAATGGGGACGTCATTTTTTGTCATGGAGACAGACTTCCTGTTCACTTGGCAGCCATCACTGAGGCTGCTGGTTGTCCTGAGGGAGAGATCAGGAGTTTGTACCAAAGCCTCCCACAGCACCAGAGGGAGGTGAGATGTCACAGGGAAGCCCGAGGCTTGGTACCCGGGGCAGGGAATCCCCTCACTTTATCGCTGCCAAACTGGAGGCCATGAGGGAGGGGGCGGGGGCGAGTTCCTCTTCCGCGAGGGGGGCAGGAGGAAGCCACCTCATCATGCAGCAGGGGCTCCACTTTGTTCAGCGTCCTCTCCCTTCACCTCCTCTCTCACAGCCTGCTGTTCCCTCGATGCGCTGTGTCATCCCAGTGCCTCATTCTCCTCAGGGTCCACACCACTCTGGATAGCCATATTATGGAGAATGCAGCAGATTTCCACACTGACAGAGACACTTGCAAGAGGGGATTGGAGGTCACCACCTGCCTGGTCCAGGCACTGGAATCACATCTTCAGAAGCCTGATGTCCTGTTCAATGGTTGTCCAACCATTGTGCCTCTTTCTGGGACTCCCACAGAGAGCTCAGTAACATCACTTCGAGGAATATCCGTTATCCTCTAGGACACAGACTTTGGAGGATGAAGTATCATGGCAGCTGCCAGGAAAGTGAGTGCACACATGGAGGAAGTTTTTGTTGTGGTCACAGACGAGTCATTGAGGGAGTGGAAGCCCTTCCTGTATGGATCTCCCTGACCAGTCACTGAGTGCCTTGATGGCCATTGGGTACAATCAGTGATACTCTGCTCCTGGGGGAATCCCTGTGTCCCTGCAAGGCCTCCCTGTTATTAAATGAATGCGCTGTCCAGCTCTGGCTAAAAGTGAATCCATGACCTGTGAGATGGCCTGGTGAGCAGGCACATGTGACATGTCTCTAAGGTCCACACCTGATCCTTGGAAGGAGCTAGAAGTGAAGCAGTTCAATGCCACAATAACTGTGACCAGCACTGCAAGGTATTCAGCATTGAGGACACAGATGTATGTGGGCACTGCCTGAAGGGTCACAATATCCACCATCACTGGGCCTTGATAGCTCCGTCTTCAGCAACAGTTCCTGTATTGAATGTTTGGCCTCTGTTGCCTTCCTGCTCCTCTTTCCTCTCCCGTGCCCTTCTGATGCCTGGGGTTCTGCCCTCCCTGCGGAGGGTGTTGCCCCTCATGCAAAATCTGACAGCTGGAGCCTTCCTTCTGGGAAGGTGGCCTCTCAATTGTTCTTGGCAGCCTTTCTCCCTCTTTTACCTCCGTGCTGCTGGGAGTGCCAACCCCACTCAAATCCTGAGTTTCCCTCCGCACTGCTGGGAGTGCCAACCCCATTCAAATCCTGAGTTTCCCTCCTCACTGCTGGGAGTGCCAACCCCATTCAAATCCTGAGTTTCCCTCCGCACTGCTGGGAGTGTCAACCCCATTCAAATCCTGAGTTTCCCTCCGCACTGCTGGGAGTGCCAACCCCATTCAAATCCTGAGTTTCCCTCCTCACTGCTGGAGGTGTCAACCCCATTCAAATCCTGAGTTTCCCTCCGCATTGCTGGGAGTGTCAACCCCATTCAAATCCTGAGTTTCCACTCTCCCTGCCACCTCCACAGCACCAAGGCACCTCCTTACTAAGTGCCTACCCCACTGACCTTCTTATCGGGCTGTGGCAGCCATGTGTGGCTCCCACTCTGTGCCCACTTTCCTTCAGATGAACAGGTAAACTGTCCACCCCTTTAGAACTTTAAATCTCAAACCTTATTATCTGCTGAACAAAGTTCTCAACTGTCTTACTTGAGATTCCTGTCCCAACCCGCCTACTCTTGGTGATTCACGATGAAACGAGCATCAGCATCTTGAAATTGACACACTGCCGGTGCCAGTATTCTTGGCAATTTCGCCTCCTCCCTCCGCTGTCTCTGTTTCCCTCCTTCGGGGAGCCCCGAAATGTAATTACAGTGAATAAAAACTCAGATCAGATTCAATTGTTTTTCCCAATATCACAGGAAACATGGAAGCAACATCAGAAATCAATGCAGAGATTTTATTGTTACTGTAAATTAAATCTATTGGGGGTAATTTGATCTTTTGTTGATAGTGTATGATGGTTGATATTGGATCACCCGCCCATACTACAGCTCACCCTTTCCTTTCAATTGAAGTGAAAAGGAAACAGTGAGCATTGTAAACTGGTGAACAATTCACTATCACTAATTTAACTACTGGTGAATACCACTTTCACCCCTCTCAATATTTATTAGACAGAGAGTTGTCTGTGTGCAGCATCTAAATGTCCCCCTGTTTGGCCTCAATCCCTGATGATCAGAATTACTCTCCCGAAGCTCAGTGACTGGCCGGCCAAGTTTGAGGAAACTTGTCTCATTTCTGTTCTTCGTTAATTCTGGGGCTTTTATAAGAACGGTCCAATTTTCCAAGAATTAAAGCAATGATTCCATGTCCTTCATAACTCTGTGCATGACATTACTCTGTATAACACCTTGGAGTGAATTATATTGTGAAACTAACTGTTGCTTTAAAATCCATCCCCCTGGATTTTATACAACAAGGAAATTTTATTCTCTCCCCTTAACAAAGGTGAAGTGTCCCTGTTCTCCTCGTTGACAGGGAAGAGCTGTCCCCCACTTTATTTAGCATTAAACAGGCTCTACCTTTACCGCAGGTGAGACTATTGCTATAGTTCAGAGAAATTTCCGGAGTTTTCCTAATCCCATCGATTTTACGCAATAGCCTTTGATGTGGCACTTTAACAAATGCCTCTGGAAATCCAAGCACAGTATGCCTACAGGCTTCCATCTATCCACTGCACATGTCACTCCTTCAAAGAACTTCATTAAATTGGTTATACATGATTGCCCTTTCACAAAACCATGTTTACTCTTCCCGATTACATTGAGTTTCTCTAAGTGCACAACTATAACCCCCTTAATGATCAATTCTAACACCTTCCCCACTTCAGACGTCAGGCTAACTGGTTTATAGTTTCCTGCTTTCTGCCTCCCTCCCTTCTTGAATAGAGGGGTTATATTTGCTACTTTCCAACCTGATGGAACCTTTCCAGAATCTAGCGAATATTGGAAAATTAACACCAGCGCATCCATTACCTCGTTAGTCATCTCTTTTATGACCCTAAGATGAAGCCCATCAGGACGCGGAGTCTTGTCAGCCTGCAGCTCCATCAGTTCTCTCAGCACTGCTTCCTTACTGATTCTAAGTTCACCAGGTTCCTCTCTCCCTTCCACGACTTGATTTCCAGCTATTACTGGATAATGTCAAAGTGTGCTACCTGCTGCTGTAAAATCTATCCGCTGGATTTTATGCAACAAGGAAAGTTTATTCTGTCCTGTTACAAAGTTGACATGTCCCGGTTCCCGTAGTTGATATGGGAGGGGTGTTTCCCACGTTATTCCCCATTAAATAACCTCTACATTTACTGCAGGTGCAGCTTTTATGATATTTCCTGGAATTTCCGGGAGTTGCCTGCTTGCAGCAGTTTCACAGATATGGGGTGGATTATCAGAAAATCCTGTTGTAACTGTCCAACTGTCAGTTCCACCAGGGACTGTCCACTGTGTGTAAGAACCAGTCAGTGGTACAGATTCCTGAAAATAGCTCCCAGTTGTCCAGTGTGTCTGCCTGCCTTCTGGATATAAACGTGCAATGGGGGAATTCGAACTGTTAGGTCAGCAGCAGGTTTACTCATTAAATGAACAGAATTGAGAGTAAATTTAAATAATTTGCATTTGAAAGGTCTTTTTCCGTAATTATCTGAATTTAAGATATTTCACCCGCCCGCCAGAAACAATTTGATTAATTATGATGATATATAGGACTTATTTTCCTTGTGATCAGTACAGCTTACAGTTGATATGGTTTATAATTATTATTATTTAAGTTATTTTTATCTCCACTGGTGTTTATTATCCTTAGACTATCACATTATTTTGCCTTTGTAAATAATTAGCCCTAATTTATTATCATCAAAATCCCACGCTCAAACTATTTGATTCACCATTAAGTATCCCAACAATTTGTTCTCAAAAGTATTATTACTATTTTCTAATTTGGAATTTTACACTCATCTTATTTTGTATAGTTTTTTCTGACTCTGCCTCTTTTTTCTTGAACTGGAAGTTATTTATTTTTTCATTTATAAGATAGTAAATTTTACTTCAATAATCAAAATACGAGCTCCAGGACCAAACAAGCAATTACCTCAAACTCTGATATTTGTACTGAACGTTTTCCAGCCGCTGGAGTCCTTCACACTGAATGTAGCACCTCTGAAGATTGAGGTGTTTTATTGTATCACAGAGTCCAAGGACATGAGACAGGACCGCACAGTCAATTGGGGTCAGTCGCGTTCCACTAAATGCAAGTGTTTCCACAGATCCCACTGTGGCCTGAGCCAGTGCTTTATTCTGAGACTCAAACAGGTAGTGGAATGTATTCAGGAGGTTCCTTTTACCAGTTTCAGTCGCTGTGGTTTCAATCTGACCTTTAACCTTCTCCTTCACCTAGTCAATCACTCGACAGGTTGTTTGATGAAGAAATGGACTCAGAAACTCCTCCAGGGGCCGAGCTGACAGTGGGGAGGAGAGACCAGCAACAAAACGGCTAAATATCTCAAATCTCCCATCTTCTTCACTGTCCGCTTCACTGAGGAGTTTCTGGATGTCCTTGGGATCGGGAGTCAGGAATTGTGCGAGTGCAGCTACAAACGCTTGGATGGTGAGGTGTGGGAACGTGTAAACCACACTCTGGACAGAATCATCTCTCTCCAAATGTTCCATCAGGAACCCAGACAGGAACTGGGAAGGTTGCAGATTGTACTTGATCAAATTACCATTTCTAAACACAATCTTCATGTCAGAGACTACTGTGAAGGCCATCTCATCAAATTTCAGGAACACATCACGGGGGCTTTCAATCTCTCTGCCATGGTTTTTCAGAATGTTGTAAATATAGTAGGAATATAGCTGGGTGATGGTCTTGGGAACTTGCTGCTGTTTCCTGTCTCTTTGTGTAAAGAAGGAGCCAAGTGACAGACCGAGGATCCAGCAGTAGGAAGGGTTGTAGCACATGGTGTACAGGATCTCGTTCACCTCCACGTGTTTGAAAACAGCTGCTGCCACTGCCTGATCTTCAAAAAACTTGTTGAAACATTCCTTCCGTTCATCACGAACAATCCCAGGATTTCAGCCCAGACACTGATCTCAGCCTTTTCCAATAAATGCAATGCACTGGGGCGGCTGGTCACTAGCACTGAACATCCTGGGAGCAGCTTGTGCTGTATTAAACTGTACACAAAGTCGGACACTTTACACCTGCATTCAGGATCTGTGCACATGAACTGAGGTCTGTATTTCTCCGATTGTCAGCAAAATCAATCCTGTCCTTGAATTAATCCAAACCATCGAATATAAACATCAATCCCTCTGGGTTCTTCCAGAGCTCTCCCAGAACATTCCCAAAGTAAGGATAGAAAAACAGTATCAGATTCCTCAGGTTTATTCTGCAGTTAATGGTGTTCAAATCCCGGAGTTCAAAACTGAAAACAAATTGCAAGTCTGGGTATATTTTCCCAGTGGCCCAGTCATAAACCATCTTTTGTACCATTGTTGTTTTTCCGATCCCTGGGACTCCACTCACTGCTGTTGAACTCCCAGATTTGGATTTTCTCAGGGAAAAACTGCTCTGGAACAATTGATCAGTTCGGATTTTTTCCAGTTCTCTCCGGAGATCTTTCTTTCTCCACTCTTCATGGTCCCGGCCTCTTGCCAACAGTTCATGTTCTACAAGTGACCGATCTCGAACATTGGAAATGATCGTTAGCTCAGCGTATCGATCAATCAGTTGGAAAATCTTAACCTTCTCCTTTATTAGGATAGTGTTCACTCTCAATGTTTCAGTTTGCACCCGGAGGATCTCCTTGTGTTTCTGTTCAACACCTTCAATTACAGTAGACAGTAAATGTTAGTTGTAATAACATAAAAGGCTTCTCAATATGATTTTGCTGAATAGATAGATTCATTTTACGGTTTCAATCAAAGTTTCTGCTGGAATTAAAGCTCAATTATTGGAAACCTCGCTTGAAAGTGAGCAATGACCAAGAAAAATTTAAAGTCGTCACTTGGTTCGAATATTTACTGAACATGGAGATTTTATAAAGATGATATTTTCTCTCTGATGGTTAACACTTTCTGACCTGCCTTTACTCTGGACACCTCATTACAAATCCACAAAGGCCCTGGTTATATGGTGGTAGATGTTCTTGTCAATCAGTTTATGAAATCCTCAGCGAAGCCAAACTTCTGCAGCAATGGTACATAGGAAATTGGATAGGAGTGGGAGAGGGAGTGACTGTAATTGTTCAGGAGTCTCACTGTTATTGTAACCTGCCTTCAGCAAGTTATCTTTGATATCACTGTACACTTGGAGAACAAGATTCCTTCTGGTATTCTATCAGGCTGTGGGCAGGTTATCTGAGATATTAGGGCCGATTGGCACAGTTTTCTGGGCGGCCAGTGTGGATCAGGTTGGTGCCAACAGCATGGGGTTCCATTCCATTCCAGCTGGGGTAGATCTTGGACCTGCCTCCTTGCCCTACCATGGTTTAGTTGTAAGTCGGACCTGCCTTCGGACAGAGAACTCAAAAAGAATAATCCTTTTCATGTTGTCCTGCGTTTCAGAAATCGCTAACAATTTTTCAGGAGTTTTGCACATGCATACATTGATTGTGTTTTTATAATAGTCCTGTCACCTTACTGATCAGAACTTGAAATAGGACAACTACCAACTTCACTCCATGTAACATTACAGCAGGAACATTCACAGTTCATTTGAACTGTTTACAAATAATTAGTTTTGTTTCTAGTTTCCCACAATGTAGTTTTGTGAAATTGAAAATATATTTATTGTAATTATTACATTGGGTTTAAACACAACCCGTGAATTGTAGGATTATTCTTTGAGTAGAATAGTGTGCTCTCTTTCACCGCCATGAGGAAATGGGTCAGTAGATTCCCAGTCACCCTGAATATTCCCTTTTCCTCACATTTCTCCACATTAATGTTCTGTTGTGTGAATATCTGTAGATATTCTCATTTCGCATCAAAGACTTTCTGACCTCTCATCCTGTTCCGTGAAATCATAAAAATGTAATGTTTCAAATTTCATTAACATTATCCATACCATTTAAAAAGGGACAAATAGTGGAAGGGATAATAAGGAATGTTCTTTATGATCATTGGGAAAGGGAAGAGGCCATTAGAAATTCACAACACAACTTCAAAAAAATTAGCTTGTGTCCAACAAATTTGGAGGAGTTTATTGAGGAAGTCACTAGGATAGGGCATGAGAGAAATCTGGTGGACATTGTCACTCTAGACTTTCAGAAAGCCTTCGATATGCATCCTCACACTAGGTTACTTCATTTGATGGAGTGTGAGTTGAAATTTGAAGCTCTGGATTAGGAAATCTCTTCAATCCCGAACCTCATATTTAATTGGAAGATATGAGACAAGTGATCTCTCCCGAGGGTTGGTCCTACACCCATGACTTTGACAATCTGTATTCATGAGCTGGACAAGGGTGAAAATATGAATCAGGAGCACAAGTAGTAGGGTGTTAGGAGTACAATATATACATTTTCAGGTGACAAAAACATCGATTTGAAGATTAAGATAGTAGAGGGCGATCAAATCCAATAAAACGTTTAGATGTGCTACAACTGTGGACACACATTGGCAAACAGTGTTCCATTCAGATAACTGTACCTCATACATATTGATTTGGCCAATATTGAATACAACATCACTTGCAGGGAACAATACTGAGACAGGGTGAGATAAAAAAGATCTTGGTGCTACTGTGTACAGATCACTGAAAGTTCATGATCAGTGCTGAAAAACTGTAGTTAAAGCTAACAAAGTATTGAGTTTATATTGATGGAACCAATCAATGTTAAACAAGGGCTATCACATTGCCTGTACAGGTTCCTGGTCAGACCACATCTCAATAGTATGCACAGTTTTGGTTACCCCTACGTGTTGGGTAATATAGTGTCATTGGAAAAGTTCCAAAGGAGAGCTGCAGGAATGATTCCCAGCTTAGAGAAGCTCAGCTACTTAGACATGCTGAAGGATATTAATTTGTTTAATTTCAAGCAGCAAAGATTTACGCTAATTTACAGAGTCCTAGTGGATACATGAATGCCTGGATAGAGTCCCTATTGATAGATGATGCTAGTTTATCAAATTGGGGAGAAGTAGTTTAAACTATGTAAGTGTAGGAATAAACAGCATGTTCAGTGTTTCTTTTCCCTGCCCGGAGAACTGAGAACCTTTGGAATGAGTTTCCAGTTGCTATGGTGGGTGCTGACTCTGAAGAGGGAGCTGGACCAGTTCATGACTTGGACAGAGATCGCATGATGTAGAAAGTAACTGGCTTATAGCTAACAACTGGACAACGCGATTTCCTGAATTGGATTCGATGAACTGAGGAGATCAGAGAAGAATACGAGCAGAATTGTACTCAAACACAATCTGTAACCTCATGGCCCAGCGTATCCCCCACTCTACAAATACCATACAGCCAGGGGTTCAATGAAGAGTGCAGGAGGGCATGGCTAATAAGTAGCAAGTAACATTCACGCCATACAAGTGTCAGGCAATGACCAGCTCCTACTAGAGAGAATCCAACCATCGCCCCTTGATGTTCAATGGTGTTACCGTCATTGAATCCCCCCACTACCAACATCCTCGGGGGTTACCATTGACCAGGAACTGAACTGGACTAGCCACAAAAATACTGTGGCTACAAGAGCAGGTCAGAGGCAAAGAATCGTGCAATAAGTAACTCACCTCCTGACTCCCCAAAGCTGTCCACCATCTGCAAGGCACAAGTCAGGAGTGTGATGGAATACTCCCCACTTGCCTGGATGAGTGCAGCTCCCACAACAGTCCAGAAGCTGGACACCGTCCAGGACAAAGCAGTCTGCTTGATTGGTACCACATCCACAAACATTCACTCCCTCCACCACTGACGCACAGTAGCAGCAGTGTGTACCATCTACAAGGTGCACTGCAGAAACTCACCAAGTCTCCTTAGACAGCATCTTCCAAACCCACGACCACTACCACCTATGAGGACCAGGGCAGCAGATAGATGGGAACACCAGCACCTGGAGGTTGCCTTCCAAGTCGCTCACCACCCTGACTTGGAAATATATCGCCATACCTTCACTGTCGCTGGGTCAAAATCCTGGAACTCCCTTCAAACAGCACTGTGGGCGTACCTACACCACATGGACTGCAGTGCCTCAAGAAGGCAGGTCACCACCACCATCTCAACGGCAACTAGGGATGGGCAATAAATGCTGGCCCTGCCAGCGAAGCCCACATCCCGTGAATGAATAAAAAAAAGTGAAATGGTTTTAAATGTCCATTTCATCTCTTACCTTTCAGGTGACTGGGTACTTCAGATAAGCCTCTTCCAATGTTCATGTAATCAAATGGATCAGAACCAGTTGAAAGCAATTAACTGTCATGGAAGCAGATCTGTGTAATGTTATAGCAAAATCTGCAATGTTTGAATCTGAAATTGAACTCACTGCGTGATTTTACCGTACCAAGTTCCTGTATTTCTTTTATTATTTTATCCAACTTTGGGACCCCATGATGCACTTTCACAAAGGATTCCCACATCACCCTTCGGGCCCGAGAGCCTTTCTCCATCACCAGACTTAGGAGAAGCTTGGAACTCTCCACCCGGTTTCCCTTATCGTGAGGTCGGTGACTTTCTGCAAAGAATAATAATGAATATATTGAGGATCAGAGTGAAAGATAAACACTGAGAATGAGATGGAAAGGATCTGCTCAGTGATGGCATTTCCAATTGTTTTGAGCCCAATAAACAGTCAATGGGCTGAGAACTGATACATAATGAACATTCACTAAAAATCACCTTCATTTCATTTCAGTCATTAACAGCAAATAAATGTGAATAAACTAAGCCAGAAGTCTGAAATACATTTTGGGGGTAGTGAGGAATCATTGACAATCTGCAGTATTTTAATGTGATCAGTGTGATGAGTTTTCTTTGTCAAATTATTGATTGACAATATGATCCACTTGTTTCCTCACACTGACTTCTTGCTGTTACAGTTTCTCATTTACTCAGCAAGAAATTAGCAGCAAATCAGATCTCTGGTGGAGGGGAAGAGACAATTCTGGTCATTAAGTTATTTTCACAGAAGAATGGGAATCTTAAAATGAAAACTGGCAGAGAAATCACCATTGACTGAACCAAACCAGTACTGTTGATTTATCTGTCAGGAGAATCGACCAATAATAATGGTGAAAAATCCAATCAATCCGATCAATTTCCCCCTCAGTAACTGAAAGTTCAGAAGCTTGATATTTTTGCAACTTTGCTACGAGTATGAAAACTTGGTAAGGAGTGGGAAGTGGATAGGTTTTGAGAGTGAGTGGGACCCAAGATAACTGAACACTGTGGTGGTGTGAAGGAGAGGCTGCTCATAAGGCCAGAGTCAGAGCAATGGAGAATTCCAATGGGAGGTTTCAGGACTCGAGCAGCTTACAAGGATCGAAAGGGTCAAGGTCATTGAGTTATTTAAACAGAAGAATGGGAATTTTAAATTGAAGGCATCTGAGTACTGGGAGATATTATAGGTTTGTGAGCACACAAGTAATATCTGGGACCTGGAGTGGTTCAGTGTAAAGGCAGCAGAATCTGAGTAGCTTAACATTCCAGAGTTTGCAAGGTTACCTTGGTTCCCTCTACACTCAACTGTTCCAAATCCATGGGTGAAGGTTGAGGAGAAGTGTTGAGATAGGGGTAGAGACTTGCAGTGTTATGTGGAGAGAAGTAGTACATTTTTGTGCTGTCAGGTTTGCAGCAAACTGAGTTCAGTTTGAAGCTGGACACTGAAATCCCAGATAGCCTGGCTAAGCTTTAGTCATTGACCAGGGGGAGAAATCCAATCAAGTGGTGAGAAGATGGAATTTGTGGCTGGGAAAGCAGACAATGGGGTCACCACAACACACATATTTTCCTCACCCCCTGTCAGCATTCCGTAGGGAGCATTCCCTCCGTGACACTCTGATCCACTCCTCCATAACCCTCCAAATCCTCGTCGCCTTTCAATGGCACCTTCCCATGCAATTGCAGATGGTGCAACACCTCGTCATTTACTGCTTCCGTTCTCATGATCCAAGGCCCCAAACACTCCTTTCAGGAGAAAGGGCGCTTCACTTGCACCTCCTTCAATTTTGCCGACTGTATTCGCTGATCCCGAAGCAGTCTCCTCTATATTGGGGAGACTAAACGCAGACTGGGGGATCGATTTGCAGAACACCTTCACTCAGTCTGCAAGCATGACCCAAACCTTCCTCTTGCTTGCCAATTCAACACACCACCTTGCTCCCATGCCCACATGTCCGTCCATGGCTCCTGCAATGCTCCAGTGAAGCCCAAGGCAAACCGGAGGAACGGCACCTCATCTTTTGATTGGGTAATTTACGGTCTTTTGAAGTGAACATTAAGCACAACAACTTCAGACCATGAACTTTGTGCTAGTGAGTATAGGAATAGGAGATAGAAAGGATGAATGCGTGGCTGAAGAGATGGTGAGGAGGGAGAGCTTTAGTTTCCGGAATTATTAGGTCTGTTTCTGGCGAAGTTGGGGCCTGTACAAGTCGGAGAGTTGTTCATGAACTGGAACAGGACAAACATCCTTCTGGGGGGGGTTTGCTAGTGCTGCTGGTTGGGATTGGGGGGCGCAGCTTTAAACTGATTTGGCAGGGGGATGGGATGCAGAGCGGAGGTACAGTAGGGGGTGATGCACAGCCAAATATAGAAGGGAAACGAATCAATCTGGAAGGGAGAACAAATATAGACCTGTTAAGGCACAAAGCTGGATTGCGTTTACTTTAACCCAAGGAGTTTTACCAGTAAGGCCGATTAATTGAGGACATTGATTAACACATAGGAATGTAATGTTTGTGCTATCAGAGAGAGATGGTTGAGGGGAGGACAGGGATGGCAGCTAAATATTACAGTGGATAGAATCTTCATGTGTGATGGCAGGGTGTAAAAGAGGAGGTACCATTACCCTATTGATCAAGGGTCAATTGCTGCAGTAAAGTGGAATGGTATCATAGAAGATTCCTCAAATGAAGCCATATGGGTAGAACTTAAAAAACAAAAAGGGGGGCAATCTCTTTGCTGGGAGTGTACTTTCGGCCTCCAAACATTCAGGGGGAGAGAGAGGAGCAGATATGTAGGGAAATCTCAGTGAAGTTTAAAAGTAATAGGGTAATAATAGTAGGGGATTTCAAATTCCCCAGTATTAACTGGGCTGGTCATGATGTGAATGGTGGAATTCTTACAGTGCATCCAGGAGAATTTTTTGAGCCAGCATGTAGAAAGTCCTACAAGAGAAGGGGTAGTCCTGGCTCTAATATTAGGGAATGAAGCCGGGCAAGTGGGAGAAGTGTCAGTGGGGGAGCATTTCAGCGACAGTGACCACAACTCTAAAATTTGAGGTAGTTATGGAAAAGGACAAAGTTGGGCTGGAAAGAAAGTTACTGAACTGGGTGAAGGCCAATTTCAATACAATAAGTCAGGATCCGGCCAAAGTGGAGTGGGAGCAGCTACTTGTATGAAAGTCTACATCAGAGCAGTGGGATTCATTCAAAAAGGCAATAGTGAGAGTTCAGGGCCAACATGTTCCCTGAAGGTGAAGGGTAGGACCAACAAGTCCAAGAAACCTGCATGTCAAAGGGATATAGCACATTGAATAAGGTTATAAAGGTGGCTTATGTCAGATACAGAGGGCTGAAAACAACAGAAGCCCTCGAGGAGTAAAGAAAGTGTGGGTGGGTGTGGGGTGGGGCGCAGGAGTAATTAAATAATTAGCAGAGCAAAGCAGGGACATGATAAAACACGGGCGGGCAAGATAAAGGAAAATCCAAAGGCGTTTTATAAATATATTAAGGGCAAGAGGATAACCAGAGGAAGAATAGCGCCCACTTGGGGCCAAAGTGGCAATTTGCGTGGAGCCAGAGAGTGAGGTTTTGAACGATTACTTTTCAGCCTTGTTCACTATGGAGAAGGACAATGTAGGTGTAGAAATCAGGGAAGGGCACTGTGATATGCTTGAAGAAATTAACATTGAAGAAAAAGGTATTAGTGGTTTTAGCGAGCTTAAAAATAGATACATTCCCAGGCCCAGGTGAGATGTACCCAAGGCTGCTTTGTGAGGCAAGGCAGGAGATTGCAGGGGCTTTGGCACTAATTTTCAAATCCTCTCTGGCTACAAGAGAGGCTCCAGGGGACTAGAGGACACCGAATTTGGCACCATTATTCAAGAAGCATAGTATGGATAAACCAGGTAATGACAGGGCAGTGAGTCTAACATCAGTGGTAGGGAAACTATTGGGAAAAAATTATGAGGCACAGGATTAATTTCCACTCGCAGGGGCAGGGATTAATCTGGGATAGTCAGTATGGCTTTGTCAGGGGGAGATCATGTCTAAAAAATTTGTTTGAATTTTTCGAGGAGGTGACTAGTTGTGTAGATGAGGGTAGTGAAGTTGATGTAGTCAACGTGGACTTAAGTAAGGTTTTTGACAAGGCTCCAGATGGGAGAATGGGCAAGAAAGTAAGAGTCCATTGGATCCAGGGCAATTTGGCAAATTGGATCCGACATTGGCTTAGTGCCAGGAGGCAGAGTGTCAGGGTCAAAGGTTGTTTTTGCAGTTGGAATCCTGTAACGAGTGATGTACTGCAGGGATCAGTTGTGGGACCTTTGCTGTTTGTTCTGTACATTAATGATTTAGACGTGAATATAGGAAGTATGATCAGTAAGTTTGAAGATGACACGAACATTGATGGTGTTGTACATAGTGAGGAGGAATGCCCTGTAATAATGAGATATAGATGGGCTGGTAAGATGGCCAGAGCAGTGGCAAATGGAATTTAATCATGAGAAGTGTGAGGTGATGCATTTTGGGAGGACTAACATGGCAAAGGAATACACAATGAATGGTAGGAGCCTAGGAAGTACAGAGGATCAGAGGGACCTTGGTGTACATGTCCAAAGATCCCTGAAGGCAACAGCACAGGTCGATAAGGGGGATTAGAAGGCATATGGGATACTTGCCGTTATTAGCCGAGCGATAGAATATAAGAAGAGGTTGGTAATGTTGGAGCTGTGATAAAACGCTAGTTAGACCACAGCTGGATTACTGTGTGCACTTCTGGTTGCCATAGGAAGGATGTGATTGCACTGGAGAGGGTGCAGACAAGATTCACCAGGGTGTTGCCTGGACTGCAGCATTTCAGCTTTGGAGAGAGACTGGAAAAGCTAGCGCTGTTTTCCTTAGAGCAGAGAAGGTTGAGGGGGGTCCTGATAGAGGTATACAAAATTATGAGGGGCGTAGATATAGTAGATAGGAAGAAACTTTTCCCCTTAGCAGAGTTGTCAATAACGAGGGGACTTCAATTTAACGTGAGGTGCAGGAGGTTTAGAGCGGATTTGAGGAATTTTTTTTCACCCAGAGGGTGGTTGGAATCTGGAACGCACTGCCTGAGGGGGTGGTAGAGACAGGAACCCTCACACCATTTAAGTAGTGTTTAGATAAGCACTTGAAACACCATAGCAGACAGGGCTCCAGGACAAGTGCTGGAAAATGGGATTAGAATAGATAGGTGCTTGAAGGCTGGCACGGACATGAAGGGCCTGTTTCTGTGTAACTCTGTCTCTCTCTCTCTCTCCCCCATCGTTACCCCCTTTTTACTCATTTAAAAAAAATACTTCTTTACTTTTATTTATTTTTAATCTTTATATTCTTTTTTTATCCATTTTCCACCACCATCCCTCCCCCCCAGAGGGACCATCTGTCACTGTTTTCTGTATATGTTGTGCTTTTACACAGCGCTATGCCTTGTTCTTCTATTACCTTTCTGCCATGATCAGCACCTTCTTTAGCTCTTACCACCACCATTGACACTCCCTTTGTTTTCTGTCCATGACATCCTCGTCCACCTCTCCTGAGCTCCCACCTAACCCTAACCTTCTATTTTGCTCGAACTGCTCCGCCCCCTCTTAAATAGTATAAAATCCATCACATTTCCACTTATCTTTAGCTCTGAAAAAGTCATATGGACTGGAAATGTTAACTCTGTTTCTCTCTCCAAAGTTAATGACAGACCTGCTGAGTTTTTCCAGCATTTTCTGTTTTTACCTCCAACCTGGTTCTGAGAGTTAATCTATGCAGATGTTATCTGCAGTGTCCTACAGATTCATACCCCGAAGCTCGAAGATTCATTTAACTATGGTGCAACAAAGCTGGGTGACAACCACAAGACATGGTGCCTATAACCGAGCACCAGTAAAACAGTTTCTTGCATATTCCACCTGCAATGCCAACACAACGGCATAGTGAGATTCCCGCTACACTTGTAATGCAGAGACCCAGGTGGCAGATGCTGTAGTTTGAATCCAAATCTGGAGTTAAAAGTTTATTGAGCACGGAACCATTGACGAATGTTGTGAAAGCCCATTTGGTTCACTAATAACCTTTAGGGCAGGAAATCTGCCGTCCTTACCTGGTCTGGCCTACATGTGACTCCAGACCCACAGCAATGTGGTTGACTGTTAAATACCCTCTAGCAAGCCATTTAGCCGAACCAAACTGCTCCAAATCCCAAAAAAAGGATCGAAACTGGACCGTCCACCTGGCATCGATCTAGGCACCGGAAATGAAAACGGCAAACACAGCCCTCACAATCCTGCAAAGTTCTCCTTACCAGCAGACTGCGGCTAGTGACAAAATTGGGAGAGCTGTCTCACAGGCTGGTCAAGCAACAGCCCTTACACAGTCATCCTCACGGAATCACATCTTACAGATAATGTCCCAGACACCATCAACATCCCTGGGTGTGCCTTGCCCAGCCCTATTGGAAGGACAGGCCCAACAGAGGTGGTAGTACGGTGGTATACACAGTCAACAGGGAGTTGCCCTGGGATTCCTCAACATCATCTCCAGACACCATGAGGTCTCCTGGTCAAACATGGGCATGGAAACCTCCTGCTGAATTCAACGTACTGCCCTCCATCAGCTGATGAATCAGTGCTTCCTTCCTGCTAAGTAGAGATGAGACAACTCCCCGCAAACCTGCATTGTTTCAGTAAATTTTTATATAAACTAACACACAGGGCATAAAGTGTTACTCAGTAGGGACACAGTGCTTGAACACCACTTGGAGGAACCACTGAGGGTGGAAAGGGTGCAAAATGTAATCTGGGAGGGAGACTTCAACGTCCATCACCAAGAGTGGCTCGGTTGCTCCCGACCGAGCTGACCGAATACAAAAGGAAGTGAATGGCGGCAGACAGTTAAAAAATTCACTGGAGGCTGCACAAGTATCCCCATCCTCAAATGATGGGGAAGCCAAGCACATCAGTGCATAAGATAAGGCTGCAGCATTTGCTACAATCTTCAGCCAGAAGTGCCGTGTCGATGATCCATCTCAGCCTCCTCCGGAGCTCCCCAGCATCACAGATGCCAGTCTACAGGCAATTCAATTCACTCCACGTGATATCAAGAAACGACTGAAGGCACTGGATACAGCAAAGAATATGTACCCAGGCAATAATACTGGAGACTCATGCTCCAGAACTTGCCCTGCCCCTAGCCAAGCAATTCAAATACAATTACAACCTTAGCATCAACTCAGCTATTTGGAAAATTGCCTAGGCACATCCTGTACACAAAAATCAGGACAAATCCAACTCGGCCAATTACCTCCCCATCAGTCTACTCTCGATCAATAGTCAAGGAATGGAAGGGGTCAGCAACAGTGCTATCAAGCAGCACTTGCTTAGCAGTAACCTGCACAGTGATGCCCAGTTTGAGTTCCGCCAGGGCTATTCAACTCCTGACCTCATTACAGCCTTGATTCAAACATGGACAAAAGAGAGGAACTCGAGGTAAGGTGAAAATGGTTTCCCTTGACATCAAGGCCACATTTGACAATGTGTGACACCAAAGAGCCCTAGCAAAACAGGAGTCAATGGGAATCGGGGGAAAATCTCCACTGGTTGGAGTCATGCCTAGCACAAAGGAAGATGGTTGTGGTTGCTGGAGATCAGTCATTTCAGCTCCAGGACATCACTGCATGAGTTCTTCAGGATAGTGTCCCCGGCCCAACCACCTTCAGCTGCTTCATCACTGACCTTCTTTCCATGATAAGGCCAGAAGTGGGGATGTTCGCTGATGATTGCACAATGTTCAGCACCATTCACGAGAATGGAGCAGTCCACGACCAAATGCAGGAAGACCAGGACAATATCCAGACTTGGGCTGACAAGTGACAAGTAACACTCACACCACACAAGTGCCAGGAAATGACCATCTCCAACAAGAGAGAATCTAACCACTTGACGTTCAATGGCATTACAATCACGTAACCCCCACTATCAACGTCCTTGGGGGGAGGGGGAGTGGGCGGCGGGGTTACCATTGACCAGAAACTGAACTGGACTAGCCATATAAATACAATGGCTACAAGAGCAGGTCAGAGGCTTGGAATCCTGTGATGAGTAACTCATCTTCTGATGCCTCAATGCCTGTCCACCATCTACAAGGCACAAGTCAGGAGTGTGATGGGATACTCCCCACTTGCCTGGATGAGTGCAGCTCCCAGGACACCCAAGAAACTTGACACCATCCAGGACAAAGCAGCCCACTTGATTGGCACCACATCCAAAAAATATCCTCTCCCTCCACCACTGATACACAGTGGCAGCTGTGTGTACCATCTACAAGGTGCACTGAAGGAATTCACCAAGGCTCCTTCAACAGCACCTTCGAAGCACACAGTCATTGCCATCTAGATGGATAATGGCAGCAGATGGATGGGAACATCACCAGCTGGAAGTTCCCCTCCAAGTCACTCACCATCCTGACTTGGAAATATGCCACCGTTCCTTCACTGTCACTGGGTCAAAATCCTGGAACTCCCTTCCTAACAGCACTGTGGGTGCACATATACCACATGGAATACAGCAGTTCAAGAAGGCAGCTCATCAGCACCTTCTCAAGGGAAATTAGGGATGGGTAATAAATACTGGCCCAGCCAGCGAAGCCCACCTCCCATGAATGAATGTTTAAAATGCCAGCACTAACAGGAAACTGAACATCACCCTGGATGGCCAGAGTCTGAACAATCCCCACCTTTTCTATCTCGGCGTCATCCTTGACAGAAGTCTTACATACAAGCAGCACGTCATCAAGACAGCAGAAAAATAACCTGCAACAGGCTCACAGTAAACTGACAAGTTCCTCATGGGGATCACAGGCCAACATCCTGAGGATCTCTCCTCTTGTCATCATGTACTCAACTGCAGAATACTGCAGCCCAGTAAGATACCAATCTGACCACAACAAACGTACCAATGTACATCATGCAGGACTCTTTGACCAAATCACCTCCCTTGGTTCCCTGCTCTGAAGAGCAGCACCCCCGCCCCCACCGCCCCACATCATCCCCAACATCAGAAGGATAATTGCAACTGGCAAGCAATTGGCAAGTCTAGTCTAACCTAGAATGTTCTAAGTCAACAACTTGCTCAACCAACCAGCAGTATACCTTCCATCACGCCGTCCCATATGGTTCAACACACGACAGCGAGAAGTAACATCTGTGGACCCATGGCAGGAGGATTAGCGGGAGAAAACATACATCAGAAACCACTCTTGTTGTAGAGCCCACTGCTCATCCACCCAGCTTTGAGCTCCTAGAGTGGGTCTCTAAAATCGTTTCTAGACTGACCAATACTCTGTGCAGCACTCAACATTAGTGAGGTGATCTCATTGAAACATAGGAGAATCTGAAGGGGCATGACCGTGTAGACGCTGAAAAGCTATTTCCCACGGCTGGGAATCTAGAAGATGGGATACAGATTATTCAGGATTGAGATAAGGAGGAACTGATTCACTCAGAGTTGTGAATCTTTGGAATTCTCTACCCCAGAGATTGTGGATGCTTGTTTGATCTTGCATGGACAGCAGTGGTTCAAAAAGGGAACTCACGACCACCTTCTCAATTGGGGATGGGCAATAAAAATGCTGCCTAGACAGTGACACCCACATTCAATGAAATAAAAAAAGGAAGGATGTAAGGAGAAGGCAGGAAAGCAGAGGTTAGGCAGAAGAGTGATTATGATCAGGCATAGTGCAGCAGGCTCAAGAGGCCAAAGGGTCCACAGTTTATGTCCACAGCTACTTATGTTCCTGTGTTAAAATCACGGCATTGCCTGATCAGGAGCCAATGCAGTAACACACTAACAGAGACTTACAGTTCACAGCCCGGCAGACAGGAAGAAAAGACACTGATGTCTGTAGAGGAGTAGTCAGGGTCACAGCAGCAGTCAAGTTCACAGACTCTGCCAGTCAGGCCACAGGTACAAATGGGAACAGCTGGAACAAGACTGAGAGAGAAATGTCTTACCACAGAGCACAGAAAGTATCAAAAACCATCTCCCTCCCATGTCTGAATCCACAATAATTTTCTTCTCCATTTCCCCATATCAATCTGCAAACTTATACTCCCATTGCTTTCTACTTATTCAATTACTGGTGCCAGATTTGCTCTCAACCCTTTGAATGAAAAATAACACGGTGAATTTGTGGTCCAATTTTAATCGTGATGCAGGACCGAAGAGACTTCAAAGAAAACACACAGATACTGAGACATTTTTTTTCTACGTTATAAACAGAGGTATAGATTACAAAAATGAGGAAGTTATGTTCAATTTTTATCAATCACAGGTTGGGCCTGAGCGAGAGTTTCCGGTTCCCACACTTAAAGAGCTGGAGCAGAATTAATAGAATGGTAGCAAGAATGAGAAACTTTACAAGATAAACTGCAGTGGTTAAAGAAGGTGACTAACCACAAGTTTGTCAACGGCATTTAGGAACGTGCAACAGATGCTGGCCTTGTCAGTGACACCCAAATCCCATGAAAGAATTTTTAAAAAAACGTCAGTTATGTAAAGCCCTGGGAAAACTGGTGCTGTTTCCCTTAGAGCAGAGAAGGCTAAAGGGAGATTGAACTGAGGAGTTCAAAATGAGGAAGGTTTTGATAGTGAGGGAGGAAGTTTTTCCATTGGCAGAGGGGTCGGAAGCAGAGGAGGACAGATTTATGGAATCTGTAATTGGCAAAGGAACCAGAAGGGAGATGAGTTTTTATTTTAAATAGTGAGTTATGATGATCTGGAAGGAGTGATATGAAAGAGCGGGCGCAGAAGTAACTCCTCATCCTGCACCGCCCATTCTCCCCACACCACCCTCCCCCGCCCCCTGCCAACTACCTGCTCTGATTGAGGATCTTAGGAATGTGAAAAGAATTGCTCAGTTGACAGAAACTTTAATGACTGGTGTGGGAGACCAGGGCAAGGGGACAACTTTCCTAATATCAGAGTCACGATATTCAGGAGAGCAAGTTAGGAAACACTTCCTGACACAAAGGGTGGGGGAAGTGGAGAACTCTGTCCCAGAAAATTTGTGCTTGAGATCATTCCGCACCATATCCAAGCTGTTCCAGTAAAGCTACAACAGCCCCAGCTACCTGGCTATGTGGAACATTGCCCAGTTATGTCCTGTACACAAAGAGCAGGACAAGTCCAAGCCAGCTAATTACTGCCCCATCAGTCTACTCTCCATCATCAGTAAAGTAGCAGAAGGAGTCATCAACTGTGCTATAATGCAGCACTTGTTTAGCAATAACCTGCTCACTGACGCCCAATTTGGGTTCAGCCAGGGCCACTCAGCTCCTAAACTTATGACAGTGAGATGAGAGTGACTGACCTTGAGATCAATTCTCCATTTGACTGAGTGTAGCATGAAGGAGCCCGAGCAAAACTGGAGTCAACGGGAATCAGGGGGAAAACTCTCTGCTAGTTGGAGTCATGCCAAGCACAAAGGAAGATGGTTGTTGGAAGTCAGTCATCTCAGCTCCAGGAGTTCCTCAGGGTAGTGTCCTCAGCCCAACCATCCTTAGTTGCTTCAATGACCTTCCTTCCACAAGATCAGAAGTGGGGATGTTCGCTGATGATTGCACAATGTTCAGCACCATTAGTGACTCCTCAGATACCGATGCAGTCCATGTCCAAATGCAGCAAGACCTGGACAATATCCAGGCTTGAGCTGACAAGTGGAAGTAACATTCACACCACACAGGTGTCAGGCAATGACCATCCCCAACAAGAGGGAATCCAACCATCGCCTCTTGATGTCCAATGGCATTCCCATCACTGAATCCCCCACTATCAACATCCTGGGGTTTACCATTGACCAGAAACTGAGCTGCACCGGCCAAATAAAAACTGGCTACAAGAGCGGGTCAGAGGCTGGGAATCCTGCAGCGGGTAACTCGCCTCCCGACCCCCCCAAAGCCTGTCCATTGGGCGGGGATTTGATGATGGGAGAGGGGGTGTTTGTGAATGACGGTGAGAAGGTCAGTGTTTCTGGGGAATTTACAGTATTTCTAGAGAGTGAAAGCTTTGTATTGAAGTCAGATTGCTGAATAGAGGGGCGGCCCGGATTAACCTGCAGCTTTGGAGAGAAAAGGGCGCATTTGCGCCTCTCCTGAGGAAAATGGAGCAATGAGAGGCGGGGAGAATGGAGAAAGGCGAAAGGCTGCTTTTCCCTCCTAGACCCAGCTTCACTCTCGCTCTGAAGATCGTGTCCCCCAGCCCAAGGTGAAGAATGGGAACAAATCCAAACAACATCATCAGGGCTGAGTGAGGAAATCGCTGCCATGTCGGCAATGCCGCCTTTCTAAGGTCCCAGGAAGATGAGGGGATCCTCCCAGTCCCGGGACTCACATTGATAACCCGCAAACTATTTACAGGCGATTTAAACTCTTCCCGCCTTTTCTGCCCGGCCCCGCCCACAACCCGGCCCCGCCCCAGCACCGCCCCCTCCCCCCAGCCCTGTCCCGCAGCCCCGCCCCCAGCCCCGCCCCCAGCGGCTCTCAGGTTAAACACACCCCGGAAGGCGGAGCAGGAAGTGGGTTGTAAACTGGGATCTCCGGCTGGAGCGGTTCCGGATGGAGTATCTGCAGCTCCAGCCCCCATTCCCGCATTCACATTGGGCCCCAACTTCCAACTCCCGCCGGAAATTGCTGCCCCGCTGAATTTACACTGAAAATAAACACCCGCTCACCGGGTCCGCAAAACTGCGGCGCCGCTTCCGCTCCCCAGAGCCGCTCGGGGCGGAAAGGGAAAAGGCTCCTCGCGGGCCCAGCGCAGGCCCCGCCCCCGGTTACACACCACCTGCTGATTGGCTAAAGGGCCTGATAGATTGACAGGCCAGTGACAAGAAACTCCAGACATGACCAGGAGTTCCTCAGGGTAGTGTCCTCAGCCCAACCATCCTTAGCTGCTTCAATGACCTTCCTTCCACAAGATGAGAAGTGGGGATGTTCGCTGATGATTGGGGGGGGGGGGGGTGGTCATGTCTGGAGATTGGGGGTGGGGGGATGGTCTTGTCTAGAGTTTTGGGGTGTGGGGGATGGTCACGTCTGGAGTTTGGGGGTGGGGGGGATGGTCACGTCTGGAGTTTGGGGGTGGTCATGTCTGGAGTTTGGGGGTGGTCATGTCTGGAGTTTGGGGGTCGGGGATGGGGGGGGTACTCATGTCTGGAGTTTGGGGGTCGGGGGGGGGATGCTCCTGTCAGGAGTTTGGGGGTGGAGGGGATGCTCATGTCTGTAGTTTGGGGGTGTGGGGAATGCTCCTGTCTAGAGTTTTGGGGGTGGGGGGTGGTCATGTCTGGAGTTTGGGGTTGGGGGATGCTCATGTCTGGAGTTTGGGGGTCGGGGGGCGGGGATGCTCATGTCTGGAGTTTGCTGGGGTCGGGGGGGGGATGCTCCTGTCAGGAGTTTGGGGGTGTGGGGAATGCTCCTGTCTGGAGTTTGGGGGTGGGGGGATGGTCTTGTCTAGAGTTTTGGGGGTGGGGGGTGGTCATGTCTGGAGTTTGGGGGTGGGGGGATGCTCATGTCAGGAGTTTGGTGGTCGGGGTGGGGGTGGCTGCTCATGTCTGGAGTTTGGGGGTTGGGGGGTGGGGATGCTCATGTCTGGAGTTTGGGGGTGGGTGGGATGGTCATGTTTGCGGGTGGGGGAGGGATGGTCATGTCTGGACTTTGGGGGTGGGGGGGGGATGGTCATGTCTGGAGTTTGGGGGTGGGGGGTGGTGGTCATGTCTGGAGTTTGGGGGTGGGGGTATGGTCATTTCAGGAGTTTGGGGTTAGGGGGGATGGTCATGTCTGGAGTTTGGGTGTGGGGGGGATGGTCATGTCTGGAGTTTGGGGGTGGGGGGGATGGTCATGTCTGGAGTTTAGGGCTGGGGGGACGGTCATGTCTGGAGTTTGGGGGTGGGGGGGATGGTCATGTCTGGAGTTTGGGGGTGGGGGGGATGGTCATGTCTGGAGTTTGGGAGTGGCGGGGTTGCTCATGTCTGGAGTTTGGGGGTTGGGGGGATGCTCATGTCTGGAGTTTGGGCGTGGAGGGGATGCTAATATCTGGAGTTTGGGGGTGGAGGGGATGGTCATGTCTGGAGTTTGGGGGTGGGGGGGATGCTCATTTCTGGAGTATGGGAGTGGGCGGATGCTCATGTCTCGAGTTTGCGGGTGGAGGGGATGCTCATGTCGAGTTTGGGGGAGGGGGGATGCTCATGTCTGGAGTTTGGGAGTTTGAGGGATGGTCATATCTGGAGTTTGGGTGTGGGGGGGATGGTCATGTTTGGAGTTTGGGGGTGGGGGGGATGGTCAAGTCTGGAGTTTGGGGGATGCTCATGTCTGGAGTTTGGGGGATGCTCATTTCTGGAGTTTGGGGGTGGGGGGGATGCTCGTGTCTGGAGTTTGGGAGTTTGGGGGATGGTCATGTCTGGAGTTTGGGGGTGGGGGGATTGGTCATGTCTGGAGTTTGGGGGTGGGGTGATGGTCATGTCTGGAGTTTGGGGGTAAGGGGAACGCTCATGTCTGGAGTTTGGTGGGATGCTCATGTCGTGTGTTTTGGGGGGGATGCTCATGTTTGGGGGGATGCTCATGTCTGGAGTTTGGGGTGTGTTGCTCCTGTCTGGAGTTTAGGGCTGGGGGGGACGCTCATGTCTGAAGTTTGGGGATGGGGGGGCTGGTCATGTCTAGAGTTTGTGGGTGGGTGGGATGGACATGTCTGGAGTTTGGGGGTGGGGTGGGGGGGGATGGTCATGTCTGGAGTTTGGGAGTGGGGGGGTGGGATTGTCATGTCTGGCGTTTGGGGGTTGGGGTTGTATGGTCATGTCTGGAGTTTGGGAGTGGGGGATGCTCATGTCTGGAGTTTGGGGGTGATGCTCATGTCGGGTGTTTTGGGGGGGGTGCTCATGTTTTGGGGGGGATGCGCAAGTCAGGAGTTTGGGTGTGGGGGGGATGCCCATGTCTGGAGTTTGGGGGTAAGGGGAACGCTCATGTCTGGAGTTTGGGGGATGCTCATGTCTGGAGTTTGGGGGATGCTCATGTCTGGAATTTGGGGGTGGGGGTGCTGGTCATGTCTAGAGTTTGTGGGTGGGGGTGATGGACATGTCTGGAGTTTGGGGGTGGGGAGGGGGGGATGGTCATATCCGGAGTTTGGGAGTGGGTGGTGGGGGATGCTCATTTCTGGAGTTTGGGGGGGTTGCTCATGTTTTGGGGGGGATGTGCAAGTCAGGAATTTGGGGGTGGGGGGGGGATGGTCATGTTTGGGGAGATGCTACTGTCTGGAGTTTGGGGGGATTCTGTCCAAGGGTGATGGTGGGAAGCGTCCATGGTGCAGGGGTTTCAGAATGTCCGGTGGGCGTCCAGGGGGAGGGTTTTCAAGTGTCCGGGTGTAGGGGGCGGCGCTGGGGTTTTCAGCTCTTCAGGGAGTGCGGGAGAGTCCGGGGGGGCGGGGGTGGGGGAGAGTCCGGGGGGGCGGGGGTGGGGGAGAGTCCGGGGGGCGGGGGTGGGGGAGAGTCCGGGGGGGCGGGGGTGGGGGAGAGTCCGGGGGGGCGGGGGTGGGGGAGAGTCCGGGGGGCGGGGGTGGGGGAGAGTCCGGGGGGTGGGGGTATGGGAGAGTCCGGGGGATGGGGCTGAGGGGAAGTCCAGGGGGTGGGGGTGGGAGAGAGTCCGGTGGGGTGGGGTTGGGGGAATGTCCTGGGATGGGGGCGGGGGTGGGGCAGGGTCCGGTAAGGGTGGGGAAGAGTCCGTGGTGGTGGGGGTAGGGGAGAGTCCGGGGACGGGGGTGGGGGAGAGTCCGGGGATGGGGGTGGGGGATAGTCCGGTGATGGGGGTGGCGGAGAGTCCAGGGGATGGTTGTGGGGGTGGAGGAGAGACCGGGGGGTGGGGGTGGTGGGTGTTGGGGAGAGTCCGTGGGGTGGGAGGTGGGTGTGGGGGGGGAGGAGAGTCCAGGGGTGGGGGTGGTGGGTGTGGGGGAGAGTCCGTGGGGTGTAGGGGTGGGGGACAGTCCGTGGGGGTGGGGGTGGGGGAGAGTCCGTTGGCGGTGGCGGTGGGGGAGAGTCCGGCGGCTGGGTTTGGGGGAGAGTCCGGGGGTTGTGGGGGTGGGGGAGAGTCCGTCGGGTGGGGTGTGGGGGTTGGGGAGAGTCCGGGGGTTGTGGGGGTGGGGGAGAGTCCGGTGGGGGTGGGGGTGGTGGAGAGTCCGGGGGTTGGGGGTGGGGGAGAGTCCGGGCGTGGGGATGAGGGTGAGCGGAGTTTATGGGGGGTTGTGTGGGGGGGTTAGTGGGTGACTGGAGTTTGTGGGAGGTGGAGGTTTAGGTTGGGGGCGCCCAGAGATCGGGGGACAGGGGTAGGGGTTGTTGGTGCCCAGAGGTTGGGGGTCAGGGGGTAGGGGTTGGTGGTGCCCAGAGGTCGGGGGGTAGGTGTTGGTGGTGTCCGGAGGTCGGGGGGTTGGGGTTGGTGGTGTCCGGAGGACAGGTAATGTGGATACCGGTTGGATGGGGAATGCAGATACCGGTTGGTCGGGGAATGTGGATACCGGTTGGTCGGGGAATGTGGATACGAGTTGGTCGGGCAATGTGGATACCGGTTGGGGTAGCTGGAGATCAGGGATGGGGCTTCGTGGCCGGCAATGTCTGGAGAGTGGGGTGGGGGGGGCGCGGCTGGCGGTTGGGGCTATCCGGAGATAGTGAGGGAATTTTCAGGGGGTGTGGTTCTGGAGGTCAGGAGGGGGTTGTGAGATCCAGAGTTTGGGGGGATAGGGTTTGGTTGTCGGCTGGTGATGGGGTTTGGGTGTGTCCAGAGGTCAGGGGATGTGGGTCTCGGGCGGTAAGGGGTGTTGGGGGCGTCTGGGTTGGTGTGGGGGTTGGGGTTGTTTGCGTGGGAGTCAGGGGTGTTTGGAGGGGGTGCTGGTGTTGGGGGTGTCCAGGGTGGGCGGCGGTTGGGAGGTCTGTGATGGGGGGGGGGGGCGGGTGATGGGGGTGTCTGGGCAGGGCAGGTGGCTGGGTTTGAAGGTGTCTTGAGGGATGAGGGTTGGGCCCCAGGGGGCTATTTCCGTGTGGGGATCGTTGTCTGGGTTGGTGGCGTTTGGGTGGAGGGTGTTGGGGGTGTCCGGGTGGGTGTTTGAAGTGAAGGTGTCTGGTGGGTATTGGGGCTGTCTGGGGGATGGGGAGTATTGGGGGTGTCTGGGAGGTATTGTGGGTGTCTGGGGGATGGGGGTATTGGGGATGTTTGGGAGTTGAGGGTTATTGGGGGTGTCTGGGGGTGTCTGGGGGAGTGGAGTTTTGGGGGTGTTTGGCGGATTGGGGGGTTGCAGTGTTTGGAAGGGTGAGGGTTGGGCCCCAGGGGAGGGTGTTTGGGGTTGTGTGTTTCCACGTGGGGGTTGTTGTCTGGGCTGGGCGTGTCTGGGGCTGGGATTTGGGTTTGCCCAGGGGTGGGGATTGCGGGTGTCTGTGTGGGTGGTGGTTGCCTGTGGGGATTTGGGGGATTGGGGGTGTCTGTGTGGGTGGGAATTGTCTGTGGGGATTTGGGGTTGTCTGTGTGGGTGGGTGTTGCCTGTGGGGATTTGGGGGATTTGGGGGTATCTGGGTGGGTGGGGCTGCCTGTGGGGTTTTGGGGGATTGGGGGTGTCTGGGTGGGTGGGGGGGTGCCTGAGGGGATTTGGGCGGATTGGGGAGTCTGGGTGGGTGGGGGTGTCGGAGGGGATTTGGGGGATTGGCGTTGTCTGTGTGGGTGGGGGTTGCCTGAAGAGATTTGAGGGATTGGGGTGGGTGGGTGGGGGTGTCGGAGGGGATTTGGGGGATTGGGGGTGTATGGGTGGGTGAAGGGCGCCTGTGGGGATTTGGGGGATTGGGGGTGTCTGGGTGGGTGGGGGGTGCCTGTGGGGATTTGGGGTTTTGGGGGTGTCTGGGTGGGTGGGGTTGCCTGAGGGGATTTGGGGGGTGTCTGTGTGGGTCGGGGTGCCTGAGGAGATTTGGGTGATCGGGGGTGTCTGGGTGGGTGGGGGTTCCTGAGGGGATTTGGTGGATTGGGGTTGTCTGGGTGAGTGGGGGGTGCCTGTGGGGATTTGGTGGATTGGGGTTGTCTGGGTGGGTGGGGGGTGTCTGTGGGGATTTGGGGGATTGGGGTTGTGTGGGCGGGTGGGGGGTGTCTGTGGCGATTTGGGAGATTGGGGGTGTCTGGAGTTTGAGGAGTCGGGGTTGACTGTGTCCGAGGTGAGGTTGGGGTTTTGGGGTCTCCGTGGGAGGCTGGGTGTTGGGGGTTTCCGGATTCTGGGGGTGGGGTTCGGCAGTGTCTGGGGTTGGGGGTTCAGGGTATCTGGGGGTGGTTGGGGTTGGGGTTGTCCAGAGGCCGGGTGGGGGGCGCTGAGTCATGGGGGTGCCGGGTTGGGGTTTTGGTGGTGTCCGAGGGGGGTTTGAGGGTGTCTGAGGGAGGTGCAGGTTGGCAGTGCCCGGGTGTAGTAGGGTTTGGGGTTGTCCGGGTGGTGGGGGCTGAGGGTACGCAGAGGTCGGGGAGTGGTGGTGAGGCTTGAGGATGCCGGGGGTGGGGGTGGGGGAAGTGCGGTGGGTGGAAGTGTTCGGTGTTGGTGGGGTGGGGAGATTTGGGGTTCGGGGTGTCCTACGTCGTGGAGGGTGTGGCTGGGGGGGTTCTGGACGTCTGAGGGGTCTGAATTTGGGGGAGGGCCCAGAGTCGTGGAGGCTGGGGGGCGTCCGAAGGCTGGTTCCTGGTCTTGGGAGGTCAGGGGGGGTTTGGGAGTTTGGAGGGGATTCCGGGGTGGGTCGGTCGGTGTTGTGATACGGAGTGGGGGGAGGGGAGCAGGGGGAGGGGGAGGGGGGGAGGGGGGGCAGTGTTCCGTAGGTCGGGATGGGTGGGGGTGTCTGGAGATCAGGGGGCAGGGGTTGACGTTTGGAGCATCCGGAGATCGGTGGTGAGGTTCGGGGTTCTCCAAAGATCCAAGGGTGAACCCGGGTGGTAGGGGGGTCCGGAGATCTGGAGGGGGCAGGGCATTGGGGGGGGATCCGGAGATCTGGAGGGGGCGGGGCATTGGGCGGGGGGTCCTGAGGTCGAGGTGTGTCGGGGGCAGTGGGGGGGGTCCTGAGGTCGAGGTGGGTCGGGGGCTGTAGGGTGGGCCCTGAGGTTGAGGTGGGTCGGGTGCAGTGGGGGGGGGGTTCCTGAGGTCGAGGTGGGTCGGGTGCAGTGGGGGGGGTCCTTAGGTCGAGGTGGGTCGGCTGCAGTTGGGGGTGGGGGGGTCCTGAGGTCGAGGTGGGTCGGGGGCAGTTGAGGGGGGGGGGTTCCTGAAGTTGAGGTGGGTCCGGGGCTGTGGGAGGGGGGGTCCTGAGATCGAGGTGGGTCCTGCGGTCGATGTGGGTCCTGAAGTCGAGGTGGATGCGGGGCTGTGGTGGGGGGTGTCCTGAGGTCGAGGTGGGTCCTGTGGTCAATGTGGGTCCTGAGGTCGAGGTGGATGCGGGGCTGTGGGCTGTGGTGGGGGGGGGGGAGTCCTGATGTCGAGGTGGGTCCTGAGGTCGATGTGAGTCCGGGGCTGTTGGGGGGGGTCCTGAGGTCGAGGTGGGTCCAGGGCTGTGGGGGGGGTCCTGAGGTCGAGTTGGGTCCGGAGCTGTGGGGGGGATGGGGTTCTTAGGTCGAGGTGGGTCCAGGGCCTTGGGGGGGGGGGGGGTCCTGAGGTCGAGGTGGGTCCAGGGCTGTGCGGGGGGTCCTGAGGTCGAGTTGGGTCCGGAGCTGTGGGGGGGATGGGGTCCTGAGGTCGAGGTGGGTCCGGGGCTGTGGGGGGGGTCCTGAGGTCGAGGTGGGTCCTGAGGTCGAGGTGGGTCCTGAGGTCGAGGTGGGTCCTGAGGTCGAGGTGGTCATCATGCTGGATTTGGCGGAAATGGTGGAGGATGATCCTTTGATTGTGGAGGCTGGTGGGGTGATAAGTGAGGACAAGGGGGATCCTATCATGTTTCTGGGAGGGAGGAGAAGGCGTGAGGGTGGATGTGCGAGAGATGGGCCGGACACGGTTGAGGGCCCTGTCAACTACCGTGGGTGGAAAACCTCGGTTAAGGAAGAAGGAGGACATGTCAGAGGAACTGTTTTTGAAGGTAGCATCATCAGAACAGATGCGATGGAGGCGAAGGAACTGAGAGAATGGGATTGAGTCCTTACAGGAAGCAGGGTGTGAGGAGCTGTAGTCGAGGTCGCTGTGGGAGTTGGTTGGCTTGTAATGGATATTGGTGAACAGTGATGCCAGTGATTGTTGCCAATTTCAAAAACAGTTCCTCTGATCACTTACAACACCACCAGCCTCCGCATTCAAAGGATCATCCTCCGCCATTTCCGCCAACTCCAGCATGATGCCACCACAAAACACATCTTCCCTTCACACCCCCTGCGGCATTCCACAGGGATCATTCCCTCCGGGACACTTTGGTCCACTCCTCCATCACCTCCTACAACTTAACCCCCTCCCACGGCACCTTCCCATGCAACCGCAGAAGGTGCAAAACCTGCCTCTTTACTTCCCCTCTCCTCACCGTCCAAGTGCCCAAACACTCCTTTCAAGTGAAGCAACATTTCACTTGCACTTCCCTCAATTTAGTCTACTGCATTCGCTGCTCCCAATGCGGTTTCCTCTACATTGGAGAGATCAAACGCAGACTGGGTGACCGTTTTGCAGAACACCTTCGGTCTGTCCGCAGGCATGACCCAGACCTTCCTGTCGCTTGCAATTTCAACACTCCACCCTGCTTTCATGCCCACATGTCTCTCCTTGGCCTGCTGCAATGTTCCAGTGAAGCTCAACGCAAACTGGAGGAACAGCACCTCATCTTCTGACTAGGCACTTTACAGCCTTCTGGACTGAATATTGAGTTCAACAATTTTAGATCATGAACTCTCTGCTCCATCCCCACCCCCTTTCCGATCCCCCTTTTTTCCAATAAGTTATATAGATTTTTCTTTTCCCACCTATTTCCATTACTTTTAAATGCATTTCCATCCATTGTTTTATCTCTACCTTTTAGCCTATTTGGATCCATTCCCCCCACCTCACCCCCACTAGGGCTATCTGTACCTCGCTCGTCCTGCTTTCTACCCTTAATGTCACTTATTAGCATATTTCTTAGATAATATCACCACCGTCAACACCTCTTTGTTCTTTTGTCTATGACATCTTTTGGTTATCTCCACCTATCACTGGCCCTCTATCCAGCTCTTTTTGTCCCACACCCCACCCCCCCGCCCCCCCAAACCAGCTTATATTTCACCTCTCTTTTCCCTTAGTTCTGTTGAAGTGTCATACGGACTCCAAATGTTAATTGTCTTCCTCTCCGCAGATGCTGTCAGACCTGCTGAGTTTTTCCAGGTATTTTTATTTTTGTTTTTATTTTAGTTTTCCAGTATCCACAGTTTTTTGCTTTTAGCTTATACCTTCTTTAACGCCTGCTGCACGTGGATGCTTACCTTCCGTGACTGGTGTATGAGGACATCCAGATCTTATTGCATATTCTGCTCTCTCAATTTGTAGCCATTCAGATAATAATTTGCCTTCCTGTTTTTGCTACCAAAGTGGATAACCTCACACTTATCCACATTATACTGCATCTGCCATGCATTTGCCCACTCACTCAGCTTGTCCAAATCACACTGAAGCAGCTCTGCATGCTCCTCACAGCTCACCCTCCCACCCAGCTTTGTGTCATCTGCAAATTTGGAGATATTACATTTAGCTCCCTCATCTAAATCATTAATATATATTGCGAATAGTTGTGCTCCCAGCACTGATCCCTGCGGTACCCCACTAGTCACTGCCTGCCATTCGGAAAAAGACCCGTTTATTCCTACTCTTTGTTTCCTGTCTGTCAACCTGTTTTCTATCCATTTCAATACACTACCCCCAATCCCATGTGCTTTCATTTTACACGCCAATTTCTTATGTGGGACTTTGTTGAAAGCCTTCTGGAAGTCTAAATAAACCATATCCACTGTCTCCTCCTCATCAACTCTACTAGTTACATCCTGGAAAAATTCCAGTACGTTTGTCAAGCATGATTTCCCTTTCGTAAATCCATGCTGACTCTGTCCGATTCTGCCACTGTTTTCCAAGTGCTCAGCTATTAAATCTTTTATAATGGACTCTAGAATTTTCCCCACTACCGACGTCAGGCTGACTGGTCTATAATTCCCTGTTTTCTTTCTACCTCCCTTTTTACATAATGGGGTTACATTAGCTAACCTCCCATCTGTAGGAACTGTTACAGACTCTATAGAATCTTGGAAGATGACTACCAATGCATCCACTATTTCTAGAGGCACTTCCTTAAGTACTTGGGATGTAGATTATCAGGCCCTAGGGATTTATCGGCCTTCAATTCCATCAATTTCTCCAGCACCATTTCCCTACTAATACTGATTTCTTTCAGTTCCTCCCTCTCACTAAACCCTGTGTTCCCCAACATTTCTGGTATGTTATTTGTGTCCTCCTTTGTGAAGACAGAGCCAAAGTATGTATTTAGTTGGTCAGCCATTTATTTGTTCCCCATTCTAAATTCCGCTGTTTTTGACAGTCGGAGACCTACATTTGTCTTCACCAATCTTTCTCTCTTCACATACCTATAGAAACTTTTACAGTCAGTTTTTATGTTCCCCGCAAGCTTACTCTCGTACTCTATTTCTCCTTCTTAATCAATCCTTTGGTGCTCCGTTGTTGAATTCTAAACTGCTCCCAATCCTCGGGTCTGTTGTTTTTTCTGGCCAATTTGTATGCCTGCTCCTTGGATCTAATACTATCTCTAATATCCCTTGTAAGATATGGATTGGCCAACTTTCATATTTTACGTTTGCGTCAGACAGGAAAAGCCAATTGTTGAAGTTCACCCATCTGCTCATTGAACGTTTGCCATTGCCTATCCACCGTCTTCCCTTTAAGTAACGTTTCCCAATCCACCATAGCCAACTCGCGCCTCATACCATCGTAGTTTCCTTTATTAAGATTCAGGACCCTAGTCTCAGAATCAACCACGTCACTCTCCATCTTGATGAAGAATTCTATCATATTATGGTCGCTCGTCCCCAAGGGGCCTCGCACAACTTGATTGCCAATTATTCCTTTCTCATTACATAATACCCAGTCTAGGATGGTCTGTTCTCTAAAATTGGCATAGGACAAATAAGATTAAAGAAACTAATGCGTGTTTCAAAGACTGGTGTGGGAGAAGTGGGGTTTGTGGGGCACTGCCACCAGTATTTGGGAAAGTAGAATCTGAACCGTTGGGGTGGTCTACACCTGAACTGTGCTGGGGCAGGTGTCCTTGCGAGCTGCCTAACTAAGGAAGTAGAGAGGATTTTAAACTGAATAGTAGAGGCAAGGGATCAAATTTGGGAAGATGTAGTAAACTCAAGAGTAGAGACAAATTAAGAGAGACAGCTATTAATATAGGCTGTGACAAGAAGGGACACAGAGTCCAATTCTCAGGAGTAAATCGGCAGGAAAAGCTAGATGCTGCAAGAATAATCAAAACTAAAGGCTCCGTATCTAAACACGCGTAGCATTCGAAACAAAACAGATGAGCTGACAGTGCAAATAGAAATAAATAAGTATGAACTGGTAGAAATTACAAAGACATGCTACAGGATGACATAGATTGGCACCTGAATATTGATGTGTATGTGACATAGAGGGACGACAGAAAATTAGGAAAAGGTTGAGGAGTGGTTCTGTTAATTAATGATGGTATTAGCACATTAGAGAGGGATGACCTAAGTTCAGGAGCCCAGGGTGTAGAAATGGTTTGGGTTGAGATGAGGAATGATAAAGGCAGGAAGTCACTTGTGCTAGTGGTGCACAGGCCCTCTAATTGTAACTACACTGTAGGACAGAGTATATAAAAGGAGATAATGGGAGTTTGCCAGAAAGGTACAACAATACTCACGGGGGATTTTAATCTACATTTGGACTGGAAAAATCAGGTTGGCAAAGGTAGCGTAGATGAAGAGTTCAGAGAATGTTTTCAGGATAGTTTCTTAGAACAGCACATTCTGGTGCCAACCAGAGAGCAGGGTATACCAGACCTGGTATTGAGCAATGAGATAGGATTACTTGATAACCTCCTAGTGAAGGCACCCCTAGCTAGCAGCGATCATCGTTTGATTGAATTTTACATTCATTTTGAGGGAGAAATGAGTGCATCCAAGACTAGTATTTTAAACTTAAATAAGGGCAATTATGAGGGCACAAAAGCAGAGCTGGCTAAAGTAAACTGGAAAATGAGGTTAAGGAATAGGTCAATAGAAGTTCAGTGGCAGACATTTAAAGGGATATTTCAGAATATATACATTCCAATAGGAAAGGAAAATTCCAAAGGGAGGGCCCACCATCTGAGGTTAAGTAAAAAAAGTTAAAGACAGTTTCAAACTTAAAGAAAAAACATATATAGTTATGCAAAGATGGGCGGTAGGTCAGAAGATTGGAAAGAATACACCGAACAGCAAATAATGACAAAGGTTAATAAGTAGAGAAATATTAGAGTATGAGAGAAAGCTACCCAGTAATATAAAGATGACTGGTAAGAGTTTCTATAGATATTTAAGTAGGAAAAGAGTTATAAAGTAATAAAGTGAGCATTGGTCCTATACAAAGTGCGTCTGGGGAATTGATAATGGAAAGGAGGGAGATGGCGGACAAATTAAACAGGTATTTTGCTCCGGTCTTCACTGTAAAGGACACAAGTAACATCCTGGAAGTAGCTGTAAATCAGGAAGTGGAAGGGAGGGAGGAACTCGTGAAAATTATAATCACAAATTGGATTTGAGCAAATTGTTGGGGCTGCGGGCTGACAAATCCCCAGGTCCAAATGGACTTCACCCTAAGGTCTTGAAAGAAGTGGCTAGGGAGATAGTTGATGCACTAATTTTAATTTTCCAAAGTTCCCTAGGTTCGGGGAAGGTTCCATTAGTTTGGAAAATAGCAAATATATCTCCTTTATTCAAAAAGACAGGGAGACAGAAAGCAGGAAACTATAAGCCAGTCAGCCTAACATCAATCATAGGGAAAATGTTATACGCTATTATTAAAGATGTCATAGCAGGGCACTTAGAAAAAATCAAGGCAATCAGACAGAGTCAACATGGTTTTGTAAAATGCAAATCATGTTTAATCAACTTATTGGAGTTTTTTGAAGGAATCACATGTGCTGTGGATAAAAGGAGCAGGTGGATGTCCTGTACTAAGATTTAAAGAAGGCATTTAAGAGGCAACTGCATTGCTGTGGGTCTGGAGTCATGTGCAGGCCAGGTAAGGGCAGCAGATTTCTGTCCCTATAGAATGGAACATAGGATATTGGTGAACCAGATGGGCTTTTACAACAATTGGCAATGGCTTTGTGGTCATCATCAGACTTTTAATTCCAGATTTTTATTCAATTTAAATTTCACCATTTTCCATGGTGGGATTTGAACCTGGGTCCCTCAGAGAATTATCCTGGGTGTTCTGCAATACTAGTCCAGTGACAATACCACTATGCCACCACCTCCCCCATTGAAAGATGATCTGCTTCTCCCTGATATTACGCTGAGCTTCAGTGGGTCAGAGCAGGAGGCCCAGGACACAGTTGGAGTGGAGACCAGAATTAAAATGACAGGAGATTGGGAGCTCAGGGTCATGCCCACAAACTGAATTGGAGGAGTTTGCAAAGTGGGCATCCAATCTGCATTTTCTCTTTCCCAATGTAAAGGAGACAGTGCTGAAAGTAGCAAATACAGTTGCTAAACTGAAAGAAATACAAGGACACCACTTTATCATCTGGGAGGAATTGTTTAGGATCCTGGACAGTGAGAAATAAGGAGGTAAAAGGGCAGGTGTGGCATCTCCTGTTTACCTTTCATTTACTCTATCTTTCCCGTAAACCTTAAAACTGGGTATATTTAATTCCCAGTCCTGACCATCTTGCGGCCATGTCTCCATAATGGGTAGCGTGCCATACCCTCCAAGTTAAATATGCACCTGGAACAAATTGAATTTGTACTTTATACTCTGTGATTTCTACACACTAACCGGCACTTCTGTTCCTACATATTTCTTATTTTTTTGTCCTCATTTCATTTCTTTACATCTTTTATTTTCCTTTCATCTGTCCAGGTTTGAACGCCTGCCCCCATCGACACTGTTTCTACTGGAACTTCCGGACTTCAATACCATCGCCGACAAGGCTAATTCATCTCTGCAAACCTGTCTCATTGTAGAAGTCAACTCTACTGGAAACATGAATTATCCAGCATCAGTTCAGCCTGTCGACCTCTGTGAAGGAATTCATCACTAAGCTTTTGATTCTGGACTCATGTGAAACAATCATCCTTTGCTCTGTGGTCTTTGCCCTGTAAATCAATCTTTTTCTATCCCTCATTTATTGTATGAATGCACAGGGAGCTACATATCGACACCCCCCTCCCGCGTTTTGAGTGTGTGTAAATAAACTAATGCTCTGAGTTCACCCTTCCTCTGGGGTTATTAATAGAAACTAGATCACACCAAAGCTGAAGGGTTGGGAAATACACCACTGCTTATAAAGGAGAAAATCAAACTCAAAACAGCTTTCTGTTCATGGACGGGTGGTGAGAGGAGAAATCAGGGCTGCTTAAATTCAATCCCCACCTGTCAGTAACACTTCAATTCTCAGAACCACATTTCAGGAACAATATCAAGGCCTTGGGTTGGGTTCAGTTGAAATTTACCAGGATGATGCCAGGGATGAGGGGCGTCTTTTACATGGAGAGATTGGAGAAACTTGGATTGTTCTCTTTAGAACAGGGAAAGTGAAGAGCAGGCAGAACAGAGGAATTCAAAGTGGAGGGGTTTTAATGGAAGAAGAGAAGAATCATGCGAATGGCAAGTGTAGGCAACGATTTCAAGCAATTGGCGAAAGAACGGGAGGGGAAGTGAAAAAAAATCAGTGGGTTGTTAAAATCTGGGTGCACAACATGAAGGAGTAATGGAAGCAGATTTTAGAGAAATTTCAAGTGGCCAGGTCAGTGGGGTACAGGTGTGGGCTGGGATAGTGGGGTATGGGCTGGGTCAGTGGGGTACAGGTGTGGGCTGGGTCAGTTGGGTGTGGGCTGGGTCAGTGGGGTGTGGGCTGGGTCAGTGGGGTGTGGGCTGGGTCAGTGGGGTGTGGGCCTGGGTCAGTGCAGGGTCTAAAATTCACTTGTGACTGTGTTTTGTGACAGAAAATGATCTCAGTTCAGGTTCCATTGTACGTCCTCATGCTGGATAATTTTGCTGGGTTGCCAGACTCTCAGTCTCATTCTCACCAATTCCTGCCTTACCTTGTAATCTTTGTGTACTGAATACAGGACCAATATTTATCAGAGTAAATAGGGCTTTCTCTCACCTTTCTCCCCAGGTCAGTCTATGACAACTCTTTGAATTGGAAACGTTCTCTCCAGTTGGTTCTCTCTCAATCCTGTGCTGGTTCACCTGTTGCTCCTCAGTCTACAATCCCTGTTTACGTCCAGCTATGTCCTTCACTCCATCATTCATTGGGAGATCTAATTATTACAGGACATAAAATGTGATGACAATTGACAATGTGAAGTAGAATGTCACTTTCCCCAGATCCCTGGCCTGTCCTCCTGGGCTTACAGCAAATAACTAGACTTTGGGTGAAAATGTTTTGATTACTGTCCCACCACTGGCCTCCCGCCATCTCCTCACATCTGTCAACCTCTGATCTTTTTTTAAAATTCGTTCACGGGATGTGGGCATTGCTGGCTCGGCCAGCATTTATTGCCCATCCCTAATTGCCCTTGAGAATGTAGTGGTGAGCTGCTTTCCTGAATCATTGCAGTCCATGTGGTTTCGGTCTGTGGTGATCTGTCTTACTCTCTGTCTCCCACATGTGCATGTGCTGCTGTCTCCTTGTCAGCCACCCCCACTGTCTGCATCTCTCTCTCTCTCTTCCTGTATCTCGCCCCACGTTATCCCCACTTGCAGCTCATGCCCTATATCACCCAATCTATCTGTACCTTTGTGTCCACGATCTGATTTACTATCTTTCTTTGTCCCATCTTTCCCACTCTATCAGTTTGCACCATTAACCACTTTATCCAGCTGCCCACATCTGCCTCTCTCTCTCTTTTTCTGACTCCCCTGCCCGTCACTTTCCCTCAGTCCCCTCATGCCTCTCCTCACATCTGTATCTCTCCATCTACCCTTTTATTCTATTGCTGTCTTTCTTCCACCTGGTGCCCCATCTCTCTTTCTCTCCCTAAACCTGCCCCTTGTTTCTCTGTCTCCCCAGTTCCCCTCTGTCTGTCGACCTCATCTGTCTCTCTCACTGTCTCCCATATCTATGTCTGTCTTACGTCAGCCATGTCTATCTCCCCCATCTGTCTCTATCACTGTCTCATCTCTGTCTATATCCCATGTCTGTGTCTTACCCTCTCCACATCTCCTCCCTATATCTCTCTCTCCCTCCCTGTAGCTCTGCACCTCCCTCTGTCCTTTGCTCATCTGTATATCCCTCTTTCACTCCCATGCACCTCTCCCTATCGTTTCCTTGTCTGTCTCTCCATCTTTCAACCATCTTCCCTCGCTCTGTATATCCTCCATCTGTCTCCCCATCATATGCCCTCAAATACTTATTTCTCCACTGATGCTTCTCTTTCTCTTTGACTCCACCCATCCCTCTCACTCACTCTGCCCCCACACTCCCAGTATTTCTCACATCTCTCTCTCCATGTCCCCCCATCCAGCTCCTCCATCTGCTTTCGTTTCCAGTCTGTCTCTCCCCAGTTGACTCCCAGTCTGCTTCTCTCTTTTTCTCCCCCATCTATCCCCCCACAATCTGTTTCCACACGTCTCTCTTTCTATCCCTCTGTCTGTTTCCTATGTATGTCTAGCCAGTTTGTCTTCACATTTCTGCCTCTTTTCCATCTGTCTGTTTCAACCAATATGCCTGCCTCCCATCACTCCAACACCCCCCCACCCCGGATGCCTGCCCCCATTGGTGTCTTTCTCTGTCCCCTTGATTGACTCCCTCACTGTCTCTCTCTCTATATTTCCTCTTCTCTGCTTCACCCCATCAGTTTGCCCCTGACCTGTCACTTTGTGCCTCCCACATCCGTCTGCCTCTGTCTGTCTCAACAAGTCTGCCTGTCCCCTTCCCTCAGGATTTCCCTCCACCAGTTGCTGTCCCCACCATCTGCCTCTTGTACTGAATCTGTCAGATTGTTACTCTGGAAATAGAGGAAATGGCTCAGCAAAAATAACTGAAAATGGAAATAACAAAAGCACCATCACGTGTGCAGAGCTCAGTAAGAGGGAGATTAACCCTGAACATCCAGACAGGTGTTTTTATTTAACAATGAAGTTGTGATGCCAGTAATGGGATCCCTCCACAGACACAGCTGGACGAGCTTTGTTTTTCCAGGAGTTTCTATGTTTATTATAAACAAACCGCTCACTGGAAATCCCCCAATTGATGGCAGGAAGCAGCAACGCGCATGCGCGGGAGATCCAAACACCCCCCCCCTCCACCCTCCCCGCGCATGCGCATCGATGTCCCGGCTCCGCCCCCTTTCCAGTGAATATTGATTGACTACCTGCGCCGGGCATGCGCAGTCGGTTCTGTTGCTCCTCCCTCAGCTGCACATTGAATATCACAGTCACCAAAACAGCAGAGAGAGAAACAGAGTGAATCCCACATTGACACAGATTAGAGAGTCTGACAGTAACAGAGATGGACAGACATTGAAATGTTCCAGCTCACAGGCAGTACCAGACACTGAAACATTCAATCGTATAAAAGCAAAATATTGCAGGTGCTGGAAATGTGAAATTGTAACAGAAAATCCTGAAAGACTCAGCATCTGTGGAGAGAGAAACAGTTAACGTTTCGAGTCCGTGTGACCTAGAATGAATTTCATACTTGGACATAGTGCAGAGATTGACAATTCACACTAAATCAGTCATGTACCATATACCAGACAATCTCTACAAACATCATTCCACGACCATTGAAATACTAATGTCTGAAACAGTCAGTTTTTGTTGTACAAAACTGGTAAAATATGAGAGGAAAATACTGTAAATTAGATAGAAAAGTTTAAATAATATTACAACTGTTTGATCTAACAAAATGCACTTAGATCTCGTCTCCATCCCCATAATTCCCAATTTTCCCCAGTCCTATTAAATGTGAATAATTATTGTGTGTTGTGTCCTTCTTGGATCAGTTCTTCAGTCACAGTTTGTAGGTTGCTTGTTTTTTTTGAAGCTATGCAGAGACACTAAGAAAAAAACCCATCCTAAATGAATTGTCAAAAGCGATGTCTCTGCACAAGGTTTGGGACTTCAAAATTAACAGTTATTGAAATGGAGTATCTCGATGTTACTTTCCAACTACCAGCTGCTGTTTAACACTCAATAAACCAGCAGTCATCAAATCCGAATTGTTAATCTTTCACTAAGAGTGCCGATATCTAAAATCACACCATTCCCAGAAATCTAACCTGTCAACTTCATTGTTCCAAAGTGTGGGGACGTGTACTGGCAGGAACTGAGGTGCGAGGGTAGGGGGAAAAGGATTTTTAAAAAGGGGGTTAAAAAGGTTAAAACAATGAATGAAAATGAACATAAGTAAATGAAATATTTTGTTTTAAAAAAGGGATTTAAAAAGGGGTGAAGATAGGGGAGAGAGTGTATGGTCTGAAGTTCTGGGATTCAGTATTAAGTCCAGGGGCTGTAAAGTGCCTGAGCGGAAGATCAGATGCTGTTCTTCCAGTTTGCGTTGGGCTTCACTGGAACATTGCAGCAGGCCAAGATTGGATATGTGGGCATGAGAGCAGGATGGCATGTTGAAATGGCAAATTACAGGAAAGTCAGGATCATGCTTGTGGACTGACTGAAGGTGTTCCACAAAGCAATCACCCAGTCAGCGTTGGGTTTCCACAGTGTAGAAGAGACTGCATTGGGGGCAGCAAAAAAGGTAGGCCAAATTGAAGAAGGTGCAAGTGAAGCATTGCTTCACCTGGAAGGAGTATTTAGGCCCTTGGACGGTGAGGAAGGAGGAAGTAAAGGGGCAGGTGTTGCACCTTCTGTGATTGCATGGGAAGGTGTTGTGGGAAGGGGGTGAGGTGTTAGGGGTGATTGAAGCTTGGACCAGGGTCTTATGGAGGGAATGTCTCTACAGAATGCTGACAGGGTGGGTGAGGGGAAGATGCTTTTGGTATTTGCATCATGCAGCAATTGGCGGAAATAGTGGAGGATGATCATTTGAATCCGGAGGCTGGTGGGGAGAAAAGCGAGGACAAGGGGGGCGATATCATGGTTCTGGGAGAGAGAGGAAGGCGTGAATGCAGAGGCGTGGGAGATGGGTCAGACACGGTAGAGGACCCTGTTAGCACAGTGAGGGGAAAACCTCAGTTAAGCAAAGAAGGGAGACTTGTCCGGAGCCCCATTTTGGAAGTTGGAATCACCAGAACAGATACGACGGAGGTGAGGGAACTGAGAGAATGGGATGGAGTCCTTACAGGAAGCGGGGTGTGAGGAGCTGTAGTCGATGTAGCTGTGGGAGTCAGTGGGCTTGGAATGGATATTGGTGGACAGTCTATCACCACAGCAGCTTTCAGCTTCCTTGGAGCTGAAAGTTTCATCTGATCTTCCTCTCCACTGACATATTTGCATTTCCCCCCCTTCATTTTTGTAAATTTCTCATTTGAATTCAGAGTTGCAGATTTTGTGTTGAAAGCTCACTGGGGACCCACAGCAGCTCCTTTGATTGACAGCTCACTATCTCTCTCCCTCTCTCTCTCTCTCTCTCTCTCTCGCTCTCTCCCCCACGTGACCCGCCGCAGCGTCACACCCCCTTTCCGAGCTGAGACGCCGCGCCTGCGCCCTGCCGCCACTGAGCGGCGTTCCCTTAGCAACGGGCCGGGCCCGGCTGATGAGCCGCCTTGTTTTCAGTGTCGGGGGAGCCGGGAGCCCCGTTACTGAGAGTGTCCGCGCTCGGGGGAGGGGGAACCTGCAACACGGTCCGGGGCTGAGTCTCTGTGAACCTGGGCATTGTTCCTGACCCTAAAATAAAAAGAACAGACATAAAGGTAACCGACACCAGACAGGGGATAAAATATCTGAAAGGTGGGCTGTCCCGGATCAAAGCGGCCGAATGGCCACCCCCAGCTCCAGGACCCGGCAATGTCCCCCCCGCCCGCCGGCCCGGCCCGGCCCCGGGCCCAGAGGTAAAGCGGGCTCTGAGCTCTGGCAGCGGGAACAGGAGGAGCCATTCAGCCCCTCCAGCCTGAGCTGCCCATTCACTCAGATCATGACTGATCCGGGAGACAAACTCCATCCGGCCGCCTGGGCTTCATATCCACAGCCTCGGGCAGCAACAATATCCCCATCTCAGGCTGAACATGATTCACTCAGCTAATGTCTGCTGCTTTATGTGGGAGAGACTTCCCCACTTCCACCAGCCTTTGTTTGAGGAAGCGGTTCCTAACTTTCTCTCCTCAATATCCTGACTCTGATATTAAGATATTTGTCCCCTTGTCCTGGGCTCCCCCACCAGTGAGTAAAGTTTCTGTTTCCTGACCAATCCCTTTAAACACAATAAAACCCACTGTCAGAGCTGGCAGTTGGAGAGGGGACAGGATGGGGAGTTACTTCTGCCCTCACTCCTTCAGATAATTCCTTCCAGATCATCATAACTCAATGTTTAAAATAAAAACTCTCCTCCCTCTGCTTCTTTTACCACAATTACAGAATACCATAAACCTGTCATCCTCTGCCTCCCACCCTCTGACATTCGAAACACTTATGTCAGTGGAAATCCTTTCCCCCTCATTATCAAAACATTGTTCATTTTAAACTTCTCTGTTCAAATCTCCCTTCTATGCTCTAAGGAGAACAGCACTAGTTTCCCCAGGGTCTTCACATAACTGAAGTTTTTTCTCTTTTTTGAGATGTGACTGGCAAGGTCAGCATTTGTTGCCCATCCCGAATTACCCTTGAGAAGGTTGTGCTGAACCAGCTTCTTGAACCACTGCAGTTCATTTGGTAATGTTCCTGATTCCTGGTACTGTTGTGGGAATCCGGTCCAGGGACCCAGAATTGGACGCGGCTGAGGCGGAACCGATGACTGATAACATAACTTTTAACATAACTTCCTCGTGTTTGTAATTTATAGATTTGTTTATGAAGCTGAAGATTCCTAGCTTTTAAAACAATTGTCTCAACTTGTCGTGTTATCTTTAAACATCTGTGTTTGTTATCCCCCTGGTGTCGCTGTTCCTGCAATACCATTAACATTGTACCACAAATTAACATTATTTTTAATTTGAAGGGTTCAGTTGCATATCTGGAATCTCTAATTGAATAAGTAGAAAGCAGTGGCAGGATAAGTTTGCAGATTGATTTTGGGAAATGGAGAAGGTGGTGATTGTAAATTCAGACAAGGGAGGGAGGTGGTTTTTGAGACTGTTCGCGCTCCATTATAAGATCTTTTTCTCTCTCTCTCTCTCTCTCTCTCTCTCTCTCTCTCTTGTTCCAGCTGTTCCCATTTGCACCTGTAATCTGACTGACCCAGTGTGCGAACTCAATTGCTGCTGTGACACTGACTGCTCCTCCACAGACATCAATGTCTTCCCTTTCTGTTTGCCAGGCAGTGAATTGTAAGTGTCTATTACAGTGTTACTATATTGGCTCTGAATCAGGAGATGCCTGGATTTTAACTTAAGAATGTAAAAAATAGGAGCAGGAGTCGACTATATGGCCCCTTGAGTCTGCTCTGCCATTCAATATGATCAGGGCTGCTCCTTTTTCTCAACTCCACTTTCCTGCCCGATCCTCATTTCGCTTGATTTCATGAGAGATCAAACATCTCATTCTCAGTCTTGAATATACTCAACAATGCAGCACCCACCACGTCTCGGGTAGAGAATTCCAAAGATTCACTACATTCGTGTCTCCTTATCTCTGTCTTAAAAGATCCACTCCTTGTCTTGACACTGTGCCCCCATGTTGTAGATTCCCAAACTAGGGGAAAGAACCTCTCAGTGTCTACACTGTCAAGCCCCTTCAGACTCTTGTATCTTTCAATGAGATCACCTCTCATTGTTCTCAACTCAGAATGGGCCCAATTTACTCAACCTGCCATCATAGGACAACCCTCTTATCATCCTGTTGACATTCCTACAAAGCCCCTCTTTTCCCTATCCCTGTAACCTCTTCCAGCCCGACAATTCTCATCCTCCTAATCGCGTAACTCCATGGCAATCACATCTGCAGTAAATGTTTGCGGCTCGAACAACTTTAGCTCAGAGTCATTGAGCTGCAGGCCACACTGCAGACAGTGTAACACATTAGGGAGGGGGAGAGTTACCTGGATACTTTGTGCCTGGAGGCAGTCACATCTCTTAGGACAGGGTCTTCTGATTTGGGCAGTGGTCAGGGACAGGAGAGCGTGACTGCAAATGAGGAAGGTAAGGGAACCCTGAACGCAGGGGCTCAGCCTTTGCAATTGTCCAGCAGCTTTGACGTTCCCTCAGCTTGTTTGGATGAGAGTGGGGGCTGCAGGGTGGATGCCCTGACTGAGCATGGCACGTATATACCAAATTCAGAAGCAGAATCTCAAAGGTAATAATCTCTGGATTATAACCTGCACCACATGAAAATTGGCATAGGGCAAATAAGATTAGAAAAATCAATATGTGGCTCAAAGACTGGTCCTGGTTCATGAGGCACTAGCACCAGTATTGGGGAAAGTAGGATCTGTACCGTTGGGACGGTCTAGACCTGAACCATGCTGTCAAACCATTGTTTCCAGGACTGTTACTGACCTCATCTCCTCTGGAGATCTTCCTTCCACAGCTTCCAACCTAATAGTCTCCCAACCTCGGACGGCCCGCTTCTACCACCTACCCAAAATCCACAAACAGGACTGACCTGTCAGACCGATCGTGTCAGCCTGTTCCTGCCCCACGGAACTCATATCTTGCTATCTTGATTCCATTCTCTCTCCCCTTGTCCAGTCCCTTCCCACCTACATTCTGGATTCCTCTGACACGCTACATCATATCAACAATTTCCAGTTCCCTGGCCCTAACCGCCTCTTGTTCACCATGGACAAGAGAATCCCTCGACACATCCATTCCCCACCGGGATGGTCTGATGGCTCTCCGCTTCTTCCTTGAAAAGAGGCCCGAACAATCCCCATCCACCACTACTCTCCTCCGTCTGGCTGAACTTGTTCTCGCACTGAACAATTTCCCCTTAAACTCCTCTCACTTCCTCCAAATAAAAGGTGTGGCTATGGGTACCCGCATGGGCCCCAGCTATGCCTGTCTCTTTATGGGGTATATGAAACATTCCTTGTTCCAGTCCGACTCCGGCCCCCTCCCACAACCCTTTCTCCGCTACATCGATGATTACTTCGGTGCTGCGCCATTCTCTCGTCTGGACCTGGAAAAATGTATTAATTTTGCTTCCAATTTCCACCCCATTTTCACATGGTCCATCTCTGACACTTATCTTCCCTTCCTTGACCTCTCTGTCTCAATTTCTGATGACAGACTGTCCACCAATATCCATTACAAGCCTACCGACTCCCACAGCTACCTCGACTACAGCTCCTCACACCCCGCTTCCTGTAAGGACTCCATCCCATTCTCTCAGTTCCTTTTCCTCCGTCGCATCTGTTCTGATGATGCCACTTTCAAATACAGTTCCTCTGACATGTCTTCCTTAATCAAGGTTTTCCACCCACGGTGGTTGACAGGGCCCTCAACCATATCCGGCCCATCTCCCGCGCATCTGTCCTCACACCTTCCTCTCCCTCCCAGAAACATGATAGGGTCCCCCTTGTCCTCACTTATCACCCCACCAGCCTCCGCAATCAAAGGATCATCCTCCACCATTTCCGCCAACTCCAGCATGATGCCACCACCAAACACATCTTCCCTTCACCCCCCTGACGGCATTCCGTAGGGATCGTTCCCTCCGTGACACCCTGGTCCACTCCTCCATCACAATCTACACCTCAACCCCCTCCCACGGCACCTTCCCATGCAACTGCAGAAGGTGCAACACCTGCCCCTTAACTTCCCCTTTCCTCACCATCCAAGGGCCCAAACACTCCTTTCAAGTGACGCAGCATTTCACTTGCACTTCCCCAATTTTGTCAACTGCATTCGCTGCTCCCAATGTGGTTTCCTCTACATTGGAGAGACCAAACGCAGACTGGGTGACCGCTTTGCAGAACACCTTCGGTCTGTCCGCAGGCATGCCCCAGACTTCCCTGTTGCTTGCCATTTTAACACTCCACCCTGCTCTCTTGCCCACATGTCCATCCTTGGCCTGCTGCATTGTTCCAGTGAAGCTCAACACAAACTGGTGGAATAGCACCTCATCTTCCGACTAGTCACTTTACAGCCTTCCAGACTGAATATTGAGTTCAACAATTTTAGATGATGAACTCTCTCCTCCATCCCCACCCCCTTTCTAATCCCCCCTTTTTTTTCGAATAATTTATATAGATTTTTCTCTTCCCACCTATTTCCATTATTTTTAAATATATTTCCATCAATTGTTTTATCTCTGCCTTTTAGCCTATTTTGATTCCTTCACCCCACCTCCACGAGGGCTATCTGTACCTTGCTTGTCCTTTCTACCCTTAATTAGCACATTCCTTAGATAATATCACCACCTTCAACACCTCTTTGTTCTTTTGTCCGTGACATCTATTGCTTATCTCCAACTATCACTGGCCCTTTATCCAGCTCTACCTGTCCGACCACCACCCCCACCCTTACACCAGCTTATATTTCACCTCTCTTCTATTTTTACTTAGTTCTGTGGAAGAGTCATATGGACTTGAAACGTTAACTGTGTTCCTCTCCGCAGATGATGCCAGACCTGCTGGGTTTTTCCCGGTATTTTTATTTTTGTTTTGGATTTCCAGCATCCGCAGTTTTTTGCTTTTACCTGCTTTTATATTCTAGTCCTCTCGAATTAAATGCCAACATTGCATTTGCCTTCCTAACTACCGAAGCAACCTGCAAGTTAACCTTAAGAGAATCCTGGACTAGGTCTCCCAAGTCCCTTTGCACTCCAGATTTCTGAATTCTCTCCCCATTTAGAAAATAGTCTGTGCCTCTATTCTTCCTACCAAAGTGCATGACCTCATACTTCCCCACGTTGTATTCCATCTGCCACTTCTTTGCCCATTCTCCAAACCTGTCCAAATCCTTTTGCAGCCTCCTCGCCTCCTCAATACTATCTGTCCCTCCGCCTATCTTTGTATCATCTGCAAGCTTAGCCAGGATGCCCTCAGTTCCTTCATCTAGATCATTAATGTATAAAGTGAAAAGTTGCGGTCCCAACACTGACCCCTGCGGAACTCCACTAGTCACCGGCCGCCATCCTGAGAAGTTCCCCTTATCCCCACTCTCTGCCTTCTGCCAGACAGCCAATCTTCTATCCATACTCGTACCTTTCCTCTAATACCATGGGCTCTTATCTATGAGCAGCCTCCTGTGCGGCAACTTGTCAAAGGCCTGCTGGATGTCCAAGTAGTTAACATCCATTGGCTCTCCTTTGTCTAACCTACTCTTTACCTCCTCAAAGAATTCTAACAGATTTGTCAGGCATGACCTCCCCTTGATGAAACCATGCTGACTTTGCCCGATTTTACCATGCATTTCCAAGTATTCTGAAATCTCATCCTTAATAATGGACTCTAAATCTTAACAACAACAGAGGTCAGGCTAATCGGCCTGTAATTTCCCGTCTTTTGCCTCACTCCCTTCTTAAAGGAATTGTCAATCTCTGCACTATGTCCAAGTGTGAAATTCATTCTGAATCACACGGGGTCGAAACGTTAACTGTTTCTCTCTCCACAGATGCTGCCAGACCTGCTGAGTCTTTCAGGATTTTCTGTTTCAATTTCACATTTCCAGCACCTGTAATATTTTGCTTTTATATGATTGAATGTTTCAGTGTCTGGTACTGCCTGTGAGCTGGAACATTTCAATGTCTGTCAATCTCTGTTACTGTCAGACTCTCTAATCTGTGTCAATGTGGGATTCACTCTGTTTCTCTCTCTGCTGTTTTGGTGACTGTGATATTCAATGTGCAGCTGAGGGAGGAGCAACAGAACCGACTGCGCATGCCCGGTGCTGTTAACCAATCAATATTCACTGGAAAGGGGGCGGAGCCGGATATTAATGCGCATGCGCTGGTGTATCAGTTTTCCCCCCTGCGCATGCGCGTTGCTGCTTCCTGCCATCAATTGGGGGATTTCCAGTGAGCGGTTTGTTTATAATAAACATAGAAACTCCTGGAAAAACAAAGCTCGTCCAGCTGTGTCTGTGGAGGGATCCCATTACTGGCATCACAACTTCATTGTTAAATAAAAACACCTGTCTGGATGTTCAGGGTTAACCTCCCTCTTACTGAGCTCTGCACACGTGATGGTGCTTTTGTTATTTCCATTTTTAGTTATTTTTGCTGAGCCATTTCCTCTATTTCCAGAGTAACAATCTGACAGATTCAGTACAAGAGGCAGATGGTGGGGACAGCAACTGGTGGAGGGAAATCCTGAGGGAAGGGGACAGGCAGACTTGTTGAGACAGACAGAGGCAGACGGATGTGGGAGGCACAAAGTGACAGGTCAGGGGAAAACTGATGGGGTGAAGCAGAGAAGAGGAAATATAGAGAGAGAGATAGAGAGACAGTGAGGGAGTCAATCAAGGGGACAGAGAAAGACACCAATGGGTGGAGGCATCCGGGATGTGGGGTGGGTGTGGGAGAGATGGGAGGCAGGCATAGAGGCCTACAGCACAGAAAAAGGCCCTTCGGCATCGAGTCTGTGCTGGTCAAACAAGTTCCTAACTATTCTAATCCCATTTTCCAGCGTTAGGCCCATAGCCTTGTATGCCATGGCATCGCAAGTGCACATCCAAATGCTTTTTAATTGTTTTGAGGGTTTCTGCCTCTACCACCCTTTCAGGCAGTGAGTTCCAGGTTCCCACCACACTCTGGGTGAAAAAATTCTTCCTCACATCCCCTCTACACCTCCTGCCCCTTACCTTAAATCTATTCCCCCTGGTTATTGATCCCTCCACCAAGGGGAAAAGTTCCTTCCCGTCTACCCTATCTATGCCCCTCATAATTTTTTAAAATCTCAATCATGTCTCCCCTCAATTTCCTCTGCTCCTGGGAAAATAACCCCAGTCTATCCAATCTCTGCTCATAACTTAAACTCTCCAGCCCAGGCAATATCCTGGTAAATCTCCTCTGCACTCTCTCTAGTGCAATCACATCCTTCCTATAATGCAGATTCTGGAACTGCACGCAATACTCTAAGTGTGGCCGAAACAGAGTTTTATACCGTTCCAGCATAACCTCCCTGCTCTTATATTCTATGCCTCGGCTAATAAAGGCAAGTATCCCAAATGCCTTCTTAATCACCTTATCTTCCTGTCCTGCTACCTTAAGGGACCGGTGGACCTGCACGCCAAGGTCCCTCTGATCCTCGGTACTTCCCAGGGTCCTACTATTCATCATGTATTCCCGTGTTTTGTTTGTTCTGCCCAATTGCATCGCCACACACTTACGGGACTGAAAATTGTTGACAAGGGTGGTGCTGTTGTCTGGCGCATTGACCTCTACCTCGCGGAGGCTGAGCGTCAACTCGCAGACACTTCCTCCTACCTCTCCCTGGACCATGACCCCACCACTGAACATCAAGCCATTATTTCCAGGACTGTCACTGACCTCATCTCCTCTGGAGATCTTCCTCCCACAGCTTCCAACCTGATAGTCGCCCAACCTCGGACGGCCCGCTTCTACCTCCTACCCAAAATCCACAAACAGAACTGTCCTAGCAGACCGATCGTGTCAGCCTGTTCCTGCCCTACGGAACTCATTTCTCGTTATCTTGACTCACTTCTCTCTCCCCTTGTCCAGTCCCTTCCCACCTACATCCGTGATTCCTCTGACACCTTACGTCACATCAACAATTTGCAGTTCCCTGGCCCCAAACGCTTCCTCTTCACCATGGATGTCCAATCCCTCAACACTTCCATCCCCCACCAGGATGGTCTGAGTGCCCTTAGCTTCTTCCTTGAACAGAGGCACGAACAATCCCCATCCACCACTACTCTCCTCCGTCTGGCTGAACTTGTTCTCACTCTGCACAATTTCTCCTTTAACTCCTCTCTCTTCCTCCAAATAAAAGGTGTGGCTATGGGTACCCGCATGGGCCCCAGCTATGCCTGTCTCTTTATGGGGTATGTGGAACATTCCTTGTTCCAGTCCTACTCCGGCCCCCTCCCACAACTCTTTCTCCGGTACATTGATGATTACTTCGGTGCTGCTCCATTCTCTCGTCTGGACCTGGAAAAATGTATTAATTTTGCTTCCAATTTCCACCCCTCCATCATTTTCACATGGTCCATCTCTGACACTTCCCTTCCCTTCCTTGACCTCTCTGTCTCAATTTCTGGTGATAGACTGTCCACCAATATCCATTACAAGCCAACCGACTCCCACAGCTACCTCGACTACAGCTCCTCACACCCCGCTTCCTCTAAGGACTCCATCCCATTCCCTCAGTTCCTTCGCCTCTGTCGCATCTGTTCTGATGATGCTACCTTCAAAAACAGTTCCTCTGACATGTCTTCCTTCTTCCTTAACCGAGGTTTTCCACCCACGGTGGTTGACAGGGCCCTCAACCGTGTCCAGCCCATCTCCCATGCATCCACCCTCACGCCTTCTCCTCCCTCCCGGAAACATGATAGGGTCCTCCTTGTCCTCACTTATCACCCCACCAGCCTCCTCATTCCAAGGATCATCCTCCGCCATTTCCGCCAACTCCAGCATGATGCCGCCACCAAACACATCTTCCCTTCACCCCACCTAGCGGCATTCCGTAGGGATCGTTACCTCCGGGACACCCTGGTCCACTCCTACATGACACCCTACTCCTCAACCCCCACTTATGGCACCTCCCCATGCCCACGCAGAAGATGCATACCTGCCCCTTCACTTCCTCTCTCCTCACCGTCCAAGGGCCCAAACACTCCTTTCAAGTGAAGCAGCCATTTCACTTGCATTTTCCCTAACTTAGTCTACTGCATTCGTTGCTCCCAATGCGGTCTCCTCTACATTGGAGAGACCAAACGTAAACTGGGCGACCGCTTTGCAGAACACCTTCGGTCAGTCCGCAAGAAAGACCCAAACCTCCCTGTCGCTTGCCATTTTAACACTCCACCCTGCTCTCTTGCCCACATGTCTGTCCTTGGCTTGCTGCATTATTCCAGTGAAGCCCAACGCAAACTGGAGGAACAGCGCCTCATCTTCCGACTAGGCACTTTACAGCCTTCTGGACTGAATATTAAATTCAACAACTTTAGATCTTGAATTCCCTCCTCCATCCCCACTCCCTTTCCGTTTCTTCCCCCTCCCTATTGTTTTTTCCAATAATTTATATAGATTTTTCTTTTCCCACCTATTTCCATTATTTTTAAATCTATACCTATAATGCCCTGTCAGTCTTTCCACCCCACCCCCACTAGAGCTGTGCCTTGAGTGTCCTGCCAACCATTCTTAATTAGCACAGTCTCTTAGATAATATCACCACCTTTAACAATTCTTTGTTCCTTTGTCTGTGACATATTTTGATTATTTGCTCCTATCACTGCTTGCTTGTCCCTACAACCACACCCCCCTAACTTCTCTCTCCCCCCACCTTAAACCAGCTTATATTTCACGCCTCTCCTAACTTTACTCAGTTCTGTTGAAGGGTCATGAAGACTCTAAACGTCAACTCTTTTCTTCTCTGCCGATCCTGCCAGACCTGCTGAGTTTTTCCAGGTCATTGTGTTTTTGTCAGAGAAACATGGGGCAGGTTTAGGGAGTGACAGAGAGATGGGGCACGAGGTGGAAGAAAGACAGCAAGAGAATAAAAGTGCAGATGGAGAAATACAGATGTGAGGAGAGATATAAGGGGCCTGAGGGAAAGTGACGGGCAGGGGAGACAGAAAAAGAGAGAGGTAGACGTGGGCAGCTGGAGAAAGTGGTTAATGGTGCAAACTGATAGAGTGGGAAAGATGGGACAAAAAAAGAGAGTAAATCAGATCGTGGACACAAAGGTGTAGATAGATTGGGTGATATAGGGTATGAGCTGCAAGTGGGGATAACGTGGAGCGAGATACAGGAAGAGAGAGAGAGAGATGCAGACAGTGGGGGTGGCTGACAAGGAGACAGCAGCACATGCACATGTGGGAGACAGAGAGTAAGACAGAGCACCACAGACCGAAACCACATGGAATGCAGGGATTCAGGAAAGCAGCTCACCACCACATTCTCAAGGGCAATTAGGGATGGGCAATAAATGCTGGCCTAGCCAGCAATGCCCACATCGCGAGAACGAATATAAAAAAAAGATCAGAGGTTGACAGATGTGAAGAGGTGGCGGGAGGCCAGTGGCGGGATAGTAATCAGAACATTTTCACCCAAATTCTAGCTATTTGCTGTAAGCCCAGGAGGACAGGCCAGGGATCTGGGGAAAGTGACATTCTACATCACATTGTCAATTGTCATCACATTTTAAGTCCTGTAATAATTAGATCTCCCAATGAATGATGGAGTGAAGGACACAGCTGGACGTAAACAGGGATTGTAGACTGAGCAGCAACAGGTGAACCAGCACAGGATTGAGAGAGAACCAACTGGAGAGAACATTTCCAATTCAAAGAGTTGTCACAGACTGACTTGGGGAGAAAGGTAAGAGGAAGCCCTATTTACTCTGATAAATATTGGTCCTGTATTCAGTACACAACGATTACAAGGTAAGGCAGGAAATGGCGAGAATGAGACTGAGAGAGTCTGGGCACCCAGCACAATTATCCAGCATGAGGCCGTACAATGGAACCTGAACTGAGATCATTTTCTTTCACAAAACACAATCACAAGTGAATTTTAGACACTGCACTGACCCAGCCCACACCCCACTGACCCAGCCCACACCCCACTGACCCAGCCCACACCCCATTGACCCAGCCCACACCCTACTGACCCAGGCCCACACCTGTGCCCCACTGACCCAGGCCCACACCCCACTGACCCAGCCCACATCCCACTGACCCAGCCCACACCTTTGCCCCCCTGACCCAGGCCCACAACCCAGTGACGCAGTCCACACCCCAATGACCTAGCCCACACCTGTGCCCCACTGACCCAGGCCCCACCCCACTGACCCAGCCCACACCCCACTGACCCAGCCCACAGCCCACTGACCCAGGCCCACACCTGTGCCCCACTGACCCAGGCCCACACCCCACTGACTCAGCCCACACCTGTGCCCCACTGACCCAGGCCCACACCCCACTGACCCAGCCCACACCTGTGCCCCACTGACCCAGGCCCACAACCCACTGACCCAGCCCACACCCCACTGACCCAGCCCACACCTGTGCCCCATGACCCAGCCCACACCCCACTGACCCAGCCCACACCTGTGCCCCACTGACCCAGGCCCACACCTGTGCCCCACTGACCCAGCCCACACCCCACTGACCCAGCCCACACCCCACTGACCCAGCCCACACCCCACTGACCGAGCCCACACCCCACTGACCCAGCCCACACCTGTGCCCCACTGACCCAGCCCACACCTGTGCCCCACTGACCCAGCCCACACCCCACTGACCCAGCCCACACCCCACTGACCCTGCCCACACCCACTGACCGAGCCCACACCCACTGACCCAGCCCACACACCACTGACCCAGCCGAAACCCCACTGACCTAGCCCACACCTGTACCCCACTCACCCAGGCCTACACCTGTGCCCCACTAACCTGGCCACTTGAAATTTCTCTGAAATCTGCTTCCATTACTCCTTCATGTTGTGCACCCAGATTTTAAACAACCCACTGATTTTTTTTCAATTCCCCTCCGTTCTTTTGCCAATTGCTTGAAGTCGTTGCCTAGACTTGCCATTCGCTTGATTCCTCTCTTCTTCCATTAAAACCCCTCCTCTTTGAATCTCTCTGCCCTGCCTGCTCTTCACCTTCCCTGTTCTAAAGAGAACAATCCAAGTTTCTCCAATCTCTCCATGTAAAAGATGCCCCTCATTCCGGGCATCATCCTGGTAAATTTCCTCTGAATCCAATCCAAGGCCTTGATATTGTTCCTGAAATGTTGTTCTGAGAATTGTAGTGTTACTGTCAGGTGGGGATTGAATTTAAACAGCCCTGATTTCTCCTCTCACCACCCGTCCATGAACAGAAAGCTGTTTTGATTTTGATTTTCTCCTTTATAAGAAGTGGTGTATTTCCCAACCCCTCAGCTTTGGCGTGATCCAGTTTCTATTAATAACCCCAGAGGAAGGGTGGACTCAGAGCATTAGTTTATTTGCACAAACTCAAAACGCGGGAAAGGGTGTCGCGATGTAGCTCCCTCTGCATTCATACAGTAAATGAGGGATAGAGAAAGATTGATTTACAGGGCAAAGAGCACAGAGCAAATTATTATTGTTTCATATCAGTCCAGAATCAAAAGCTCAGTGGTCAATTCCTTCACAGAGGTCGGCAGGCTGAGTTGATGCTGGATAATTCATGTTTCCAGCAGAGTTGACTTCTACAATGAGACAGGTTTGCAGAGATGAATTAGCCTTGTCGGCGATGGTATTGAAGTTCGGAAGTTCCAGTAGAAACAGTGTCGATGGGAGCAGGCATTCAAACCTGGACAGATGAAAGGAAAATAAAAGATGTAAAGAAATGAAAAGAGGCCAAAAAAATAAGAAATATGTAAGAACAGATGTGCCGGTTAGTGTGTAGAAATCACAGAGTATAAAGTACAAATTCAATTTGTTGCAGGTGCATATTTAACTTGGAGGGTATGGCACGCTACCCATTGTGGAGACATGGCCGCAAGATGGTCAGGACTGGGAATTAAATATACCCAGTTTTAAGGTCTACAGGAAAGACAGAGTAAATGAAAGGTAAACAGGAGATGCCACACCTGCCCTTTTACCTCCTTATTTCTCACTGTCCAGGTTCCTAAACACTCCTCCCAAGTGATAAAGTGATGACCTTGTACTTCTTTCAGTTTAGCAACTGTATTTGCTACATTCAGCACTGTCTCCTTTACATTAGGGGAGAGAAAATGCAGATTGGATGCCCCCTTTGCAGACTCCTCCAATTCAGTTTGTGGGCATGACTCTGAGATCCCAATCTCCTGTCATGTTATTCTGGTCTCCACTCCAACTGTGTCCTGGGCCTCCTGCTCTGACCCACTGAAGCTCAGCGTAACATCAGGGAGCTGCAGTTCATCTTTCAATGGGGGAGGTGGTGGCATAGTGGTATTGTCACTGGGCTAGTATTCCAGTACAGACCCAGGATAATTCTCTGAGGGACCCAGGTTCAAATCCCACCACAGCAAAAGGGGTGAAATTTAAATTGAATAAAAATCTGGAATTAAAAGTCTGATGATGACCACAAAGCTATTGCTAATTGTTGTAAAAACCCATCTGGTTCACCAATGTCCTATGTTCCATTCTATAGGGAGAGAAATCTGCTGCCCTTACCTGGTATGGCCTACATGTGAATCCACACCCACAGCAATGCAGTTGACACTTAAATGCCTTCTGGAAATCTAAGTACAGGACATCCACCTTTTCCCTTTATCCACAGCACATGTGATTCTTTCAAAAAACTCTTAGAAGTTGGTTAAACATGATTTACATTTTACAAAACCATGTTGACTCTGTCTGATTGCCTTGATTTTTTCTAAGTGCCCTGCTATGACATCTTTAATAATAGCGTATAACATTTTCCCTATGATAGATGTTAGGCTGACTGGCTTATAGTTTCCTGCTTTCTGTCTCCCTCTCTTTTTGAATAAAGGAGATATATTTGCTATTTTCCAAACTAATGGATCCTTCCCCGAACCAAGGGAACTTTGGAAAATTAAAACTAATGCATCAACTATCTCACTAGCCACTTATTTCAAGACCTTAGGGTGAAGTCCATTTGGACCTGGGGATTTGTCAGCCCGCAGCCCCAACAATTTGCTCAATACCACTTCCTTTGTGATTATAATTTTCCCGAGTTCCTCCCTCCCTTCCACTTCCTGATTTACAGCTACGTCCAGGATGTTACTTGTGTCCTTTACAGTGAAGACCGGAGCAAAATACCTGTTTAATTTGTCCGCCATCTCCCTCCTTTCCACTATCAATTCCCCAGACCCATTTTGTATAGGACCAATGCTCACTTTATTACTTTATAACTCTGTTTCTATTTAAATATCTATAGAAACTCTTACCAGTCATCTTTATATTACTAAATAGCTTTCTCTCATACTCTAATATTTCTCTACTTATTAACCTTTGTCATTATTTGCTGTTCTGTGTATTCTTTCCGATCTTCTGACCTACTGCCCATCTTTGCATAACTATATGCTTTTTCTTTAAGTTTGAAACTGTCTTTAACTTTTTTTCCTTAACCTCAGATGGTGGGCCCTCCCTTTGGAATTTTCCTTTCCCATTGTAATGTATATATTCTGAAATATCCCTTTAAATGTCTGCCACTGAACGTCTATTGACCTATTCCTTAACCTCATTTTCCAGTTTACTTTAGCCAGCTCTGCTTTTGTGCCCTCATAATTGCCCTTATTTAAGTTTAAAATACTAGTCTTGGATGCACTCATTTCTCCCTCAAAATGAATGTAAAATTCAATCAAACGATGATCGTTTCTAGCTAGGCGTGTCTTCACTAGGAGGTTATCAATTAATCCTATCTCATTGCTCAATACCAGGTCTGTTATAACCTGCTCTCTGGTTGACACCAGAATGTGCTGTTCTAAGAAACTATCCTGAAAACATTCTCTGAACTCTTCATCTACGCTACCTTTGCCCATCTGATTTTTCCAGTCCATATATAGATTTAAATCCCCCATGATTATTGTTGTACCTTTCTGGCAAACTCCCATTATCTCCTTTTTTATACTCTGTCCTACAGTGTAGTTACAATTAGAGGGCCTGTGCACCACTAGCACAAGTAACTTCCTGCCTTTATCATTCTTCATCTCAACCCAAACCATTTCTACACCCTGGGCTTCTGAACTTAGGTCATCTCTCTCTAATGTGCTAATACCATCATTAAATAACGGAACCACTCCTCAACATTTTCCTAATTTTCTGTCCTCCCTCTATGTCACATACACATCAATATTCAGGTGCCAATCTATGTCATCCTGTAGCATGTCATTGTAATTTCTATCAGATCATACTTATTTATTTCTATTTGCACTGTCAGTTCATCTGTTTTGTTTCGAATGCTACGCGTGTTTAGATACGGAGCCTTTAGTTTTGATTATTTGTGCAGCATCTAGCCTTTTCTGCCGATTTACTCCTGAGAATTGGTCTCTGTTTCCCTTCCTGTCACAGCCTGTGAATTATTTCCAATATTAATAGCTGTCTCTGTTGTCTTGTCTCTACTCTTTAATTGACCACATCTTCTCAAATTTGATCCCTTGCCTCTACTATTCTGTTTTAAATCCTCTCTACTTCCTTAGTTAGGCAGCTCAAAAGGACACCTGCCCCAGCACAGTTCAGGTGTAAACCACCCAACGGCACTGTTCCTACTTTCCCAAATACTGGTGGCAGTGCCCCACAATCCCCACTTCTCCCAGACCAGTCTTTGAACCACACATTAGTTTCTTTAATCTTATTTGTCCTTTGCCAATTTTAGAGAACAGGCCATCCTAGACTGGGTATTGAGTAATGAGAAATGAATAATTGGCAGTCTAGTTGTGCGAGGGCCCTTGGGGACGAGCTACCATAACATGATAGAATTCTTCATCAAGATGGAGAGTGACATAGTTGATTCTGAAACTAGGGTCCTGAATCTTAATAAAGGAAACTACGATGGTATGAGATGCGAGTTGGCTATGATGGATTGTGAAATGTTACTTAAAGGGAGCACGGTGGATAGGCAATGGCAAACGGTCAAAGAGCGCATGGGTGAACTTCAACAATTGTCTTTTCCTGTCTGGCGCAAACGTAAAATAGTAAAGTTGGCCAATCCATGGCTTACAAGGGAAATTAGAGATAGTATTAGATCTAAGGAACAGGCATACAAATTGGCCAGAAAAAAAAACAGACCTGAGGTTTGGGAGCAGTTTAGAATTCAGCAAAGGAGGACCAAAGGATTGATTGAGATGAGAAAAATGGAGTACGAGAGTAAGCTTGCGGGGAACATTAGAACTGACTGTAAAACTTTCTATAGGTATGTGAAGAGAAAAAGATTGGTGAAGACAAATGTAGGTCCCCGACAGTCAAAAACACCGGAATTTAGAATAGGGAACAAATAAATGGCTGACCAACTAAATACATACTTTGGTTGTCTTCACAAAGGAGGACACAAATAACATACCAGAAATGTTGGGGAACACAGGGTTTAGTGAGAGGGTGGAACTGAAATAAATCAGTGTGAGTAGGGAAATGGTGTTGGAGAAATTGATGGGTTTGAAGGCCGATAAATCCCCAGGGCCTTATAATCTACATCCCGGAGTACTTAAGGAAGTGGCCCTAGAAATAATGGAATAGATGACTCACCTCGAACTCAGGACCCACCTCGACCTGAGGACCCACCTCGACCTCAGAACCACCCCTCCCCCCACCTCCCACAGCCCCGGATCCAACTCGACCTCAGGACCCACCTCGACCGCAGGACCCACCTCGACTTCAGGACCCCCCCTCCCCCCCAATGCCCCGGACCCACCTTGACCTCAGGAGCCACCTCGACCTGAGGACCCACCTCGACTTCAGGACGCAACCACCGCCCCGGACCCACCTCGAACTCAGGACCCACCTCCACCTCAGGACCACCTCGACCTCAGGACGCACCGCGACCTCAGGACCCACCTCGACCTTTGGACCCCCCCTCCTGCCCCGAACCTCGGACTGCACCCCCCGATCTCCGCATGCCACAAATGTCAATCCCCACCCCCTGAACTTCAGACACCCCCACCCATCCCAACCTACGCAACACCGTCCCGCCTCCCCCACTCCCTTTCCCGCTCCTCCCCCACCCCCCTCCGTATCACAACTCCGACCGACCAACACCTGGAATCCCCTCCAACATCCAAAACCCTCCCTGACCTCCCAAGACGCAGAACCAGCCTTCGGACGCCATCCAGCCTCCACGACTCTGGCCCCTCCCCCACAACTAAGACCGCTCAGACGTCCAGAACCCCCCCAGCCACACCCCCCACGTCGTCGGACACCCTGAACCCCAAAGCTCCCCACCCCACCAACACCGGAAACCTCCATCCACCGCACTCCCCCCCACATGCACCCCCACCCCCGGCATCCTGAAGCCACACCACCACTCCCCGACCTCTGCGTACCCCCGGCCCCCACCCCCTGGACAACCCCAAACCCTACTACACCCGGGCACTGCCAACCTGCATCCCCCTCAGACACCCTCAAACCCCCCTCAGACACCACCAAAACCCACACCAGGCACCCCCATGACTCAACCCCTACACCCGACCTCCGGACGACCTCAACCCCAACCACCCCCAGATACCCTGAACCCCCAACCCCAGACACGGCTAAACCCCACCCCCAGAATCCGGACAAACCCAACACCCAGCCTCCCACAGTGACCCCAAATCCCCAACCTCACGTCGGACACAGTAAACCCCACCCCCTCAACCTCCAGACACCCCAATCCCCCAAGTCCCCACAGGCAGCCCCACCTACCCAGACATCCCCAATTCCCCAAATCCCCTCAGGCAACCCCCACCCACACAGACACCCCCAATCCCCCAAATCCACACAGGCAACACCCACCCACCCAGACATACCCAATCCCCCAAATCCCCACAGGCAACACCCACCCACCCAGACACCTCCTGTCCCCGAAATCCCCATGGACAACCCGCACCCACCCAGGCACCCCGAATCCCCCAATTCCACTCAGGCAACACCCATCCACCCAGACACCCCCAATCCCCCAAATCCCACAGGCAAACCCCACCCACACAGACACCCCACACGGTAGAGTTGCGAGCAAAATGAATTAAAAGAAAACATTATTCGTGTTAAGTTCTCCATTAAGCTCAGGACTGATGAGGCTCGCAATCTACTATTGCAAATTTTAAAAAAAATATTTCCTACCCAATGAATTAGTGTCTGATTAATAGTTACTAAACTTAGAAAACTACTAACCATTTATCCAATACTTACAAAACTGAGTAACATTTCCCTCGGATAGAACGTCCTGCGTCCTAGATACAAATGAGTTTAAAATCTTGATACAAAGTGACATGGAGCGTAACGAGATTGAGACTTGAGACCTGATATCTCATTAAATACAAGATGATCCTATGTAAAAAATGTTGGGTATAAGGAAGAGGCTGACAAATATTCATGTTCACGTACATAACATGCATTAATTGCGTGTCTAAGGAAACTTGATTTTAATTTCAGAATCTCCGTAAAAAAAAAAATCAAATAACTTTCATCGGTTAATTCCCAGGAAGATGTGAGATCTTTTACTCTCCTCATTTTTCAGCGTGCAGCTGATACTTATTATAACCATAATTATACTCTCAAAGCCAATATTAATCTATCTCGATTTAAGTTTACTATTTGCAAAATTTACAGGAATTTCCCAGAAGTCCAAAGCTGAAAACACGATTTAAAATCTTTCCACTCATTACAACTCACATCAGTCACACAGCACTACTGCTGACGAATATAGTTTTGAAAAATGTGCGCGTTATTTCAGTCGGCAGCAACTGCAGGTTTTACTGGGTTTCTACAGTCAGTGAGTGAACTTCCATCCCAGAATGTGATACATGCTATTCTAAGAGTGAAGGCGCTCTGCTTCGAGCAGGTTGGCTTTAACAAGATTTGCAATTACACTCTGCTCTGTCTACAAGAGCCGCAGGGGTGAAATTAAACTAACCCTCTCGTTACTTGAGTTGGATTCTGGATGAAATTTAAATTTGATATGAATATTGTCGCGATGTCAAACTTTTTGTTCAGCAGATGCAAGCTGCACAATACACGTCACAATTGTAAATCGAACTGGATAAAATAATTGTTCTGTTAAAAGCCAAATGAACCGAAAATAAAACAGACCATAATATGTCTTCAATGAAATGTCTAGAAATTAAATAAGCCCTTTCAAATTTCGCTCCACCTGAGACAATCTGTTCCAAATTTGAACAGGACAGGCCTGCTTGTGTAATTTGAACTTGATCTGCGTTTGGTCTGTGAAAATTCGTCTGGCTAACATCAGTCTCCTTTCTACCCTGTGCAGAAAATGGTCACTAAATTACCGATACAATCAGGGTTTCCGAATTTAGACATTTTTTTTTTCTGTATCTTTTCTCATTAGAGTAAATAGCCAGTGGAAATGATTTCCGGTAAATAGAATAGTTATCTGATAACAGAGCTGGAACGTATTCCCTGTCAGTGAAATAAAATTGATTTTTGAATCTTCGAACTAGAAAGCAGCAAAAAAAAAATTGCACGTCCCGCTGCAAGGAAATCGAAAAAAATCATAACCCCCTTGATCCCCTTAACACCACACGACTCTCTGTAAAAGTTATCGGCAATGTGGAAGGAGGAGGAGAAATCATGATCATTTCCTTGGATCTGTACATGTAAAATCATTGAAGTCAAAGCACCAACTTCATATCAAATTGTCCTAATTATGAAGAAAATTGAAGCTAATCCAAACTCAGAGCAAATAAATAGAAACAAAAATAACTAATTTACCTATGTTAATATTTTGGGATTGCAGTCAGTAATTTTACTGATGATAAATATTATTTCAAACCATATTGATGCTGAGAATGCTTAATATTTTATCATACTATATTCCAAAATTCTAGCCCGCCCTTAATTCAGAATAAATTATTTAATTGTTTCTTTTTTTCGCTGTATCACCAGGAGGGTTGACAACATTTCCATTGAGACATCTGACTGATAGAAACATCTGCATTGGTTCATTCTGCAGCTCTGACTAATATTCTGTACTCCGTGAGTAAATTATCCCCCAGATCTGATACTCTCCATTATGACAGCGATGGGCTCGGCTCCTTATTTGCTGAATTTAATTAACCAGTTTAGAATGCAATGTTCACCCTTCTGTTCATGGACAAGAGGCGCAGAGGTCAAGATAAAAAAAAACTGCTGGGAGTGTGCTCACTTTCGAGCTTACGTCACCACGTCTCAGTTGCAATTGGAAATAAATTAAACAGCTGTAAAAAATAAATAAATCCCAGCTTACGGACAACGAAATCACTGGAGAAAATTTAGCGGTTTGTACTTGATGAATTTAAAATTAAACAAATGTGCAAAGCATCTGCTAACTCAGAATTCCACACAATTAAATTAACTATTTCAAAACGCACTTCACGCAATCCCAATTAGTAGCAAATTTATGGAAAGAAAATTCCAGTTTTCCGCAAAAGCATTTTGTTTACTCCTGGATTTCTGATAATAATTGTTGGAACAATTTACATTATGTGCCTCCAGCAGTTCTTTGATTTACAAGACATTTTCCTTATATCAGCGGCAATACCAGGCGATTACTATGCATTCATTACTTTTTAAAAAGTAAACAGATTGATGGAACCATAAGCACTTTACCTTGTACCTGGCAACTTTGCAGCGAGGTTTTCCCAGTCAGTAAACCAACATATGTGATTGCAAATTAGATATTTATACAGCAATTGAAAAACACATGCTGGAAGCAGCAAAAAAGCTGAACCAAGGCATCGACATGAAACTCAGCAAATAATATTGGGCAGCTGCAAGGAAATGCAGGAATAAGTTTCGATATCTCAATTACAACCTCATTGGAGCGTGAAAGAAGTTAGAATATGGAATACATTTCAGCCAATTTACTGATGACATGATTCTTCAAAAGCAAATAATTTAATGCAATACGTATGCAAATTATGGAATAACGTTGACAAAGAAAATTCCCCAAAGATTAAATAAATTGCAATACCAATATATTTGTAGAATGCACTTAATCATAACAAAACGTTATAATATTAATTGTGTTCTTTATTCTTAATGTTAATGTACTCAATTTAAAGAACTTGCAAAACACTCAGGCAGAGCAAGATGTTATTAATTCTTTCATGCCTGTCTCTATATTAGATGAAATTCAGACGGAAGTTCGACGAAACTGTGCTTGAGGAAGAGAAGCAGGGTTCTCAATAAATTCATCTGCTGTGGGAATTACGTTCAATTTCGGATTTTAATGTCTCTGATGTAAATATCAAGTGGACATTGAAACTATCATAATAAGATGTAATATGTTCTATATATAATTCAAAATGAGCGATTTCGAAAGATATTGAACTGCCTCATAGAGTCATAAAACAAGATTTCAGCTAAGTAAACTTGCCAGTTCAATCTTCAATTCAGACGATATGAATAAAGGACGTAACTAAATATATAACTCCCGTTTTCAATAAATAACGCCCCGACTCCAATACTATCTGGCGGGGAAGCCCTCTGAACGTAGTTTCCTCAGCCGGGATGACTTTCAACTCCTGTCGAACCAGCCGGCACAGGAATATCAGGTCGCTGCCGATAGAGAATATGGACCTTAGTTCACGGGCGAAGCCTTCGCAATTTACAGCACAGAATGAGGGCCTCTGATCAAACGAGCCTGCGAGGGTCGAAAAATAGCTTCCGCCTATTCCCACTTTCCAGTTTTAACTCCTTGCCTTGTGAGCTGCTGCACTTTCAATGCGCAACCGAACATGTTATAAATGTGCTGAGTTCCCATCCTCTCAATCTATTTTATTATCCATCAATATTCCATGAGACACCAGGTAGAAGAGCGAATATTGAAAACAAGTCCACAACTGCCTTCGATAACATCCCAATATTTGAAGAAATAAATACCAATCCATGTCTTGATATGGTTAATTGTTTAATATTATTGGAAGCCGTAACAGAGAACATAATACTGATAATTGGTAATCGCTCAACGTTCAGAAGCTGCAGTGCACTGAGAGTCAGGAAGGACCGCAGCAGCCTCCCGGCAGTGCGCTCCGGCGATGGGACTTGAGCATTAACCGAATGCTGTGCACTGATGCTTGGCTCTCCTTCCAACATCTTCCGAAAACTCGGCTGAGGCGGCAGTTAATTTGTTGTAAACAGTTTGTACGGAGGTGACTTCTTTCTTCCAATTAACCGATAGGTGTTGTCATGTAAGAGCTCTAAAATGCCGCCTGGCAACACACAGTAATGCGATTGAAACGGCCCATTAATGGATACAATCTATCCATGTACCATTCCTACACTTCTTTCCTGTGAGGAAGGAAAGGAAATGAGTCACCAAACTGTACGGGATCATTGAATCATTGACACTTACAGCAGAAACTTACAAAAGCAATGGGCTCTTACACCTGCTGCGTCACAACTGTTGTTTTTCCTCCATAAGTGAAAATAAGCCGTCTTGTAGTACGTGCGCAATTGCCCTCCAAAAATCCAAGGAATATGATTACATCGTTATTTCTAATAGTGCATTCCAGATCTTAGCAAGTTGCTGTTTGAAGAGCTTTCTGTTCAGCAACCATGTTGACAATTATTTTATGTTCATACCATCTAGCTAATGACACACAGCCAGTTGGAATACTTATTCCTACTCGCCCATCTATGAAGTTCAAGAATATAAACGATTTCCACCAACCTCTTTCTCCGCGTGTGTGTGTTAATGCATGTTTTTCTGTGTTTCGCTCAGCCTGCCTTGCTCCTGGCTTACTCTCTGTGATTCATTGTCTGTATTTCTCTCCGACGTTCTCTCCAACTATTTGCTTGTTTTCAGGACTTTCTCATGCAGTAGTAGAAAAGAAACAAAAAATATGAGGCTGGAGATGTGAAATTAAAAAAAGCCAGAATAATTTGCAATCATTTCATTATCTTTGGCAGGAAGCGAGTAACGTTTCATGTCGACATGACCTTTCACCAAAATCAGTTCTGGGACACATGTCAGGTCACTGCGACCTCAAACGTTAACAAATTGGTTACTGAGGGCTTTCGGATGATAAAGAAAATTCACTTGAAAATTAACAGACATTGTAAGACAAAGAGGATTATCGTATCCAGCTGGAAGCTAAAATGGAGTAGAAAATGCCCGCAGGCAATAATACATGGATAGAATGAACACCATGAATTAAACGAGGTAAATTTTCCTCATTTTTCTAAATATCAGAATCAAGGTGGGCAGCTCATTATTCTCACGATTGATATTCGGTTTTGTTTGATTGTTGTAAGGTTTTATATTTTAAACTTAGTGTGATGTATTCTCTGCAATCTCACTTTAATCTATGTTTGAGCGAGAAGAGCGTGCAGGACCTTGTGCCGTAAATTCAACAATTTAATAAACGCATGGAACAATAAAAAAATACTTGTCACAACGGTACATTTTCTCTAGAGGCCTTGTCACCTGGGGAAAGCGATAGGCACAATCCACTCAAACATATATTTCCAACTTCTCTTTCCAAGGTGCTGGGCAGAAGGACCCAGTTTAAAAGGTTCTCAGGGAAATAACTCTGCGTGCATTTTTGGCGCTGTGTGTTTGTACTCTTTTTTTTGTGGCTACATAGTATATGAATTATTGCACTATCTGTAGTCCCAAAACCAGAATAATTTGTCAACGCTGTCGAGGGGAATTTGAAGATGACTCTATGTAAGGAAATATTGGAAACATTTAAGATTCAAACAGCTGAACTGAGGGATAAAGCAAACTATTGATATTGAAATAACCCTAAATCTAAGCATATTGTGAATCTTCATTGGCTAAATTAATTGGGGTTCATTATTGTCACACTTTGTCAAATGCTTAATTTAAGAGTCAGTTGCTCGATTACCAATATCACCAATAACAGAGACCACCATTATTACTTGTGCAATTTTCCCCGAACGTGCATCTCGGAAAATGGCCGCTCAGAAATCATTCCCTAAATACAGCTGAAATGCACTTGCAGCTTTTTCAGTAAACATTGCCAATCATTTGTATTGAATAATGTTCCCATCATTCAGCCCGATTCTTGGAGAGAAGTAGAGCCCACAGAAATGTTTGTTTGTAAAAATATGTGTTTTCTAAAGATGAGCAATTAGTATTGAAGATGGCTGTGTGCAAACCCAAAGCAGCTCGCAGCCTGTATAACCACAGAGCACTCACTGTTTGTTTTGTTGTTCTGCTGAGCAGACAGGACACACCTGTCGTTCTGGTTATGCCTGCACAAGCATCTTAGTAGCTGCTCGCTTCTAATGTTGACTTAATGCTATTGGGCATTGAACATGTCCAAGCCATTGAATCGGACCAGTACATCTGGGTAACATCATTAATTCACGCGAAAAAAACCAACATAACAGAATGTCGCCAGCAAATAATCGTAACCAGTATCATAAATAGTTGGTCAGGCACCAAAATGTCGGTAATCTGTCGAGAGAATCCGACGTGTGAAACACACATCACGTCTACCTTGGTGGGTTTAACAAACTATTGTATTTTCTGAGGATGTGTAAATCTACAGCCATAACATGGGAAGTTTCCAACTCCACCACCCCCCTCACCAAACCCCTCACACCAGCCTCCACGCCCCACCGCCCTCGAACCACTGACCGTTTAGGATTCTGTTGAAATACAGAAATTTCCCAGTAAAGGCAGACTCCACAGAGCAGTCCTGGGCAGCCCTTTACAAAGAGTATTTGGATCCGGGCTAAAAACACCTCGGATAACGAGCATGTCTATTTTGTTTTGATGCTGGATATTATTAATGATTGTGGGTCAGCGTATATGTGTTCTGTCAGTTTTAATTCTAATAGATGGCTAGATATGATGACAAGTTAAAAAAACGGGTATTTCTGAGGTGTTAGGTCAGTTGCAGAGCACTAGGTTAGCTTTATCTACATTGTATTCATATATTAGTGAGGGGTGAGTTGATGGGACCTGGTCACTTTGTTAAGTGATGAGTTCTAAATCAGTTCCTGGGTGCTCAGAAAATTGAAGATTTGGATACTGAGCTGAATTTTTGTGGCGTGTGAGGTTTTATTAATATCTTATCTGCTGGTTATTGTAGCAGTCGTGTGTGCGTCGAGTCATTTTATGGATGTTGATTCAGCAGTGATTCATTGTTATTATATGTTATTTGCATATCCCGGTAGGTGTATCTTTCTGTTTGGCACCTATGAATATAGCATCAAAATGTATCACATAGAATACCCCCAAGCAAGATTACATTTGCTATTTTTTGTTTTGCTTGATCAGTGTTCCTACATAATGCTGAAGGATTGAATGTTTCACTTGATGACGGCTGTAATTCCGAAATATGAGAAAGTTCCCCAGTCACACACACATTCGGAGTAGTAATGTATTGCTGCTTCCACTAAAAATCAAAGACCAATCATTATCACTCCCTGCCTTCTGTACCCCTGGTGGATTTTAGATCAGGTGATATTGCTGCTTTTAGGACTATGTGGCGTTTAAAGACCCAATTTATCAATGTTGTTTCATATTCAATGTCGCCAATTGCTACTCATTTAATCCCACTTTAGCAAACATCTGTTCCTCAAGAGAGACACATGCAAAGTACTAGTTTAGTACAACAATGATGCCCTCTGCCGACAATGGAATGTCTTTAAAAACAAAAAGCTAAAAGCTACTGCGGATGCTGGAAATCCAAAACAAAAACAGAATTACCTGAAAAACTCAGCAGGTCTGGCAGCATCGGTGGAGAAGAAATCAGTTAACGTTTCGAGCCTTCATGGCCCTTCGGCAGAACTGAAGCATAGTTAGGAGAGGGGTGAAATATAAGATGGTTTAAGGTGGAGGGGGGCGCGGGGTGGGAAGAGAGACGTTGAGGGTGTGGTGATTGTGGAGATAAGCAGTGATAGGCACAGACAAAAGGGTGAAAGAGGTGTTGAAGGTGGTGATATTTGTCTAAGAAAAGTGCTAATTAAGAATGGAAGACAGGATATTCAAAGTACAGCTCTAGTTGGGGTGGGGTGGAAAGACTAACAAGGTTTTAGTTTTAGATTTAAAAATAATGGAAATAGTTGGGGAAAGAAAAATCTATATAAATTATTGAAAAAAAAAGGGGGGGGGTGGAGAAACGGGGTGGGGATGGGGGGAGGGGGAGTTTAAGATCTAAAGTTGTTGAATTCAATATTCAGCCCGGAAGGCTGTAAAGTGCCTAGTCGGAAGATGAGGTGCTGTTCTGATGACGCTACCTTCAAAAACAGCTCCTCTGACATGTCCTCCTTCTTCCTTAACCGAGGATTTCCATCCACGGTCGTTGACAGGGCCCTCAACCGTGTCCGGCCCATATCCCGCGCATCCTCCCTCACGCCTTCTCTTCCTTCCCAGAAACATGATAGGGTCCCCCTTGTCCTCACTTATCACCCCACCAGCCTCCGCATTCAAAGGATCATCCTCCGCCAATTCCGCCAACTCCAGCATGATGCCACCACCAAACACATCTTCCCTTCACCCCCCCGACGGCATTCCGTAGGGATCGTTCCCTCCGGGATACCCTGGTCCACTCCTCCATCACCCCCTACTCCTCAACCCCCACTTTTGGTACCTCCCCATGCCCACGCAGAAGATGCAACACCTGCCCCTTCACTTCCTCTCTCCTCACCGTCCAAGGGCCCAAACACTCCTTTCAAGTGAAGCAGCATTTCACTTGCATTTCCCCTAACTTAGACTACTGCATTCGTTGCTTCCAATGCGGTCTCCTCTACATTGGAGAGACCAAACGCAAACTGGGCCACCGTTTTGCGGAACACCTGCGGTCTGTCCGCAAGAAAGACCCAAACCTCCCTGTCGCTTGCCATTTTAACACTCCACCCTGCACTCTTGCCCACATGTCCGTCCTTGGCTTGCTGCATTGTTCCAGTGAAGCCCAACGCAAACTGGAGGAACAGCACCTCATCTTCCGACTAGTCACTTTACAGCCATCCGGGCTGAATACTGAATTCAACAACTTTAGATCTTAAACTCCCCCTCCCCCCATCCCCACCCCGTTTCTCCCCCCACCCCCACCCCGCCCCCCCTTTTTTTCAATAATTTATATAGATTCTTCTTTCCCCACCTATTTCCATTATTTTTAAATCAAAAGCTAAAACCTTGTTAGTCTTTCCACCCCACCCCCACTAGAGCTGTACTTTGAATATCCTGTCTTCCATTCTTAATTAGCACTTCTCTTAGACAAATATCACCACCTTCAACACCTCTTTCACCCTTTTGTCTGTGCCTATCACTGCTTATCTCCACAATCACCACGCCCTCAACGTCTCTCTTCACCCCCCCCACCGCCCACCCCCCCCCCCCCCCCCTCAAACTTAAACCAGTTTATATTTCTCCCTTCTCCTAACTATGCTTCAGTTCTGCCGAAGGGCCATGAAGGCTCGAAACGTTAACTGATTTCTTCTCCACCGATGCTGCCAGACTCAATGGAATGTCTTTGTTCGTCCCGAAACATCTTGCACCACACTTCAAAGGCCATTAAATGAATGTGACTAATGTTCAAACCACTTTCTCCTTACTCCTCAATAGTCCCGAACTTTCGGTTGAAGGCACGCAATGACTTTGCCTGATGTGCATACCGTTTTCTAATTGGTCCACAATTGTCCCCGGCTTTCCTTCGAAGGCTATGCAACAGCCTTGCCTTTGCTGACACAGTTTTAGCTTGTTTTTTGAATTGACGGTTGATGATTCAAAATGCTGACGGAGAGCATTCATACGTCCGTCTCATTGATGTGAGTCAGTCTGTAGAAAATGAGTAAGATTAATGAGAGAGCCTATTCAGTTACTGGGTTCATATCAAACCCATGGATTGATTTATTATATTACTGGCACATTGATCTGAGTGCTATTTGAGTACTCAATGTTACCGGATATTTTAGAGGGTCTTTATTATTTTTTTCAGCTCAATGAGTCATATAATGCACCCTAAGTTTGTATTCAGTGATTATTCGATATATTGGAATAGTTCAGTTAATTGATAGTGCATCACTCAGCAGGATTTTTAAAATTTCATTTTTAAATGAGTACAAGATTAAATACATTGGCAGCGGGTCGGGTTGATATTCTTGAGCCACTTTGTTGTTTTTGGTTCAGTTTGCCATTGTTCATAGGCTTAAGGCTCTAACAAGTTACCTGGAACAGTGTCAGTTTACGGGTGTTCCGTAACGTCACTGGTACATATTGCAGGTTCACAATATGTGAGTTGGGTCAGTGCAGCTTGATTTTAATAGTATTGTTTAATTTTTTATTTCAACAGATAAGAATGTGCCTTTATGGATTATTTTGTGCTGGAAGAACGAGATTTACACTTTTTAGATTGCTCGAAATTAACGTTGTTTTATTAGTTTAAAGAGGGCTCGTTTGTGGGAATTTTCCCTATTGGCGGAGTGAGGCAGTTAATTGTCAGCGGGTTAGTTCAATGGCAGTCGGGTAGCTAATGTCTCTGTGTTAGTTTGGACGTGATCGAAAAGCTTAAATGCAGTCGATTATGTTCTTAAAATGGGGCAGCGCATCAGCAATCCGACCATTTCTGGCTCTTCAATCATCTTGGGACGTGGATAATCTTTTGTTTTTTGTTTGCTTTGCAAAAACATGGCCAAAACGTAAGTATTGCGCAGGTTTGAAGGTTTTCTGATCACTTTAGGAATTGATTACTTATTTGCCAAGTGTCTGGTTACTTTCTAATCACAATGTTACTTTATACATCATGATGCCAGCTTATGTCCGAGTGTTACTGTATAGTCAAGCCGTCAGTTAATTGAGTTTTGGCTTTTCTATGAGCTTGGATTATAATCACAAACTAAATCAACTTGTAGTTTTTTTTTGTGTTCAGTCATTTACACTAACACATTATCCATAAAATGACAAAGTTGACGAAATCAATATGGTGTACATGTCTTGCATAGGCATCAACCTTGCAGAATCTGAGCACCAACTCTCAGACATTTCTTATACACCCCATCTGGACCATAACCACATCAAGAGGTACAATCAAGTCCTAGATTACAGGCCTGCCACCGAACTCAAATCCAAAGAAGACCTTCCCCCTACAGCCTCCAAAGTTATGGTGCACCCACTCTGTACAGCCCACATTTCGCTTCATAATATAATCCTCTCAAAAAGGTCTGTCCTGTTATACCCACTAACTCCACCTTTGTCTCCCCCGGTGAAATTATTTCTTCATATTTGTCTAGATCTTTCTCCCCATGGTGTAGAAGCCTCCTACCCAGCTTCGTGATAACTCTGACGCCCTCAATCTCGTCATTAATTTCCAGTTGGCCCTAATCGTCACACTTCACAATGTACATCCTATCTCTCCAGACCTCCATCCGCCACACTGGCGCTTTGAAGGCTCTCAATTTCTTCAATGATCAGAGGGCCGATCAGTCCACATCCACCCACGTCCATCACAGCCTGGCTGAAGTTTATCTCTCATTGAGAAAACAAACGTTAAATTGTTTTTACTTTCCTTTCGTCAAATAAGAATCACAGAGTCACACAGCTGAAACATTGCATTGAAGAACATTCGGCCCATCGTGACTGGTTCGGCACTCTGGGCATTTTAATTTAGCGTAAACCTGCTGTCTATTCCCCGTAAACCTTCACGTTTGAGAAGGTCCCTGAGGGAAGACCGGTAGTGAAGGTAACGTCGCACAGGATCAGAGTTCAGCTGGCAAGATGGATACAGAATTGGGTCGGTCATAGAAGGCAGACTGTGGCAGTGGAAGGGTGCTTATATGAATGGAGAACGGTGACTAGTGGCGTTCCGCAGGAATTCTTTCTGGGACCTATGCTTTTTGCAGTATACGTAAATGATTTGAAGGAAACTGTAACTGGGCTAATTAGTAAGGTTGCGACGACACTAAGTTTGGAGGAATTGCAGATAGTGAAGAGGTTTGTCAAAGGATTCTGCAGGATATAGATCGGTTGGAGACATGGGCAGAGAAAAGGCAGATGGAGTTTAGTCCGTGCAATTGTGAGGTGATGCATTTTGGAAGGACTGATACAGCTAGGAATTATAAAGCAAATGGCAGACACCTTGAGTGCATCGACGGGCAGAGGGATCTGGTTTTACTGGTCCACAGGTCACTGAAAGAGGCAACGCAGGTCAACAAGTTAGTCAGGAAGGCATATGCCATTCTTACCTTCATTGGCAGGGGTATTGAGTATTAAGGCTGGGAAGTCATGCTGCAGATGTATAGAACCTTGGTTAGGCCACTCTTGGCATAATGCGCGCAATTCTGGTCGCCACATTACCAGAAAGATATGGAGGCGTTGGAGAAGCTGCATAGTAGGTTTTCCAGGATGATGCTGGCCTGGGGGTTATTAACTATGAGGTGAGAGTGTAGAAACTCGGATTGTTCTCACTAGAGCGACGGAGATTGAGGGGCGACTTGATGGAAGTTTATACAACTCTGAATGGCATGGACAGAGCAGATAGTCAGAAGCTTTTTCCCAGGGTGGAAGATTCAATTAATAGGGCACATGGATTTAGGGGGAGAGGAGGATACTATAGAGGATACGTGCGAGGCAAGCTTCTTTTACGCAGAGGGTAGTGAATGTCTGGAATGCACTGCCAGAGCAGGTGGTGGAAGCAGGTACGCAAGTGGTGTTTAAGAGGCAGCTTGGCAAATACACGAATAGGATGGAAATAGAGGGATACAGAAACCAGAAATGCTAAATGTTTTAGTTTGACAGGCAACATGATGGACGCAAGGTTGGAAGGACGAAGGGCCTGTTCTCTGTGGCGCTTTTCTTTGATTTTTGTTCTTTGCGGTTTCAATTGAAATAAACATCCAATAACGTCTTGAACGCCTCAACGGAAGCTTCCTACACAAAACTTCCAAGCAGTGCATTCAAAACCCTAACTTTTCACTATTTGAAAAAGCTTTTTTTCTCACCTCACATTTGCACTCACAAACGTGGGGGTATAGGTGGCAGCATGGACCAGAATTACAGCTGACTTTTTCGTGGTGGGGGGGCGGGGGGTCATGTTAGACGTTTCTAAATAAAGTTCTAATCAGTCCCATTCCCAGGCTTGATTCTTTTTTCCGGAACATTGATGACTGTTTTGCTGTGACTTCATGCTTTCCCATGGTTAAAATAAAAACAATCAAATGTGCTTCCAATTGCGGAGCTTTCTCACCTTCACATGATCCAACTCCGATTCTTCCCTTCCGTGAATTATCTGTCTGAATTGCTGGCGATCGGCTGTGTACTAATATTATATACAAACCCACCGATTTCCACAGCTACCTCGGCTGTACATCCTCACATCCTGCTTTCCGTAAGGACTATATTCCAATATCCAACATTCCTGCCTCTAACATATGTCATGATATTAGTTTTCACATTTAAAATCCCAAAATAACTTCCTTCTTCCCCAGCCAAGCAAGCTCCCACCTTTTGGCCCCTCGACCGTCTCCGGTGCATATCCAGAACTTCTGCATTCATTATTTCCCCTTCCTTCCTGAAGCCAGGATGTTGTTCCCCTCGCCCTCCTTCTCCACGTTAGCAGCCTGCGTCGCTTACACGAAATGTAGCTTGAGGTCAGGAGCAAACTTATCATCCCTTCTCTAATCTGGCATCATTCCAAAGGAACATTTCTCTCTGTGACCACTTGGACCAACCCGCGAACACCGCTAAACCATCATTGCTGTTCAACCGCACTCTCACTTTCAATAGCTGGAGGTGTAATACCTACAAGTTTACGTCTTACCTCTTTACCATTAAAGCCTCAAGCAATCCCTCCAGGTGAAACCGTGATTTACTTGTACTTCCTTCAATGTAGTCTACTATATTCGCTGCACACAACGCTGTGTCTACATTGGGAAGGCGAAATCAGAGTGAGTGTACTCTTTGTGAAAATTAATCAATGTTCTATGTCAGACATGAACCTTACCTTCCTGACGCTTGCTATGTCACTTCACCAGCTTTGCTCTCATGCTCAAACTTCCATCCTCAGTTTCTGGGAATGTTTTAATGAAGGCCAATGCAGGCTGGAAGGACAACACCTTCAGTTGCAGTTAGGCAGCTGAAAGCCTGTTGGACTCAGCATTGAATTTAACATCTTCAGGCAATGAATTTTGTTCATTTTTTCTGATTTAATTCTACACACGTGCAAGTCTGTAACTTGTTTTTTTTGTTGTTGTTGGTGTTGCTTTCAGACAGAGCTAGCGCGGTTGTTCTGCCATTTCCTGCTAATTCGTTACTCTGGCTCATGTGCTATCGGCACCTCGTCTAGAACTAATTATTAAACTTCAGCATTTCCTTGTCGTTCCCTTTGTCTTGTGTTTCAGTACATCTTTCTAATGATATTTCTCCTGCCCTCTCACATGTCCCTGACCTCTCAATTTGCGCTCATGTCCCTTCTTTGTTTTATTAAAACAACATTAACCTGATCAGATTTCCACATCTCTCCTGTTCCTACGAAATAAGTAATATTGGACTCCTAATTATATCTATGTTTCCCCCTTCACAGATGCTGACGGACCATCAGGTATCTTTTAACGTATTTTCAGTTTTTATTAAAATTGCAATATGATATGCTCTTCATTATTTTCACAGATGACGAGATATAAGTTGACCATAAAACGAAGTAACTTATGTGTTTCATCTGTGATAACAGTGGTTGGGTCATATTTTGAAAGATGCTTTCTGAAGTTATGTTGATCGCATGATAGCAGGAGTAGATCGAATTGTCGCTCTGATGTAACACTCGCTCGGCAATGGTGAAGTGATGAAAATCTGAGATGGACAAGCGAGCAGTATTTGAGGAGTCGAGAGATCTCTGCCCATGTTTTTTTTTGTAGCAGGTGGCGGCCAAAATGAAATAAGGCCACATGTAGGAAACAGCTTCATTCAGAGAAAGACCTGTATAGAAGAGAGAGTAGACAGAAGGAGAAGGAGGCAGTGGCGTAGATCGCTATTTTTCAGTCTTTCTAATGCTGCCTTCCTCCACAGGGAGGACTTCTCCCCGTTCATGGAAACAAGCGCACACCTCCGGCAGCACTCACACAGTTAAATATTACCAACACAGAGATATCTCTCCACACCGATCAGCCACCTCTCCCACTCTTACACAGAAACAGCCACAGGCTGAGTTTCTTCAGTAATAACAGACTCCGCACACATGCAAATTCGAAGCAAGTATATGTCATCGGACAATCTAGATCATCGCTGATGTTACTGTGGACTCTACTCCACATTTGACCTACCCTCGATCAGCTTCGGCTCCCTTGTTAGTTATATATGCATTTACAGCTGCCTTAAAAATAAATTACACAGGACAAGAGAGAGCGAAACGTTCACGAAGATCTGAGGGAAACATTCGTCACACCTGCGTCTTATATGTGAGAATTCATGTTTTTTTACTGATCCACCAAGTTCTAGACTCTCCGAAGAGGAGAGACGTCCATTCACCATTCACCCTGTCAAGTCCTGTCAGGATCTTATATGTGTATGTCCACTCATTTCTCGTTCTTCGAAATTGGATCCTGCCCAAGACTGTCCAAACTTTCTACGTAAGATAACTTGCATTTCCCCCTTCCCTCAAAAAACAATTAACATATCAATGTTAGTTGCCTTCTTTTCAAAGTGTGCGGTAATGGCAGAAAATTGGGTGCGCAACACATCATTTCAAAATTTGACAATGACTTAAAGGTTTGAAGTGATTACTTTGTTAAGACGATTGAGGTCAGTTTATTGAGAATCATGTGTATATTTTAAAGTGGGTCCGAGGCAGAGAGGGCTGCTTTGTTCCCATAAATATGTGAAGCTGACAGACTATGATGTTAAAGCATACACTCCTTCTGTTTTATAGCAAGAGAGATGAAGCTTAAGGGCAATACAGTCATGACAAACACGTGAGCAGCAATAATTCAGCTTCAGCTGCAGTGCTTTGCACAGTGTTGAACAGAACACGATAGGAATGACATGAAGGTATTACAGAGGAAGCACAGACGGTGGTTCAGAGTGGAAGAATTCAATTACCTGATTAGGTGGGTGAAATTTGATCTGTTCTCCTTGAAGAGGAGGCGATTAATTGGAGTTATGATATTGGTGTTCATAACAATGTGGATCCTGTGCAGGCTGTACAGGAAGAAAGTGTTCTCCTTCGTTAAGTTTATAGACGCTGGGAATAAAGCAAGGGCGAGCACTTCTGATCTGCAACACAATCATCTCCAAGGAACCAGTCCGGAGTGTGATGGTGTACTCTACATTTGCCTGTGTCAGTGTAAGTCTAACAAAATTCGAGAAACTTGGCAACATACAGGACAAAGCAGGCAGCTCTTTGTTTGCCTTTTCCACGAACATTCATTACATCCACCATCGACGCAAATTGGCAGCCGTGTGTACCATCAACAGGAAGGACTGCAGGCTCCACAACCCTCCTTGCACAGCACCTTAGAATCTCACGCCCACTACCGCCTACAAGTGTTAGGGTAGCAGGCAGATTGGAAGACCGCCACCTCCATTTTCCCCAGCACGACACACCATAATGACATGGAAATAAACCGCCATTTAATGACTTTCGCTTGCGTCAAATTCCTGGAATTCTCCCTCACCGCACTGTAGGTGTAACTACACAACATGGAATTCAGCGGTTGTAGAAGGCAGCACAGCACAAACGTCTCAAGGACAATTAGGAATATGCAATAACTGTTGCCGTTGCCAGCGACACCCAAAGCCTATGGATGAATAAATGGTTAACAGAGAGCACTGTGGACACAAAAACTCCTACTTCACAGCATCACCGTTAACATAAATGGAACTGCCCCTCACAGAACAACCCCACTTTCACACGCCCCGCCCACCACTGACAGCTGTTAGAGGATCAAGTAGCAGCTGAAGCTTTACCCACCACCCCCCAAACCTCCTCCCCCACACTCCGATCCACCTTGCTGAGTTTGCTCTTCTGTGATGATGATTCAGTCAATCACCACCATCACCATCACCAGGCTCCAGTGTAATTGGGCGAGGATCTCACACTGCTGGATGGCCATCATTCGAATCGAATTTTCGCCCTTTTTGGATTAAGGTTGAGTGGGCGTTTTACATCGTTCACCAACTCCTCTCTGATTTAATCCGGGTAAGAATGTGAACACACGTGTTGCTGCAATCATTGTGACGCTTCAGAATTACTGCTCTGATTTCTGTTATATTAATAGTTTGTGGAAATTCGGATAATTGCTAAAAAGAAGGTGGAATGCCGTTAACAGAATTAAACTGCCAGAAATTCGGAAAATTAAAATTATGGAATTCCTTTGGCTCACCAGCTCTAGTTCCTAGCGATCCTCTTTCTTACTGCAGCTCTGGAGGCTTCGTTGGATTCTACTGGAAACCACAATATGTCTGATCATTGGGAGATTGAGAAGCAAAATCTGAAGAACATCAAATTTAAGGATGATGCGGGTGAAGTAACAATACATTATCAAGTTTACATATTGGTTCCCGTATGAAGTCCCATGAGACAATTTTAAAGCAGCCACCACGCTCACTGTACCAAAAACCACAGCTTCAGTTTTCTCGGGGCAATACTTCTGTTCTCACTTTTTCGCAACAAATGGCCACGAATCGGTCAAAGTCAAAGCGACTGTGAACCATATGGAAAGCGCTGTTGCTTCAAAGGACAAGGTGATTATGAGGTAGCACACAGGAGTAATTTTCAGGAAGTAATCTAGGGAATAAAGCGCCCCATTCCATCGCAATATCGCTTCAGGTAGAACGAAAGGGAGATCGGTCACAGCCTTTCCCAGCTGGTGCCCAGTGAGACATTTGCGCAGAAAGCACTTTCCTCGGGAAAGGATCGCAATCGCCGACAAGTTAACTCGGAGAGGTGGGAAGATAAAGCATAGCAGTTATTGTTAAGATGTGGGGCCACAGCAGGAGGTGGAACCATCTGTGGTGGAAGTTAATACTTTATCGCAGCATCATCCGATTCACACTGTTTTTTTGAACCTTTGATTGGGTTTTATTTTTAAAAACAACAATGATTCATGAAATCTTGAAACAATTTGTATCAATTTTATCGATTCCACAGAAAGGACAGAGTGACTCTGCAGTGCAGTGCCAGCCGAGAGGCGGAAGGCATGTTACAGAGGCGGAATCCAACGTCTGAAATTGTCATTTGGGCTGGGTTCGAACGGGACGGAATTCATTGCGACAACGTTTATTACAGCTGGTTTGTTCTACTGGTACAAGCGAATCAATCAGTGATTTGCTCAAACAGTCTTTAAAATAAAATAAATAAACTCACACCAAAGTGAGTTGAAGGTTCTGGATACCATTGGAAGAGTGATTTGGAGGCCTAGACAGTGAATGATATATATAGGAAGAGAGAGAAAATGTCATATCCGAGCTGGAAGGAAGACTGGAGCTGATGGATTTGGCAGTTGGATAAACTGATTAAAATCAGAGTAGGATGAGATAAAAAAGGATATCTTTCAGCAGAATAATAGTGCAAACATGTCTTTAACAGTTCAGTTAGCGCAATAAAGCATCATTACCTGTGCCCATTTGTGTTATGGAACCAGTAAGCTGGGAACAATATTTTTGTGATCAATTCCCTCAGCACATTTTCTTGAGCACTAAATTTAATTATGTTCTTGAAATCATGTTGTTTTTTTCAACTGAATTGTCAGATGGTATTTAAATCACGATAGTGAAGCTGTCAATTGTCATCATGGAAACGAAAACATGACCCTATTATGCCTAGCCTGCAGTAAGGAAGGAAAATGAAGCTTCAAAAAAAAACTCTCTTGAAGACTTGACAGTTTTACCTCACACCGAGCAGATCCACCATGAATCCTCACTATATGTGGCACCATAATTTGTGCAACTTAAAATCAGTTTTGTCTCAATAATTGTTGTGAGCATATCAGCATTCCAACCTTGTGCATGTTTCACACTGATGATAGCTTTACGTTATTTTGTCCTCTCTCTCTCTCCAACCCTCTCCTCTCTTTTTTCAACGATGAATTTAGCCATTACATCCTGCTTCTCCATTCTATTAGCCAGCCAGATTTCAAACGTTAGTATTCACAATCTGTGCTGTTGAGCCGCGGTGAGCAGTTTAACATTTTGAGCAACAACGCATGTCTCCAACTGTTTATATCATATACAATGCACAGAAAAATAATTCATGAACCTTCCAAGCAGACCTCACAAAAAATATAAATAAAAGCATTATCTTGCAATTGTAAAGTACAATGCTGGATTGTTCCACGATTCAATTAGCCGGAAGTCAATTTCATCTATGCTCCCAATAAGTTCACACTTAACTGGAAGGAACCATCGCCGGACAGAAGCAGCGAACATCCCTACTAAAACAGTGAACATTATACAACGCCCCATTAAAGTGCTTCACTTTTCAGCATGGTCCCGTTACAGTGATATCATCCGAAATGCATTTGTGAGAAAATATGAAAGAGCGAGCAGAGAGTTCAATGGTAAACCTGAAGCTGTGCCGTAATGAAACAACATTCAACAGTGAGAAAATAAACAAAACAAAAAAAAAATTGGAATCAAAGCTAAAACGGAAGAATGCAATTGGAGATGGAGGAATTTCAGCTGCTTGTTTTAGAAATGGAAACTGTGATCAGCCTAATTCTGAAGCACTGGAAAAACTCTTATCAATATATCCCAAGACATGTAGCCCCACAAAATGACATTGTTCACACCTCCCCGTGGCCTCATTCGTGCTGTTAGCCCAGAAGCACGTTCCCCATACAATGATACAACAATTAATCAACATTCATAACTTTTCAAAGCATTTTCAATTATGAATGCAGTGAAACCCCTGCTTGCACACGAACAAGGAGAGATCAAATCCACAGTGGGGCAAATCCAGCTTGGGTATTGGCAATTTGGTGCACAGTGGGAATTCGGTGCGTAGTGGGCAGCCTGTTCTTTGCATTTTTTGCCAAATTCTTAAATTTTCAGAGCGAGGGTTTTGCCATACTGCATCAGTAGAGACTATCATGGAAAGAAATCAGTGGTAAGCAGTGGGTAAGTTATTTACTATTTTAACCTCTGATAGCTTAAGGTGTTTTTGTTGTTTTTAGTTTCTATATTCTGTAGTAACGAAGATCAGGAAAGAAGGGCCCAAGAGTAATTGACTTAAAATGTTTAAATTAAAAGGATTAGGCACGGCAGGAGCCGTGGTGCCGTCCTCGTGCTCCATGTGGGAAGCCAGGGATATTTACAGTGCCCGGGAGCAGCATATGTGAAGGAGGTGAGTCCTCCTGCAGCTCCAGGAAGTGCGGGTTTCATAGCTGGAACTTTGCCTGGAGCCACTGAGGAGCATCCGCGAGGATGAGAGCATCATCGACAGCACGGTTAGAGTGGTCGTCACACCGAAGATGAAAGGACTTGAGGATGGAAGGGATGGGTGACCGCCAGGCAGTCCAAGATAAGCAGGCAGGTAGTTAAGGATCCCCTAGGGTCCCGCTCGCAAATCGGTATTCCATTTTGGAGGCTGAAAAGGTCGCTGCGTCGCCCAGGGCGTGCAGACAGAGTCAATCTTCTGGCGCCACAGGCAGCCTGTCTGAACAGGAGGGGGGAAGGGAGGAAGTAACATTGTAATAGGCGATTCTTATGTCAGGGCAACAGATAGGCGCTACTGTGGCCGTCAACGTGGCTCCAGGACGGTGCCAGGGTCCGGGATGTCAATGAACGGCTGCAGGGAATCCTGAAGAGGGAGAGTGAAAAGGCAGTGTTTTTGGTACAATTTGGTAACCATGACATAGGTAGAAAGAGGGATGAGGTCTTGCATCAAGAATTCAGGGAATAAGGCAGTAGACTAAAAAACAAGACTTCACGGGTTGTAATCTCAAGATGGCTACCAGTGCCACGTGCTATCGAGCTCAGATAAGGAGAATAACGCAGATGAATACGTGGCTTTAGCGTTTGCGCAGGAGGGAGTTTTTAGATTCTGGGAACACTGGAACCCTTTCTAGGGAACTTGGAATCTCTACAACGGGACTGACTACATCTGAACCAGAGCGGGAATAACAACCTTATGGGTAGGTTTCCTAGTGCTGTTGTCAGGATTTCAAACTAATTCGGCAGGGGGGTGGGACACAGTGTTATCAGGATAAGGACACATCATAATACAGTACAGAAATAAAGTCAGAGGAAATACAGATGCATTAAGCTTTCAAGGGAGTAAGGCAAGGCTGGATGGCCTCTAGTTTAATGCCAGGAGTATTACAGGTAAAACAGATGAGTGAAGGGTGAGGATTGAAAAGTGCAATTGTGATATAGTAGCAATCATTGAAACATAGTTGAGGGAAGGGCTGGTTTTCCAGTTCAACATTCAGGATATGGAATGTTCAGGCGAGACAGGGGAGGCTTTAATTGAGGAGGAGGTGTTGCATTATTAGTTAAGGAGTCAGTTACTGCAGTAAGGAGATACGATATCTTGGAGGGGGCATCGAGTGAAGCTTTGCAGTTAGAGCTGAGGAATAAAAAATGGGCATCCACAATGTTAGGTGTTTATTATAGACTCCGAGATATTCAGCGCGAAATTGAAGAGCAAATATGTGCAAAATTTGCAGAGATGTGTAAAAGCAAGAAGAAAAGGTTAATTACATTAGGTGATTTCAACATTCCTAGATTTCAACGATGGAACAGGAGAAAAGTTGCTGCACAGAAGGAGGCCATTCGGCCCATCTTGTCCATGCCAGCGCGAGGACATCCACGTTCTCTTTCTAACCCCACCTCACGCCACCAGTCCCATAGCCCTGCAACTAACAGCACTTTACATGCAGATCCAGGTGCTTTTTAAAGAGTTTAAATATATGAGCAACAAAGGGACCTTGGCGGGCGTTTCCATAGATCTCTGAAGGCAGAGGGTCATATTAGTGGAGTAGTGAAAAATGCATACAAAACACTTGCCCTTATCGATCGATGAATAGAATTCAAATGCCGGGAGCACATGCTGGAGTTCTATCGAACCTTATGTGGGCCACAGCTTGGGCATTGTCTGCAGATCTGGTTGCCACATTATAGGAAAGATGTGATTATACTGGAGTGGGTGCAAAGGAGATTCACCGCGATATTGCCTTGGATTAAATATCCAGGTTATGAACAGAGGTTGGGCAGACTTAGGTTATTTTCCTTGGAGCAAAGAAGACTGAGGGGCGACAAGATCGAAGTGTACAATATTATGATGGGCATGGACATGGTGGATAGTGAGCAACTGTTTCCCTTAGTTGTAGGGTAATTCACAAAGGGGCCTATGTTCAACGTGAGGGGCAGCTGGTTTAGGGGGTAATGAGGTAAAACTATTTTTACCCAGGTGACGGTCTGGAATGCATTGCCATTACAAAGTATCTGGACGAGCACTTGGCACACCATAACTTAAAAGTCTATGGGCCAAATGCTGGTAAATGGAATTAGATAGGTAGGTCAGCAGTTTCTCACCTGTCGGTGCCGCCTCGGTGGGCCGAATGGCCTCTTCTCGGTTTCTGCTGGTCTGGAAACGGCACCTCAAGAAGGAACTCTGAAGGAAACTATTCAAGTGGCCCCCGATTAATACGTGGAATGAGCTCCCACCAAGAGAAATATGTTTGATTGTTGCTCGAAGTCACATTCACTTAAACAAACACATTCATTCAGCAGCTTTGAATTATTTCATTCAAGGCAGACATTTCGAAATACAGGACACTACCTAATTCAGAACTATCCTGGCAAGAAATTCATAAGTCTGCACATTAAGGGCTGATCCCACAAAAATGAACAGGCACTTAGAATTTTGTTTCATTTTTTGATCCTTTTCGCTCCTTCAGTACTAATTATAAATATGACTGGTATCGCTGTATTACACTGAATCATAAAGCAGTGTAACCAATAACTGTGTGTCCCTGACACGGGGACATGTAAATATAATATTTAGGATCCCAACCAAGAGTATGTTTTGAAAGAAATTATGCGCAGACAATGACATTGTCCCAGTGACATACACTTTCTTGCTTCTTTGCTGCAGAGTTTTTCTTCTTCTCCTTGATCAGAAAATTATCCAAGCAAAATTAGAAGTGTCCTTTTTACCAATGACCAACCATCCAAACTTTATCTTCTGTCAACATGTCCCGCACCAACGAGGTTCTGCTCCCTCACGACCCTTCCTCTCAATCACCCAATCTTTGTAATTTCCACTGCCATATTGGACTAGGGCTACAATCCCAAAAAGGGTTTCGCCTTTCCCCACCTTGACCCTCGTTCCTAAGCCTGTGGCAAACCTGCTTTGATCTCTCCAAAAAACCGGACAATGCATTATTTCGGTGGTGTTTAATGAACAATATGTCCTGTGGCGTCAGCATCTCTGGCAGGTTGAGCCCTGCTGTTCACAGGTTGTCATGAACTGATTACCTCCTTAGCCTGCCGCCCCAACTCAAACCCCCCCGCTCTTCCCCCCTACACAAAATAAAACACACACACACACACACATACAGACGCAAACACACACACAAACAAAATTCGCTCCCCTCCGAAAAAGTAAAGTTTCACTCACTCTGCATTCACGGCCTTGGCTTCCTGCGGGTACCGCCCCTAATGTTCGCTACTTCCAACTCCCAGCCTCCGAGCCAAGTGGTATAATTTAAATTCCGCCTCCCTTGTTTGAACCTCTCTTTGGTTAACTGCTACCTGCCTATTGAACCCAGTCCATTTTTATCTCTTTCCAAATCTCCATTCCCCATAACGTGAAAAAGTGCGCGAAAAGCTCTACCTGTGCAAAAACTCAACAGAGTTTTGTAACTGTCGGAAAAACTTTAGGAGGCTGGATGTTATTCCCTGAATATACAAAGTTGCGCGGTGGTGTGCTGGATTTCTTCAGCATTCTGGGTAAATCATGCATATTGGTGGATGTTGAGGCTCTCGGGTCGACCTCATATTCAGCTCATAGTTGTTAGGGTACATCTAGTATTCTGATTTCGAAATTCACTTCCAGTTTCCGTTACTCGGGAATGATGTAAAGTTATGAGAAAAAAACAGGCAATGCTGGAAAAGTTCAGCACGCCTAGCAGCATCTGTGGAGAGAGAAACAGAGTCATCGCTTCGAGCCCGTATGACTCCTCTTCAGAGCTGAAGAGAAGTGGGACCATGATGAAATTTAAGCTGTTTAAGGGGATTTTGGCACGTGAATCGGGATAGAAGGCCAGCGATAGATGAGGTCAAAGGACGGATTGACAACAGTGTCAGAGCTACAAGGACACAAGGCGTCTTAATTGTAGTAGTACAGCAAAAAGCGGTGCTCATTGTAGCAAAAATATAAGAAATCATAATGTGATAATAGCAGGGCAAGAGTAGCATTGAGTGAAAGAACAACATGTAACAAGTAACAAATGACGCCTTTGGGGATGGTGTTGGGGGAGGGGGCAGTGGTGCGGGAAAGGGATAGATAATGGGAAAGAAGGGTGATAAAAAAAGTTTTACAACCATGGCCAAATGACGAAAATAAGTAGAAGAAATAAAAGTGAGTGTAAAAAAAGGGGATTATACATGTGGGTAAATTTAATGGGCAGAAGTTGTGAACTTAATCTGAAGTTCAAACAGCATAAGGTGCCTAGTCAGGAGATGAGGTACTGATCCTCCAGTTTGCTATGGGTTTCAGTGAAGCATTGCAGGAGGCAAAGAACGGACTTGTGGGCATGAGAGCAGAATGGGGTGTTTAAATGACAAGTGGCTGCGTTATGCTTGTAGACAGAATGGAGGTGTATTGCAAAGCGGTCACCCAGCCTGGATTTGGTATACGTTGTGTAAAGGAGATCACATTTGGAGCAATGAATGCAGCAGACCAAATTGAAGGAAGTGCAATGGAAACGCTGTTTCACCTGCAAGCATTGTTTGGGCACTTGGATGGTGATGAGGGAGAAGGGAAAGTGTCAGATGTTGCAACTTCTGAAATGCTTTGGAAAGTGCTGTGGGAGCGGGACGAAGTGTTTAGGGTGATGGAGGAGTGTACAAGAGTATCGTACAATGAATTATTCCGATGTGATGTTGACAAGGGGATGCATGGTAGCTGTGTTAGGTGTGTTCATCATGCTGGAGCTGGCAGAAATGGCGCTGAAAGATTATTTGAATGTGAAGAGAGTATGGTGAAAATTGAGGACCAAGGGAGTTCCATCATGGCTCTGGCAGGGAGAGGATGGAGTGCGGGCAGAAGCGCGGGAGGTGGTGAGGGCCTGGTAAAAGGCCCAGTCAACCACAGTGCCTGAGGCACTCGGTTAAAGAAGAAGGGGCACATGCCCGAAATTCCGATTTTTATTGTGGAATCAAGGGAACAAGTGTGAAATAGTCGAAAAAACTGGGAGAATGGGATGGAGCCATTACACGAAGCAGGGTGCGGTTTAGAATGTGTGGAGGATTCTTTGAGAGTCGGTGGGCTTGTCATGAATATTGGGGAGCATTCTATCAACAAAAATGAAGACAGAGGAGTTAAATAAGGGTCAGGAATGCCGGAGAAGGAGAATGGGAGACGATGACTGGAAGCAGTGGAGTGAAGATCTCAAGAGGATAAAAGGTAAGTGACAGTCCTGGAATCAATGGCTTCATGTTCCGTGGTGGGACCATGCTACAAGCGGAGATAGGTAGCATTTTCTCCGAGTTGGCGCTCAGCTTCTGTGAGGTAGTGGCCAGTGTGCCAGATAACAACATACCACCCTTGCTGGCAGGTTTGCGAACACAGTTAGGTTTGGACGTAAATCAACGGACAGTAGCAAGTTCAGAAGGAGACAGCCTAGTGTGTATGAAGGGACCAGATAAATTGAGTTGGCTGATTTCGCACTGATGATCTCAATGAAAAGATCAAGAGCAGGTAATATACCAGAGAAAGTTCACATGGTGGAGGGAGGATACTCGAGGCGGTAGAAGGTGTCCATGCAATGGGTGGCGTACTCCTTGCCCAAAGAAGTGAACACAGAGTCGAAGGTAGAAGAAGAAGGTTTCAGCATGGGGCCGATCCCAAAATAAATTGTGGTAAGTAGGTTAGGTCATGCAACTGAGTCATTTGCTGGGTACTGAAAGTTCAGTGTCACAGAGGGGAAAGCCAGAGAATATTGTGAATGCATGGCAAGGGGTGGGATTATGAGACGGGATGGGGTCAGAGGGACAGGACGGGTGTGGTTTCTGGTTATCAAGTACTTGTTGGAGCTTGTGTTCCTTAACACCTGAAAAGAAGCTAAAAATATTCCTCTTAACTTGTCAGATCAGACGAAAAATAAAATCAATCAGGGGCCAGGGCAGTTTTGAGTTAGGATGAGTCGATGCTGACAAGGCGGGAGGGCACGTGTACACATATGGCAGCACAGGACACTGATTGTTGACCTTTGGTTGCGGACAGAAGTGCATTCCGGGCAACGTTGTATGTCTTGGATATACCTGTAATACTGAGTGGTTTCGGAACATGAGGAATGAAAGTCCAGATGGAATACACATGGCGAAAGATGGAGGTATACACGCTCGCTGAAGAAGGAAATGTGGCTGTGAAGGCGACATTTGTTAAACAACTTATCAAACAAAAGGAGGGAAATAGAAATCATTGGAGGAGATCAGGGAAAATTTGACAAACAGGAGGCCTGTCGGAGGGAAGATCAGCACTTCGTTAAGGAAGACATTTCTGGAAAAGCATTTGCTAGTGATTTAAACACTGAGTCCTAAGCAAATGACTGCGGGTGCTTGAAATCTGAAACAAAAACAGAACAGATTGGAAAAACGCAGCCGAACTTAAAGCATCTGTGGGGGATGGGGGAGGAAAAAGCTGAAGTTTCGAGTTTGCATCTCTCTTGTTCGGAGCTAAAGCGAAGTAGAAATATCAGGCCATTTAGATTGTTCAAAGTGGGTGGAGCAGGTAAAGCTGGATAGAAGGCCAGCGATAGGTGAGGGCAAAGGAGAGACTGATAATGATGTCATGAACAAAAGGACAAAGGGAGTGTTAATGTTACTGTTACGTGCAAGAAATGTACTAATATTGGCAAAGCTCAGAAGGCACTTTGAACTGCTCATCGTCTTTCCAGCAAGTAACAATAATTACGACAGTTTAGGATTCTCGTAGAAACAAACCAAGTCATTTATTCATTCTCCAGGGACTTTCTGATCCAGCGAAGCAGCAAATTGTTAGACCTTCCATTAATTAGATTAGTGTAAATTCACTTATTTTATCTGCTTCACGCAAAGTTTTTTAAAGTAATAGCTCGTGGATTTGCCGAGACTTCAATAGGTAACATCACCCATTGTGCAATGGACATGGGGTTCATTGAAAGCCAAAATACTCTTAAAATCTCTTGCCATTAACATTCTTCTCCACTACCACACTTGACACTGTTATTTCTTGACAAGCATACACCGATATATTTGATTGTTCCTGTTACCTTTTTTTGTAAATACACTTGAAGGGCGATTGGAATGGAATTCCTAACAGCGCCAGTACACAGAGGGGTGCGGACCGCGCGATTGCGAGCAATTGAACTCATCGAGAGTCGGGAGATCACCATTGGCATCTCGCACTGTGAAGTGGTCATGAGGACCAATTTGCGGCAGAAAGCAACCACCTGACAATCAATGGCTTCGTTCTGAACGTCACAATAATTTCCCGGATGAATACCTGGGATCAAATAGCGATTTGTACTGAAACCAACTGTTAACACTGAGCCATCCGGAATCCCGTTATGAAGTGCAAATCTGTCAGGGATTTGCAGGTCGCAAAATATGATCAGTTTTGGTCTTTAGGTAAAGTGAGATCCGAACGGGTAGGGAATATTGGACTGTGCCTTGTGTTGATGGGTTACCTTCAGATTCCTAGTCATAAGATATTTACTGAATCATCAACCAAACTGCTCACGCACCTCCTATTTTCCTGCCTTAGAGCCCAGGGAATGTTTAGATTAGAATAAAAACAGGAAATTCTGGAGAGATTCAGAAGGTCTGGCAACATCTGTGGAGAGAGAGAAACAGCTCCTCTCCTTCCTGTGCTTGGCCTGATCTCCAGCCGAGACGCAACACATAATCAGTCAGAGATCCACAGCACAGCTTTCACCACAGATAACAAGTTTCGGCAAATTAACTCTGGATGGTGCAGATCCACGAATGTTATCTTCAACTAGTGGAAACAGATGCAGCAACAAGTGATCAGCTTGTGGATCTGCCCTCCTCCTCTGCGTGTCTGTGCTGCAGAACTGAACTCGTCAAATGTTACTGGATGTTTTTGCGTCAGTTATAATAGCCTGAGCCAGTTTCCTTTAGCCTGGATGGTTTGTTTTCACCCTAAGTTGCAATTTTTGTTTCCTCATGAACTGGGAGAGTTTACTTTCCTTTCTTTGCTGCCATTTGAACCTCTCTCTTCAGTGCCTGATCTGATCACGGGTCTGCCTCAAAAAACAAAACCTTGGCATCTCTGCATTTGATCATACTCTCTAATTTATTTATTTATATATATGTATATATAAATACAAATATAAATACATACCACAACCCATACAGATTCTCCAATCCATACTGTAACTAACATAGAGAAACAAAAGCTGCACCTTCAAAGGATACACATCATCCAACTGGTACCTATTCTCCGACCGGTAGGTGAGTTGCAGGCTATCTGTCGCCAGGCGTCCCTAACTACACTGACACTTCAACATTTATGGAGTCTGCAAACAACGCAGATTCTCCAAACAAGAACTATCCCCCAGCCGATCCAAACTCGACAACAGACTAAGAAACATCAAACATTGAAGAACCTCCAAAAATCTCAAAAATTTCAAATGATAGTCCTCGTTCAACAAATCGACAAATTGCAACTGCGACAATCCTCCAACTCATACAGACCCTCCAGCTTACGCAGAACATCGAAGTAACACATCCCAATGAATAGAAACAGTTCCTGAAGCTGTCACAAAGCCTCCAACATATACAGCTCATTAAAACAATACAAACACTCCAACTAAAACAGACCCGACACCCATCGCTGAACTTGCAACCATTGCAGGTATTCTAACAGAGGAAAACACTAAAATTGATAGAGACGCTCTAAACAAGGGAGATCCTCAAACTGTTACTGCCGCTGCAACGCTAAATTTACATGAAGGCCGTGAATGAAGTCACTAGTGAGAAAGTTGATACACTGGTTTCAATTTTCCAAACTCCATAGATTCTGTGAAAGTTAAATTAGGTTGTATAATAGCGCATTGTCGATTTCCTTTTGGCTTTCATTCTCTCTGCTTTTCTCTCTCTTCCCCATTTCACTACCAGTCTCCCTGACGCTGTGCCTCTGCTTTCCTTTAACTTGTCCTCCAACATTCCCTTCCACTCTCTTTCGTTTTTTGACACGCACTTGTTACTTTGTGCTCGAACACACTCTTCCGCTCTTTTCTCTTCTCTGTTTGTAGATATTATCCTGACACATCCAACTCGCTCAGTCTCTCCCTCCAACAATCATCTCCCTCCCTTTATCACCTAACCGTCTTTCTCGACCCCGATCCTAGCCTCTGCCTTCATCCTCTGTTTCTCCTTTGACCTGTATTTTTCATCACTTACATGGAGTAGGAGTGAGGCATTCGGCTCCTCGACCCTGCTCCGCCACTCAATCAGACCGTGGCTGACAGCTAATTAACTTCAGCTTCTATTTCCTTTCCATACCTTGTCTTCCCCTCACTCCAGTTTTCGTCTGTCCCTGTTTCTCATCTCCTCTCCTCTCCTGTCGTCTCCACTCCGCTCCTCTCCTCTACTTTTCTCTCTCCTCTCCTCTCATCTCATCTCCTCTCTTCTCTGCTCCTCTCCTCTCTTCTCCTTTTTTTCTCCTTTTCTGCGTTCTCTCTCCTTCTCCTTGTGTTTCTCACTCTCTTTGCCCCCCGCTGCATCCCCAGTACAGGTTCACAGTTGTTATTGCTCAAGAGGTTTCTCTCCCTCTCTCTTTGTCTCTCTTTCTCTCTCTCTCTCTCTATCTCTCTCTCTCTCTTACACTCTATCTATCTCTCTCTCTGCCTCTCTCACTCTGTCTCCCCCCCTCTCTCTCTCTCTCTGCCCCTCTCTCTCTCATTCTCTCTCTGTCTCGCTCTCTGTCTCAATGTCCTCAGTCTCTCTCTCTCTTTCTCTCTCTCTCTTTCCCTCACAGTCTTTCTCCATTTCTCTCTCTCTCTCTCTCTCTTTCTCTTTCTCTCTTTCTCTCTGTCTCTGTCTCTCTTTCCCTCTCTCTCTCTGTCTCTCTCTGTCTCGGTCTGTCTCCCTTTCTCTCTCTCTCTTTCTCTCTCTCTCTCTCTCTCTTTCTCTCTCTTTCTCCATCTCCCTCTTTTCCTCGCTCAATCTCTCCCCCCTCCATTTGTCTGTCCACACACCGACCCTCCTACATTCCTCCCTCAATCCGGCCAAACCTACACAATTACAGATGTCATTCATCGCTCGGGTATTGCTGGAGTTGTGGGGTGGGACACGCTTTCGAGTAATTATGCTTTCTTCTTCTGCAAGAAGATGAATGAGGCCCAGCCATGGGTAACAATTGTGAAGCTGAACCACTCGAATATCCGTTTGGCAAATGTCAATTCAGGCTTGGAACTCTCGGCAATGCACTCCATAACCTCCAAATTACTGAAATTTTCTCCTTGACAACTTAGCGGCGTCATATTCTTTCTGATGAAAAAAAAACACTTCTTTGACCGGCGCCTTTCACCCAACAAGACAACTCAAAAAGTTTTACTGGCAATGAGGCATTTATCGAAAGTGCTGATTTGATTGTACTGTAGGAAACCCAGTACCCAATTTGGAATGAACAAAATCCCTCAAACAGCAATGTGACATTGTGATATCATCTGTTTTCAGTACAACTAATTAATGGATACATGTTAGACTCAGGATCATTGGGGGGAGCTCGACTGCTCTTCTTCTGTTCAGAGCTGCAGATTATTTCAGTCAAGCTGACGGCGTAAACTCTGCTTCAGTTTCATAATTATTCAATAGGTAAAACTGCAAGAGTGCTGTGCTGCATTTTACTGATCTTCTGATATCACAGCCTTACTTCAGTACATAAAATACAGCAGTTCAACACTCTTTCAATCCGGATGCTCAGTCTATCCAACGGTAGTTGAGCATTGAGCATCCAACAGTCCAAACATCTCCCAACAATCCCTTTCTGACAGCGCTGAAAGTGCTCAATAATGGGATACGGGAAATGCAGCACTCATCGTGCTGAACGACCGGCTTTGCGATCTCGCTCGGTTCTGAGATTAAAGTGAAACACCGTGCGTGCTTGAAACATAAAATTTAAAAGAAAATAGGAAATGCTGGAAATTTTCATCCGTTCTAGCAGCATATGCGGATAGAGAAACAGAGTTAACGTTTTAAATTCGTATGACTCTTCTAATACCTAACTAACGATCTAATTAGCTAATTAACTAACTAATTCTATGAATGAATGAGTGGATGGATGTAACAATGAATGAAGGAATGCATGAATGAAAGCATGAATGAATGAATGAATGAATGAGTGGATGGATGCAATAATTAAAGGATGAATGAATGATTGAATGAATGCGTGGATGAAAGAATGAACAAAGGAACGAACGAATTACAGTTAAACGTGTCATTGAATAAAGCATCAATTATCCTGCTCAAAATTGAGGTGATTGGAACATGAAGAGGAACTCATCAATTAACAGCCAAAATGCTGCGGATGGTGGAAGTCGGAAGCAATAAAAAATGGGAAAACTCAGCAGTCCTGACAGCAAATGTGGAGAAAAAGACAGAGTTAACGTTTCGAATCTGAATGACCCTTCTTCAAGTCATCAATTTTCGGACTGGAACCAAACACTAAGAAAATTTGTTGTTTCTATTGCAGGTAGGGCGCTGGGGGGGGTGGGGGGGTCATTTCAGCCAAGGACATCACCTTAGGTTATTGTCAACTAAATCCAGCCAAACCATCTTCAAATGCTTCATCAAATGTCTTCACGACAACCTAATGAAACTATGAGGATTTTCACTGATAATTGCTTTGTTCAGTATCATCATTCAGCATAAAAGGAAATGCCAGTCAATGGCAACAACAGATTTGTGTTCAATATTGCACCTCAATGACGTTCAGTCTTACTCGCTCAACCACACACCACAGGAGCACATTGATATCACTGTTTTCCCCCTAAGGATGCTCTGCATCAAATCGCCTGGGCTATTTGGAAAGATCCTTCCAAAGCCAGGATGCTGAAGTTAGGGATTTCGAAAGTGGTAATAACGTTAAGCAGCAAAGAGAGCTGGTTAGAATTTTTTACTTTGTAAATGGTCTTTGCAGACAATTATGTGGCGTTAATATCACTTGCTAGTTATCAGCCCAAAACTGAATGCTCTTCAGGTCTTGTTTCATGAGGACAACGAACGCTTTTGCAACTGACGAGCAATGAATGAATCTTAACTCCACGAAATTAGCTGCGTGCTTAACAATTATGCGATTCCCCACTTGCCCCTTTCAGCCACCGTTCCTCGTTCTTCTGCAAACTCTCTCTTTCCCCTTCTCCCCTTTATGCCCTACCCACTCTGACATGGTATCTCAGAAGATGGGCGGATTGTCGTCCTTCTGTCTCATAATGCCTCCCCGAATCACATTTTCCGTCTCCCCTTCCCTCGCACAAATAGACTTTCTCCTCTTTCATTACCCCATTGAAGCTTATACCCATGTCGCAGAACGCTTGCAACCAATCCAGTAGACCGGACTGGTTCCTCAGTCAAAATCCAATGGCAAATCACGAATAACTAAGACATCATTGGGTGAACATTTTTTTTTTGTTGTTGATTAAAGCTTCTTGTTACTTTCAGCAGGTGTTTCCCTCTTGCATTGTATTTCAGGGCCTTATATCTGCATATAAAGTTCATTAGAATGTGTTAGCAAATTGGAGATTAATGTTTAGATTTTCATAACGTGCTACCAAGCATTTACGGCACAGTAACAGTCAGTTCGTCAAAGCAGGCCCAGGCTAATCTTTATTCTTCACAGCAGCTAATTATTTCCTCTCTGCACATCACCCCATCAACATATATTTCTATTTATTTCATCCTCATCAAAGAATGGTAAAACACCGTGATGTGGAACTGTTTTAAAATATAGTTCTTTGGATGTATACATCAATGGCTGGACAAGCAATTATCCCCCATTCTAAATCTCCCTTCTTCAGAGGGGACTTTTAAGAGTCAACCATAAAATTTTGCTCCTGGCGTCAGATGTTGGACGGAGCAAGTGGCAACAGCAGATTTCCTTCCCTAAGTGACACGAATGAACCAGATGTGTGTTTACGACAATCAACATTTTCTGGAATGTACTGAAAACACACTGGTATCAGCCTCTTTTTAGAGTGATATGTTTCTGTCATTATAATACTTTGTTGCACTGTAACACCTGTAACTACAGATCCGTAAGAAATTATCGTCAGAGTGCATTCAGCGTGGCTGTTTGTAGAGGGTTACCTGCGGCTCGTTAAGTTACACAGCTTATCTAACTTATGTACAACAATGTGTCAGAGTATTGTTGAGAAATAAACATTGACCAGGAACAGGTGCAGCCAATAAATCACACGGTTTAAGAGCAACTCAGAACCTAGAGTTTCTGCAGAAAATAACTTCCCAAAGAGTCCGAAAAACAATGTTCCAAAATCTGCAAAGCTCAAGTCAGGAGTGTGATGGAATGTCCCCCAAATCCTATTTAAGTCCAGCTTGAAAGAAACGCAAGAATTTCCCCAAGAAGAATTACAAAACAGCCTGGGTCAGCACTACGCTAAACCCTGCTAGAAAAAAGCTGTGGCCCCGCAAACATGTCATCTTCAGTGCAGCCTGTACCGCCGACAAAATTATGTTCATCAAGATGCCAAACATACTTGGAAAGCAAATTAAAAACCCAAGATGTTGACGTCCGAAAATGACAAAAACAGCAGCTATATGCGGACACTAATAGCTGCTAACTCCCGTCCAAGGCATATACCCTCTACACTTGGAATTTAATCAGTCTTTTAATCATTGAAGCTGGGCAAAAAATCCCGGCTGCTCACTTTCCCGCCAACATTTCCAATGGTATACCCAGATCACTTGGACTGTAGCGGTTCAATAAGTGGGCCATTTGCGATGATCTATACATTCTGGCTCTTCCAGATTCTTTCCACTCAGGATGAGGTAAATAATGGAACATTGATAGACAGATAGTTAGACTGAAGCAGGCAGGTTTATAACTAGAGCAATGAAATTATCTGTAAGCATTGCTGAAGTGAATAATCAAGAACCTTGGAAACGAGTCATAATCAGGGAGTTTAGCTGAACACAAATTATTCCACAAAAACGCAGATCTAACTGTAGAAAATACAAATGCCTTTGCTGCATTTGACTCCATAATTGAGATTGCTGATCATGCCATGCAGCACATGTGCCCTTCAATCTAACTGTGTCCTTTCACATTGTAATAGTCACCATCAATTTGCAAAACGTGCACCTTCAATTTTAACAGTACAAATACCAAATCATGAAGAGTGGGCTTTTTTTGTCAATGCTGATTGTAGCAGCAACAAATCTGCCCACCATTCACCGCCTAGAGATGTCGTCCTTCCCCCACCGTCTCCTTTCTCGTCGCAATTTTTTTCACACCTAATTTTTCCCTGTTACTCTACCTTCTCTCTCTCTCTCTCTCTGTTTCTCTCTCTCTCTCTCTCTCTCCAACCACCCTCCCCTTCACCGCCCGCCTCTCCCTCTGTCTCAACCAATATTCCTCCCCAAACCGAAGTTTTCTCTGCGGGAAGGGGTCAGTCTCCTTTCCTCTGTTATTCTATTCGAGTTTCAGTCAGCTCGGACCATGGAGTGAACACAACGCTGTTCATGAAAGCACAAGTATTGGAACCTGGAATGTCTGGCCTTTTCCGAAAGGAGATGAATAGATTTGTTGTGATGATCTGTAAAGTACACCCTAAAAAGGCGATGGAAACAAATTCCGCGGAATTTCAGAGTAAGGAAGCCAGTCAGTCCAGCTCTTTGTCGGTTTTTATTCTCCCTAAGAATATTCAACAACAGGGGTCATACAACATATTTTCCATTCTTGTTCAATGTATAGGATATGACTTCAGGAATATTGAGCTAGAATGATTCGAAAAACCTATCTATTCTACTAGTGTACTTTCACATTCCTGGTGACTGTGTTACAGGAAGAACGTGATCAAATGAGAAAGCGGATGGAGGAGGGAAATGGGCGATATTGTCACAAATATAAAATGATATCTATGAGGAAAGATTTGATGTGCTGGGGCTGTTAAAACATCACAGACTATGTGAAGGTTTATTTGAGCTCTACCAAACTATGATGAAGTTTTATTGTGGCAGGTATAGTGGAGAGGAAGCCCATATTTCTCATTGAAATGTTGTCAATAACGAGGGGGCGTATACATAAATCAAAACATAATGAACGAATTAGAATTTATTTGAGGTGAACTACTTTCTGCCACAGGTTGGTGAGTAGCCGGAATGCGCTGCCTGAATTTATTCTCGACGCAGAACTTCTCATCGCATAACAAAAAAAATCATCTGAAGTATCGAAACCTTGGGGCTAAGGATGAGTGTTGAAAAATAAATTACGTTGCATAGTTCCATTCTGGCCAATAAAAATCATGGTTGGAATGACTCCCGACTGTGATGTACTTTTTATGTTATTATTTTTAATATTTGTATGAGAAATAGTGGAAATAGAATTCGATGCGGTAGTCATATAATTGTTGTTACGATGATGATGATAATAATTGTTATCATCATCGTTATTATTATTATCATTGTTATAATTATTACTATTAGTATTATTATTATTAATTGTATTAGTAGCATTAGTAGTGGTATCAGTAGAACTAGTAGTAGTATTAGCAGTAGTAGAATTAGTGGTAGCAGTAGGAATAGGATGTATTAACTCTAAGGATCTGAGCTTCGCTAGAAACTCCGCCATTTTTTGTCCACACCTGACTGCAATTTCGAAGGTTGACCACATTGATGTACCCCATTAAGTGTTACTATGGTGCACTCTCAGTGATTTAAGGGAGTATTCTCTAAGATGTTGGTGCAGTGACAATGAAGACATGGTAATATGTACACTAGTGATGATGCTGTGCACCTTCGAGCGCAACATGCAGCTAGTTGTGGACTCATGTTTCTGCTGCCCTTGAGGTAATTGTCGAGGGTCTCCATGCATCCTGCGGATGACACTCCTTGCTGTCAGTGTACGCAGGCGGTGGAGAATGAGAATGCTTAATGTAATGAGTAAGGCACGCTTTGATTCCAATCCTCTCGAGCTTGTTATGTGTTGCTTGAGCTTGGCTGATCTAGGAAAGTCGGAATTAGTCTATGGAAATGAACAGTTCCTACTTATTGATGGTTGAGCAAGCATTGGGGATGAAGGTGATGAATTACTCGCCACAGTATATTCAACCACTTTCCTGGACTTTCCAGCACAATATTCATATTGCTCGCCGGTTATGGAGCTACATATTAACATTCCTTAGCATATTTTAGGTAGAAGATTTGTTGGTGTTGATGGCACTGAAATGTAAGAGGAGATGTTTCGAATTAATTTTGTTGGAAATTTCCTTGAAGCGGCATGGTGAGATAGTCTGTTGCCACCTATCAGTCAAAGCGGGAAAGTTGTCCAGACATTGTTTTATATCGGAATGGATGGCTTCAGAGCCTGTTGAGATAGGGAATATTGCTGAATATTGTCCAGCATTCGGCGAAAATCAACACTGATAGCTTTGTGTTGGAGGGACGATATTTATAAAAGACCAAACGATGGTTGGGCCTAGGAGACAAATGTGACCAATTACATAAACGCTGCCCTGGGGTTCAGAGGGTTGTCCACCGTAAACAGAAAGGACGCTGGTTTTTGTGTGAGGTGCGACTAAATCCCGTGCAGTGTGCGCAACACCATCCCACAGCCTCACTTTGTATAAATATCCCACCAAACTCCACACCGTCGACTGAATGTTTTGAATGAGATTTAAAGAATGTCCGAAGCTAATTATTCAGAGAAAACTTTTGGCAAAATCAATGATCCCATCGCATGTACCTTGCTTTCAGAGGAGAACTCGTATCTACGACAATTATTTGAAATATTTGTCTCCAGGCAACCATTTGTGATGCGAGGGGGCTTCTGGAGGATGATAGGTTCAAATGCTTCCTCCCTGTCATTTAATAATCCTGGAAGCGGATTGGTCAGCGTGGACCAGCCTCAGAATGTTAGTTGTTTTATTACCTACGACCATTCTCGATAGATGTGGCAGGCCTACAGAGTTTTGAGCTGATCCATTGGCTTTGGCATCGCTTAGCTCTGCACATTTCATGCTGATTCAGCAATTCAGCATGCAAAGAGACATGTGCTGTCACTTCACCGTGTTGGCAGCTCCATTTTAGTTGTATGTGGCTGCTCATGACTCATGTCGTTGAATCATGAACATTTTCCTTTGAACGATTGGGAGAGTGAAGTAGATTTCGAGGCTGCATGTTCGAAAAATGTGGATGAAAACTATTCTGCTGTCGTGATGATTTATATAACCTAATTGATGTCCCAGTACAGAGCTGTCATATCTGCACTGAGGAAGAAATAGGAGAAGGTGTAAGCCATTCAGACCTTCGGGACCTCCCGCAAACCAATGAAATAGTGGGTGATATTCGTATTCAACACGATTTTCCTGCATTTTCTTGTATCCCTTGATTAACTTTAGAAACCTATTGACATCGGTCCGTTGAATACGCAATGACTGAGCCTCCACAGCCCTCTAGGGCAGAGAATTCTAAAGATTCTCCACGCTCTCCTTTCAGAACTGCCTCCTTATCCCTGTCCTAAATGGCCTGTTCTTAATTGAGATAATGCCTCCCCTGTTTCTCGACTCGCGGTCCAGGTGAACAATCCTTCCAGCATCAGCCTTGCCTAACATTGTTAGTTTCTTTTTTTTGTTTGAATGCGATCGCCCCACACCTTCTAAACTCTGGATATTAAATGTATTTTTTATTTAATATTTCCTCATATGACAATCCCTCCATTTAATGAATTAATTTGGTGAAACTTCGTTGCCATTCCTATTCTGCGAATACAACGATCAAATTACATAAATAAATATTTTACCTTGCACTCATTTTTTTTCCTTCAAAAGCCGATGTGCTATTTAGCTTCTTAACTGCTGGATGTGCCTCCATGTTAGCTTTCAGTGACTCATGAACAAGTATACCCAATGGCACACTTCCCACTCTCTGAACATTTTAGCAACACTCGGTATTTTTCTTTTTGACGAAGAAAGTGGATAACATCGTATTTCTGCACATGGTATTCCATCTGCGGTACCTACACCCACTCGCTTAGCTTCTGCAACCCACATTGCATCCACCACAAAATTGCGACTCCGACCTTGTTTTGTGTCATCTGTAAATTTGGAAATATTGCCTTTAATCCACAGATCCGAATCATTGATATAGATTTTAAATAACTGGATCCCAGGGAATTAATCTTGCAGTTCCAAATTAGTCACAGCCTGCCGACCTGAAAATATTTAATTATTCCTGGTCTCTGTTTTGTGACTCTTAACCAGTTCACAATGCAGACTATAATACCACACCCCCTCCAACCCCCACCATCGCCCCACCCCCGCAATTTCATGCATCTAATTTTGCTTACCAGCCTCGCGTGTGGGAACTTACTAAAGCCTTTCTGAAATTCTAAACATTCCACTTGCAGAGCATCACCGTTACCTGTGCTGCTTGGGCACATTCTCAGAAAATTCCATCAAATTTATTAATCGCGATTTCCCTGTTATAATTCAATGTTGACTCGGGCTAACCCTCCGATTATTTCCTCGGTCTATAAAGTTCACATTCTCCATTAGGAATACTAAAATTTTCCTTCCTACTGATGTCAGGCTAACACCTGTAGTTCACCATTTACTCTCTCCTAATTTTCTTAAATAACTTGGTTACATTCGGCACATTTCGATCAGCAGATTTCATTCCAGAATCTATCAAATTTGAATGATGATCGCCATTGCATCTCCTATCTCTAAGCTACATTTTTCTATTTATTTGGATGCAGAACTTCAACTCAAAGGGAACCATTTTTTTTAAAGGCCAGTAATTTCTCCAGTTTTATTTTCAAGACGAATATTAATATCATGAATTTACGCGCGAAGAGTAGTCCCCTGCTCCTCCAGTGTTTCTTGGAGGTTTTAATATTTTCCTCCATAAAGACATGCACAATATATTTGTATAGCTTCTGGGCCATTTCCTTATTCTGCATTATAAATTCTCAATAATCCTTTGGTAATGGGCCCATATTTGACGTTTATTCACAAGTATTTTCCTTTTTGCTTGCCTGTAGGAGGTTTAACAGTCTATATTTTAATGTTTGACGCTACTTTGGCCTTATAATCTTTTCCCCTTAATTAAGCCAGGTGTTGCTCACGTACCAGTGCAGATTCGATTGGCTGAATTGCCTCTTCTGCACTGTGTTATTCTGTGATTCTGTGAAGATTCTCTCTGTTTTTGTTTCCGCTTTGCGGAATTTAAAATGCTTCCAATTCTCAAGCTTACCATTTTTGCAAATTTGTACACTTCTTCCTTTGACACAATGTAATCCTATATTTAATAAATTAGCCACGGCTGAAGCACATTCCTTGATAGGCCTTATTGCATTAAATGAATGTATTTTTCTGGTAAACTATGCACGCGTTCCTTAAATGTTAACTATTGACTGTCTATAATCATGCCTTTTAACAAAGCTTTGCAATAACAAAGTCAACTTGAAGATCGTGCAATCACATATTCCTTTGCCTTTTAGACGAATATCCCATTGAACAAAAACACGTTGTGAATCAAGACTTGTTTTTTTGCGATTTATGGTCTCTCTTTCCTAAAGGGTAGTTTACAACAAAAGTATTAATTCGGCCCATTAATTGCACGATACTAGATCTAAAATTGCCAGTTGTCGAGTCGGTTCTTCAACGTGCAAGTTCGGGAAACCACCTTACATACACCCCAATATATCTACCTACACAACATTCGTACTGATTAGCATTTCCCAGTTTATTAGACCTCGAACATGCTCATGGTTATTGATATAATCCAGGAAAGAACAGGCCGGCTAGTGAGTCTCAGGTCAGTGATAGGGAAACTGTTGGAGAAAGTTCTGAAGGAGAGTCCCTGTTTCCACTTGGAAAGGCAAGGTTTGCTCAGGGATAGTCAGCATGGCTTTGTCAGAGTGAGGTCATGCCTAACAAGTTTGATTGAGTTTTTTGAGGAGGTGACCCGATGTGTAGCTGATGGTGGTGTAGTTGAAGTAGTTTAAATAGATTTCAGCAAAGCTTGTGACAAGGTCCCACATGGGAGACTTATAAAGAATGCAAATGCACATGGGATTCAGGGTTATTTGATAAGGTGGATTCAAAATTTTTTAAGTTGAAGGAGGCAGAGCATGATGACATAAGGATGCTTTAGTGGCTGGAAGCCAGGTCCACCCAATGGCGTACCTCAGGGATGTGTGCTCGGTCCACTATTTTTTGTCAATAATATGAACGACATATTTGATTTGGCGGGGCTTAGGATTAGTAATTTTGCGTATGACACAAAGATTGGCCGGGTGGTTAACAGTGAGGTTCAGTATCTTGTGCTACAGTAAGATATAGACGGGATGGTCAAATGGGCAGATAAGAAACAGATGGAATTTAACCATGAAAAGTGTGAGGTTATACACATTGGAAAGATGACTTTGTCAAGGAAGTATTCAATGAACAAAATGTCACTAGGAAGTTCTGAGGAAGAAAGGAACCTTGATGTATGTTTCTATAGTTCCCTGAAGGCAGAGAGGCACGTTATTGGGACTGTGAGAAAGGCATATGGGAGACTTGCCTTTATAAAACAAGGCATAGATTAGAAAAGGAGGGAGGACATGTTGGAGTTTTATAGAACATTGTTGAGACCACAGCTGGAGTACTATATGCAGTTCTGGTCGCCACATTATAGGAAGGATGTGTTTGCACTGGAGATGGTGCAAAGGAGATTCACCAGGATGTTGCCTGGGATGAAACATTTAAGCTCTGTAGAGAGGTGGGATTTGACTTGGGTTGTTTTCGTTGTGGCAGAGAAGACTAAGGGACGACATGATCGAGGTGTGCAAGATTATAAGGGGCATGGGCAGGTTGGATAGGGAATAGATGTTCCCCCTAGTTGAAGTCTCAAGGGGGCATACGTTAAAGGTGAGGGATAGGAAGTTTAGGGGGGGTGTGAGGAAAAACTTTATTTTTACCAGCGGGTGGTGTCGGTCTGTAATGTGCTGTCTGGAAGGGTGGTGGTGGCGTGTTGCCTCACGTACTTTAAAAAGTACCTGGGTGAACATTTGACACGTCATAACATTAAGGGCTATGGGCCATTTCTGGGAAATAGAATTAGGATGTTAGTTCTGGTTGTAATCGTGTGTCGTTGCAGACTCAATGGGACGAATGGTCTCTTCTGCGCTAAGATGCTGTGATTCCGATTCCGTGATTCCGTGATTATGGTATTATTTTTGTTACACGCAATAAAAATGTCCTGATTTATTTTATGATTTACATTACAGTTGCTGTTTCATGCATCGTTTTTTTAGCTTGTTGGTTGTTAATTCCACCTCAGTTAATTCCATGCATTTATGTTCGGATCCATGGTTACCTCTCACTATAGTATTAATACTGTTTTATTAACTGTGCTATCCACCACGTCTGCCTGTTCTACCTGAGTGTTCAATGCCATTCGATAATCAGGTCCCAGCGTTTCTTTCCTTGTAGCCACGTCACTGCAGATTTTATATTGGAGCTGGAAAACGTCAAACACAAACAGGTAGTAGTGGGGACAGGAAAGAATATAATTACTGTCACAATTTGGATAACAGACAATGGAAACTATTCATTACTTCAGTTTTACAAAATAAAATATGTACCTTATAAACAAAATATGCCCCTTGAGTGACTCCTGCAATTTGACATACATAGCAGCACAGTTCAATTTCTTTAATGCATTACCGTGTCTCAGGCAGCCTTGAAAACCAATTATGTTCATAGTTCTTACTTCATATCAAACATTAGTTTGTGCTTTGCAATACAGCGACCAAGTAGAGGAGACAACAGAACAAGTAGCAAGATGCCACCTTCATTTAAACAACAGAACATGTTCGAATAATTTCCGTAGTTCTGGCAGCATATGTTCAGATAATAAGAACTCCGTTTTTTTTGGCACTCTGAATTCCAAAGAAGAAACATGTTGGATGGCAACGTTAACTCTGTTCCTCACTCCACGGAAGCTGCCGGTCCTGCTGAGCTTTTCCAGCATGTTTTGTACTTATTACAGGCCTCCACTGACTGCACTAAATTGCTTTTAAATCACATACATAATTTGCCACGTTGCTGAGTGACTGATCAGTACAACGTCTAACTTTGATACAAAATGGCTCATTAGTGAGTTGTAGTAATATCTGCATGTTCAATGAATGCAGTATAGGAAAGCAGAAGCAGTACCACCAACATGACTACTTCACCAGGATGGAATTGTTGTTGCCCTGAAAAATGAAAAGCGAACAGGGAAAGAGTGTTCGCATGTGGATGAAATATATTATTCCTCTACGGGGGGCTCTGCAGTTTCGTACAGAAATAAAGCTGAGTCCCGGAGGAAAAACGGTCCACTTAAGATTAGCGAAAGAGACCAGGCGACAAAGAAAGTGCATTTCCTGACGTAGTAGGTGCAAATTGCAAAGACAATAAAATAATTGATCTTTAGGTTGTGGAAAGTGGGTATATGTAGGAGTCTAGCATGATGCTGATGCAGAGGAGCAGATCGAGGGCGGAAGTGCAGGATATGGGACCGTCATGGTCGAGATCCCTGTGTGCCCCAATGAAGTGGAATTATGGGGAGAGCAGGGAGGAAGGAATTTCTATAGTAGCGCTGTGGAACATGGCCCAATTAATACAGATGTGATGAAGGCGGAGGAATGTGAACAATCAACTGAGAAATTACAGGAAGCAGAATGGCAGGAATTATGATAAAGATTGGTGTGCATGATGGTAGCATTGTAGCATGCACTGTAAGCAGTCTAACCACAGAAATGGAAATAAAAAGTCGAGGGAGGAAGCGGGGGGCCTCACAGATGAGTCATGCGTAGGGAGTACAGGAATTGAATTACTTTATATAATAGATAGGTGGTCTATTCCCAGTCAACACCAGTAAAGTAAAGGCAGAATAACATAGCAGTCAAAATATCAGAAATAATGTTCCCTTCACGTAAACACAGGGATAGCTAGGACTCTTAAAAATTTCAATATAATTATTCTGAATACGTTGGAGAAATGCTGTAGATGCAAAGGTGATTTTTCCAATGAGAGTACAGTTTCGACAGATGAAGTTTGCTGCTGTTACAAGGCAATTATTTGGACGGACGTATATGAATAAAAAAGATGGGTCGTCTGCGTGGCGGGGATGGGAGCAGCGGTGAAGCAATCCACAGAATTCCCAGTAAGGTTGGAGGGCAAATATCCACTTGTAATCTTGGTGAATAGTAATGAATAGGGATGTGGGGGAGATTGATGCTACCCGTTCCGAGAAGAGACAGAGGTGTTTTCTGTCAAAATGGCTTCTCCAAGTATTGTGCTGCACTGGATATGAACGGAAAGCTGAGAGATCGTGCTCGTGGAGCACGTGCCAGGCTATCCTTAACAGAAGCTGAGGTGTTAGAGGGAATGGATTTCCAACTGAGTGATAGAGTTATAGAGCGACTTAGTGTATTGGTGAGGGATGAACTTGCAGAAGGATTGATTGTTCCGATGTGGTCTGGTGAGGTAGAGGGAATGGATGTCATAGAACAAATAAAAGTACAGCGCATGAACAGGCCCTTCGGCCCTCCAAGCCTGCGCCGATCATATTGCCCGTCAGCTAAAACATTTTGCACTTCCGGTCTCCGTATCCCTCTATTCCCATCCTAATCATGCATTTGTCAAGCTGCGTTTTCAACATCTCTATCCTACCTGAGCCTGTGGAGTTCGCTGCTACATGAATTAGTACAGGCCAAAACATTGCATGTTTTAAAGGAAGAGTTGATATAGCCCTTGGGGTGAAATGGATCAAAGGATATTGGGATAAAGCTGGAGCAGGATATTGAGCTGGATGATCAGCAATGATCATAATGAATGGCGGAGCAGGCTCGAAGGGCCGTTTGGCACACTCCTGCTCCAAATTTCTATATTTCTATGTTCCTATGTTTCACATAAACTCTCTCCCTATCTCTCTATCTCTCTCTCACATGCGCAAAGAAACACACACTCACACAAACACACACACAAATACACACACAGTCAGAACACGCACACACACACAAAAAGTCACAAAAAGGCACAAATGCACAGACATACATACGAATGCACACATAGTCACACAAAAAAGGATGCACACATGCTCACAAAATTACTGTCACAAGCAGAGATACTCATGCACACCCACAAGATCTCACAAGAACCCCCTGACACACAAACACACAGAAAAGCACACACGCACAAACTAACAGCAATACACATAAATCAGGTACATAAACGCATGTGAATTTTCACATTCGCAGAAATTTTAAGACAAACGCACGTTCTCACACACAGTAATATAGACAGGAATAAACACACACGCCTCTCCCTCTCTCTACCACACACACATTCATGAACACACAAATGAACATACACACGCATGCACACGCAGGCACATACACACACATTAACTCACGCACACAGCCAATGAATCAGCCAAGGACTTTCAGGCACCAATATGCAGGATGATCCACCAATGCGCATCACCGTGTCTATACAATCAGATGGCTCCGCGAGCACCTATCCTCTGCGAATCCCCACTTCCTGTGACCTCAGCAGCCCCAGCTCCACATGCCGAGGAGGGTATCACTGCCACATAGTAGGACCACTAAAGCAGGCCGGGCACCTCCAGGTCTCGGCCCTCCAGAGGCCGCCCGTCAAGGTAAAGACAATCAACAGGCTGTGTCCACCTCTGAACTGGATTTTTGGGTCCACCAATACGTATGGGCAGAGTTTGGGAGGTTAGGGAAATGGACTTGCACAGCCTGGGCAAGTGTGTTATTCCCTTCTACTTCACTAGTGTAAATTACCTCCCCAGAATGTGCCTTCCCTGTGTCTCCTTGTTATGATGAGCAATGTTTGTGTCACTCGGATGTGAAATTGGATTGTCTGTATAATTGCAGCAAGAAATCCCCCCTCCTTTACTCTAATCCTCCAGCTACGAAGGCGAACACACCATCCAGCTCCTCCACCGACCACTGCACTCGCATGCTTACCCTCAGCGAACGGTGCACTAGGCCACCCATACCTCATTGCACACTCCCCTCACTCAATTCAAAGCCATTCAGATAACGATCTGCCCTCACATCCCTGCGACCAGAGTGGACAAACTCACAATCATCGCCAGCAGACTGCTTCTGGCATGCAGCTGCCCACCCACTCACCCTGTCTTAATAACACCGAAGCATCTCTGCATCCTCCACATAGCTCAGCCTCTCAACCAGCACCATTTGCAAATTCAGAGACACCACGCCCAGCTCCCTCATCCAAATCATCGACACGCACCGTGAATAACTGGAATCGCATCAACGACCTCCACAGCACCGCTCTATTCACTGCCTGCCATTCGGTAAAAGACCTGCTCATGACCGCTCCTTCATTCTTGTCTGCCAACCAGTCTTTTGTCCATCTCTGACTCTGTCCGATTCTGCCACTGCTTCCCAAGGGCTCAGCTAACAAATATTCCAAAACGGAATCCTGAATTCCCCACAGCACTGATGTCAGGCCGACTGGTCTACAACTCCCCGCCTTCTCTCTAAGTCCCCTTGCAAATTTTGCCATTCCGTTAGGTAAACTCCAACCCGCAGTAACTTTACCCAACACTATAGAATCTCGGAAGATGACCACCAGGGCATCCACCACTTAATGGGCGACCTCCCCAATGACACTGGGACGTAGACCATCAGGCCCCGGGATTCCACGGCCCCTCAATCCCATCAATCCCCCCAACACCAATTCCGTGCCCATACTGGTCCCATACAGCTCCTCCCTCTCACTCTATACCCTGCTCCCCAACATTTCTGGCACGCCACCTGCGTCCTCATTTGTAAAGTCAGAACCAAAATATCCATCTAGTTGGTCAGCCACCCCTCCGTTCCCAATCATAAATCCCCTGTTTCTGACTGTAAGAGACCCGCACGTGTATCCTCCAACCCTTCCCTCCTCACATTCTGTAGAAGCGTTAACAGACAGCTGATATGTTCCCGCAAGCCTACTCTCACACTCCACCCTCGCCTAATTAATCAATCCTCTGCGGTCTTCCCCTGATGAACTCTAAAGTGCTCCAAATCCTCATGACTGTTTCATTTTTTCCACCCAACTTGTCTGCCTCTTCCTTGGAACCAACACTATCCCCAATTTCCCCTGTAAGCCATGGTTCGGACACCATTTCTATCTCTCCCTTGTGCCAGACATGAACAAACTACTGTTGCAGCCCACAGAAGCGCCCCCCGAATATCCGTCACTGCCCATCCACCGTCATCCCTCCAAACAACGTTTCCAAATCCAGCATAGGCAGGCAGCACCCCATACCATCGTCGCCTCCTCCATTAAGTTTCAGGGCCCTTGTTTCAGAATCAAATACGTCACTCTCTATCATCATGAAGAACTCCACCATCTCGTAGTCGCTCATCCTCACTGTTGAAGAGTGAAAGTGTAGAAGGACTGGATGTCCGCGGAAGGAGAAATGTAGAGGGACCGGATGCCAGGGTTTAGTGAGGTGGTCTGGACAGGCTAGATGTCCGGCTGAGTAATGGGAATGCAGACTTACTGTGTGCCTGGATGAGGGATGAAAGTGTAGAGGGAAAGTGCATGCTGTTGAGCGTCGGATGTGCAGAATAACTGCATGCCCTGATGATGGATGGAGGTGAAAAGTGACAGCCAGCAGTTTTGCGGGACGGAGGAGAAGTGAGATTGGTCTTCCTGGTGAAGATGAAGGGGTTGAGGTTCTGAATACCCTGCTGGTAGACGGAGGTGCAGAGGGAGTGAATTTCCTCGTGAGGCATGGAGAGGTGGAAGGACTGTTTGCCCTGGAGAGGTATGGAGATGTGGAGGGATTTGATTTCCTGCTGGGGAATTGAGGTGTAGAGGAACATGATATCCTGGTGAGGGCATGCTACGCATAGGCACTGCAAGTCCTGGCGAGTGATGGAGGTAAAGAAGGACTGAATGTCGTTGTGAGGGATGTTGGCATAGTGAAACTGGATGTGTTGTTGAACAATGCATGTTCAGAGGGACCAGTTGTATCGCTGAGGTATGTGTGTGTAGACGAACTGGATGTCCTGCTGATGAATGGATTTGCAGGGGGACTGAATGTCGTCGTGATGGATGAGGCTTAGAGGGATTGGGAGACCTGGTGAAGATAGAGTTGTAGGGGGATTGGCTGTTCTGCTGAGGGAAGAATGTATCACTTTTTTATTCTTTCGTGGTATGCGGGAGTCAGTGGTAAATTCAGCATTTGTTGCTGATTCCTAATTGTCCTTTAATTATAGTGATGTAAGGAAGGGAATTCCAGGACCCTAAACCATCGACAATGAAGGAACGGTGATACAGATGTAGTTCAATGTCCTGGTTGTTGTAGGGGAACTGGATGTCCATTGTGAAACAGAATTAGTGAAGGCCAGGATACTGGATAAAAACAAAAAAACTGCAGATGCAGACAAAACAAGAACAGAATTATCTCGAAAAACTCAGCTGGTCTAGCAGCAGCGGAAAAGCCAGGATACTGGAAATGGTTAAACATGTTGCGTAATGTCGGAAGAGAATTTTAAATGTCTTTCCAAAGATTAGTGATAGGAAGAAGTGGGAATGATGTGTCGGACAGCGACACCATTTTTATAAAGGCATTTGCGTGGTCTTGCATCACTAGCTAGGCCACTATATCCTGCCCATTGCCAATTGCCCTGATATTTATGGTGGGAGCCAAATTTTGTGGTGTAGATACATTCTCTGTGCGGCTCGGAGGGATTTCCAGTATTTTTGCCCATTGGCAGTAAAAGAACGAAGAGCGTCTTGAGTGTTACGGAAATTTGGAAGGATGCGGAATATGCTCGAGTACAGTGTGGCGTGAGGGTGAATTAGTTTTTTGTGTGCATAACTCCAGCGTAGATGGCGTGTCGAGAGTGTCTGGGGAAGGATGGCTTGATGTCAACTGTTGGTGTCTCGCTACAGGTGAAGACTTGGACGAAATTCCAAACTGCTGGTGATTCCGATCCGGCAGCTGGAAGATTGGTCTAAAACACCAAGTGCGATTATTTTTCCACCAGCCTTTCAGAGAAGGAAGAATTTTGGCCCTGAGCGTACAGAGCACAGCAAGTTCACAGGGACAGAACACAGAGTGCTAGAGCTGAGGGTTTACTTAATCACTCCGGCCCATGACCCTTTCACAGACAGGAAAGATGAGCATTGTTTCTCTCTCAGTCTATGTTATCTCATTATTTGAACATTTTTTCTCTATTTTGTGCTGTATTTATTATAATGGTGGCCCTCAGCATGTGGTCATGCCTGATACAATCGCCAACCTCATGGAACTATAATAACAGCTGCTGGGGGATAGTGCACGGTGATTTGTTTCTCCTGAGCCAGTTAGCACTGAGCTCAAATGATGCGTAACTGAATAGTTATTTTATAGAAATAAAGTATTGGAGACATATTGAATTCTGATTGTTTTCCTGCCTCCCTCCAGACTCGATAACCCGAGAGCTATGTGTTGTGCTGTCAAGCAACATCGTGTTGTTTTGAGCTGCTATGAGAATGCAGCTCTCTGTGTACCCGGTATGTGGCAGTCTAGAGAGAAAGTACACTAAATGGATGTAAAACAGATATTCCATTTATTACCCTCTTCTAATACTTCTTTTTAAGGCATTTGGGGAAAAAAAACAAATCTTAGAAAATGGAGCTGAAATTAACTTGTAATGATAGTCATCGGTTCTTCAATTCTCTTGATGGGTTGTATTGTCGATATAGCGGAGTGTGGTACAGTTTTATTATATACATGAAAATGCGCGAAAAAATCCCGTTCTCCTACAATTCTGATTAGACAGTATTTATTCATACTTTTTAAGATAATTTATAGATTTAAGAAACGAATCTAGATATCTCCACACAAGGTAACGTTTGCTTTTTTTCTCAAAACATGTTTATGTCGGAAAGGTAAGCATCTTTGAGACGGATGTATTTTTTGAAAACTTAAGGGCGTTCCCTCAGATTTTACACAGCGAGTCACACGCCTGGGGCTTCGCATCCTCGATTTGTCGATGTATTTTACCTGAAAGATGGGTTAAAATAGTATTGCTTTAGAGAGAGTGTTGCAACTATGTCCACCACCATCGAAATGAAGGCCATGCATTCATTTTCTTCTTCAGAATATTTCCAAATCAACTAGATTTTTTTTTTTTTGTTGCTGTTTCTAGAGAAACAAAAAACATCAAGTTCTCATTGATAATTTCAGCATCATTAAAAGCATCAGAACAACTCCATGTAATGACATGGTAAAAACCAGAGAGGGCTGCATACTCCCCAACTATGCGGAACAAGCTTGTAGCCGGTAATGAAGCATTGGCTTTACCAGTTTAATGTATATGTTGTAAAGTTTGAGCAACACCCTCACTGCTTTCTGGGGACAGATTGGGTGGGCTTGTGAAGGTTTCATAGAGGACATTGCCATTCATATCAGGAATGGGAGGGGCCGATAAGGCGTGATCAAAAATAACCTGAGTGTTATGCACTTAGGATGAACATATTATTGGTTAATAATGGGCTGAGAGCGGGTGCATTTCCGGTGTCTGGTGTGTGTGTGTGCGCGCGAGTGAGCATGTGCGTGGGTGTGTGACAGCAGCATGAAGAGGTTAGAATTTATATATTCATGAGTGAAAGAGAAATGGTGTTTATTTTTGCCCGGGCTGTGTGTGCCGCTGTGAGGCAACAGACGACGTCCTGCAAAGTCCGATGTTTCATGTTTAGCACTCGACGTATTACCGCTTGGGGTCTGAACAAGTGAGATAATCACACCCAACAGCATTAATTTTATTAATGACTAAAGCCAACTCGAGCCCAATCAGTCTACTCTCCATCATCAGTAAAATCAGAAGCGTCTCATGCTTAGCAATCTCCTGCTCAGTGACGAACAATATGGGTTTTGACGGGGTCATTGAGCTTCATTATTATTTTCGGCCTTGGATCAAACATGGACAACAAATCTGAACTGCCAAGGTGAGGGGACAGTGACTGCCTTTGAAATCAAGGCGTTATGTGACCGAGCGTAGTCCGAGCAAAACTGGAGTCTTTGGGATCCAAGGGAATGAAAAAAAAAAACTCGCCGTTGCTTGGAGTAATATATACCACACAGGAAGATGGCTGTGGTTTTTGGAGGCCATGCATCTCAGTTATAGGGCACCACTGCAGGAGTCCCTCAGAGTAGTGCCCTCGGCCCAGTGATCTTCAACTGCTTCATGAATGACCTTCCTTTCATCAGAAGGTGAGAGGAGGGGTTGTTCGCTGTAGATTGCACAATGATCATCATCATTCACAACAGCTCAGGTTCTGAAATTATGCATGACTAAATGCAGCACAATTTACATAATATCCACTCTTGGGCTGACATGCGACAAGTAGCATTCACTCCACCAAGGTGCCAGACAATTACGATATCCCACAAGAGAGAATCTAACCAACAGCCCTTGACATTTAATGGCATGCTTATCTCTGAATCCTGCTATCAAAATCTTGGGGCTTACAATTGACCATCAATTGAACTGGAATAGCCAGGTAAACACTTTTACTACAAGAGCATATCAGATGCTCGGAATCCTGAGGCGAGCAACTCAACTCCTGACTCCAGAGAACCTGTACATAATCGACAAGGCACAAGTCAGGAGCCTAGTGGAATAGTCTCCACTTGACTGGACGATTGCACCACCAACAACACCCAAGAAACTCGTCAACCTACAGAACTAGGAACTCTGCTTGATTGATATACCTTCCACAAACATTGCCTCCCATCACATCGACGAATAGTAGCATCAATGCGCACCATCTGTAGGAGGCACAGCAGAATCTCACTAACGCCCCTGTGACAGCACCTTCTGAGCGCCGGACCGGGGCCATTTAGCACGACATGGGTATAGCATACATGAGATCACCAACATTTGTAATGTCCCTCCAAGTCACAAGCCTTTCTGACTTGGAAATTTATCGTCTTTACTTCTGTGTCGCTGGCTCAGAATCCTGGAATCCTGTGTCCAACAGCACTGAGCAGGTACCTACAATAGCGGGGCCACAAACCTACAAGAAGGCAGCTCACCACAACCTTCGCAAAGACAATTGTGTTTGGGCAATAAATGTTGGCCAAGCCAGCGACGCCCATATCCAATAAATTAATGAAATTAATGGTATCACCTCAAGAGGAGCATACACCAAACAAATGTTTGTTCCATCGCCAATATGAATGAACTTTAAAACAGATCCAGTTCATTCCGCAAATGTGAGCAGGTGAGGGAAGGAATACTCAGAAGTCATCATCTACTCAGAAGTCAGTGGCGGGAGGTAAAGGAGGCCGATTTATCCCAGAAGGAGGAGGAAAATCAATTCAAGGATGTTTCCAACGCATCCCTGAAGATACACAACTAACCCCGTGACTTATCTGAGAACGCTGTTGGCCGCAATCCAACAAACACAAACGTGCATATACTAAGTCGAGATGGTGGATTGAGCGCACAACCCTTCGAATAACCTGTCTACCCAACCTTTCAAACAGCGCGTATCCCGTTAGTGAGAGACTCCGCAGATCATCCAATGGACTATCAGGCATTTCAGAACCGATATCAGCAGAGAGCAAGAAAGTCACCAACAATACAGAGGACAGGCTGAGAAGATAAATAAATCTCTCTCTCAACCAGAATTCACATATCACCGCCGGCATTTTCCCGTCTGAAGAAATCATCATGAACACGGTCCAGCAGCAAGTGATCGCCCTTAGAATCATTGTGTGTAGTCTCAGCATCGTCGTAATCGCGGAGAGCTGGGAGGAACAAACGACTTTCACTGAGATTAATTGCTAACAATGAACAGTTAGAATAACATTGAGACTTGTCAACAAAACAATCAGTAGAGAGGACAGTGGTTCTATTGCGCTAACAGAGGAGGGAGCTTAAAGTGTGGAGAATTTTTGGAACCATTCGCGTCACAGTATTTTTATTTTATGTTTTGATGTCACGTGTCTCACTGACCCAATGATCTCGACAGCCTGCGTGCGCATATCATATTTCACAGATTACTGGGCCTTGTGATGAAACTAATAAGATGATATGTACTCTAAATGAAACTATTTCACGCCTTTATATTATTGAGTACAATCACATGATCTTGATATGATATTGTATCAGCCTGAAAGTATTTTAGAAGCGTTTTATCTAAAGTCACTGTAATAGCTGATATCATCGTCCGTGCAACTTAACTTGTATTCGTTCTTTTTAATACTTCATATTCGATTGTAGATATTACTGAGTGTGAAGGATGAAAACCAGATGGTCGGAAGTAAAAGTTTACCCACCCTGAATACTGGAGGAGTTCTCGTCAGGATTTTGCGATCCAAGACTTTTGAAATCCAAAACATGGCTGGTGTAATATTCGATATGATTGAGCGAATCAATGGAAGCAGAAACTGTTAAAGAAAGGGGAAAAAAATACTTTGGTTCTTGGAGGAATTATCTATGTCATTATAGTGTCATCACGGTACAGAAGTAAACAGTCCTTTGGAGTAGAGGTTAAAATAAGTAACCCCCTCCCCAAAACTCCGCTTTCCATTTCATTACCAGAGACGTTAAATCCGTCCTATTTGAGGGAGGAGAAATGAACTCATGGGCAATGGAACCAAAAAGAGACCAACAAGCATTTTTTGATCCTTATTTTCAGCATTTTTGGATTCCTTTTGCTCCTAACACGGTTTCCATTCTTGTAAAGTGCTTTGAGCCTCATCAACTACTCCTCTATATCTTTAAAAATATGCTGACCAGAACCCTAAATTATACTCCAAATTCCCTCTAACTAATGTTCGATCGAGGTTCAACAGAATAATATTGTTATTTAAGCACATCTATCCAGAAATAAAATTTAGTGTTTGTTTTGGCTTTTTACAGCCTGATCTTTCTCCATCGATTTACTTTCTTTATCTTTTTCCCTGAACTCCTGCATTCCACGATTTTAACATTTAATTCGAATTCATTGTTACAGACCGAAAATTAACTCTTAGTTTATATACTAGATTGTAATTCCCCATAATTACTTATGTAGATATTCATTTGCCAATCGTATGTTCTTTGCCGCAAATTTAATAATGTATGTTTTTAAAATGCTTTCACTACCCCCAGCCCAACACAATTTGTTCAATAGTTAAATTTAGAAAAAATATCATTTTTATCCAAAGTCTGAATCGTTAAGATTAATTTAGAACAACAGTAATCCCAGCAGAGACGCGTTTTAAATACCCATTCCCACTTTCCTCCCCCAACATAACTACCTTGTGTACCACTCTCTGTTTCCTGTCTTGTAGGCAGCAGTCTACCCATTCTCATAGGTGTCACTTTACTGCATATAAATGTGATGAATACGAGCAAACAGTGATTTTCAAGATCGCCAGATGTCCAAAGCTTTTTACAGCTAATGGATACTTGTGATGTATCATCACTATTTAAATATGGGAAATGCAGCAGACAATTTGTACACTAAAAACTTTCCACAGGCAATCACAGCGATGTGCTAATTAGCAGATAATCTGACTTTGTGATTTTGCTCAAGAGATATATATTTGTCAGTATACCAAGGGCAGGTCTAAATTCTCCATGAGAAGACATTTTGGTCACCACTTAAACAACGACTCTGAAAGAGAACACGGCCAATAAGGCATCAGCCGCTCATTTCTGCACCACAGTGTCAGCGTTGAAATTTCTGAACAAGTACTGGAGTGGATAGGATGCCGGAGGATATAGATTCAGATGCAAGATTGACACCCACTGGGCAATAGCTGAGAGGTTAGCACTTGTCTTTATCCATCGGAATATTAAGTGCACAGTTCCAAAAATTATTTATCAAATCCACAGATTTTATGTCCTCACTGCTAACCTTATCTATGCTGTTAACTTTTTCAGCATTTTGCTGAAGTTGCTAATGTGACAGTTCCCATTATGGAGTATTTGCTGACTGCGCTTTTGGTTGTTTGATGCGAATTTGTACCCTTTTCCTCCTTTGTATCAATTTAATTAGTTTTTCTCCCACCAACGTTCAGATAATGGATCATTCGTCCCTGGACATTTTCCTTCTCCATATTTAATTGTACATTTAATATTAATTATCTGCCAGGATCGTGGCACTACCACCGCTTGAAATTAATTGGTTAATCACTGTAATTGTGCCTCTGCTATCTTATAATATTTTTCCAAAATGATTGGATGCAAATTGTTCTGACCCGTGCTTTTTTGGTAAGATTTTTTTTAACTTTCTTTTTAAATTGATTTTAATTGAAATTTTGTCACTCCTAACCTAATTTTCCAAAGTCATGCCCTCTTACCCCTGGTGAATACTAAAATAATGTTATTGATTAATATTTCTGATATTTCATGAATGCTGCTCTATTCTTTCAGTTCCTTTTTGGAACACGGTCATACCATACTGACCGACCATTTCTTTGTGCCATTAAATATTGTACTAACTTGCTAGACGGTCCAGGATCATTTCATTGATTGGTCATTAATATCACCGCAATTACATTTGTCGTCTTTCTTCGTTTTCTCTCTTATGCTGCTTTGCCACCACGCCGCTTCCCATCATTGTTATTCTTCGCGATTTTATCATTACTTCTTTTTTTACGCGTGCTCTTGTTCCCAATGGTTTGCCCCAGTATTTATCATATTCTTATTAGTTATTGAAATATGGTCCCCTGGATTCGGTTGAAAGTAGTTTGAATGTATTTTCTTTTTCATTATGGATATTCATAATGTTGGATCAATTATTCCCGAATGTGATTACCGGCCCCTGAGATCAGCGGCCCTGTAGACTATCATAGTTGGGGAGAGTGGATTGCATTTTCTGTTCAATAATCCTCTCTTTGTATAATTTAGTCAGTCAGATACCTAATGGAGGCAGTGAGCAGTCCCTTGGGAAGTTGGAAACACCGATCTGCTCCCTATTTTCCGCCAAACGGCAAAACACCCTTTGAGCAACACAGAATTTTGGGAAATTTGAGGAGCTCATCACTCTTCTCACATAACAGAAGCACACGGAGATAGGAAACTTTCACATGAGTAAAGTGAGCGGAATGCCTGTCGGGCCCATTCATTGACCTTACTTTTAAAATGGGTAAACGGAAATGGAATCCTCCAGTGCGGATTGGCTTTGCAATGGAAGTTACAAACCTGAGCCACGGGTCAGAGCGGGATCCTTGACAGGCGGAATATCTTCAATTTCTTCATAAATTGCTTGGTACAAATCAATTGGTGTACCCCAACTGCCAGTGACATAACCTGATGGAGACAATGCGGAGGGATTAACAATTTGTTGCGTTTTACCTTTGTTTAATAATAAAAGTGTTTGCAAATATTAACACAAAACTGATGGCGAAAGTGAATGCAGAAAGTCAGTGAGCTGGCTATGTAGGATCTTTTGTTAAGTAGTTTTTTTTACGAGAGAGCACGCATCCATACGTGTGTGTGAGAGAGATAGAGAGAGATAGACGTTATGTGTGTGTGGCTGTGTCTGTGTGGGCGTGTGCGCGTGTGGGTAACCGCATGGACGCGTGTTCAACTCCACCAGACTGTGGAAAATGTAATTAAGGTCGGAAAAGACGAAACTAGGCGTTTTCGGAAGGAATGAATTCCAGCGGAAAACTCTGTTGTGAGACCCAAGGGGATTTTAGCTGAAGAGAAGCTGGGGAAAATGACTGAATTCTGCTAACAGCATCAGGTTGGAAAGACGAGTGAGGAGCTGACGTTTCTTTTATGTATCGCAACAGTATTAAAATTAATTTGCTGTGCGCATCGAACAGGAGTGTTATGGTTGTTCAGATCAGAGTAGTTAGTTAAGTCAGGGTACACAATATTCATAAACTGGTGCTTAAAATCTCATCAAAGTCTCCTGCCTCAAAAGTGTGGATCGATTCTGGCTATGGAGCTCGAGATTGGGCATCTGGGCACGGAAACGGAAGGACTGGAAGGACACAGATTGGATAGACTTCGATTGACGGAAACATCATGACTGGGCACTAAGTCTAAAATGCTTCAAATAACCTTCAGATCGATGGCTACAACAATTGATTGACCTTCAGACACAGTAGCGGTGGAAAAATTAGGACTGTGAATGTGGACAGTCAAGTGACACTTCAATTTAAATGACACATTTCACTATTTGACCGAGTACTTTGAACGAGAATACTCGCTAAATTGGTTAACATTAGTTTCCAACATGATAAGTGACATTCAATGGAAAAGGGCAATAAAGTGAGTTCTCGTCAGCATATCAGGCATGAAGGCGCCTGAAAAAAAAAAAACTGGAGCCAATAGGATTCAGGGGGAAATCTTCGCTGCTTGAAGTCAGAGTGAGCACAAAACAAGGGAGTTGTGGTTGTTGGAGGTCAATCATCTTTCAGTAAATGCACATTAAAACAGGTGCTCCTCAGCATAGCGTGCTAGGACCAACGATCTTCACCTGTTTTATCAATGACCATCTCTTCATCTGAAGGTCATGAGTGGGGATGTCCGCTGATTATGGCACAATGTTTATTACCAGTCTCGAATCCTCAGCTACTGCAGCAGGCCATGTCCACATCTAGTCAGACATGGACCATATCCAGGCCTGACGTTCATAGTGGTGAGTAAAATTTGCGCCTCACTAGTGCCAGGAAATGGTCATCTACAACAAGGTGTGATCTAACTGTCAGCCTTTGACAATCAGTGGCATCACCATCACTGATTCCCCCGCTGACAACATCCCAGGGTTTTCCATTGACCAGAAACTGAACTGGGCTTGTGATATGAATGATGTGGTGACAAAAGCGGGTCAGAGGCAAGGAACGCTTTTGAGGAACTCAACTCCAGACTAGGCAAATCGTTTCCATCATCTACAAGGGACAATCAGGAGTGTTCCTGAATATTCTCCACTTGCCTGTTTGAGTGTAGCTACAACAAAACTCTAGAAGTTTGCTTCAGTCCAGAATAATGTTTTCCACTTTATTGGCACGATATCCACAACCAATCACTCCCTTCACCATCGACTTATAGTGGCAGCAGTGTGTACTGTTTACAAGATGCACTTGAAGAATCCAGCAAGTCTACTTAGACAAGACCTTCCAAAACCACATAAACAACCAAGGATAATGACAAGGGAAGCAGAGACATAGGAAAACCACTTCCTGGAAGTCATCCTCCAAGCCTCTCACCATTCTTATTTGCATATTTGTCGCCATTCCGGCATGGTCGCTGGGTCAAATCCTTACACTCCCTCTGTAAAAGCACTGTGGGTGTACCTACGCAACATGGATTGCAACGGATCAAGAAGACATCTCATCACCACTTTCTCAAGGGCAATTATGGATGGGCCATGAATGCAGGGCTGCCAGCGAGGCTCATTTATCATTCATGAATTGACATAAAAAAATATAAATACCCGAGATTTAATGTGAGTCAGTGGTAATAGTTGTCCTCACCTTTCCTTGATGATTGTCTCCGCATTACCACAATTAGTGCGATGAACTCACAGATCAACAGGATCCCGATTGTTATACCGATCACAAGAGGGATGGAAGTGATGTTGTCTTCATGTTCTTAATGAAATGTTAAAGAAAGATTCAACTGGGACACAGGATGCTATGTATTGTTAAATAGTCCAACATTCTGAAACACTAAGATTAACTTCAGAATTTTTTTATAAAAACAAGCAAATGTCAATCATATCAGATCATTCTGGACATTAGCCTTTACAGGAATACTACTTATTCATAAGACCAACCTGCCGGTGTGAATGGAGAAGCAGCCGACGACAATTCTGGACCTATGGGTTATTATGCAAAAAAAGATAGAACTTTAATTTAGAAAGTGATCTGTTGTTCATCATTTACAAATTCATGAGACATATTGAGCGAACAGTCACCAACCGCCAATCTCCCGGCCCCAACCCGCCCCGTTCTGCACTACCCTTACCGGAACAAATCACACTGGCGTCTTCCTTGTGATCACAGTCAGGCTGAGCAGACGCTGAAGAAGGACAATCGGAGAGAAAGGATTCGCTTCCGGTACACCTCACCTCATCAAACCACATGTCACCTCCACCCTGGCCAAAAGCGGCCCCTCCTGCGGCCAGTAGAGCAGAGCCACAACCCAGCTGTCTGCAGACAACATTTTCATCGGCCATATCCCAGGAGTCATCACACACCGTGCCGCTGGTGATTTTGCACTGTATCTCCACTCGTCCGGAGCAGCTGCTGTTACCTCCAATCAGGTGCAAACCTACACCCGAATCTGTCAATGATAATCAATCACTATTATTTCTGCACAAAAATACAGGTATACAACTCAGATAATTGATATAATAAAGCCGATAGATCACCTGATTGTCGACCACAATCCTTTTCACTTTCGGGTTGGTCCTTCGTTATCTTTCCTCCTGTTGGGGAAGGAAACGTGCTGACTCATTTGGACATCAATGAATGAAATAAAACTCTCACATTAGAAGGTTTGTTTTGTTACCGGAACATAAAACGCCTGCATCTTCTCTGTGATTACAGTTGTGTTGTCCCCACGGGTCTGTCCGACACTGCCAAATGGTCGACTCGTGTGAAATACATTCTATCTCATCGAGCCAAATAGGTCCTGATCCTTCTCCGAATGACCGAGTGCTATGGTCAACATAATCGAGAGGGCCGCACTGTAGCTGTTTACAAATCACCTCAGCATCATGGCGATCCAGTGATTCCGAGCACACTGTTCCCCAGGTCCCATTGTAGAACACTTCCACCCTACCCTGACAGCGATGCTTTCCATTCACCAGCCGCAGCTCCTTGTGTTCTATCAACGAAATAAGAATTCTCCAGATGTTTCCAGTGATGAATTGAATCAAGTCAACAGTGCCCCCTCAACCCAAGTTGCGCCAGATGTGCTCACTGAATAGAGATAATTATTCCAGAAATGTAACAGTGATGCATGTTTAATCCAATTATACAATCAAGGATAATCAACGCAGATTTCAAAAGAGCGAACTCTATATCTTCCAATTAATTGAATTACTTGAAGAAGTTTCAGAAAGATTATGTGGAGATAATAATATCTATGTAATCCACATGGATTTTGAAAACATTAACTTTCGAAAAGTTTTCAAACAGCAGAATTAAGGCTGAGATGAGGGAAAATGAAATTATCGGCACAGTATTAAAAGAAGAGCCAACAAACAACAACGCAGGATATCACATAGAATAGCAGAAGTTGGAGCGTGATGTGCACATGGGTTAATGCTGGGGGTCACATCTGTTTAAGATTAACATACTACACTTCGTATTTGGAATTGAAGTAAATGTTCAAAATGCACTAGGATTTGCAGTTAATACCAAGACAGACTCGACTAACTGCAGGAAGACGTTCAGAGACGGCAGGATAGGCGTGTCAATGCCGAAATTATTTCAGTGCTGATTAGAATAAAGTCGTGCTTTTTTTGGACGAAGAAACACAAGAGCCAAAAAAATTGCGATTTCAGCTTTTTTTTTCACTCTCTATTACCCAGATAGAAGGAGAACGTGGAACATGGAACATGTACGTTTGGTGGGGCGAATTGTGGTGATGCCTTGAATGTGACGTTTGATAAAGACACGAGAGGAAAATACAGAGTGGAATACAGCTCATGCCAGATGAAATGATGTAAGATTATGAGCATATTAAGCAGCTGTCAGACGCGTTGAACAGATTAAACCGCTGATGTGCAGTTTCTGAGCCATTCAGTAAAATACCATCTGTGTGAATCTTCTTGTATAAAGGAAATGAGTTCATTTAGGTCACCCGTACCTGAGCACATAATCTTCACATCTTCTTTATGAGAACAGTCGTGGGAACCCCAATATGCAGAGGGACATTGCCAGAGATACGATTCCTCCCCTGAACACTCCAAGCCTTCCAGCCAAACTGGACCTGAGCCTGGTCCACAAGAGGCAGGAAGTGTCACGTCCAATGCCTTTCCGCAATGCAGCTGTTTGCAAACTACGTCAGCGTCTGTCAGATCCCACGAATCATCACAAACTGAGCCCCAGGTCCCGTTGTAATAAATCTCCACTCGTCCTGCACATGGGCTTCCACCATCTGACAGCCTTAACTGTATGTGTTCTGATCCAAAAAATACAGTATTTATCAAGAGGATTCGATTACGCATTTATGTCATAACCCAATTGAAACTATTGAATATTATCCAGCAAAAGTAATTTAAAAAATATTTGACTTGACTATGACAGGTAACTGCTTCTATAGTTGAAACCATGTATCTCTAGTTATTTGAAATTTATAGCGTGGAATGCACAAATATTTCAAATATTCCCACACCTGACTCCTACGATATTTTGGACTGCAGTTCACATATTGTGTGCTCAATGCTGTGTGCCCTGTTTCAACCTCAATTAAACTTTTTTGTATTCATCGTTGCACCCAAACTACTAATGAACTTCAATTGTACACAGTTTATTTTTTCCTGCACGCACCTCGAACCCTTATTTCACTCGATTTCTGAATATCTCGCTATTTTATATTGATTATATTGAAAAAAATGCTGTAAATCCTCAGGAGGTTTGGCAGCATCAGTGGAAAAAGAAACCAAGTTGACTTTTGAGAAAGACATTTCATAGAAGCTCAGCCTTCTGCTGCTGAAAGGCCTGTGAGTACCTGGGTTTTTCAAGGATGGAATAATCCAGAAATCCCATGAGCGGCCTGTCGCCCTGACCAGTACGTGAACTGCAATTCTATGAAAACGTTGTTAAATTAACACAATTTCGCACCAAGCTGTAATGCTCCTCCCGACACCACCTCACCTCCGCCTCACAACAGCCCCCGACCCGCGCTAACAACACACTTTCCCAACCGTGCAGACAGAATTTCCTGTCTGAGAGATAATTGAGAATTCCGTCGTTAATAAATGCACAGCTAACATGCAAGTGCTGCTTGTTGATCAGTTCTGTCCGTGCCCACTCTTTCCACGTTAGCCCTCCAGTGTTAAGTAGTTAGGTTAAAAGAACTCGAGAAACAAGTGACGTATATTCACACCACACTCCTTACTAGATATTTCTACGTATGTTCCTCTAAAATTGAACTATTTATTCACCTGAACACAGAACTCCGACGCCGACACTCGTATTGAGAGAATAATCCATTGCAAATGAGCTGCAGTTGCGGAGATGCAATTCGTTTCCTCCACACTGGACATCATTCAACCACACAGGCACTTCACTCTCTCCATAATTTGAAAATATATACGAGGCAATTGCGACACCACATCCTAGTTGCCTGCAGACCCCGTTAGCATCATCGATTTCCCAGAGGCTGTCCTGTACTCTGCCCCAGCGACCGTTGCGGTAAATTTCCACCTGACCATCACAGCGGCTTCCCCCATTTGTCAATCTCAGTGACCAACTTTCATCTGCAAGAAGAAAGCCGTTGAGAGCAAGGGATAACGGTCAAAAAAAAATGCACATTTGATTCAACATAACCGGGGCAATAATTATTCACGTAAATGTTCTGACCCTGGTGCCAAGGTGAGGCAGATCACTGGGGCCCTGCTGAGCACTCTGATGCGGGAGGGTGAGCAGTCAGCATTCGTGCTCAGTTAGTGGAACAATTTCAGAGGTAGGAAGAGGGGTGTAGTCCTGCAGATGATTTTTAAGGATGTTGCGAACAATCTAGTAAATTGCCATCAACGGAGTAATATCCTGATAATATAAAAATATCCAAGCATAACGCACGAGAGATAGAACTGATGAACATGTCGCCGGATAAACGGTGCATGAGAGCGCTAATCAAGCTCTTATGACTTTGTGATCTGTTCTCATGGACTCATAGACTCATTTCTGTGAAGAAAGGACCAATGGATGTTTTCCTGTGTTTCAGATGAAAAAGTCCGAGGGCAATGTCCGTCTGGTTTGTTTGTTGGACAGTTGAGAACTAATTTGGCAGGGATTTGGGAACGGGCAGATAATGTTAGAGAGAAAAACCACACTGCACAGAAAACTAGAAAAGAAAGATTGCAATAACAGAGGAAAAAATGTGGTGTTATTCAGGATAAGAGCAATAGGGGTTGTATAAGGGCCTCAATTATATTTACCAATCAGGTGTGTGAACATACATTGTAATAAATGATTTTCGTGACGTGCAGGCTCTTTTGCAGGTGCAAAAATGGAAATTTGGCTTAGACACGTGCAGGACTATGCAAAAACCCCAAGGCTCCCTGGCTGATTAAAGAGGTGGGGATTAAGGTGAAGCAGAAAAATATATATGCATTGGATATTGAATTTGGATAATGCAAGTGAGATCCAAGATTAATGTACAATATCCAGACCGTATAAGAGAGTCCCATTAACATAAAACGTGATCTTACAGTCTTATATAGGCACAAAACCGACACCATGAAGGAAATCGGTATATAAAGGCTGATGTTTTGGCTCAGCTGCTGAGCGAGCATTTTGAGTAAGTTTTTGCCAAGGAAGAAAACGCTGCTCAATGGTGGACAAAGAATAGGCAGATGAAAAAAAAAAAATGGAATGGCTAGATATTTATAAAGAGGACGAATTGGCTTGGGCAACTGATGTTGAATTTGACACGACACATGGATTGGATGAGATGTATTCGAGGGGTATGAGCAATATCAGAGCTGAAATCGCCAGATAATGGTCATAATGTTCCCATCCTTCTTCAATGCCGATAACTGATGTTTCCAAATATTATAACCTTGTTCAAGAAAGGCTGTAAGGATAAATGCAGTAAATTCAGACCAGTAAGTTTAATATTGTCTTTGGGAAAGCTTTCTTTCCTTGGAAAATATCCCTTGGGGCAGAAGTAACAGCAAGTTATGCTTGAAAAAATGTGGATTCATTAACAAACTAGGGCGGATTTGGTAAGAGACATCGCATTGCACGGACTTGCTAGAGTAATTTAATGAGGTTTCAGAGAGTGTTAATGAGGGTCATGGGGTGGATGTGGATTTGATGGACTTTCAAATGACCTTTGGAAAAGGACCACGAATGATGCTTGGCAGAAATGTTAGCACCTGTGGGATAAAAGGCTAAAATGGCTTCTTGGAGATGGAATTGCTCTTTGAAGTATTTATACTCTTTCGAGTTATCAACAGTCACAGACTGCAACTCTTTGAGTACAAACACAGTTCTTGGTTTTCCGGGAGTGGGACATGAACCCACAACCCTCTGATTCAAAGGCGAGGGTGCTATGAACTGAGCCACAGCTGACACAGGGAACAAAATGTCGTGTTCAAGATTTCTTCTTTTCCAGGCCAGAGGAAGAGAACATTCCACACGGATAGCAACCCTGATTTTCCAGTAATACATATTATCTACCGAGACTTGGTTGTAAGAGGAACAATTTACTATTTTTTTTTTCACGGAATTTTTAAGTGTTGTAAAATGTTGAAAGTATAAAATTCAATCGAACACAGAGAAGCTGTTAGAACGGGCCGGAAAGTTCCAGATGAAATTTAGCTGAGGGAAGCATTGGTTGGCTCACTTTTGTCGGAAGTAAATAAATGTATATTTAAAGTAGATAAGTGTTTTTTTCAAAACTACCGGATGTCTCAACGCAAGTTACAGTCGTTTATTTGCATTGTGTAATGTCGTCACTGTTGCAATTTAGGGAACGCCGCAGCCATAATGGGCGCAGTAAAATCGCACAAACAGTCATGTGATAATGACCAGATGAGCTACATGGTTTGATGTTGATCAAGGGATAACTTTGGAAAGGACACCGGGGAAGACTCCCTCGTTTCCCTCAATGTAGAGCCATGGTTCATATTTTTAGTAACCTCCACTGATGCAGATACGGCATCGATTACCCCTCTTACCTAGAACACGAAACATTATAGAGGGCAGCATTCCCACAGCACTGCACTTCATTCACAGACTTGACTGCTCTGGTAAATAACTTGAGTCATTCTTGTACCAGGCCTTGTGCTTTAGAAGTGAGAGTGCTTTTAGGTGAAGTAAGGCTGGCAGACGAAGGACGAGTAGAAGGATCAATAAAGAACGGGATCATTTCTAAATGAGTTTCAGCAGCTGATGAATCTCGGGTTCATTTCTACAAACAATTGTACTTGACAGCGCAGGTTGCGAAAAGGCTACTAAAGTGTTGAGTTCTTTGGTGTATAACTAAGGCACTGAGTACACGGCAGGGAAGATGTGATGATTCATGTCGGCCTCATCTGGAGTAATCCTTCCATTTCTGAGCTACAAACTTTAGGGAGGGTCTGAAGGCATTAGGAAAGTTGCAGAAATGCTTCATTAGATCATTCCGGTGATAATAAACGTACTTTTTCTACATAGTTTTAGGGAGCTACGAATATTCTACTTGGAGAGGGAATGCTCAAAACCTCCGGGATCTGGACAATATGACACAGAAAAATTGTTGCCTTTGGCGGAAGGATCATGAATGATCAGTACAGATTTATGGTGATGGACAAATTGGAAATGGTGACGTAAGGATGCTAATTTTGCATGGTGTGATTACTCAGGTCCTGCAATGCACTGCCTGTGAATGTGGAGGATGAGGATCTGCAATGCACTGACTGAAATTGTAGTGAATGAGGAAATGCAATGCAATGTCTGAGAAAATGCTGGATTACGATCTGCAATGCACTGTCTTAGGTTGTGATGGATGAGGATCTGTAATGCATTGACTGAGAATGTGGGTGATGAGGACCTGGGATGCAATGTACGAGAATGTGGTGGATGACAATCTGCAATACACTGTCTGAGATTGTAGTGGCTGAGGATCTGCAATGCACTGTCTGAGAATGTGGTGGACGATGGTCTACAATGCACTGGCTGAGAATGTGGTAGGTGAGGATCTGCTTCACGCTATGTGACAAAGTGGTGGATTAGGATTTGAAATGCACTTTCCGAGAATGTGGCGGGTGAGGATATGAAATGCACGGTCTGAGATTGTGGCCTATGTGGAACTGCAATTCACTGCCTGAGCTTATGGGGGATGTGGATCTGCAATGCACTGCTTGGGAATGTGGTGGATTTGGATCTGCAATGCACTGCCTTAGAATGTGGGGGAATGGAGATCTGCAATGCACTGTCTGAGAATGTGGGTGATGAGGGTCTGGAATGCACATATATGAGAATGTGCTCGATGACGATCTGCAAAGCACTTTCGGGAAATGTGGTGGATGAGGATACGGAATGCATCTTCTGAGAATGCGGTGGATAAAGATCGGAAATACGCTGTCTGAGATTGTGGTGGATGTCGAACTGCAATGCACTGTCTGAAAATGTGGTGTATGTGGATCTTCATGGCATTTTCTTTGAATGTGAATGATAAGGAACTGGAATGCACTGTCGGAGAATGTGTTGGATGATGATCTGCAATGCACTGTCTAAGATTTTGGATGTTTGATGTTCTGCAATGTACTGTTGGAGAATGTGGATGATGAGGGTCTGCAATGCACTGCCTGAGAAAGTGAAGGATGAGGACCTGAAATGCACTCTCTGAAAATGATGATGATGAGGATCTGCAATTCATTGTCGGAGAATATGGTGCTTGAAGATATGAAAAGCACCGTCTGAGGATGTGGCGGCGAGGATCTGAAATGCACTGCCTGAAGATGTGGTGAATGAATATCAATCGGAGATTTTAAAATATATGTGGTCAGATAATTGCATGGAAAATAATACCGGATTATTGTAAATAGCAAGGGTGTGTGAGTGGGTGTGATACTTTTGCAGAGAACCTGCACGGACAGAACATGCTGAAAGGCCTCTTTCAGTGCTGCAGGGAGATTATTTCAATCCATGATTACATCGACTGAGAGGACTCACCCGAACAGATGACACTCGCGTCATTTCCATGTGAGCAGTTAAAATTTTCCCCGGATGTAACCGGACAATCTGTCAATCGGGATTAATTCCCGCGGCACCTGTAATTTTCCTTCCACACGGGGCCAGTTCACTGCCCAAAGTAAGAAACCCTCGGGATTGCCTTTACAGCCCCGCACTGAAGGTGCTCACACACCACACTGGCGTCTTGTAAACCAAAGTGAAAATCACACAGCGTCCCCCACTGCCCTCCGTGCAGCACTTCCACCCGGCCGGAGCACCTGTTCTCACCACCAACCAATCGGGGTCCATGCTTCCCTGTTTTTAATAAAAATAAGGACGAAAACATTTTGTAAATCAACGTTTGAATATAGACATGGCGAAAGGTAAAAAAGGAAAAGATGAAAATGGATACGTTTGTGTTGCACTGTACTGTTTACACATCTTATTGTTTGAAACTCACCAGACTGCGAAAGCCTTTAAACGAACGTGTCTATTTGCTCAAAGTAGAGAGTTCAACCAACAAAAAACTAATGGAATGTTGGATTTTGTCACAACAGCAATGAAATTCCAAAGACAGGACGTGACGTTTCAGTCATACCCAGTATTGGCCAGAACCAACCTGTATAACATATGTCAGATTTGGACAGGGCACTCCGGAAGAAAATATTCGTCTTGGAGGGGATAAAACGTAGATATGAAAGATGTATAATCTAATTAAGCATTTTATTATGATCCCAGTTTGAACAAAGATGACTTGACGCTATTTAATCTGGAAGATTTAGGGCTGATAAAACTATGTTAAAAATCTTATATTGATTTCAAAGATTTGACAAAGAGTGACGGGTGCAGTAACCCAGAACAAGGCCACTCAAAGGATGAATTTGTTGTTTACGGGGATAGGAATATATTTGACAAGGTTTGCATTTATTACTGGTTCCTACACTCCCCTGCAAAAACGATTGAAATCCATTCTCTTGAACTGCTGACGTGGGCAGATTGAAAGTAGACTTGCAATGCTGCTACTGAGATAATCCCACTATTTTGAGCGAGAAACCAGAAAGGAAATTATCTCCTAATTATTTACCTCATTTCGGTCAATTCATTGAAACGCCTCTCCAAAATAATGCAACCACCGTTAATTAATGATTCGCCTACGTTTGTAATTAATGAAGTCTGCCTCAGGTTTGGCAAACAGAATACGACCTGAGAGTTCTTTCGATAATGGATGTTCTTGCAAATGTGAATGAAGAACCTATGCATGGTGCAAGCATTAATTTAGAAATAATAATGTGCTATTTTCAGATAACGTAGAAGTTACTGACTTACACAGAATTGTGTTATTCCAGAATCATAAAAAAGCGACAGTGAACTATAAAGAAGAGCTTGGGAATGATCATGAAAGAAAGAAATATCAATGGCTTTTTCTCAGTTTCTGAAAAGTTCACCAGAAAACTTTTTTGTCATTCGGATTCGTTTTACTCACCGAAACAGCTCACACTGACATCGTTCATGTGGGTGCACTCGTTTTCATTTACTGGAGAGTTAGGACAGTCTGTCAGGCTTGACTCATTGCCTTTACATTCAAACCTATCGCTCCGTTGAAGTCCAGTGCCCTTTCCAAAATAAGCCCCTTTTTGCACGGACACAGCGACTCCACACTGAAGCTGATCACAAACCACACTGGCGTCATTCCAATCCCAGTGAAGATCACACACTGTTCCCCAAGTTTTGCCGAACTGTATTTCCAGTCTGCCCGAGCATTGGGAATCCCCGGAAACGAGTCTGGGAAACCTGTGATCTGAGGAAGAACAATTCATGATAGTCGCAATCATTTTCAATTTTGTGCATATCTGTTTAAAATCTGTAAAACCTGTCATGATGACTCCTGATAAAATTTTCATTCTGGCCTGATCGCGATTAAGCTAAACCCTACATTGCTCCAGAAGTTATTGCTTGCAAAGTGGCCATATACAACCTTTAACATACTTTGATTTATTGCTACCTCAGTACCGTGTTACAAACATGCACTATATCTACAGAGGGAACTTAGCTAAGCATATACTGAAAGAGATGTGCACTTTGACGTCAAACAATGTCTACTCTACCCGCAGCCAACTTTCTTCAATCCCATATCGCTCTGATCCCGATTCCCGCCCTGAAACTATAGACCGAAATGCGGCCTATGAAGAACAGTGAAATTCTGTCTGCACTGAATGAAAAAAAGATAATGCTACCCTTTCCCTCCAACCATACCATCTTTCACCCCAACACACGTGCACACCTTCGAGGTGCAGTCGATAGATCTCATTAATGAAGACCACCCAGAATTCGACTTTTCACAGCTGATATTACATTGGCACTAATTTACAAATATAAACTACATCAAGTTGCATCCAGGCACCTTCCCTCCCCACCCCCATCAATCCCTGCGGGAAAACATCTGATCACCAAAAAAAATCCCTTTCCCTTCCATTCTGTATTTTCTATCGGGTTGTATTTAATAGTTTTATTACAAATCTATTCTCAAAGTCCCAATTTATCTACTTTTACTACCTCTGGCCCATCACGTTTCAATCCCTTCTCTTGAAATTATAAGACCCACTCTTCACAACATCTACTTATATGGAAGCGACAGCAGCTTTCTCTTCATAATACTTTCAGGGAGTAACTCTTCCCTGGCACCTATTGCACATACCGTGAAAGGCCAGAAAATTAGTCAGATAAATCCAGGAACCCTGACTTGTCCTCGAGTGTTTAGAGTCTCCCATTTGATCTGCTGGCGTTTGTCATTTCGTAGATGGAGCACATTGACGAACACAGACACGAAATAACCTCAAACATTAACTGTTTGATCCCACACTACCATCCTAGTGAAAAGTTCCGAACACTGGAAGCGCAAAGCAATGTTAAGAGCCTTTTTGAATCTGTCAGTAAAATGTAACGGTCACATAGAAGGGGAAAAAAATGGCTCGTGCTATTTTAGCATTTTTAACATATTGACAGCTAGAATCAAAAGGAACCAATCACCGGATAACCATGTACAGTTCTGGGAACCAAGCCTTGGTTTGAATACGCTGATCATGTAAGGAGTGCATTTAGAGCTCCCCAGAATGTTCCTCGTCTTTCTAGTGTAAACTTGAAAGGACAGCTTATGTCGATTGGTTCTTGTTCCCTTACATCACCTTTTGATTCCCGAAGCTTTAGGGAGCCTCTTAAGGCTATGATCAACGTCAACTAAATGGGGAGACAGTGATGCTCCAACAATATTCTCTCTCATCGTCACTCGGCCCTCACAACTAATTTAATCAGGTCAGTGAGAGGCGATGAAGTCATTGCAACCGAATAGTCTTCACGGGCCTTGAGAATTAATGTCCAGTAACCTTCCATCACGTAGCCTAAATTACATCGTATAATGTAGGGGAGAAGAGATAAAAACAAAAATGACCCTCAATAATTTAGGGTCATTTGATCCTGGACAGCCACTGCACTGCCGGATGCATTCAAACGTTTGGCTAACAGAGTATCAGATCGCTGCCTTCTATAATGGTTACCAACGTTGTTTATGGATTGTTTGTCCATTAACGAATGTCGTCTCTGAATATCGCTTCCACAGTTTTAGTGCCAAAAGCCTACTGGTGTTAAACGTGAATATTGTCTCTCCACAGGAACCTCTTACTCAAATCATTGGTTTTGGCATCTTCTGTTTTTTTTTAATAGTTACATCGTTTCCTTTACATTTAACAGTAGATTTTCTGTACTATCGTGCAATAGAGAGAAAAAAAATACAAGCTAATTCCGTGAGAGACGATGTGGAGCTAGCGGACAGCGAGCAGAATTAATTCCAAACTGAATAGCAAACAGAAATCAATGATTAGGGATTGAGGGTACATATTCAGACCAGCACAAAGGTAATTCATTGTGTTCCAGCAGGACGGATACCAGGAACAATATTGTTTACCGTTTACAGAAACAGATTATCCACAGGAAACAGTTAAAAATTAGTCTGTGAAGTCAGATTCGAAGCTCAGTTGAAACTCAGGAAATCTGTGAGTAGGTACTTACAGAGACAGAATAAACAGTAAATGCAATAAATTCACAAAATGTGCACTTAATTTGCAAATTAATGTCATAATAGTTAAGGGCAATGCAGTACTTTCGTTAGAATTAATTCAGAGCTCAAGAATTCATTGGAAAATGAAAGTGCAAATTAGGTTGATGCGCCATCGGATGGATCTCAGTCTCGGCCTTCATTTTTGGAGGGAAGGAATTAAAAATCTTGATAGTTTCATTATATTTCGGTCAGCCCACTCTTACGCTCCCGGCATATTACAGTCCCGCCGAAGTCAATGGACATTTGGATAGGTCACCGCCATTTACACCCACGGCACCGCCGCAACGGGGCAGTCAAATTCCAAGAAAAGTTGAAAGTTATTTAATTGGATTTTGACAGTTCTACGAGGAAGGTCGGGGGAAATGAAATTAATTGCTTGGGTACATTTGTTTTCACTAGGGAAGGTAGCCCGAGCACTGAAGTGATAAAGATCTTTATGACGATTGAACGAATTGACAGGATAGATGATCGTTAACTGTGGTCTATGGCCAAATTTTCAAACATAAAAAAACTACTAAAATTTGCAAATGCATTCAGAAGAAATGTTTTTTTTACCAGACGGTTGTTAGAATGTGGAACTCCTGGCCACAGAAGATGAGGTGATTGACATGGATTTATTTATGACTGATGAACAGATGGGGGAGAATGGAACCTCACGTTATATTGATGGAGATAGAAAACGTGGTGTTGATTTGGCGAGAGGCTAAATTTGTTGGGGAGCGGGGGAGACTCGATTAGATTTTTAACCCTGAGATTGACCGGTTGTCCTATGGAGTATGTAGCTTTATCGTCGAAAATGTGTGATTCTGTGTAATGTTTCCAACAGATTTACAGATGTGAACTTCGCTAACACGACCTGTGTTAAGTGTCCATCCAATTTTACTTGAGAAGATTATTTTGTGTTTCATAAAAGAAGCTGCCTTGTGTGTGGTGAACGGGCTACACATTGCTGTTACATTGGGAGTTCATGGAATTTTAACCAGCGAGAAGAATGCCGTTTCTTTGAGAGATGGAGAAGAGAATGTTTTTAGAGGGGCTGCCGTTCCCCCCTGCACATAATTAAGGAATCAGTCTTATTACCCCACTGAGGAAGAGAATGGTGGTTGATGGCAGTGCTTAAACACCCAGTCAAAGAGAAAACTTCGGCTGGGGATGGGAAGTCTCCTGAACAGTGCCTCAGCAGCGCCTTTACATGTCAAGTCCAGTTTCCACGATGAGCAATGATTCGGGAAATAAGAAACTCTGGTGAGACATTTGAAGACCGAAACACACAGAACATTCAGCCTCTGGCCTGCTGAAGATGCCACGGCATTTTCATTGGGTATTGCAAATGAAAGTTCAGTCAACGGTGTTCCCGAAGTTTAAGATGGTGATGGACTGTTTGATTGTAAAGCAAATGAATGTTAAGTGGAATCTCTCATTCTTTGCTGTCGTTAGCCGTTTGCAGACACACGTGTGGTGCACTTATTACTTGTCTTTTATCATTTGAGGCATGGATGTTGTGCAGGATTTGCTCTGTATGGTGCTGGGCTGCTTCCTAATTTGATGAATTGCGAATGGAGCCGAGCACTGAGCAGTCATGACCAAACAACTCGTCTTCAGAACATATAACGTTAAGAAAGACATGACTGAAGCAGTTGAAAAAAGTTCGACATCGATCAGTAACTTAGAAAATGCAGTTTCCGTTTAATCTCCATTGAGTTTAGTTTTAAAAGACTGATTCAGTTTTATAATTGTTGCCCTTTGCAACAAAATCCTACAAAGTGTTAAATTGCTAATGAATCTGTTCTGAGGATGACCAGGTTAGGTCCATGTGGTAGGATTTCTTGGGTGCGGTGATGGAGAACTTTCCCCTTTCTTCCAGCAATGTAACGCTGTTAAGATTATTCACTGCAATTGTGCCGTGCACTGCACTTAACATATTTGTTTGAAATGCAGCACTTCTTCCGATCTCAATATCAATTAAATATTGAAACGAATGGACTGTGCAGTTAACATCGGGATTCTGTTTGCAGATTAGACCCGTGCTGCCCCATGACTTAGACTCTCCCTACGCACAGAAATCTTCCTCCCCAATTCCCGTTTCACAACCTGTAAAATATCAGCCCAAATATTCCGTACTAGTGACTCTCGGAAACCTAAGGAATGGCAGAGATGAGCATGCGGCCCCTGCGGAAGTATTGGCGCCTTGAACTATGTGTGAACAGCCGGGAATTTTCAACTTCATCTGGGGAATTCCCCTGCCCTCTGGGAGACTCCGCAATGGAGCTGAATGAAAGACACGTGCGCGCTCCGATGTTCTTCCCAGGGTCGTTACACCAGGGAATTTATACAGGGAGGGAGAACATAAATCAATGATCTAACAGCCGGGCAACTGAACAACTGGACTCTGCAATCGCTCTCACTCATTCCCCCAAGAGCATCCGGAACCATCCGGGCGAGTGGCGAGGGAGAGGGTAGAATGCGTGGCGGGATTTGCCGGACATTCATCCCTATCCTCGGATGGTCCGGGTCACCTCACAGCAAGAAGCCAGCAGTGATATAAAGCGGGGTGCAACCTGCCATTCCAGTGTGAGCTTATTTTCTTTTTAAATTAACACAATTATTGAAATGAAGTTATGACACACAGTGAATCTGCTTGAATATAACATTAACTCCAAGTGGAATATCCTGCCCAAAGTCTCATTCTTCAGCAATCGGCTGTCCCAAAATAACATCTCCACCTTTATTCCAGGGGGAAAAAATCAGACCCGGCGGGCGATGAGAAGCAGAAGAAATATTATTAGTCACAATGGGCCCGGAGCCTTCCCCAAAGTGAGCCCCGCCCGGTGCAGAGACCGCGGTCCCGCAGCCCAGCTCCCGACACACAACGGCGGCGTCCTGCAGGTCCCAGCTGTAACCATGCACAGTCCCCCGCTGTCCCCTGTAGTGAATCTCCAATCTTCCTGTGCACCGACTGCCCCCATTCGCCAGTCTCAGTTTCACCGCCTCTGTAAAATACAATAATAAGCGCAGAATTACAACCCATTAAATCCGCGAGACCCAGCTAACCGGTCTCCACTTTCTGCAGGTCAGAGCAGAAGAATTTGGAATATTGGCCTGTGCCCAATCTCCCATTGAATCCCGATTTAAAAATAAAACCTCTCAAACACAAGGGTATAATTGTATTCAACCCTTTAAACGAGCCGGTTATAAGTGGGAAAGATGCCCCTTCTCGGACAGTTGGTCGATACGTTCAGAATATATTCCAGTCCCCGGAGATCAGGAGATAGACGTGACTATAACAGTGAACTCACTGACTGGCGGAGACTGAGGTCAATTCAGAGTACCAGAGCACAAATGCAATCTCCTTCCCTCAGCCAGCCCTTCCCTCCCCCGCCCACCGGAACTGGAACGTCATGTAACCTCTATCTCTGTCTGGATGTAATTCGAGAATTGGCAGCCCATTTGGGATCGGCAGCAGTATCAGTGGTTATTGACATTCCCCTCTCCGGGACCCAAGTCATGGTCGCTCTGCATTAGGCAGCAATTGTCCCTCAACAGGGTTTAAATATGTTCATTGTCAGAGTGCAGGAAACATCCCATTCCTCCCTGACAGGCACATGGAGAGCGAGTTAATCAATGATCAAATCGGTACCGCAATTTTCTCCGACAGTTAGTTTTAATTCACATAGGTTGGACAGGAAAATATCAGATAATATGAAAATTCAGAGTTATTACCTGATGGATCAGCCTGACTGCTCTCAGTTCTGCCTGAAATGAAATGTTGAGAATTAAAGTTTCATGGGTTAAGAGGACGATGAAACGGCCAGAAACGTTATTTGTTCAAAGCAACTGCGAGAATATTTTGTCATTTTTTTGAACATAATGTTTTCAGGAACTTTATGTTAAAAAAATTGAACAAACACCCAAGTTTCCATCATTATCTGAAGTTAGATTTCCCGTCGCTTTTTGGAAGAAATAATCCAGCGGTTTGTGATTTCATCTGTTTTCCACTCCTAATGAAGCATCCACTACAGGCTCAGGACCAAGTTCATGTTTTTAACTGGTCAACGTTTACCCAGGAGTTCCCGAGAATACCACATTGCACAGATCACCTTCTCACCATCTAAAGTCCCTCTAACATACTATCGATGGTATGTTTACCTCACTCACGCTCGGTGCTCGAAGACTTGGTGATCTGCATGTTTATTGGTCACGTTCTATTTGTTGGTTTCACACCATTGACTGTGCGTTAACATTTTCCAAAATTGGCTCGGGTTTTTATTTTAACCAGGAGGATATTCTGGTATCTCTATATTCCCTGTTTGACGTGTTATAAAACATTTTACATTGATTCCCACCCTCAGTTGGATTTCTGCAACCCCTTACATGATTTCTGCCAGTCCTGCACAAAGCGTGCACCTACCTAGAAAATATTACTCAGGAGTTTGTTGGAATTGTCTGTGATTGCCTGGGTAATGGATGTCGCAACAATACTCAACAAGCTGCGCACCAGCAAGTTCATAGCAACCCCCTTGAGCGTCAGCCCAAACATGTCCTCTTTAAGTACCTCATGTACAAGGTGCACAAGATATAAATACCACCTAAAGCCTGATACAAAGCGACATAAAGGAATGCAAGTTTGAGAGTTGAGATCTGATATCTCATTAGCTACAACATGATCTATTATAAAAACATATGAAGCATGTGGAACAGGCTGACAAACATTCAGGTTCACATAAGTAATATACATATAAATGTCTGCCTTAGGAAAGTGATTTAATTAAAACATATTTCAGGCCCCCAAAAAAGATAGAAATAATCAAGCATGTTTACAGGTTAATTCCCGGTAAAATGTGAGATCTTATGCTCTCCTCACCTATCAGCGTGCAATTAATACTCATTTTTATCATAATTATCCTATCACAACCAACGTTGATCGATCGCAATTTACAATTTAAATTTGAAAAAAAAACAGTCATTGTCCATCATTCCAAAGTTGAAATAGTATTTGAAACCTTTCAGCTCATGAAAGCACACAACAGTCACAAAGCTCTACCACTGATAAACATATGTTTGAAAAATATGTGCGCGGGTTCAGTTGGCAGTAACTGCAACTTTAACAGGGTTGGTACAGTCAGTCATTGACCTTACATCCCAGAATGTGATTCATGATTCTCCAAGAGTAAATGCGCTCTGCTTCCAGCACTCTGGGATTAAAGGGATCTCTGGGATCGCTTCTCGGCCTCTTGGCTAAGATCAAGTGTTGCAGGAGCGACACCATGGTCCTGCCATGGCAAGGTCGGGATGGAAGGGCGATAACCAATCGCAATCCGAATTCATACCGTGGGTTACCTATCACCGTCCGAGTCACGGTGAACCACAGCGACGCAGGAGGATCACCTATGGATCGGGGCTTCTTCACCAGGAGGATCCTGTTGAAGGCGTGCGGCTTCCAAGCTACGGAGATCTTCACCCTGCACGACTCCCGCAAAGGTGGTTATTTTGACGTCACGTTCAAGCAAGTGGCTGACTGCGTCCGGCTCCTGAGGGTGTTCGAGGAGAAGAGAGACCTGCCGGAGATGAAGATACTGACGGCGGAGCCGCACTTCTCTCTGCCGTTGCAACGGGAACGTGAGGTGATGGTGCATGTGTACAACCCCTTCGTCCCTGTCGCCGACGTGGTCACCTTCCTCACCAGGTACTTCGATAAGGTGGGGAGCGGCACCGAGATTCGAGACGACTTGGGGATCTGGACAGGCAAACGCCTGTTTAAGGTCACGCTAAAGACCGATGGTAAGGGAGCCATTTTCCACCCTCCTTCCAGTTTCGCAATCGGGGGAAACCGGGGCTACCTGGTCTACGCTGGGCAACCCAAGCATTGTCGCTCATGCGGCAAGGCTGGCCATGTGGCGGCCAACTGCAGCGCCTCCCTCTGCAAGATCTGCAAACAGGAAGGGCACCAGACAAAAGACTGCAAACAGGCCAAGTGCTGCAACCTGTGTGGCGAGGCAAGTCACCTCTACAGGACCTGCCCCAAACGCTGCCGTACTTACGCACAGGCAGCCAAAGCCGACCAGGGGGAAGCAGAAGAAAGGTTCCGTGTCACTCCAACCACCAAGGCCCCCAGGGAGCTCAACGGGACAAAGGAGGACACAGAGAGAGACAAGGTGGAGAAAGAGATTGAGGCAACAGAGAGCCAATCAACAGCACTACCCCCTGAACCTTCCAGCCCTCAGGACAGCGAATCAATGGAGGAGGAGGCAGCAGTGGAAAAGCAGCAGGGGGAGTGGCGGACGGTGAAGAACAAGAAAAGTAAGAGGGAGCGAAGAAGAAGCAAAGGCGTTTCCCAGAGAAGCGGCAAGAGGCGTCTCCCATCCGACACGGATGACAAGGGCAGCAGCTCTTCGGATGATGAAGTGCCAGAGCGGCACCGACAGAAGAGGCGGCAAAGCTCCAGGGCGTTGGAGGACGAGACACCCGAGCTCCAGAAAATTGGAGACAACAAGGAGCCCAGCGCACCCCAACTTGGCCTGCAACCTGAGGAGGCCAGTGCACCACAGCCCCTGGAATCTGGGAGCAGTGAGGCAATCATCGCACCCCAGCTCCAGGAAGCCGGGAACAGCAACCCCCCAGAGGGGGTGAGTTTTGGAGAAGCTTCTCCAGCAAAGGTCATCTCAAAACCCGCTCACTACGTGAACCTCCAGATGCCACTGGAGCAGAACACGGCCAAGGAGATCTACCTCAGCCCATCCAAAGTGAAGGAATTTGAGCTCACTACGGGTATGAAGGAGCAGACTAAAGGTCTGGGACTCTCAGAGACAGTGGGTTTGGTAGGAGAATAAATGCTTTAATATGGGTTTAAAGATTGTATCCATAAATGTGCGTAGCATTAAATCTACTACGCGATGTGTTGCGACCTTGGACTACCTATCCAAGGTCAAAGCTGACCTGTTGTTTCTGCAGGAGTGTGCGATACAGCACCTCAGCTCCTACAGGCAATGGTCACGATGGTGGTCCCACGGGCCATCGATCTGGTCGGGCGGAAACGACTCTCGTTCCTCCGGCCTGGGTATTCTGCTGCGGGGAGGCAACTTCACCGTCTCCGAGGTCAAGGAGGTGGTGGGCGGGCGACTCCTGGTAGCAGACGTAATGTACAAGAACGCTCCACTCCGGTTAATTAACGTGTACGGCCCGGCACAAGGGGCTGAGCGGCTGGAGGTTTTTCAGCAGCTCCCACTGCTGCTGGCGACCTCCAGGCCGGTCATTCTGGGCGGGGACTTCAACTGCATCATCGATGCGGCTGGACGATCCGGCAGGGCCGGAAGCAGATTGGACGCTACGTCCAGATCCCTGATGGAAACAGTTAAGGATGCCAAGCTGCACGACGTCTTCAGCAACCCTGCAGACGGAGCGCAGCGTAGATACACCTGGTCGCGGCCAGACGGGTCCATTCGTTCCAGGATAGACTTCCTGTTTGTGTCCCGTGCATTCACAGTCAGATCCACCGACGTCAAGCCGGTGTTCTTCTCTGACCACTGCCTCCTACTGGCGGACTGCCACTTGGAGGAAGACCTGAGGGTGGGCAGGGGGGCATGGAAGCTAAATGTGCAACTGCTGACCCCAGAGAACATTGAGGAGCTCAAGAGGGATTACAAAGGTTGGAGAACCGTGAAACCCCTCTTTGAGTCCCTGACACACTGGTGGGAAGTGATCAAGGGAAGCATCAAGAGGTTTTTCATCCGCAAAGGCACCCAGAAAGCTAGAAAGGAACAGAGGGAAATGTCCCGACTCCAGGAAAAGATGCAGAATCTGCTCCGGCTGCAGTCGATGGGGGTCGATGTCAAGGAGGAGCTCCAAGAGGTGAAGGGCCAGCAAGCCTCGCACTTTGCCTCGGAGGCCTCCAAGATCATCTTCCGTTCCAGAGTCCGCTCCGTGGAGCAGGATGAGACGTGCTCACGTTTCTTCTTCCAAAAGGTACACAGAGAGCGCTCTGTGATCAGCAGCCTGAAGGAAGAAGACGGCTCAGTAAAGTCATCACGGTCCGACATTCTGAGGATCAGCAAATCCTTTTATGCCGGTCTGTATGACGTGAAGCCCACGGACAGCACGGCCTCCCAGTCCTTCCTGTCCTCTATCACGGAGGTCTTAGACCACAGTACGCGGGAGAGCCTAGACAAACCGCTAACTCCTGACGAACTGACTAAGGCCCTCGAGTCCCTCGAGAAGAGTAAAACCCCCGGAAGCGACGGCCTGCCGGCGGAGTTGTATTCGGCTCTGTGGGACTTGATCGGCCCAGACCTGCTAGAAGTGTACGAGAGTATGCTCCTGGCCGGCAGCATGTCAGAATCCATGAGGAAAGGCATCATCACCCTCATCTACAAGCACAAGGGGGAAAGGGAGGAAATTAGAAATTGGCGACCCATTTCACTGTTGAATGTGGACTATAAGATTCTGTCCAAGGTCATCGCCAACCGGGTCAAATCCGCTCTGGAATTGGTGATTCACCCTGACCAGACCTGCTCTGTGCCAGGCAGGAAGATCTCTGACAGCCTGGCGCTGCTCAGGGATACGATTGCCTATGTACAGGACAGGGGTGTGGATACCTGCCTCATCAGCTTGGATCAGGAGAAGGCCTTTGACAGAATATCGCACACCTACATGGGGGATGTGCTCTCCAAAATGGGCTTTGGGGAGGGAATTCGAAATTGGATCCAACTGCTCTACACTAACATCAGTAGCGCAGTCTCAATCAATGGGTGGGAAACAGATAGCTTTCCGATTAAATCTGGAGTCAGGCAGGGCTGTCCTCTCTCGCCTGTCCTTTTCGTGTGCTGCATAGAACCCTTTGCCGAGTCCATCAGGAAGGATCCGGGCATAGGAGGAGTGACGATCCCAGGCAGTGGAGGCACTCAGGTAAAAGCCTCCCTGTACATGGACGACGTCGCCGTCTTCTGCTCGGATCCGCTGTCGGTGCGCAGACTGATGCACGTCTGCGACCAGTTCGAACTGGCCTCGGGAGCCAAGGTAAATCGTGGGAAGAGCGAGGCCATGTTCTTTGGGAACTGGGCTGACCGAACCTTTGTCCCCTTCACTGTCAGGGCTGACGGCCTGAAGGTGCTGGGGATATGGTTCGGAGGGACCGGGGCATGCGTTAGAAACTGGAAGGAGCGAGTGGCTATGGTGAAAAGGAAACTGGGCATGTGGGAGCGACGCTCCCTCTCCATTGCGGGTAAGAACCTGGTCATCAGGTGTGAGGTACTCTCGCTGTTGCTGTACGTGGCGCAGGTCTGGCCCATCCCACACTCCTTCGCGACGGCGATCACTCGAGCCATCTTCCGCTTTATCTGGAGGTCGAAAATGGATCGTGTCCGCAGGGACGCGATGTACAAGCCTCTAGATAAAGGGGGAAAAAACGTGCCCAACATCGCCCTCATACTGATGGCCACCTTTGTGTGTGGCTGCATCAAGCGGTGCGTAGACCCTCAGTACGCAAACACCAAGTGTCACTACGTGCTGAGGTTCTACCTGTCCCCGGTGTTGCGAAGGATGGGTCTGGCCACGCTGCCGCGGAACGCTCCAAGTAGTTGGACCGTGCCGTACCACCTGTCCCTGGTGGAAAAAGTTATGCAGAAAAACACCTTTGACCACAAGTCCATCAGGCAGTGGTCAGCACGTAACGTCCTAGAGGCCCTGAGGGATAAGGAGAGGGTGGACCCTGTGGGATGGTTCCCCGAGCAGACTGTCAAAGTCATTTGGCAGAATGCCTCATCGCCAGAACTTTCCAACAAGCACCAAGACGTAGCTTGGCTGGTGGTGAGAAAGGCCCTCCCCGTCAGATCCTTCCTACACGCCAGGAGTCTCACCCCCTCTGCACGATGCCCTCGAGGTGGCTGTGGTGGGGAAGAGACCGTTGTTCACCTCCTTGTGGATTGTGCCTTTGCAAAGAAAGTCTGGAGAGAGATGCAGTGGTTGCTGTCGAGGTTCATCCCGAGCAGTTCTGTGACACAGGACTCTGTGCTCTACGGGCTGTTCCCAGGGACACACACCGAGACAAACATCGACTGCAGCTGGAGGATCATCAACTCGGTGAAAGACGCGCTTTGGTCTGCCCGAAACTTGTTGGTCTTCCAGCACAAAGAGTTGTCCCCGACCGATTGTTGCGGACTGGCACAATCCAAAGTCCAGGACTACGTGCTGAGGGACGCACTAAAGCTTGGGGCAGCTGCCGCAAAGGCGCAATGGGGAAGGGTCGCTGTCTAAGACCTTTCTACCACAGCGCACCGAGAGACTGGGAACTGTTTAGAGCCCCTCGGGTTGTACAGATCAAAATGAAAGGCTGTAAATGATTGTAATATTGTTTGTACTGATGCACCTGGTGATACATTTTGTAAAAGTTTAACCTGGATTGTACCCTTGTAATGTTGTTTTTGAAATGGTTTTGAATGTGATTGAAGATTTTTTATGAATAAAGTATATTTTTACAAAAAAAAAAAAAACTCTGGGATTAAAGTGACGATCCCAGGCAGTGGAGGCACTCAGGTAAAAGCCTCCCTGTACATGGACGACGTCGCCGTCTTCTGCTCGGATCCGCTGTCGGTGCGCAGACTGATGCACATTTGCGACCAGTTCGAACTGGCCTCGGGAGCCAAGGTAAATCGTGGGAAGAGCGAGGCCATGTTCTTTGGGAACTGGGCTGACCGATCCTTTGTCCCCTTCACTGTCAGGGCTGACGGCCTGAAGGTGCTGGGGATACGGTTCGGAGGGACCAGGGCATGCGTTAGAAACTGGAAGGAGCGAGTGGCTATGGTGAAAAGGAAACTGGGCATGTGGGAGCGACGCTCCCTCTCCATTGCGGGTAAGAACCTGGTCATCAGGTGTGAGGCACTCTCGCTGTTGCTGTACGTGGCGCAGGTCTGGCCCATTCCAGACTCCTGCGCGATGGCGATCACTCGAGCCATCTTCCGCTTTATCTGGAGGTCGAAAATGGATCGTGTCCGCAGGGACGCGATGTACAAGCCTCTAGATAAAGGGGGAAAAAACGTGCCCAACATCGCCCTCATACTGATGGCCACCTTTGTGTGTGGCTGCATCAAGTGGTGCGTAGACCCTCAGTACGCAAACACCAAGTGTCACTACGTGCTGAGGTTCAACCTGTCCCCGGTGTAGCGAAGGATGGGTCTGGCCACGCTGCCGCGGAATGCTCCAAGTAGTTGGACCGTGCCGTACCACCTGTCCCTCGTGGAAAAATTTATGCAGAAAAACACCTTTGACCACAAGTCCATCAGGCAGTGGTCAGCACGTAACGTCCTAGAGGCCCTAAGGGAAAAGGAGAGGGTGGACCCTGTGGGATGGTTCCCCGAGCAGACTGTCAAAGTCATTTGGCAGAATGCCTCATCGCCAGAACTTTCCAAAAAGCACCAAGACGTAGCTTGGCTGGTGGTGAGAAAGACCCTCCCCGTCAGATCCTTCCTACACGCCAGGAGTCTCACCCCCTCTGCACGTTGCCCTCGAGGTGGCTGTGGTGGGGAAGAGACCGTTGTTCACCTCCTTGTGGATTGTGCCTTCGCAAAGAAAGTCTGGAGAGAGATGCAGTGGTTGCTGTCGAGGTTCATCCCGAGCAGTTCTGTGACACAGGACTCTGTGCTCTACCGGCTGTTCCTAGGGACACACACCGAGACAAACATCAACTGCAGCTTGAGGATCATCAACTCGGTGAAAGACGCGCTTTGGTCTGCCCGAAACTTGTTGGTCTTCCAGCACAAAGAGTTGTCCCCGACCGATTGTTGCGGACTGACACAATCCAAAGTCCAGGACAACGTGCTGAGGGACGCACTAAAGCTTGGAGCAGTTGCCGAAAAGGCGCAATGGGGAAGGGTCGCTGTCTAAGACCTTTCTGCCACAGCGCACCGAGAGACTGGGAACTGTTGAGAGTCCCTCGGGCTGTACAGCTCAAAATGAAAGGCTGTAAATGATTGTAATATTGTTTGTACTGATGCACCTGGTGATACATTTTGTACAAGTTTAACCTGGATTGTACCCTTGTAATGGTGTTTTTGAAATGGTTTGGAATGTGATTGAAGATATTTTATGAATAAAGTATACTTTTGCAAAAAAAAAAGCACTCTGGGATTAAAAACATTTGCAATCGAGTCTGCTTTGCCTGTGCAAGAGCCGCAGGGGAGAAATTAAAACTAACTGCCTCGTTTTTGGAGTTGTATTCTGGATTAAATCGAAATGTGATATCTATTTGGTCAGGTATTCAAAGTTTATGTTAAGCAGATGCAAGTTAATATTTAGATGTCACAGTTATAAATAGAATTGGATAAATTAATTTCCCTGTTTGATGTCGAATGAACGGAAAATAATACAGTCCATAATATGCACTCAATGACATTTCCACAATGTAACTAAACAATTTCAAATCTCGCTCCATCTAATCACACGCATTCTAAATTTTAACAACATTGGCCCGCTTTTGGGGATTTAAACCTGATCTGCGCTTGGTTTGTGAAAATGATTCTGGATAATATTAATTTTGTCTTCTGTCTCCTTTCTGTGCTGTGCAGGGAATGTTCGTGAAATTAGCGACACAATTAGAATTTTAGAATTGAAACTTTTAAAAATATTACTTTTTTTAAGAATTAAAGTAAATAGCCAATGTAAATATATTTCGGTAAATGAAAAATGTATCTGATAACTATTCTCGAATTTATTCCCTGACAGTAAAACACAATTTATTTTAGTTCTTTTTACTGACAAAGCAGCAAAAAAAAAATAATCCTCGCCCTGATGCAAAGTAATTTAAAAAAAAATTCCAGAGATCCCCTTAACTCTACATAAAAGTTATCGGGAACGTGGAAGGAGGCGGAGAAAACTTGATAATTTCGTGAATCTGTACATAGAAAATGAGCGAAGCAGAAAATACAACTTCATATCAAACAGCCATAATATTGATGAAAGTAAAAGCTAAACAAAATTCTGAGCAAATACGTAAATATAAGAACATTTTTAGCTAATTTATTGTTTGTAGTTTGCAGTTAATAATTATACATATGGTAACAGATAATTAGAGCAATGTTGATGCTGACAATGATTAATATTTTATTATACTCTATTCAAAAATTGGGTCCAACACTATACTGCTGAATAAACAATTTGCATGTTTCTTATTTCAAAGTATCACAAGTAGGTTTGACCGCATTTCTACTGAGGAAAGTCAGTTAGTGGAAATCTGCATTGGTTCATTCACCAGTGAGTGCTGCCCTGACCAGGATTCTGTACTCATTGAGTTAATTTACATTCCAGAATTTGATCCACTCCTTTCTAACAGCGACGTTTTACTCTCCTTATCCACTAAGTTTAAATAACCAGGTTCGAATTGCATGTTCAGTCTGCGGTTTCTGTACAAGAGGGGCAGAGGTCAAGATAAAAGCAAACTGCTGGGAGTATGATCACTTTAGACCTTTTGACACCCCAGTCTCAGTTGCAATTGGAAATAAGTAAAACATGTTAGCCCAGATAACGGCCACCAAAAGCAATGGTCAACATTTGGCCTTTTGAACTTGGCGGATTTAAAATGAAACAAATGAGCAAAGAGTCTACTAGCTCAGAATTCAACACAATTAAATTAACTATTTCATCACAAATTAATTACCAATTTAAAGAAAAATATTCCAATTTTCGACAAAGAATTTTGTTCATTCCGGGATTTGTGAAAATATTTTCCGGACCAATATATAATACATGCTTCCAGCAGTTCTTTGATTTAGAAGACATGTTCCTCAAATAAATTACAATGCCTGGAGTTTAGTGTCAGTCATTTATTTCTAAATAATTAGAAACTGATTGAGAGAGCCATGTGCTTTTTACCGTGCACCTGACAAGAATGCAGCGAGGTTTCCCTGTCACTAAGGCACCATTTCCTATTTCTAATAAGAGATTTAGAATTGTAAATGAAGACACGCACTGGAAGCAGCAACAAATTTCAACCAAGGCATCGACATAAAACTGAACAATAATATCAGGCCGGTGGAAGGAAGTAAAGGCACAAGTCTCGAAACCTCATTAAACACCACATGGGACCTTGAAAAACAATGAGAATTCGGAATAAATTTGAGCCAACGTACTTATCACATAACCCGTGAAAACAAATAGCTCAATGGGAATTTTAAACTTCATACAATGTGGTCATAACTTGGAAGGATGTATTAACAAATTAAGCAAGAACATTGATAAGTACCATTTCCCATGAGTTAAAGAAGTTGCAGTATCTATATATTTGGAGAATGCAATTAATCGCCAAAAGAAAACATTATAATATTAATTGTGCTCCTTCTTCTTATTTCAATATAAACTATTTATCGAACTCGCAAAACACTCGAAGGCAGAACCAACTGTTATGCATGCTTTAGTGTTTCCCCATATCACACATAATTCACGCGGAACGTCGACTGAGAAATACCCTTGAGAGTACTATGTGTGGAGGCTCACACGTTAGTAGGTGCAGTTTCATACTCAGTTAATTGACATAAACCAAGACTCCGCTCCATGATATTCTAACAGTGACGGCTTTCGACGTCGTACCAGCTCTGCTGAAATTGTCTGATCTGAGTGTTAATCTTAATAAGCTGTGTGTGAGGAAGAGTAGCAGGGGACTCAATAAATTCAGCTGCGGTGTTATTTCTGTTCTCTTTCAGATTTAAATCGTTCTGAACTAAATATCACATTTAAAACAATCACCAACCAGGTGCAAAACCTTTCAAATATGATTCAAAATGATATATTTATAAATCAATTGAAATGCCTAAAATATTAACTGGATAAAATTTCGGCAAATAAACTCGACTCATCAATCCTCAGTTCATACGATCTTAATGAAGCGCAGAAATAAATGTAAAAAAGTCCGTGTTCAATAAGTAAAGCCCAGACTGGACTATTCTCTCTCGGCAAATCCATCTGTTTTATATTTGTACAACTGTCTCAGTTGGGAATGTTTTCAACTCCAAACTAGCCAGGCGGTTAAGGGAATTCAGGTGAACGCTGATAGAGAACAGGGACCTATGCACACGGGTAAAGCCATAGCAATTTGAGGCTCAGAATTAGAGCCTTCGGTTGAATGGGCCTGCGCGGGTCGAAAAATCGGATACCGCCTAGTCCCACTTTCCAGTTTTGGCCGCTTGTTTTGTGCGCTACCATAACTTAAATGCGCAACCGAACACGTTTTAAATGTGATGAGGGTTCCTGCATTCACCGGCCTTTCAGGCAACGAGCGTCCTTCGATCTGCGTATTATTATGCAGCAATATCGCATTACACAATAGGCAAACGTGTTAATATTTGAATACAAATCCAAAATTTACCGTACAAAATAGCTCAATGTTTTCTGCAGTAAATATCAATATCTGTATTGATAAGATTCATTGTTGAATAACAGTTGAAGCCGCAATGTAGAACAGGATAATATTAATTTAAAAAACTTACATTTCAGAAGTTGCAGTGCAGTTGGAGTCAGAAAGGACCGCAGCATCTTCCCGGCACTGGGACCCTGCGCTGGGGATTGAGCTTTAACCGAATGCTGTACACAGATGCCGGGCTCTCCTTCGAACACCTTCCGAAAACCCGGCTGAGGCGGCAATTAAGTGTTTGAAAACAGTTTGAACAAAGTTGACTCTTCCTTCCAAATAACATAGAGATGTTATCATGTGAGAGCTCTAGAGTGCCGTCTGGTAACAGACCAATGAGAATGAACTTGCCCATTAATGGATAAAACGAACCGAGGGCCCATCCACCGCCTTTTCCTGTTAGAAAGGAAAGGAAATGAGTCAACAACACTGTATCAGATCATTCAATCATTGATACTTACAGCAGGAACTTACAAAGCAGTGGGCTCTTACACCTGCTGAGTCACAACTGCTGTTATCCCTACATACATTTGCAAATGAGTCCTCTTAAAGCACATGTCCAATTGCCTTCTAAAGAATCCTGTGGAATATCATTACACCATTATGCTTTATGGTGCATTCCAGATCTTAGTCAGCCGCTGTGTGATTAAATTTTTGTTCAGTAACAATGTTGTCAATTTATTTAAGTTCATAACATCCAGTTAATGACACAAAAGCTAATTGGAATACTTTTCCCCACTCGCCCTGAGATATATCTCTTTATGTGTGTTTGTGTGTGTGTCTGTGTGAATGTTTGTGTTTCTCTGTATCTGCCTTATTTCTGGCTTACTCTCTCTAACTCAGTCTCTGTCTTTCTAACCACCAGACTCTCTAACTGTCTCTCTGTTTCTTTGCTCCTATTATATGGCATTCCTGTTCAGTACAAAATACGGGAAAAAAATGTGAAGCTGTTGACGTAAAATACAAACAAAACAGAACGCTAGAATGTGCAGCCAGTGATGCATCAACTCCGGAAAGAAACGGTTATCGTTTCATGTCTAGATGACCTGCCATTTCAACCAGTTCCCAACCACATGGAAGGTCATTTCAACATGAATCGTTAACTCTATTCGTTACTGATGGCTTTGGGATGAGATATGAAATTCACTTGAAATTCAACAGGCATTGCAAGAAAAATATATGATTTTTCTTTCCAGCTAGAAGTCGGGTATAAAAAGGAGAAGAACATTCCTTCAGACTGTAACAAAGAATGTAAGGAACAACAAAGTGTTTATGTACTCATTTATCATTATTATTCTAAAATCAAAATCAGAGTGGCCAACTCAGGAGCCTCATGAGAGCTATTCGGTTATGTTTGACAGCTTTAAGGTTCTAATTTTTAAGATTAGTGTGATGTATTTTCTGCATCCTGATTATAATCTGTGTTTGAGCTGGGAAGCGTCTGGTTTACAGGTTTCAATGTTAGACAGACTGCAGCTTAATTCTTACATTTATTAAACGTGTTAAACAATTAAATAAATGCTTTTCACACTGGGACACTTTATCGAGAGGCCTTTTCACCATAGGATAGCGAAGACACAATCAACGCAAACATCTATTTACAAACTCTCTTCCTCAGGTCCAAGGCCGAAGGACCCAGTTTAAAAGCTTCGCAGATAAATAATTCTGTGTATATTGATGACACTGTGTGTTTGCACTTGATTATTTTGTGGCTACTACTTATATATTTCAGTGGGTTGTCTGCAGTCCCATAACGAGTTTAAGTTGTCAAAGTTGTGGAGGAGAATTTGGCGGAGATTCCAAATAGGGTGATAGTGAAAACATTAGAAATTCAAGCAGCTAAACTTGGCGGTTTAGCTAACTATTGAGAATGAAATAACCTGAAATCTGAAAACCGGCTTCATCTCCATTGGCTTCTAAATTATTGGTGCCCATTGCTGTTAAACTTATAGGAAATGCTTCATTTCAAGGGCAGTTGCTTGATTTCCATTATCACCAATAACAGAAGTGTAGAGACATCCATTATTTCTTGGCTGGTTTTCCCAATTTACCCAGTCGGATCTATGCCGCTCCTAAATTATTCTCTATAAACTGCCGAAATGTACTTGCACCTTCTTTGGGAAATATTGCCAATCATTTGAATAAATTTTTTTCCATTAATCAGCGCTAATCTTGGAGAGAAGTAGAGCCAACAGGGATATTTGTTGCGACATGAAATGTGTTTTTACTTGAAGATGAGTAATTACTACTGAAAATGTCTGTGTGTAATCCCACAGCAGCTCGTAGTGTGCAGATTCACAGAGCACTCGCTGTATGTTTTGCTGTTGTGCAGAACTGACAGGAAACACCTGGCGTTGTGGTGATGTCTGCACCAGCAACTTCGTCGCTGCTCCCTTACAATATTGACATATGGCTTGTGAACATTGAACATGTCCAGGCCAATGAGTCGTGGCAGTATATCTGGGTACCGGCACCAATTCACGGGAAAAACATGACAGAATGTCACCTGCAAATAGTCCAAACCAGTGTCATTAATAGTTGTTCATGGAATAAGATGTCGGTAAACTGTCGAGACAGTCTGGCGTGTGCAACAAACAATACGTCTAGTTTGGCGGCTTTAATCGACTATTGCCATTGCTCAGGCTGTGAAAGTCTACAACAGGCATGTCGGCATTTATCACCGCTCCCACCGCGCCCCCAAATCCCTCCCTAACGTCACCCTCCTCAACAACTCCGCCTTCAAGCTACTGGCGGCCAGCGTTTCTGCTGAATAAAATAAATAATTCGGTGTAGCCAAACTCCCCAGAGCAGTCCAGGGGCAGCACTTTACGGATAGGATTTCGATGAGGGCTAAAAATTACCTCGGATAACGAGTATGCCTCTTTTTGTTTGGGTGCTGAATATTTTGTATGGTTTTTGGCCAGTCTGCAGTGTATCACTTTACATTGTAATGGATGGTTTGTTAATATGAAAAGTGATAAACACTGGAGAATTTCTGAGATGCTAGGTCAGTTTCAGAGCACTTGGTTACCATTTCTACATTGTATTCGTTTATTAGCGAGGGATGAATTGATGGGTCGTGGTAACTTTGTTAAGTGAGGATTTCTAAATCAGTTGCTTGGTAATCAGTAAAATGAATATTTGGAAGTTGAGGTGATTGTTGTAGCAGGTGAGGTAAAGTTCTTGTACCAGGTTCTATTTTTTAAACAGTCGTGTGCTTCGAGTCATTTTATTGATGTTGAATCAGCAAGGAATACTTATTTTTATGTATTATTTGCAATGTCTCGGTTTATATAAATTATATTTTGCCAACTGTCAATTTACCTCAAAATGTATCACATAGCAAACCCCAATGCAAGATTTAATTTGTTATTTGCTGTCTTGCTTGATCACTGCTTATATACAGTGCTGAAGGATTTAATGTTTCACTTCTGATGATGACTGTAATGCCTAAATGTGAGAAAGTAGCCCTAACACATACACGTTCGGGGCAGTATTGGACTGATGCTTCATGTAAAATCAACGACCATTCAGTTTCGCTCCCTGCTTTCTGTCCCCCTGGCAGATTTTCGGCCAGTTGATTTTGCTGCTTTGATTAATGCCTGGAGTTTACCTATATCCAATATGTGAATGTGTTTCAAATTCACGGTCGCCAATTTGTTCACTCTACCAGTTAGGAAAAATCTACTCTCCAGCACAGACAGATTCAAAGTAGGTGTTTAGTACAAAAATCATGCGCTCTGCCGACAATGGAAATTTTATTTGTTAGTCCCAAATCATCCCGAGCCATTATTTAAAGCCAGTTAATGAATTAAGCTAATGTGCGAACCATTTTCACATTAGTCCCAAATAATCCCGGGCCTCCATTCGAAGGCCACGCAATGCCTCTGCCTCATGTTCAAACCGGTTTGAATTTGGCCCACCCTCGTATCCGGCCTTCCAGCGAAGGCCGTGCACCGACCTTGCCTGTGTTCACACAGTTTTCGCCTGTTTTTGGAATTGGTAGTTGATGATTCAATTTCCTGATGTCGGGCATTCATACACCCAGCTGATTGATGTGAGTCAATCTACTGAAGTTGAGTAAGGTTTAATCAGGAAGCTGATACAGTTAATGGTTAAGTTCAGGTTAAACCAATGGTTGAATTACTTCATTATTTATATTTCTTTATGAGCGCTACTTGAATACTCAATGCTACTTCACAATCTTACTGTGCCTGCATTTTCAATAAGCTCAATGTGTCATGTAATTTTACATACGTTTCTAATTAGAGAGTATTCGCTTTATTGGAATAGTTCAGTTAATTGATAGTGCATTGCTTTTCAGTTTTTTTATATTAAATGAATACACGATTAACTACATAGACAGTGATACGGGTAGATATTGTTTTTTTTGTGTCGGTCTGCCATTGCCCATAGGTTTATGGCGCTCAGTAAGTTAACAGGCGCAGTATCAGTTCACGGGTGTTCCGTCAGATTATTGGCGAAAATTTCAGGGCCCCAACATGAGAGTTGCGTCAGTACAGCTTGTTTTTATCAGTGGTGTTTCATCTTCTATTTCAACACATCAGACAGAGGCTTTGTTGACTTTTTGCGTTGTTAGGCCGAGAGTGGTAGTTTTTGGACTGGTCGATGTTAATGTTATTTTATAGGTTGGACGAGGGTTGATTTGTGGGGAGCTTGTCCTTTTGGAGGAGTGAGGGAGTTTATGGGTAGCGAGTTAGTTAAGTGACAGTTGGGTATATAATATCTCATCGCTAGTTTGGAGGTAATCGAACGGCTTAAGTTCACATGATTACTTGCTAATCATTGGGGCAGTGTATCTGCAAGGCGTCGATTTCTAACTCCTCAAATCCTTTGCGACACGGATTATCTCTTGGTTTTTGTTTGTTTTGCTAAAAGTGAGTAAATATGTTATTATTGCTCAGGATTGAAGACAATGAGTCACTTTGGGGTGATTACTAATTTTCCATCGTTCTGGTTACTTTATATTCACAATGTCAGTTTATAAGTCATTATGCCAGTTAATGGCCGAGTGTCACTATAGAGCCATAACAGCAGATAAATTAGCTTTGGCTTTCTATGAGCTCAGAATCACAGTCTTCATCAACATCTAGTTCTGTGTGACTGTGTGTTCAGTCATTGACATTGATTCAATGTACAAAAAAGCGAAGTTGATAAACTCAATTTGGTGCACATATTGTCTGGCACACCGTCCTCTACCTTGCAGAGTCTGTGGACCTAAACTCAGACACTTCTTCTGCAGCACATCTGGAACAAAACCCCATCAACAAACATCAAGCTATAGTTTGCAAGCCTGCGACTGATGTCAACTCCAAAGTAGACCTTCCCTCTAAAGTCTCCAGCCTCATGGTGCCCCAACTCTGCAGCCCACTTGTACCAACTTTATATATATACTCCCAAAAAGGACTTTCCTATTAAACCCATTGTCTCCACCAGTGCCTACCCCGATGGAATTATTTCTTCATATTAGGCTTTATTTTTCCCCCTACTGCGCTTAAACATCCTACCTAACTTTGTGATTATTAGGATCCCCTACATCACCTAAAAATTTTCCAGTTACATTGTCCTGATCGGCACTCTTCACTATGTACATCCAATCCCTCTAAACCTCCCTACTCCACATGGGCGTGTTGAGGGCACTCGGTTTGTTTAATGAACATAGGCCCGAACATTCCTCATCCACCACCACACACCACAGTTTAGCACAACTCGTTCTCTCATTGAGGAAACAAACATTAACTTGTTTTTATTTTACTTCCGCAAAATAAGAATCACAGAATCAAAGAACGGTAAATGTGTAGAAGGGCGCCATTAGGCACATCGTGTCTACATCAGCTCCCTGGACATTTTAAATCCGTGTCAATCTCCTGCCTTTTCCCTGAAGTCCAGCACATTTGTTTCAATTTAAATAATCATCCAGTGGCATTTTGAATGCCTCTATTGAACCTGCCTCCGCCACGATTCCAGGCATGGCATTCCAAACCCCATCTACTCACTGCGTGAAAAAACTTTTTTCTCATGTGACATTTGCAGTCACATCGGTGTTGGTATGGCTGCCAGCATGGACCCCAGTTACATCTGCCTTTTTTGGGTGTGGTCATGTTCGACATTCCTGAATATAGTCCGACTTAGGCCCACACACAGGGCTCATTCTTTTTTTTTCTGGAACATCGAAGTCTGTTTTGGTGCAAAATCATGCTTTTGCCTGAATGTCTGGAGACAAATATAATTCAGCAAGTTTTCTTCCAATTATAAACTTTTTTTCACCATCACATGATCCTTCTCCGATACCTCCAATGCGTTACTCTCCTGTCTCAATTGCTGACATTAGGCAGTCCACAAACATTTTTTGCAAACCCACTGATTTCCACAAACTTCTGGGTTATAAATCTTCACATCATTATTTCGGTAAGGAGTCTCTAATATTCTAAAATTTCTTGCCTTCCACAGATCTGATTATGTTACCTTTCACAATTAACATCCGGAGAATCCTCCCTTCTACTCCAGCCCAGGAAACCCTGCTCTTTGGCCCCTGAACAGTATCCGACACATATCCAGCACTTCTGCACACATCTTTTCTTAAACTAGGACGTGGTTCACCACGAACTCATTCACTACCCCAGCAGCCTACGCCTCTTCCACGAATTGTAGCATGATACCAGCAGCCAACACATCGCCCCATCATTAGCCTGTCATAATTACAATGAAACAGTTCCCTCTGTGACACCTTGGTGCAATCCGCTATCTACCCCAACACTTTATTGCCTTTACAGGGCACTCTAACTTGCAATCGAATGAGCTGTAACATCTGCACCTTTACCTCATCCCCCTTGGCCTTCAAAGCCTCAAGCAATCCCTCCAGGTCAAACAGCGATTTACTAGTACTTCAGTCAATGTATTCCACTGTATTCGCTGCTCACGATGCAGTCTCGTTTTCATTGCGGAGACCGAAAGCAGACTTGGTTGTCTCGCGACAGAGCGGGCGTGTTTTTTCTGCCATTTTCTGCGAACCATTTATTTTGTTTCAGACAGTGTTGACATTTATTGTACTATCGACATCTGGCCCAGACAAAAGTATCAAACTTTAGCAACGTGATTGTCATTCCCTTTGTCCTGTTTTCAATTGCATCTTTCTGATGTAGTCTCTCCATCCCTCCGGCATATCCCTGACCTCTTAATTTGTTGCACTACCCCTTTCTTTTTTTCTTTTGCAACAGCTTTAAGCTCATCGGAATTCCACTTCTCTCCAGTTCCTAAGAAATAATAATTATTGGACTCACAGTTTTGTTTTTTTTCTGTTTCCCTCTCCACAGATGCTACCAGACGAGCAGAGTTGTTTTCAGGCATTTTCAGGTTTTTTTTTAAATTACAATTTTGCATCTTCTTCTTTATTTTCCGAGAATACAGGTTATAGGTTGAACTTAAAATGAAGTAACTTAAATAGCTTTCATCTCCGATAACGGTGGTTGAGGTATATTTAGAATGATACTCTGTGAAGTTTCATTGGTTGCACGACAGCAGGAGGAGATATGATTGTAGGTCATATGTAACCCTCGTTCCTCAATAGTGAAGTGATGAAAATTTTAGAGGGGCAAGGGAGCAGAAATTGAGTAGTTGAGAGATCTCGGGCAGTGCTTTTATTTTGGAAATCGAACCCGGTATGAAATGAGGCCAGAGGAAGATAACAGAGAAATATGTGTACAGGAAGTGAGTAGACAGATGTAGGAGGATACTGCTGTTATCATCGCTATTTTCCATTCTTGCTGATGCAGCCTTGCTCCACAGAGAGGACTTCTCCCCATTCACGCACACTAGCGCCCCCGCAGACACCATCCATACAGAGAAACATCATAAACACAGAGATCTCTCTCCACACAGAACTACCCCCTCTCGCATTCTCACACGGAAACTGCAGCAAGCAGACGTTCTTCAGCAATAACTAATTCCCCCCACACACTAACTAGGAGCAACAGAAGGTCATTCTGCCATTAGAGCCTGCTCCGCCATTCAATAAGATCATGACTGATATTCTTGTGGCCTCAACCCCATATTTAATCTACACGTGATGAAATTCGACCCCCTTGTTAATCAAGTGTGCTTCTACATTCACGTTAAAAATGTGCAATGGCCCTGCTGTCACTGCTCTTTGGACAAGAGACATTCAAAGTTTCAAGATCACCTGAGAAAAAATTCTTCTCACCCGCGACTGAAGTGGGAGGAACCTTAGTTTTTAAGCCCTGCGATCCAGTTCTAGACTGTTCCACGAGTCGAAACATCCATTCAGCCGTCAACATGTCAATCTCCATCAGGACCTTTCAAGTGTAAAAATAAAATCATCTCTCATTATTCTAAATGGGATCCTCCACAAGTCTGACCAAGCTTTCCACGTACGATAACTCCCAATCCGCCATCACCTCGCTAACCAATTAACATATCAACGTTAATCGCCTGCTTTTACTAATATGTAGTAATGGCAGATAATTGACTGCAAACACACGATTTCAAAGTTTGCCAATGACACGAAGGTATGAGGTGATTAACTTGGTAAGTACCTGGAGGCGAGAATATAGAAAATACTGAGTAGTATACATATGTGGTTTCGAGGCAGAGAGGGCTGCTATATTTCCATGAATTAAATAATCTGATAGAGTATGATGATAAAGCATACAGGTTTTGTGCTTTATGGAGAGGGACATGGATTTCAAGAGAAAATCATTCATGATAAAATGTAAACAACATTAGTGCAGATTAAACTGTAGTGATCTTGGCGTAATAGTACATAGGTAACTGAAAGCAGCATTTCAAGCAGACAAGATTGGATAGAAGCGGTATGAAATGCTCTCCTTGATTGGCAGAGGTATAGAACATAAAAGTAAGGATAAATTGTTGGAATTGTATGAAACATTGGTAGGGCCTCAACTGGAGTATTGTATACAGTTCTGGTGACTGCATTACAGGAAGGTCGGAATAGCTTTAGAGAGAGTGCAGAGGAGTTTTACAAGATTGTTTCCAGATTTTAAAAAGCGTAGCTACGAGGAGAGATTGGATAGGTTGGGGTTATTTTGCTTAGAACAAAGAAGGCTGAGAGGTAACTTGATTGAAGTGTACAAAGTTATAAGGGGAATAGATAGAGTGGACTGGATAAAATTGTATCCCTTGACGGAGAATTCTAAAACCAGGGGACATAGATTCAAGACAATTGGCAGAAGGTGTAGGGGTGAAATGGGTAAGATTTCTTTTTATACAGCGTCTAGTGGATGACTGGAATTCGCATTCCATATTTGTGGTAGAGGCAGAAACTTTAAAAACTTTTAAAAAGCACCTGGATGTGCACCTAAAGTGTTGTAAACTGCAGGGATATGGGCCGGATTAAGGAAGGTGGATTAGAATGGGCTCCTTGGTTTCCTCGGGATGGCATGGAAAAGATGGTCTGAATGGTCTCCTTATGTTCTGTAATTGTTCTATGATTATGTGTTACAAGCGCTGTTGGATTATTTCATAACCTATTCAGCTCCAACAGGGAGAAAAAAAAAAACAATTTCACCAATCTCTCCACATAACAACATTCTCCCGCCCATAAGATACTCCGGGAATGGAAGAGGCCATATGCCTCAACAAGCCTTCTCTGCTGTTCAATATGATCATTGTTGATCTGATTTGAGCCAGAAATCCATGTCTGCCACAACCCTTCAAAATAACACAGCTTCTTTGAGGATCAAATGCATTGTCTTTCGCAAACTGACAAAACTTCAAGGCGCATCAACCTCCGTGCAAGGAGCTTTCAAAGACTAACATCGTTCTGAAATAGGACATTCCTGCTCATCTGCCACTTGTTTGAGAGATCCTATGTTTTTGAATATCGCTCCCTATTTCTAGGACTTCATGCGAGAAGGACGCCTTCCCAATTTCTACATTGTGAGGCCAACCCCAGAATGTTGTTGGTTTATCTTCATGATGTTATTTAGTTGTCATCGTGTCTTCCTAACAACTTTTTCTGTACCTTCTGCAGGACCTTCACATCCTTCCGTCATTACAGTGACTAAAATTGTGCGCCATATGCCATCTGAATAATAGCAATTAATTTACATATGTATTAAATGATTCATTAGATTTCAATTTAATACCCATGTTTACCAAACCAGTACAGAGTATGTTTCATTTGCCCCAATCTCCACGCTACTTTCAAGTAATCATGGACATGCACATCATCGTAATTGTGTTCATTTCCCCCTTCAAAGTAGTTACATTTATACTTTGATGCCACAAGACGGAATGTTTCCCATGATGCATTAAGTCTCATAAAAGCACAAAAAATTCAAGCAGCCACGCGTCTGGCCACTTTACCACTTTGCCTGTGTCCGTCTTATTTCTGTTGCTAATATGTTCATGATTTTGCAACATTACAAAGTGTTGTAACCAGTTTCTTTCTGTACACAAACTTATCTTAATATTTTAAACATATGTGTAAAAAAAAGATGAATAGTATTATACTCGATGCCTAAGCGGAACACCCTCTTCCTACTCGGATGAAAATTCATTTATGACTATTTTCATCCGCCTCCCTTTTAGTCAACCAAACAAGCAAATTAACAATGTTCTTTCATGCAATGCATTTGGACTGACTGTGAAAATCTGCAAAGAGTTTGTTTGACAAAATTGAAAGCCCACGTCATACATATCGATAGCATGCCCTTCCTCGCAATGTCTGTTAATTCATCAGATAACTCACAGATTATTCAGACATGATTGGCTTTAACAAATGGTCTGGTTGACATTGTTAATCCATTTCCCAAGTGAGAATTATTTTTTCCTTGATGAGGTCTTTCCAATGTCAAAGATGTTATAAAGATGAGTCCGCTATTCCAAGAGTTGCCATCTGCCCCTTCATGTACAACACCATAACATTTGCACTAATTCATTTCTCGAGCAGCAGTTCAATTCCCAAAGAAGATTGAAACATTTTCCTCAAACTCTGAACTTTATTATTGTTCCTTCGTCATGGAAATATTTTGGCTGGTTACATAACGGTTTCTACTTTGAATGTAGACGATTTATAATCTTCCCTTCATCAATTGCATAAAAAAACACGTAATTATTATTTTGAACCTTGAAATTTTGGTATAATAATTATTATACACACACACATATATATATATATATATATATATATATATATATGCATTATTCCACCGCATTCTATCGTCTGAAACACAGAACATTTTTGCGAATTCTTTCAGCAAAACTATATCGAAAATTTGAACCTTCTTCACTGTCCTTCCAACAAATTCATTAAGCAGATTCTATTCGAGAAAATTTAGTGATCTTTCGCCCTCTTTTCCTTTTCTTATCATGTTCCCCAGCCTGTACATGGTAAGTGAAAACGCTCGATATTGTTGCCCTTTAATTTCACATGTCACTAAAGTTTGCTGATAAATTCAATCGCGAATCTGCTGTGTGTTATTTGATAATCACTAAAAGACGTCGAACTACTTTACATTGCTCTTTCTGTTTATCTGACCAAAATGATTTAGGCTATCAATTCTATGCTAATCTGCACTCCTGTAGAATTCTCATCTATTTCCTGAACAATATTGCCTCCAACCTCATTTATCTCAACTATATCCGCTCAATGTTTTACTGCAGACAAAGGCGCCCGGTTCCCATCATTTCCCAAGTATTCTGTTTTATTCTCATTATCATCAACTCATGTAGTACCTTCTGTAGCAAACTTGTAATCGATTCTGGAAAATTCCTTAACTTGACAGCCAGCTATTCCATAATACCCTACACGCCTTAAATATATTTGTTAAAATGTTGTTGCTGCTCTTACGTCTCCATTCCTTGTCGTGTTGCTGCTCCTTCACTCATTTGCTGGGTCCTGGTGTCCAATCACACTCATACATTTTAGACTGTCGCCCACAACAATATTTAAATGCATTGTCGTAGCCCTGATCGGGGGCAAGATCCACAGATTATCAAAATTAATCTTGTCTCTTCCCTCTTGTCGAGATTATCCTAGGCACCTGAAGCTATTTCTCGTCCATCATGTGCGGAACCACGCATTCATCTGCACTATCTTCTTGGTTCAGTATTTCCCAGCATGCAGCTCTGGGATGAATCTACAGATAATGAACTGTGATGTCCGGTTTTCGCAGTTTCTCGTTGATGAAAATTTGTAATAATGAGCTGTGTCAATTCTCTAGCTATGTCATCTGTCCCAAATTGGACCACGCCTTCTTCTCGTCTCGCCTTTCCAGAACTCACTGCACCCATTCAACTGCATTTTTTTCTCTGTTACGAGGAGGGTGTGGGGGGGTGGGGTGTGGGCGGGGGGTGGGGGTGTGGGGGGTAGGGTGTGGTTAGGGGGACGGGTGGAGAAATGCAAAATGTGCGAACTTGACAGGAGGAATAACATTCCACTCCGCTTCATATCAAATCCCCAATAACTTCTACATTGATGCACGTTGTCGACCCACGCTGTGCAGCCCATCCCCGAACAGGGTCTAGGAATGGTTCCTGACTGCACTTCAACCTAGTCTCATTGCGCTGAGTTATAGACAACGCTGACCATCAATTTTCAAACGTGAAAATGGAGACAATCGAGGAAGAAGTGATTTAATATCGCATGATATATAATTTTGGATTGTGAAAAGCTCTATTGATCACAATTAATGATCACATTGTCTTAGTTAGAGGTGAAGGGATTGAATCTCATCACATGTTTGTTACACTGCATGAATTTAGTCATGTATGGAAATTAAATGGACAAGGTTAGAATGATGAAACAAAGGCTGTCAAATGCATTCAAATCTACTTTATTCCTGACCCAAGGGTGGTGCACAGAGGAGCGGTGCTTAAATCTTAAACCATTCTCCATTCTGTACTACCACCTGGATTGCTGTTCACAAAACAGGATTCTACCGTTTCAGGCAGGCACGAACATTTATGTTCGCACCATGAAGGCAGCATCCATCGTGTGGTCACGATAGTAACTGCTCCTATCCTGTCCTCGCTGAGCAGAGCTTCAGCATTCCACTGTTAATTTTAAAAGTGTCCATGACTGTTTCATGCACTGGACTGCACAGCAGCCGAGAGCAGAACTAAAGATAATCACCCTTTACTTTTTGGTCAATTTCATTTCAGATGGTTAAAAAGAGGAAGCAAGTAATCTTTACCTAAGTTCCATTCTGCGTCCCGACGTTACACCTGCTACGTGTTTCCTGGCCTGTAAAATATCTGCAAAGGGAGCAATGGGATTGACCAGTATGGAGAAAAAAAAAACGACTTTGTCACAACTACAGCCCTCACCCTACAAAGTACTAAAATAAAATGAGCCCTTAACTCCACTAAACATTTCCAATGAATATTGGTTATCATTCCACATTCCGTGCAACTCCATTCAAAGGCTTGAAACAAATCAAGGCAAATGAATCCATGCATTATATTAACATTATCACTTTTCTCGTGGAAATAATTATTTGAAGCTCAGACATGTTGGCAATTTGAGAGACTGTTTTTCACTTATGTCCGAATAGATTAATATACAATAGCTTAAAGCACGGTTACCTTTTAAATCTCGGTTTCACGTGTTTGTGTTAGGTGAGTTGACATGTGAATTACACTTTTTGTTGTCAGTCACAAACCGCAAGCTCATTAACAGAACATTACACAGACTCATTAATTCACAGATAGAACTTAGCTGAACAATTCCAAACTGAAACATACACCCTCTGTCTTATAATGTCCAGTTCAAAAGGAGTCCATGCAAACATTTGAGAATGAATTATCGTAATGCATTTGTTATAGATTTCATCTGCATAATTATTACATAATTCCCTGTCCTTACCCCAATCCTAAACACATTCTAGCAATGAAGCATTCGGTAATATGATGATTATCATGGTAAATTTCTCCAGAGCTGATCAATAGATTATAGTTAACATTTCTGCGAGTATAAAAAGTCTATCTGGAGCCTTAGTTAAGAGGGTGAATGTCAGCTGAAATTAAATCTGTTTCAATTTGCTGTTCGGAACAGACAATTTTTTTGCCCACTGATACTAGCTTTTTGTAGTAAAAACCTTTTGGGAGATTTTGGCAAAATATTTTGGTTCCTACAATTTAATCTATTTGGTTACAGCTGTTAGATTGTGAAGGACAGGTCAGCCGTACAGCCTCACCCCAATGACACATTTGTTTTTCTCACCTGTGATGGCATGGGATTGTCCCATAGAGAGGAGAGCGGAAATTCAGGGTGTTGGAGGACAGGTTGGAAGTGTCAATTTGAAGTAATGAAAGGGAAGGGGCGGGAACGATTTATCTAGTGTAGATCACTAGAACACGAATAAAATCTTCATGGAATTCAGACACTTGGGGACATAAAGATGCTGGAGGGGGAGAGGAGCTTCCCCATTTCTGTCAAGAATAATATACCCTAAGAATCTGATCAACACAGTTACCTGGATTAAATTTTCCACAATCCTCCTCTCTTGAGGATGCTATGCCAAACTCCCAACTTCTCTGTTTCTCGAACTTCCATTTTGGCAATGCAAGCTTTCAAAGGTTGCTTCGGATATGATTTATCTTTTCCTCAATTGTGGGCTTACGGACTCAATGGTTGCCGTCCGTCAAAAATGCGTGTTCCATTTCAAAGAGTCCAGGTTACGCTCGTCTCCATTATTGTTTACACCATGGTGGAAACTGCTCCTCGACATTCACTCCAAAAACCTACAAATTCAGGCCTCAGGCTTTGCCATTTCCGCCACATTCTATGGAAAGCTACCATAAAACCTATCCAAGCTACCTCTCGATTTATTTTATTTAATTACATGGTTACATTCCCTAAAATGTCCCTGGTCAATTATTGCTTCACCGAGGATACCCACTCTTCTTTTAATTGCACCTTCCCCTATAGTTGGTGGATGTGCAGCAGCATTCCATTCATGTCCTCTCATTCAATATGAAGAGCCATATTCACTCCTTCCAAAGTGAAAGGGTTGAGTGTTCATTAACCCCAATATTTTTCTGCTTACATTCGAGAGACAAAGCAAACATTATGTCATTGTTTTGCTGAAAATTACTGTGAAGTCCTCAAGCGTGACAATCACCTTCAAGTAAGTTTCCAATGTAATGTTTTTCTCCCACCGCAGCCAGGCCATTCTCTCTTCAGCCCCGGGACCTATTTCAATGGATTTTAACTGAATTTTCTACAAATGAACCTTATTTCCCTCCTTCACACATTGCATCTTCCCAAGCTCAGAACCGAGTTAAATATAAATCATGTCAAAATTGTTTTTCTATAATATTGCTTACAAAGGGAGCTGGAAAAGATTATGCCCTCCTTTTAGGCACCTCTGCCGTTCTCAGTATGATATAGATTTACTTGAGTTCTTTAAACAATTTTCCCCCTTCCCACTTTCAAAGTGCCTGTTCCTACTGGAACTATGACGACGCAACATTTACCATTTTTAACAAAAGGACACTTGGCTGAATGATGAAGATTATTTTTCTCCTTACAGCTGTTGCTTGGAAGTCTAAATATTTCAAGGTTTTTTGGTCATATTTCAGTCTCACAGCATCTATAGCATACTGCCATTAAAAAAGAGATTCTAAGGACACATAAAGATTTCGGGGTGCAATGGACGGGAAATAACATGCTACAGAGAAAGTATTAAACAACTCTAGAAACACTGGCAAATTGTATTAAAATGGATTATCAAAGTCGCCTTCTTGGTTGAAGTCTCGGTCAAATGCAACATTAGAATCATGGCACCTCACGTCCATTACCATTATCAATGCAGGCAGCAATGAAGACAACACATTTTAAAATCATAAATTTGCTGCATGTGAACATTGTAGAGATTTCAGACCTTCTGAACTGTAGACTCAGTACTGCTGCTGCATTGCACACCATATATGTGTTGTGTAGTTGCATAGGGAAACTTTCCAAATGGTTGAGGAAACATGATCACTCGACGAGACTTCAGGAGAGAATAATAAAAAAATATAAAGAATTACCGAAAACAGGGAACAAAATTAAATTCCACATTCAATGGTCTCTATCAGGGGAGACTTAATTGAGTTCCCTCTAAACAGGAAGGGATGTGCTTTATAGAAGGCGAGCTCTTGGAAACGATAGGGGCATTCATGTCCCCCAACGCATTAAACGCAACTCGCAGCCTGCAGAGACTCACAACAGTCACTGCGCGTTTTGCTGTCCTGTGGACTAACAAGAAGCACTTGGCGTTGTGGTGGCTTCTCTGTTCGTGTTATGTTTGCAGTTCACCTCCAATGTGGACATAATGTGCCTGGAATTTTCCCCTCGGAACTTGAATTTGAGCTGTATAAATAAAGTCTGTAAAAAGACAACAAGTATTTTTTTTGAGCAAGTTGATGTATTGACTGAAACTACAGGACAGTTTAGTGCCTGCAAATATTTTTTTCCCTGATCACAAAAGAGCATCACGGTACCAAGTTACCGTAATCTGTGCACACTTTCCCAAATGTATAACACAACAAATCAACAGGTTAGGATCAATGTCTCCGATTCCAAATCAATCAGTAAATTCATGTATAGATGGAACCACAATCCTCCCTGTACCTTTGAAGTGAAATAGAAGAAATTGGTAAGATTTTAGAGTTCATTATTAAGGATGAGATTTCAGAATACTTGGAAGTGCATGGCAAAACCGGGCAAAGTCAGCATGGTTTCATCAAGGGGACGTCATGCCTGACACATCTGTTAGAATTTTTTGAGAATTTAACGAGTAGTTTAGACAAAGGAGAGCCAATGGATGTTATCTACTTGGACTTCCAGAAGGCATTTGAAAAGAAGCAGCACAGGAGGATCCTCAGTAAGATACGAGCCCATGGTGTTAGAGGCAAGTTGCTAGCATAGATAGATGATTGGCTGTCTGGCAGGAGGCAGAGAGTGGGGATAAGGGGATCCTTCTCAGGATGGCGGCCCGTGACTAGTAGAGTTCCGCAGGGGTCAGTGTTGGGAAAACAACGTTTCAATTTATACATTAATGATCAAGATGAAGGAACTGAGGGCATCCTGGCTGACTTTGCAGATGATACAAAGATAAGTGGAGGGACAGGTAGTATTGAGGAAGTGGGCTGGCTACAGAAGGATTTGGACAGGTTAGGAGAATGGTCAAATAAGTGGCGGATGGAATACTACGTTGGGAATTGTGAGGTTGTGCACTTTGGTAGGAAGAATAGAGGCATAATCTATTTTCTAAATGGGGAGAGAATTCAGAATCCTGGAGTGCAAAGGGACTTGGGAGTCCTAATCCAGGATTCTCTTAAGGTTAACATGCAAGTTGATGCGGTAGTTAGGAAGGGAAATGCAATGTTGGAATTTATTTCGAGAGGACTAGAATATAAAATCAGGGATGTGCTGCTGAGGCTTTATAAGGTTCTGGTCAGACCACATTTAGAATATTGTGAGCAATTTTGGGCCCCATATCTGAAGAGGGATGTGCTGGCCCTGGAGAGAGTCCAGAGGAGCTGCACGAGAATGATCCGAGGAATGAAAGGCTTAACATATGAGGTACGTTTGAGGACTCTTGGTCTTTACTCGATGGAGTTTAGAAGTATGAGGGGTTGGGGGTGGGGGAGGGGGGGGGGGAGGGATCTAACTGAATCTTAGAGTACTGAAAGACCTGGATAGAGTGGACTTGGGGAAGATGTTTCCATTAGTAGGAGGGACTAGGACCCGAGGACACAGCCTCAGAGTAAAGGGAGGACATTTTAGAACAGAGATGAGGAGAAAATTCTTTAGCCAGAGAGTGGTGAATCTATGGAATTCAGAAGGCTGTGGAGGCCAGGTCTTTGAGTGTATATAAGACCGAGATAGATTGGATCAAAGGTTACGAGGAGAAGGCGGGAAAATTGGGTTGACAAACTTCTAAGCCCTGATTGAATGGCCGAGCAGACACGATTGGCCGAATGGCCTAATTTCTGCTCCTATATCTTATGGTCTAAGCCATTGAAAATGAGGCACTATTTCTGCACTAATTTCTAGGCCAGTGTAGCATTAATATTGTTGTTTATCAAAAGCAAACAGATAGATTGAGTATGTGAAAACGAAAAACCTTGACTTGCTGTTATCCAGTGACGAGAATGCACCTTGAAAATAAGTCAGTTGGTTACTTGCTTCGAATCAACCTAAATAGTCATATTTTACCGTCACCCTGAAATCTCGGGGACTAAAGGTTTATCTGGATAATTATAGGTGTCTGAATATTTAATGAAGATCAATGTCCGAACACAGAAGTGGTGCAGTTATAAAGTTACAGTTTTTATCAAGAGCCATTCATCGGATGGCACATTTACCGGACGCTATTTAGAATGAAAACAATCTCAGCAGACATAGACATTTACAAAGTTATTTCTTTAAATCGATTGTCAACGGTGATGAGAATGAATTGAAACAGAATATTTCCGTTGAAAACTTTGCCACGCAGTCATCTGTTTCCACTGATGTATCTGGTTCAACACAAACTGATTCACTCTGACAACTCTGCAGACAACAAACCTGAGCATGGAACATGAATATAGACAGCAAGAAGGTACCTCAGCAGCTTTAAATACTCGCACAGAATTGTGGAGCTGGCAGATATTAGAGTTGCTGCCGTGTATCTGAGTGGACTCAGTGACAGTGACATATATCAATATTTTGCACTTACAAACGGACATCCTGGAAATTTTAACAGGATATATTTGGCTACGAATAATCATTTTAGAATCAAGGATTCGAAGCATGGAATCCGTGCTACTCATGTTACAGCTGCTGCATATTCTCATAACCCTCCATGAATGTGAATTCTGGGAATACCCCTGCAAGCACTGTAACTAGCTCGGAACCCCGTTATTATTATAAGTAAATAAAGGCCCATTCGGCCCTTCTGTTTCCTTCCACCATTCAAAATAAGCATGGATAATCTGACTGTGGACTCAACACCACCGCCCTGCCTGTCCATCATAACCCCCTGCCGATAAAAATAAATCTTCCAAATCTGCCTGGAGTGCATTGCGTAACAAATGCTACATTTAACAAATAAATTAAATAATGGCTGAATTCTGATCTCCTGAAATCCCTTTGACATTCATAAGGGCTTCTAAACTCACTCCAGAACTGCCTTCAAATTTTGTGAAATACGTGAACTAATTGTACATATCGACAAACAAACGAACAGCCCTCCACAAACCAAGAATAGACATATCAACATGTATATGCTGACAGTTACCCAGGGCATTGTAAAACAATTGTTGAACATTCTCATTCATTGTTATTAGAACAGCGCCCCCAAGGAACCACATGTCCACACGACATGTAACTCAGGGTGTTATGGCTTCATAGAAACGGATGGGGACGCTGCACTGTCAGATCGACGCTCAGTGTCTCATCACAGGGAAAATGGCAGTAACGAGGCGGTATTTCATTAAAAAGTTGACCTTAGAGTACACAATTGGATATCAAGCCTTACCAAGAACACAACCAGCAACCGCTAAGGAAGAAGTCAACTCCCAGACACCCAGATATCTCAATTCCTAAAAACGGTGCATGTAATTTGATTGTACGAGTTTATATTCTTCCATAATGATGTTCTGAAATGCTACTCAAACCTCCTCTACACTTCAGGGACCCTGTCAACTAACATATATAGAGCTGATGTTCTCACGGACAGGGAGAAAGAGATAAATTGTCACGAAGTTGTCAATAATAACAGATTTAAACAATCTAGAGACACAATCACGATTCAAGGGAACTACAGTAGTTACATCATATATCAAACAAGTTCAGCAATCCATGGTTGTCCTGACACTTTGTGACCCGTAACTCCTAATATTGTTAACCAGATACATTGTGAACGGAAATTGTAAAAAAAAATCAAGGTCCAGATTTAAAATTCGCTAACTATTCCAATGGCGAAAACTGCACAAACGAATGATGCAATTAGAGAAACGATGTGCATCATCGCTGAAGGGTGTTGTGGGGTTCAAAGGTATCATGTTGATTGGAATGCAATTTGCATTTGTGAAAACAGTAGTGCAGTGTTCACCTTCACAGAGCAATGATGAACATTGAATAATTTGCGTCATAATGAATACATTAATGGTTCCCTACTGTAGAACACTGCCCGTTGCGCTAGCGAATTTTATGGAGAAATTTCCTCCTTCTCTTTCGATCACTAGAATGTACATTGGTCACATTTATACCATAATGCCCACCTCCACCTTTAGAAAGCCTTCATAAGCTAAGCCAGCGGTTCCTAGTGGTTCAATATGTACGTTTCTCTGCAAAGGTTCCTGCCAAATGCAGTATGTTATCTGTTTCAAGATCAAGAAAGACATTTAAGCAAAGCTCACATTGTGACTCAAACAATCAATTGGCAGAAAAACAGAAATTGAAAGAGTTTTCAATACCTGACCTTTTTCAAACAGGCTGAAGCCAAACATAAATCAGCACTTTCAATAAAATTATGTGCCGGCCCTTGATTGAACAACATGTAAAGATTTATACGTTAAAGCGAGACTATAATATAACATGATAAAATTTCGTGCACTACGGTGCAACCTTGCAAACAGTTTCGGAATCCGTCGTCGGTATGTATGCAGAATTGATTTGCCAGTGTCAATTTCACAGAGTGTTTGTTGCGAAACCAAGTTGAGCTCCTGACCCCAGTGGCCATGCCTTACTTAGATGATATGTCAGTGCAGAGTTGAAATGAGTGTTAGCACTGACCAGAGTTGAAATAACTGACACCAGTGACCATTGGCTAATGGGAGGCTCTGTCGGTGTAGACTTGTGCCAATTGAGAGAATAAAGCAGGCTTTATTCTGAAATCGTTAATTTAGCTTACTGATCTCTCCAATCCATGAAAATGTTCTATATTTAAGACAATTTAAAATGTGTCAATTGGAGGAAGTTTCATGTTTGTTATAAATGTTTAGTGATAAGTGTATCAAGGTAAATGTATCGTTGACATTGTCCCTTATTGAACTCCTGCAGAGGATGATGCTGCTTATTTAATTACAAGTTTCTGGAACTATCCCGGTATTCTCTTTTTCTGATAATTAACATGCGGACATAGGAACGAACAATAACAAAAAGAATGCGAAATTGAGCAGGAGTAGACCACTCTGCCCCTCGTTCTTGCACCATCATTCTTTAAGAACATGGCTGATCTGAAATAACCTCTGGCTTCCTATCGTACCTTTCACCCACTTGTTTTAAAACTATTTATCATCCTATGCCTCTGCCTTAAATACATACTCATATGTCACTGATTCCAATGCCTTTTGAGGAAGACGAATTCAATTCTCACTACTCTCTGTGGGAAAAAAAAAATACATGTTCTCACATCTCGATCTATAAGAGGTGGATCCCTAAATTTTAAACAGTGACTCTTAGTTCCAGATGCTCTCTCAAGAGGAAACATATTCTGCAAATCAACCCTGTGGTGACCGCTCAGGATCTTAAGCGTCGCAATCAAGTCATCTCTTGCTCTTCTAAATTCCAATGGATACAAGCAAACACTGTCGAATCGCTCCCCAATCCCTGCGGTACCCCACTAGTCACTGCCTGCCATTCGGAAAAAGACTCGTTTAATCCTAAACAAAAAAAGAGCCAGCCCATTTTTGTCATTAGTCTATTAAACCTTCTCTTAACTGTTTCTAAGGCATTTCCATCTTTCTTTAAATAAGCAGGCCGGTACTGTACATAACTCCCCAGTTTTGTCTCACTAGTGTCCTGAGGAGGTGAAGCATAAGCTCCCATCATTAGTATCCAGTTCTTCTAACAATAACCGATAACCTTCTGTTCGCTATCATAACTACTTCCTCTACCACAATGCAGTACATTCGCCTTTTCCACTTTTCCACAGCACATGTTACTTCTACAAAATAGTCAGTATTGTATCAGCTTTCTGCCTAGAATGTCTTTAAGATTCTGTATTAGTTTAAGTTTTCAATGAATATTCAAAAGTAACTCGCTTTAGTTAGTTCCTGTCATTTCATTCAATGTCCACAGATACAGAGGTCTGTCACAGCCAAGGTGCAGGAGTACATGCATGGAAGAGACACCGGGCGATTTTGAATTAGATCACTGAATGCCCAAAGTCAAGCTAGGGGCATTAATGAAAGAGTATGAGATGCAGCAAATGGAGTGATGATTCATTTTCTCCCTTTCCTATCAGAATTCAGCTTCCATTCTTAAGTTATTAAAATATTGCGCTTTGAAATGTACAATTTGCTTTCAGTGCAAAGTTTAATTAAGAAAGGGGGTTTTGGGTAGTTGTTGTAATGCATTTGTACATTTTAATAAAAAGTGAAAAAATGTTACATCCCCAAAATCCTATGGAGATTCCACATGATATATGTTAATGGCTCTGGGAATGATTCACCTCAGAGATTAATGCAGAGGAATTGTCTGCAGCAGAAAGGGGAAGGAAAATTAAAGTTAGAAAAGGCATCTTCCAATTGAACATGTGCAGAAAATATGTTTCATGACACATGCAATTATTGAGCACCAGGGAAGTCACTATCCCCATTGAGTATGTAACTTTTTGTGCAAACTGGGCTCTTCTTTCTTCTCAGCGATTGAAAATGTCACAGGGTCATCCAATGATCACTATTTCAAAGCCAATATCATTAAAATTACATTGCTGGTTAAGGAGAATATCACAGCTGTACAAGAGGAGGAGACTTCGGTGGGCTCATGCAGCGAGGCAATATAGGCAGAGCTCCGGGATAGGTGCAGTCACAATGTTGGGTTTAACAATTGGTCTCCCAACTTCCGCCTGGAGATTGAGGAACAGTTTTGCAGACAGATTTGGAAAGATGTATAAGCAATAGGGTTGTTATGGTGAGTGATTTTAAGTTTCCTTATATTGACTGGCGGTAAATTAGTGCTAGAGGTTTGGATGGTGCAGAATTTGTATGGCGCATCCAGGAGGGCTTCCTGAGACAATGTGTAGATTTTCCAACTAGGGAAGGGGCAATACTGGTCCTGGTATTAGGGAATGAACCAGGCCCGGTGGTCGAAGTTACAGTAGGGGAGCATTTCGGGAAAAGTGACCATAATTCAGTAAGTTTAAAGGTGCTGGTGGATGAGGATAATAGGAGTCCTCGGTTTAAGGTGCTTAATTGAGGGAAGGCTAATTGTAATAATATTAGATGGGAACTGAGGAATCGAGAATGGAGGCGGATGTTTGAGGGCAAATCAACAATGGCCATGTGGGGGGCTTTCAAACGTCAATTGATTAGAATTCGTGATCGGCATGTTCCTGCGAGGATGAAGGATACGTATGGCAAGTTTCAAGAACCTTCGATAACGAAGGATATTGTGATATTAGTCAAAACGAAAAGGGAAGCATTCATAAGGTCAAGAATGCTAGGAACAGATGAAGCCCGTGGAGAATATAAAGAAAGTAGGAAGGAATTTATGCAATTGTCTGGAGGGCTAAAAGGGGTCATGAAAAGTCACTGTTAACCAGGATTAAGGAAATCTCAAGTCCCTTTATACATATGTAAAAAGCAGGAGCCTGGGAAAGGGTAGGCCCAGTCAGGGACAGAGGTGGGAATTTATGTGTGGAGCCAGAAGAAATGGGAGAGATGCTAAATGAGTACTTCTCATCTGTATTTACCAAAGAGTAGGACTTAGCCGTCGATTTGTCTAGGGAAGAGTGTGCACATAGCCTGGATCATGTTGAGATAAAAAAAAGAGTAGCTTTTAGGCGTCTTGAAGAATATTACGGTCGATAATTCCCTTGGATTGGATGGGATCCACCTCAGAGTACTGAGGGAGGCAAGGGAGACGATTTCTGGGGCCTTGACATAAACCTTTGTATCCTCACTGGCTACTTTTGAGATCCCAGAGGACTGGAGAAATGCAAATGTTGTTCCATTGTTTAAGAAGTGTAGCAGGGATAACTGAGCAAATTGCAGGCCGGTGAGCCTTACATCAGTGGCAGGGGAATTATTGGAGAAGATTCTTCGTGAGAGGACTTACTAACATTTGGAAGCAAATGGGCGTATTAGTGAGAGGCAGCATGGGTTTGTGAAAGGGAGTTTATGTCTCTCCAAATTGACCTAATTTTTAAAGGAAGAGACAAAGATGATCGAGGATGGAAGGGCAGTGGATGTTATCCACATGGATTTCAGTAAGGCCATTGACAAGGTCCATCAAGGCAGACTGTTACAGAAGGCAACGTCGTACAGGATCAGAGGTGATCTGGCAAGATAGATGCAGGATTGGCTTGGTCATAGAAGACAGAGGGAAGCAGTGGAAGGGTGCTTTTCTGAATGGAGAGCTGTGACTAGTGGAGTACCGCAGGGATCAGTGCTGGGACCTTTGCTGTTTGTAGTATATGTAAATGATTTGGAAGAATATGTTACTGGGTTAATATGTAAGTTTGCAGACGACACAATGGTTGGAGGAGTTGCAGATTGTGAAGAGGATTGTTAAAGGAATCAACGGGATATAGATCGGTTGGAGCCTTGGGCGGAGAAACCGCAGGTGGGGTTTTATCGGACAAATGCGAGGTAATAATTTTTGGAACATCTAATACAGGCAGGAATTATACAGTAAATGGCAGAACCCTTAAGTGCATCGATGGGCAGAGGGACCTTGGTCTACAGGTCCACAGGTCACTGAAAGTGGCAATCCGGTCGGAAAAGCTAGTCAGGAAGGCATACGGCATTCGTGCCTTCATCGGCAGTGGTATTGAGTATAAAAGCGGGGAAGTCATGCTGCAGCTATGTAGAACCTTGTTTAGGCCACACTTGGAATATTGCGTGCAATTCTGGTCGCCACATTACCAGAAGGATATGGAGGCGTTGGAGAGGGTGGAGAGGAGGTTTACCAGGATGCTACCTGGTCTGGAAGTTATTAGGTATGAGGAGAGGTTGGAGAAACTCGGATTGTTCTCACTGGAACGACGGAGATTGAGGGGCGACTTGATAGAAGTTTACAAAATTATGAGTGGCATAGACAGATTAGATAGTCAGAAGCTTTTTCCCTGAGTGGAAGAGTCAAATACTAGGGGACATCGACTTAAGGTGAGAGGAGAAAATTTTAGAGGAGATGTGCGGGGCAAGTTTTTTGCGCAGAGGGAAGTGAGTGTCTGGAATTCGGTGCAAGAGGAGTTGGGGAAGCACGTACGATAGTGGTGTTTAAGAGGGAAGTTTACAAATACATGAAAAGGATGGGAATAGAGGGATACGGACCCCGGAAGTGCAAAGTTTTTATTTGACGGGCAATATGATCGGCGCAGACTTGGGGGGCCGAAGGGCCTGTTCCTGTGCTGTATTTTTCTTTGTTCTTTGTTGTTCTTTGTATATATTTTTCAATTCCACCGAATGTTTTCGTCTGAAACACGAAAAATTTGTGCGACTTCATGACGTAGAACTGCATCGAACATTTGATCATTCCTCAAGCTGCTTCTAACTTATTGATTAAGCAGCTTATATTCAAGGGAATTTAGGAATCCTTCACCCTCCTTTCCTTTCGTTGTGACGTTCCCCACTCTGTACTTGTTAAATTAAAGCGCCCGGTATTGTTTCCGGTTAATGATTCATTTCACTGAAGTTTGATGATAAATTAACTCCATAATATGCTGCGTGTTATCCTGGAATCTATAAAACCGGCCGAACTACTTTATATTGCTATTTCTGCTTATATGACTTTATTGACTTAGGCGATCATTGCTCTGCGAAATTGCTCTCCTGTAGAATTGTCATCATACCCCGAACAACATCGCCTCCAACTTTATTTTTCTTTTCCTTATCCTTCCAGAGTTCACTGCAGACAGAGACGTCCTTTTCCCTTCACTGCGCACGTATTCTGTTAGATTCAATATATCAAGTCATGTGGCACCCTCTGCAGAAAACTCATCAATCGTTTACGGATGATTATTTGAATTGACTTGCGTATTCCATTACAACCTTGAAGACGTTTTTTTTTCATTCACTTGCTGCTCTTACGCAATCATTGCATGTAGTGTTACTGTTCCAGAAACTTCCAGAAACCAAGACCTGCCACAGATATCTCAATTCCTAAAACATTGCATGCAATTTCAATGTTCATATTTATATTATTTCATACTGTTGTTCTGAAATGCTTCTGAAATCTCCTTTTCTCTGTAGGGAACCTGTCATCTATCAGGTACAGAGCTGATATTCTCAGGGACATTATAGGAGAGTTAAATTTCCACGAAGTTCTTATTAATAACAGAGATAAGCCATCGAGAGACGTAATCATGAATCATGGCGAACGGCAATTGTTACATTATTAATCAAACATGTTCAGCCACGCAGGTTTGCCCGAACACTTTATAATTCTATCACTTAATTTTATTAACTGGACACATTGTCGAGGGAAATTGAAACATTTCAAGGCCCAGATTTTAAGTTCATTAACTATTCCACTGGCGATAAACGGCACAACGGATAGAGGCAGTAATAGAAAATATGTCCATCTTTGCCTATGGATATTGTGCGGTCCAAGTCTAACATGAAGAAGCTACTGTCTGCATGCTTTTGTGAATACAATAGTGCTATGTTCACCTTTATACAACAATGATGAACATTGAATAATTCGAGTCACAGTTGATACAGGAGTGGTTCCCTTCACTGCTGAGTATTGTAGAATGCTAGCCCCGTGTACTGTAAACTTTAAATTCCTCCTTCTCATTTGCTCACTGGGATGTACATTGGCCATGTTTATTTGATAGCGCCGACCTGCAGACGTAGAATTCACTCCATAAACTAAGTCTACGGCAGCACCTGGTACAATGTTTATATTTCTCTACATGGTCCCTGATAGACCCAAAATTTCCAGCTGTTTCAAGATCAAGCCAAAAGATTCCGTATGGCCCATAGCATGACTCATCAAGTGGCCGAAAACTACAAAGTGAAATAGTTTTCAACAGTTGACGTCTTGCAAAGAGACTGAGAACAGACAGAAATCGGCTGCATCAATAAAATGATGGGCCACTCCTTGACTGATCAACACATGGAAGATTTATAACTTCAAGCAAGACTATATTATAATATAATCAAATTTCGTGCACTGCCCTGGAATCTTACAATCAGTGATAGAATACGTTGTGCATATGTACGTAGTAATTATTTGCCACTGTCAAATTTACTGAGTGTTTGTCACGAAACAGACTTGTGCACCTGACCCCAGTTGCCATGCCTTACTGGGAGTGTATATCAGTGCAGAGTGGCAATGAGGGCTAGCACTAATCAGATTTTAATACCTTACACCAGCGATCATGAATCAATGGGAGTTTCTGTCCGTTTAGATTTGTGCAAGCTGAAAGAAAGAAGGAGGTTTTTTTTCTGAAATCGTTATTTTAGTATACTGATATTTCTACTCCGTAGAAATTTTCTTTGCTTAAGACATTTTAACATGCAACAACCTGAGGAAGTTTTACGTTTGTTAAAAATGTTTGGTGATAATTGTATAAAGGTAAATGGATCGATCGACATTGTTCCTTGTGGTAGCCCTCAAGCAGAAGTTGATTCCGACTATTTACTTACTGGATCTGAAACTGTACCGTTATTCCATTCCTTCGTTAATTAACAATAACAAACGAGCATGCGTACGAACAATTAGAATAAAAATTAACTGAAATGTAGCAGGAGTTGGCCACTCTGCCCCTCGATCCTTCTCCGACATTCAGTAAGGTCACTGCTGATCTGAATTAACCTCCGGCTTACTGCCGTTAACAGTTCACCCCCAACTTCAGCAAGCATTTATCTAACTCAGCATTAACAACTGTCGAAAATACACTGCTTCCACTCTCTTTTGAGGAAGGGGAGTAAAGGTCTCACTTGCCCTCAGAGAAGATAAAACGTTTTCTTCATCTCTATCTTTACCGAGTGTTCCCTTTAATTTAAACTGTGGCCCCTAGTTCTAGATACTCCAACAAGAGGAATGATCACCTCCACATCCATCCAGTCAACACTGTTCTGGATCTTAAATATTTCAATCAAACCACCTATTACGCATTAAGCTCCAGTGGATGCAGCCAAGTCTGACAAATGTTGCCTCAGAAGGCAACCTGCCCATTCCTGGCATTAACCTATTTAGCCGTTTCTTAACTGCTTCCAGCACATGTACATCCTTCCAAAAATAGGGAGGGCAATAGTGTACAGAATACTGTAGTTGTGGCCTCACCAGCTCCCTGTACAAATGGAGCATACTTACATTAGTATTAAATTCTCACAGTATTAACCGATAACATTCTGTTAGCTTTCATAACTAATTGTTGCACTAAAGTACGGTGCATGCACCGTGTACCTTTATACGCAGCACATGTCTTGAAAATAATTCACTTATTTTTGTTAAAGAGGATTTCTGATCTACTTAACTATGATGAATCCGCCTGTTTACATTGTTTATTTGTTAAGTGCGCTGTCATAACATATTTCCTCTAGTTAATCTAACTGTCCTTTATTTCAGTGCTTCCTGCACTGCCTTCCCCCCTCCATAAATCACGCCCCCCGCACCCTATCTAATTAACGAGTTCCAATCCCTATTTTCAAATCGAATGGAAAGTTACATTATCATCGGCATTTTGAACTAAGTAAAACCAACGCATAAATTATCTCCCTCGCCACTTATTTTAGGGCCGCAGGAGATTAAGTTCATCTGGACCTGGCGCTTGTCAGGACGCAGCCCCCAACATTTGCTCAGAACGACAACTCTGCCATTCTGCTCCCTGATTTACAGGTATTTCTAGAATGTTGCGTGCATCATCTGTAGTGATGAGCAATACAAATCACTTGTTCAGTTACTTTGCTGGCTCCGTTATTTTCAATTCATAATTTCCCAGGCTTCCTTTTCATAGTACCAACGCTTACTGAGTTAATTATTTTCTTATTGGAAATCTATAGAATTTCTTACCACGCTCTGTATGTCTCCAACTTGGTTTCCCCCATATTTTAATGTGTCCACCCTTATTCATCTGTTTTGCCATTCCTTCAGGTTCTGTACAATCTCTCCAATCTCCGGACATCCCACCAGCATTTGCACCGTTAAGTGCTTTAGTTTTTCATCCCGTTAAGGTTGATATTGTCTTTTTTTTTATTAGTTAGCCACGTTTGGTGGGCCCACGTCTTGATTTTTTTCTTTTTTCCTTTCTAGTCGGAAAGTAGGTATTCTGTGTATTCTGAAATATCCCTTTAACTGTATGTTGCTGCATTTCTATTGACCTATTCATTAACCTCATTTAACAGTTCGCTTTAGCAGCATCTGCATTCATGCCCTCATCATTGTGCTTACCTACGTTTAAAATGCTAGTTTGGTACACCATTTATTCCATCAAACTGAGTGTTAAATTCAGTAATGTTTTGATCAAGTCTACCTAGGGCGCCTTCATAATGAACTATTTAATTAATACTGTCTTATTACAAAGTACCAGGTTGAGCGCTGCACTAGAGTTGGATCCCGAACGTCCAATGCTGCTATCCGGAAACCATTCTACGAATCCTTCAGCTGCGCCCCATTTGTTGATCAGATCGTTACAGTTTATGTAGATGAGTATCCTCCATGAATTACGCTCGGCCTTTCAGATATGAACTCATTATTTGACGTTTAGTACTTTGCCCTACCCATTACTGCTCAGATTCTGAACACAACTTCCAAAAGTGAATTCTTCACCTTATCATTTTCACTTCTTCCCAAACGCGTTCCAAATACTGATTTCCCTCTGTGTTTTGTTATCAACGTCGGTAATCAACAGAGACACTCCTCCATCATATGTCTGTCAAACTCGGTACGTATGGCAGATTTTCTTCCCTGAAGGACATTAATGAACCAAATGTGATTTTGAAACATTTGATTACATTTTAATCATCATCATTTCTGAGACTAGTTTTCAAGTCCACATTTCATGAACTGAATTTTCCACCACACCATGCCCCATTCGAACTCGAATCCCCAAATCATTAACATGGGATTCTGGATAACTGGTCCACTAATATTATCACTTGGCCACGGCCTTATTTTAATTCCGTCTTCTGAGATTGTTTTGAGATTTTGTATCAGCTTTTTGCCTATATTATCATTCGGATTCTGCATTAGTTTAAGTTTGGAATGCATAGTCACAAGTAACGCAATTTAGTTAGTTTTTGCCATTTCACTGAAAGTCCCATTTTTAAAAATGATAGCCACAGCACAAGGTGCTGGAAACCATGCATGGGGGAGATGACGGACAATTTCGAATACATTGTCGCTATTTTATTCCCCTTGTCAAGTTGTGTCACTCCATTTCTCTAACTCCCTCTCCGATTCTGACTTTGGAGGCGTCGACTGGTTGGTGGGATCAAGTCCCATCCTTCTCTTCGTCTTGGCTGACATCTTTATATTTTCTCCCTTCTGCTATTGTTCTCCACTTTGTTTAAACTGACGTAAGTGTGGTTAAAAAATGAACACTGGAGCCCTTCCGTTCTTGCAAGCTATCATATAACCAATATTTACCACACCTGACTTGATAAGCCTTCTGAAATACTCACATCTCCCAAACCCGGTACTTCCCCGAGCACGACGTTTTATGCCTCAAATGACAAGTCCATACCAGTCAGATTGCAGAAACAGACCGTGACCTTATTCTTTTTGGGGAAATTATCACTTATCTTTCTCCATTTTAGAGGATGGTATTGAGGATGGAATAAGATTTACGTTGAACAACATTTTCAAGGCCATTACAGCCTGGGGATGGAATTAAACCTGGGGCTCACCTGCTCAATGAAAGGGGTTTTACCAACTGAGCCACAAGATCGCAAACAAATGCATGAACAATTTGTTATAACTGCCCATCCGTAAGTTGATGTGGTAACATTCAGCCTCACTATGCGATGAGTAAATTGAAGCGAAAGTTTATCAACAAGCGGAAACCTCACGGGTGAGATCGGTATGAAGTTACACACTTGTGTTTCGAGTTAATGGGTGCCTATACTTTCATAATTTTCAACAGGCTAAAAAACCAAATCATAGAATTGAAGTGTATTAAGAGCACGGAGGCAGGTGGCTGTTCTCATCACGCCGTTTCCAGATGCCCATATCGAGAAATTCCAAGGAAGATGGAAGAAGACCATTGGAAGGGTTTCCGAATACTTCGACTACAGTCGAAAATTTGTTCGTCACAAGCTCCAGATGTCAGCATCCATTGGGTCATTTGTTCACTGGATCGTTGAACAGCTCTCAAATCTCATGTGTTGTTTGCTTGTCAGGTCTATTTTCCCCAGGTATCACATAAAATCTGTTGCTCCTTAATAGGCTACCTTAAAATCAATCCTGATTGTTTCGAATGCCATTGAAGGAAAGCTATGATTTCTGATCCTTAAAGCTTGCAAACTGCAGTCATGAGTATGAGCACAGATGTCGAGATGTCAAAGGTTATAGAATTAATAAGCAAGAGAAATAAGACCTAATTGAGCAGTTGAAGATTAGATCCCATGAGCAAACAAGAGTTCAATGGTAAAGTAAAGTTGGAAAGTCGGTGAGTGAGTAATGTCCCAAAAGAGAAGCCTTCAAAATGCCTGTCCGAAATCAAAAATTGAATTTTCAAAGAAATATTTAGTGCTCGATAAAAACAATATCAGGCCAGCATAATATTCAAATTAAAGATTCCTGTTCTTTGTGACAGAGTTTTCTTCCAAGTGATTTTACCTGGGAAGGATCAAAAAATCATATCGATTGGAGGGGAAAGAAAATACACAGACAATGATAATTATGGATTGATGCCGGCCAAGGGAGCTACTTAGCATTATTTTAGCACGATGGGAAATAGTTTGCTTTAATTTCTTGTTGTTATATTTTAATCTCAAAGAAAGTAAAGCACTCATGTAAAATTATAAGGTGGATCATTGATGGGTGTGGTCTCAAAGTGTTTATTACTAAGTCTGCTTGACAGAGGACAAGGTTCACGTTGCAACGCGAACGAATTTCGCATTTTCTGCAGCTTATTCGAACGTAGGCCGCATGCGCTGCATCATCCGCAGTCATGGGCGTGATGAAATGCCTAACGAAGCCCACACAGTATTTTAGAAAATTTCTTTGTTTTTGAAAAACAAAGAAAGTGAATGGGGTCCACCCAATTGTTGATAGGATATTAGAAGATCAGAAATATAAACAGGAGTAGATCAATCGGGCTCGCCAGACTGCCCCACCATTCAATCCTATCATGGCTGAGGCAATGCGTTCTTAAATCCACATCTGTGACAAGTCCCCAGAATGCTTAAAATTATTCTCCTTCGAAATCGTGTCTACATCTACACTGAATATACTTAGTAATCCAGCCTCCACTGCCCGTTGCGGGAGAAAATTTCAAACACCAGCAATGCTGCGATTAAACGGAACACATACCTCCTCTTCTCCCACTTAATTGGAAAACTCGTTAATGTTTAAACAGTGCAACTTGAGCAACGGCCAAATAAATCCCATTCAGAATCTGATATTTAACAGAAACCTTACATTTCGGTCCTCTAAACTTCAATGCTTTCCACATCGCATGCTCAGCCTTCCCTCAAATGATACCCCCTTATCAGAGGAATCGGCCCCCTGATTCATCCCTGAGCTGCCTCTAATGCAATTAAATGGTTCTTTAAATAAGCTAATCAAAACTGCGCGATGTATTCTAGCTGTCGTCTCAGCGATATTTTGTTCTGTTGCCTTGCAATGGAGAGCATTATTGCCTTTCCCTTCTGAGTTTGCTCCAGACGCACGCTGAAATTTTGACGTTCATGTACTTGGATACCTGTGTCCCTTTTATCAAATTATCTTACTGTTTATCTTCATTTTGACATAATTCTGATTTTATATTCTTCCAGCCCCTGGAAAACCTCATGTTTTCGCACATTATACTTCATTTCTCAAATTTTGGCCACTGACTTAACCAGACTGTATTCATTTTCATATGTTTTGCATCCTCCCCAGAACTTGCTTCGCTCCATATCTTGGCACCGTTCACAGAATGGGTTACAATGCGGGCTGCCCGTTCATACAAAAAACTAATGTTGAGCATAAATACCTAAGGCCATATCAACGATTCTTTCCACTTTAGAGAGTTTGATTGAAGGGTAGTTATTAAAGTTGGAAAGGCTTTGTGAAGTGAATTCGTGCCAGGGCCGATGAGATTATTTGTTAGATAATGGAGCTATCTGAGACCCGTGTTTGCTTCTTTATCTGTCTAACACATGTTACTTATTGCATTATTTCTGTAAATGTTTAACAGTTTGCAGGGGGAAACATACTCACCTGCCACTCGCAAACCTCTAGCATTCAGTGCTGGAATAAACTATTTCAAAACAAATATTGTTTGACTAAATGATTCTCAGTCTTAAAAACCTAAATCCTAAAAACAAAATGTTCCATTTTAAGTACAACTCTAAAAAAAACACCAACTTATTTGTAAATTGAGAAAGTTATAAGATGCCAACTGGCATAAGAGGCGTCATTCAAAGGCAGAAAGCAGAGCTGCACTTAAAATCATCTCTCACTTTATACAGTCATAGGCTGGCACTGACACAGCACATGCACATGTACCGAAACTGTCCCGGATATATTTTGAGATGCAAGGAAACACGTAATTAATGTTTACACGCGTCTGAAAAGGTGGGAAAAGTTCCACTTTCCACCTTTCATCCAATAGATGCTGTGATTGGCGACAGCGATTCACTGTTCGTTTGTACCAATCAATTTATAATGAGATTGAAAATATTCCACCTGGCGAGGAGCCGACTCAGGCAAATAGATCATGTATAAATTTTCCTTTCCCACCGAATATTGACTGGGTAAATGTCGCTTTACTTTCCTTTGTTTTCTTTTTAAGTGACCATGAACTGAATGAACTCGATCAGCATTCCCCTCTTTGTACTCACTTACAGGAATCAGATTCCAGTGGTTGTGCCTTTGTCCTTCTGTACTGTGAAATGAGACATGAGTTTGGAAAGATTCTCATTACTATTTATCATTCAAATAATGTTTCTTTTTGCCCTGTTTTGGCGTAAAGTGCCAGCAGATATCAAGGTTTCTGTTTCCCGCTCGGCTGCAGACTACGAACTTCAGGTATCCGGATGGGCCTAGAGGACCTTATCCGTTGATTGTCTAAAAACAATCAAATCATGCTAACGGTGGCAAACTGCAGCTGAACTAAAAATTGGAGGGAGGGTGAATGGTAATCATACAATCATTTCGAGCAATTAGTTAAGTAAACCATTGATGAATAATCATGGGTAAATGGCAACTAGCACGAAATTAAAAGGCTGATGAGTTTGACAACGATGTTGAGGGCACGGATATCAACAAGGCTAACAGTAAAACTTCCAACCCATTATGCAAGAAACGCAATCTATCTGGACTTGATAGAGAGCATAAGTTTGGAAATAAGAGGATTATAATGATCGTAGTATATTGGACTTTAAGTTAATAGCAAGAAATGACAAAGATCTTTGCAATAGATTGGGGAGCACAACCAAATTTGAATGAGTGGAATAAAAATTGTTTAAAAATTGTAATATTGGCAAATAATTATGTATGCCAACAATGAGAAAGGTTTATATAATTCTAAAAGAGTCCAGGAAATATATTGCCTGACAAAATATATGATCCATTGAAACACAAGTGAGACACTGTGGCTGAAGAAAGGCATAAGGAACAAATGGAACAATGTTTAAATTGAACAGGCACTCCGTCATTTCGCGCTGAAACACCCGTCATAAGTTGGCACTGAAGTGGCCGCCTTACTTCTCATTCGCAATTTAGCTCCATTTCCAATCTTCAATTGTCACGGTCACTGTCAGCGATATATGGCCAGAATTTTAAAGCAAAGTATGTCACTGTGAAAACTGCTACAGTGACCATAACAGCGGTCTCTGTGCTGATCTATTGGGAGAATTTGCCATTTTGAATTGCTCAGGAACACAAATGTTCATTTCTCAGCAACTGAACAAACTGCAAAAACGGGTGATCAACAAGCTGATCATTAACAATGTTCACTCGGGTTCCCGCCCTGGCGCGGATTTTTTTCCATCGTCTTCCGGGGTAGCGGAATTTTCGGATGTATTTTATCTCCATTTCTCAATTTTATTTTATATTTTATTATTTAATTGTTTGACAATCAGGCACATGTTAACATCTACCAGAGACCGCAGGGGACTCCGGGCTCAAAACAGCAAGAATCAGAATGACACAGAGGTGGAAAACAGAATCAAACCCTTTATTTGCCTGTTCACTATATCAGGCAGTTTTATGATGCTGTGGTTGACAGCTGCTGTCTGTTCTGCAACTATCAGCTTAGCCGTTAATTACCGACCCGATTTTACATCCCTGACATACATCGCCTCTCAAACAAGTTATATGTTGATTTATTTGAGTTCCTGTCCAAAAACTTGCGTCTATACAGCCACAGACGCTGTTACCATCCTGTCACGCAGATAAACCCCCTCCATATGAATGAAAGCAAACCGCGCTAATGCTCATGAGCTGAAAATCCTGCTTTTCATCCAAAACATTTCAGGTTCTTTGTTAAAATACATTTCAACCAGTTTCCTGAACATCTGTTTTTGCTGTTCGTTCCGTTTCTAGCAAATCTACATTATCTAATTGATCTGCGTAAATTATTTGGGTTTCAAAGTTTCGGGTCAATGGGTTTAATTTAATGCATTCTCAAGTCAGGGAACTGATGGCAGAAGATAATCATTTTTAATGATGGGGAGGCTGCGAGCGGTGTTTGAACCTTCCCTCAGAACCGCATACACAACACTCATGCACAACACCTTAACCACTCGGTCACCACAGCAAGACAAATGCAGCCTTGTTCCATGTCGGTACTAAATGTCAGGCATAATGTAATGTACAAAACATCAGACAATTGTCTGGAATCATTCACTCATCACCTTCACCCTCATGAGCCCTTTTCTAATCTCCCAGCCCATGTCGAAATGAAACTCCTGAATCACGGAATCCTATCTTTCAGAAGGAAGCCTGTCGGCCCATTGAGTCTGTCCATGCTCTTTGATAGATCTGTAAATACTGTTCCACAATCCAGCTTTTCCCCATTACCCTGTAAATTAGTTCCATTGAAATCCCGATTGAATCTGATTTCACCTTCCTTTCAGGTGAAAAACAAAGTCGCGTGAAAACTGGCAATATGAAAATAAACAGAACTGCCAAAGAAAGAAATGCAACATATGTTTGCGATGCCTCTTTGTGGACAGTGAAGGCGGCTGTGGGATGCATGTGAAACGGAGCCCGGGTCCCGCATTCGGTACAGCATCAGACTTTTATCCTGAGGGTCCAGGTTTCCATCGCTGTTTGGGCGTTGCCTTTTTGGCTCAAGGCGTTCACTCCCAGCAAAACGGCAACAAAACTAATCATGGAGGTTGAATTCTTCAAGGAGAACTGAAGAAACGGAGAACCCTTTAGTTTGAAGAAAAATACCCACCGTCTCGTAATTGTGGCAGCTTCGATCGATTTTAGAATTGTTTCCGGATTTCCAGTTACTCTAAGTGTGAAAAGTGCTTCCTGATTTTTCCCTTGGTTGGCACGATCGCTGTGGATCAGAGGCAAAAACATGTCAAGATTCAACCCCATTCATACTGGCGGGAGAAACAGTTTCTCCGTGTTTAACCTAACAAATCACTTTAACAGGTTTAAACCTTCATTCTTCTATACTAAAGGAAATAGAAAAGTTTGGAAGCCCTGAAAAGGGTGAGGGTGTGGGGGGGCGGGGGGGGGGGGGGCGGCAGTGTTATGCAGGGATCAGGAAAAAGGCGAAGGATTGACACTAGGTGAAGTTCTCCTTCTGAAAGCCAGCACAGACAGGAAGGGCCAAATGGCCTTCTGTATTGTGCCCATTCTATGTTTATGTTCTCTCTGTCACTGTGTAGGCAATGAGTTGAGGTCACAATGAGATTCTTTCAACTGAGACTTGGACACGACCCCAGGTTAGGGTTGCCATGAGGGTTGGAATACATCGACAGCTTTTACTATTTTTCCTTCTTGGGTGAGAGAATAGCTGGCAAGGCCAACATTTATTTGTGGAGCCTTCTTCTCCATTATAGATGTTTAATTCTCCACCATCATTCGCCACTGTACGTGCAAGCTCTGTGCAGCTTAAATCTGATCCTTTGATTGTGGGATCACATCGAAAGCGATTGTCTGTGAGGACAGGAGGCAATAGGCACAAAAACCAAGTGTTGTAATGGGAATGAGGTGCACAGGATTTGGAGGAGGCACTAGCTGAGTCTCAGTTGTTGTATCAGGTCTGGCTCTGGGCGCTGCTCTTTATGAACGATGTGGTGATGTGGAGGATGTTGGAAAGAGGGCAGGAAAGATTCACGAGAATACTCCTGGAATGAGGAACTTCAGTTATGATGGTAGATTGGAGAAGTTAGGACTGTTTTCCTGGGAGAAAAGAAGGCTGAGAGTCGATTTGATAGAAGGATTGAAAATCACGAGGTATCTGGTCAGAAGAGACAGGGAGGACGTGTTACCGTTCGTGAAATGTTCAAGACTTCGATGGTAGAAATTTAAAGTAGTTCGTTAAAAAAAAGCAAAAGTGACACGAGGAAAAACTATACGTTCCCTGCAAAAAGTGGTTAAGGCCTGGAATGCACTGCCCGAGAGTGTGCTGGCGGCAGGTTCAAAGGCAGCATTAAAAATAGAGCTACACTGTTGTCTGGCTTTAAATCCGTGCCTGCGGCCCTGGGTCCTAGGGTACAATTCATTGGAAATAACTTTCAAAAAAAATTATCAAATTCCTCCTGCAATCATGAGTATGGGTTTCGGGAAAGGGGCTGTCACTCGGTAAAATGTTGGGACTGAGCTTTGATTTAGTGTCTGGATTTGAAGAGGGTTAGGAGGGAGTTCAAGAAGTAAACAAAGTTCCAGAGGGGGAAAACTGAAAGATTGGCGAGGAGGAAAAGCGAGGAATATGAATGGCGTTCTCCATCTTTCAAATTTTATTCAATGAAGAACCCAAAGGGTAAAGCATCCCTGTGCCAAGCAGTTGCTGATTAGTGCAGTCAGCGGCAAATAGAACTGAAATAGGCAGAATTCTGGTGTTTACTGAGGGAGGGGAAACGGGGTAAGCAAGGAAACAAAAGATGGTGGATTCTGAATAGCTGCCGTCAAAAATCAAAGGAAATGAAGGAAAAAAGTAAATTTTAAAAATGAACAAAATGGTGGCAGAGATTAAAGTGTAAATTACTCTGTCACGTTACGGTCACAGTTTACAAGATGCACGTTTATTGTCAGATTATTAATGAACTCTGCGTGTATATTCATTCCCAAATTGAGCATAGCCCGGCTCCTCTCGGTTTTAAAGTATCTTGATTCAGCAAACTGTCCTCGATTCAATCTACCAAACCACTAATTTCACAGAAATTCCGATTCAGCCCAATTGAGGTGAAGGAGCCAGTTTCTGTGTTAATGCGCACACGGAAATGTCGCCTGACTGTGTGGGTTCAGGGCCCCTCTTTTCAACGTGCGCTCATATTCCGGGATCTCTGAAAGCAACCGCAGATTCTTGACTCTGTTGGTATACAATATTTATCAGCATCTGTCTCCCATATACCTACCAAATTCAAATTCTGTTTCCAATTTCGCGTGCTTTCGTTGTATAAATACCACAGCTTTCGCCCCTTCGGGGAATTGAACCCCAATCTCCTGCGTAACAAATGGGGATACTAAACACTATGCTAACGAGTGAATTGAACTGCACGATGTGTACATGCTTAGATCTTCCATGCCTCTGACATGCACACACAAACTCATTTACAGCGCAGCAAAGCAATGATCATTGCGCTGTTGTAGAGGAGGTGCTTTCCGACTGATCTAAACGAGCATAATAATCGTCCTGGGTAAAGCAATCTATCATATATAAAGCCACAAAATGCAGTGGTGAACATGTGGTGTGTGTGTGTGTGTGTTATGCGGAGGTAATGATAGAGAGGTGGAGAGCGAGACAGAGAGAGAAAGAGCCAGTGATGATGCCAGCTGACTTGAGGATTGAGAATGTTATATCCGTGTTGAAGAAAGTAGCGGTTGGAAATCTTCTCATTAGAATTTCTCCCGCATGTGTTTTAGGAACAAAATCTCACCTTAACGGATCAAAATAATCTCCGGGTTTGGCGTTTCTTATTTGAGAGGTTTAAAATTAACAATAAAAAAAACAAAAAATTCTGGAAAAGCTCAGCAGGTCTGGCAGCGTCTGTGGAGAGAGTAACCAAGTTAACGTTTCGAGTCGGCATGACTTCCTCAAACTGCGATTGGCGGGAATGGAACACGAATAAGCCGCGCGGAAGACAGATTATATCCCCCACTGCACCACTAACGCTGATGACAGGCCCTTCAATGCCGGGAAAATGCCAAGACACTTACCAAGAGCGTTATCATTAAATATTAAACGTCCGGTTGCTATGCAGCCATTCACAATCTCATCTTGACACATCCTTTGTTTTTTTTACTAGAACCATTACAATTCTGTTCAGCTTTTGCACCATGAAACCTTTTCTCTCCTCCACCCCAACAACCCACCGCCCCAACAAAAACCCTCACTCAGCTCCTTTGTTAACCCTGCGCCCTCCCGCACTCCACTGGTTTAAACATTGTATTCTTCTAATTTCTTTTGTTCTGATGAAAAGCCATCGACCTAAACAGTTCACTGTGTTTGTCTACACTGATGCTCTGTGACCTCCTAAACATTTTTGGGTCCTTTTTTTGTTTCTGTTTTTTTTTTCACTTTTCCAGTGACTACACCGTTTCCTTTTCCATTTGAAAGGGTTGCGAAAAAAAGTTGTGAACAGGATTTATATTCCTTGCTCTTGCTCCTTGCTAATCTTCCAGTTGTCTTCCACCAGAGATCTGTTTGTCTCGTGAACTCCCTTCTAACGCTCCTCAATTCCTGACACTAAACCACAGCTCAGTCCCTATGCTGAAGCCACTGACTGCCCCAGTAATGAAGTCCCTCTTCCTGATTTCTGCAGTGATTTGACACAAGCTTACCAGATGCTAAGGGAAACAGATCAGTCAGTCGAAGAGCCTTTTTCGATTGGCTGGTAATCTCGGAGTGTAAACATTAAAACCAGAAATTCCGGCATGGAAATTAGGAAACAATTCTACACACAAAGCGAGCTAGAACTTCAGGGTCACATTCTGTGAACGGAATCTAATGTTTGATGGATTGTTATATTTTCAATCTGACATTGATCGAGTTTTGTTAAAGGAGGGTATTAAGGAATCTGAGGCAAAGGCGAGCAGATGGAGTTAGTAACAAATTAGACGCAACAGCATTGAACATATCCCAGGGGCTAACTCGGCTCACAAACAGCAAACTTCGAGGGAAACAACTCACCTACAGCCTTCTGGACTCAACATTCAGTTCAAGAAATTTACACCATAACATCTGCCTCTATGTTGGTTCTTGCGCCTATTTTTATTTTCCTGGTTTGGTTTTGTCACGATTCTTTCTTTCTAAATCATGTGACATTTAGGTGGTTGCTATGCTGCCACTCAGAACTTCTTCTGGACACATTTTTTTATTCTTTCCTGTACCCACAGGAATACAGAAATGTTACAGCGCAGCAGAAGGTCACTCAGACCACCCTGTCTGCAGCAGATCTCCGAGTGAGACATTCCCTGGCTTCTCTCCCTAGCCCTGCACATTGTGCCATGGAAAATGTTGTCTCCTGCCTCACAGGCAATCACCTTCGAAACGACGGCACAACCACTGGATCAGATCGAAGCTCTGCAGTCCTGCCACATCGAGTCATGCATGGTGGTGGACAATTAAACAGCTAACTGGAAGGGGAAGCTCCGTGAATAAATGAAGGCCTGTTCACACAGCATTGTAAATGCGTCCTCCTGACTTGCACATGCCTTGCTTGGTTTGAGTGCATCAACAGTAGGTGTTGCACTTGGAACCTTTAAGCTTCGTTGACCAGCGAAGCTCATTTAACACTTATGTCTATCCTTAAGTATTTCTTTGATGCTATTTATTTTGGGCTTGTCTTGCAAGTCTTGCTGGAATGTGTCTATGTGATTAACAACTGACCAATTCTGCCGACTATTTCTGCACCAGAAAAATCATACGATGGACCCCTTTCTCTGCATCTGCTGATGACGTTGTCCATGGGTTCGGTCTGTGGTGGAAATGACATGACATGTCGATGATGAATTCTGAAGTTGAACGTGATTCTGAACCGGTCTTCCAATATAAACCATATATTTGCGCATCCTTTAGCTCTTCTGCTGTTAATCCTGACATGTTCAGCCTGCGTAGACCTTCATTCACAAATTTAGGCGAATTTTAATGGCTTGCTTGTCTGGCTCAGGCACACCTGAATCAAGAAACCATAGCTCTGTTCAAACTTTTTGAATTCGGGAGGTAGTTCAGCTGCATCCGAATTCAATCTGGGAATTTTGTGGACATTTTGACAAAGTCCCTTTGACCTTCCTTCTTTTGTAGTACCTGGAATGACTGTCACTGTGGCTGCTTTTGCTGACTTTTCCCAAGTTGTGCCAATATAATCGCAGCCTTTTCTGGCCTGATTTTTATGCAGTTTTGTTTATTTATTTTCATTCTTTGACTCTCCCTCGCTCACTATCAATCCGGTCCACGCCCTGGTCAGTCGCCTTTTTTGACTGACCTAATCTGGATCTGGTCCTTTTGATACCCTCTCCCACTCACTGAACTCACAGGCCATGCACTGCAATCTCACCATGAGGGATCCGTCTGCTTCCCTGCGATTCATTTGAACACTATCTGACTCTGTTTTACAAGCTTTTCTGTACAGTCAGCGCGCTTTCTTCTTAATGCTTTCCGAACTTCGGCTCTCTTTAGGTCTGCTCAAAACTTCAAGAGTCGCCTCATGCCATGTAGCATAACCTGACACTGTTCACCAATCGGATCTGTAGTTAATCTTAATGCCAGGCTGTCTGATCACCGCTGAACACCATTTTCTGTTGTTATAATGATGGAGGCGCCAACCACCATTCAAATATATGGCTAATGTTTTGAGATACTTTGCCCCATCCATTGCATGTCGTCAGCTGTGGTGTCCTGGTGGTGAGCATAGCTGCTTTTCAAGCAGTTGATCTGGGTTCTATTCCCAACAATCGCAGTTTGTACGTTTTAGATTTCTGAGTTCTGGAGCTCCAAGCAGGAGTTGATTCTGATGAGATGAGATTTTGTTCTGAAAACAGACGCGGCTGTAATTCAAGTGAAGCGATTTCCAAGGTCCACTTATATAAGGGAGGAACATAGTCATGTAGGGATTTGAAATTGAGAATGAGAATTTTATAATGGAGGCATTGGCGGGTCAGGAGATAGTTTTCTAGGTCAGCAAATGCGGGGTGATTGGTGCGGTTTCATATATTTAGATTAGGGACACATAAATACTTGTCCAGAGGTATAACGCTTCAAGACATCACAGCTGCGCCTTGTTCTGCTCACAGGCAGCAGTGTAACTAAGACTGGATTTCACGGCCCATTTCCCTTCCAGTAAATCATGCTGCTATCCCTGAAAGGCAGATTACAAAACCCAAGTACATTTTACCCTAGAATAAGCAGGATTTCAGTCTGATTTCTCAGGATATGACCTACATCAGTTCAGATAAAACATAAATACGCAAGGAACTGAGCACAGCCTTGAAATTTTCACAGGAAACATTGAGTTGGGAAAGAGGTGAAATATTGAATGAACTCATCTCAAAAAATTGAAAAATGCAGGAAAAATTCGGCTGCTCTGATAATTTCGGTTTAGGGGGTCAATTATTGAAACCTTCGATAGACCTGAAATATTTACTAACCTTCCTCTTTGGTAGATGATTGTAGCACCTTTGTTATTATTTCAGATTCCCAGCGTGAGCAGTCTGTCCCTTTCTGAACAATAAAACAATCTCTGTGCTGGAATCGACATTCAAATCAAGAATTAGGAAGCAGCAGAGGGAAAACGTTCAGAGAATTAGTGAATTTTACTGAATCCGAGTAATCCTATCCCTGCACCACACTAAAGTTCAGGGAA